>NC_135545.1:2797557-3452696 GCF_045843805.1 Urocitellus parryii
CTGCTGGTCTTTCCACCTGTCACCTCCAGCCCTGTCACTCAGGCATGATGGCACTGCCACCGACCCCCCAGGCACAGATGAGGAAACTGAGGCTCAGAGGGGGGTCCCCTGCCCAGTCACCCAGCAGGAAGCAGCAGAGCGGGGCCTGAACTGGGGGAGTCTGACTCCCAGTCTCCTTCTCTCCACCAGAGCTCAGCCCTGAGCTGGAGGGAAAGAGCCTGACACCCCGATGGCCCTGAGCCCTCCCCTGCTCAGTGTCACTGTCACTGCACAGAGGTGACAGAGCCCTGCAGATTCAGGTCCTGGAGGCTTCCCTGGAGGCCCCTCTCCCAGCAGGGCACAGCCAAGGTCAGCCTGAGAGGCACTTGAAGGTCAGGGCCAGGCCTCTCCTCTGCCCTGGGAGAAACTGAGGCCCAGAGGGGAGGGGCTGGTCCCCGTCAGCATCTCCAGAGGGGGCTGCTCCCCTCTCAGTTCAGCCCTGCCCTGGACCCCACCTCCCACCAGAGCCCCTCACTCACCACTCTGGGGTCCTGGGTCCGTGGGGGTGGGGGGCTGGTCCTCAGGGCCTCCTGGGGTGGGTGGGAGGTGAGGGCTGGGCTGCCTGCCCCCCACTTCAGCTGGCTGCTCCTCCCCAGGCTGGGCCCAGGGTCACCTCTGCCTGGACCTCACCCTCATGCCTCCTAGCCCTGAGCCCCAGGGCCTGAGATCCCTGACCATTCTCTGCAGTGCCCTGGACACAGCTTAGCTGAGTTGGTAACTGGACTTCATAGCTCAGAGTGATTCTTGGTTGCTCAAGAATGCAGGACAGTGTCTGCACAGAGGCCCCTGAGACTCACCAGCTGGTGACCTGGGTCCTGAGGGTGGGGGGCTGGGTCCCCCAGAGGGTCCTGGGAATGAGGAGAACAGGAGGGTGAGGGGTGCAGGCTGCCCCTGGGGACTGTCTCTGCCCATCCTCCTACACCTGCCTGGCCTCCCCAGGACCCTCCTGTGCCCACCTGCACCTTCCTGATTCCAGTGGTGGGTGGGTGCACAGGCTGGAGGACCCCGCTGGCCCCTCCTCTCTGAGGGGTGAGTCCCGCTGGCCGACCCTCCCTAGGCCCCTCACTCCCATCCCACCAGAGCTGTCCTGGGCAGGGCCCTGGGGGAATCCTTGAGCTCACAGAGGATGGGGTCAGGGTCACTCACCTGAGACCACCAGGTCCAGGGGGGCACTGGGCCGTGACAGCAGGTAGGGGGATGAGCTGTGAGAGCCATAGCACCTGTAGGTCCCCCCGAGGGCTGGGGTCACAGCTCTCATGGAGAACTCTGCCTGGTACCATGGGGCTCGGTACTCTGCTCTCAGACGCAGGGGGGGATCAGCTGCCCCCTCCTTGCACAGGAGGAAAGTGTCCATCTTGATCTGTGACTGACACAGCAGGGCCACGTTCTCCCCTGAGGACACTGTGGGACCAGGCTGCACTGAGAGGGAGGGTGTGACAGGGAGCTGTCCTGGAGAGAGGAAGGAGGGTGAGGGTGGCCCCAGCTTGTTCTGAGCTGAGACCTCCCCAGGGCCTCTCTCTGAGGACCCTGTGCTCTCTGTCTGTCTCATTGTCTCTGATTCTTCCTGTCCCTGTGTCCCCTGTCTCTGTCCTCTCTGTCCCTCCCTGTCTCTGTCCTGAGACCCCACCTCACACTGGCCATCACCTCCTGGGGCTCCCCAACAGGGCTGTGCAGAGGCTGGGTCCTGACTACACCCCTGGGATCCTCATATGTGACCACAATATTAAGGGGGTAATTGGGGGCTGACCACTCAGATGTAAGGCTGTGTCCACCATAGCATCTGAAACAACCCCTGTGTGGGCTGCTCACAGGGCCCAGTAGGAAGTCGGCCTGAGAGAGCCCAGCCTGGGGCTGCTGGGCAGGGCGCTGGGGGAGGTCCTGGGCCCCCTCTTGGACAGAACAAATCGGTCATAGCCAATGGCAGTGTGACACTGAGGGACAGTTTCTCTCCAGGGGCCAGGACAGTGCCCTGCTGGGTCAGGAGGGAGGGCTTCCTGGACACCCCTGGAGGAAGAGGAGCCTGGACTGAGGGCTGGATCCTGCCAACCCCCTGCCTCCCCTGTCCTCCCTGCAGGTCACCCTCTCACACCCTGGGTCTCTGCCCACAAGGTCGCAGCCTCACCAAATATTGGAGAGAAGGATGGGAATTCCTTACCTGAGACCAGGAGGTCCAGGGGGTCACTGGGTTCTGACCACACCTGGGGTTTGTTCCTGAAATAGCCGTAACATGTGAATGTCCACCTGTGGCTGGGGTTAACAGGCCCCACGGGGAACTGGGCCTGGAACTGCCCACTGGGTTTTTGCTGTGAGTCCAGGGTCCAGGTGAGGTTGTGTTCTCCTTCCTTCACCAAAATAAAGCCGTCAAATTCCTTCCATGAGGCACACTGGAGGGTCACGTTCCCTCCTGATGTCACCACAGGGCTGGGCAGGGCTGAGAGCCTGGGTTTGCTGTAGAATCCTAGGAGAGAAGGAGGCAGGTGGTCATGGCTCCCTCCTCCCCCATTAATGGGCTGTAATAGGGACACCCGGGTGCAGAGCAGGGGCCGGACCCCTGAGTGTCCACTCACCTGTCACCACCAGCTCCAGGGGGTCACTGTGCTGTGAGGAGCCAGCAGGGCTCTGATAGTAGCATTGGTACCCTCCTGCATCCTGGGCAGTCATGGTGGGGATGGGGAACATGGCCCTGTTCCCTGGACCCTGTAAGGGTCTTCTGCATGTGGGGCTCCAGGGTTTTTCCTTACTGAGACAGTTCCACGTGGCGTCCTGTGGTCCCTGACACCAGAGGGTCACTGACCTTCCACGGGGAATGACAGGGCCTGGTTCTGCCCACAGATTGGGCTTAGGGAGGGTCCCTGCAAGAAAACCAGAGGCTGGGTCCTGGCCTGTCCCTACCCCAGGTCCCACTGCCCTACCTTGTCACCACCCTCGGCCCAGGCTGCTCCCTTGTCTCCCGAGACCCCAGGGGCTGAGCCTGGGCAGGACGTGGGAGGCTGCAGGGCCCTCACCTGAAGACCCCCGGGGGCTCTGTAGCAGACTCAGCCCTGGAAGAGAGGTCCCCGTGAGGAGCTGGCATCTCAGTGTTGGGGAGGATTATTGTCCCTTGTGGTCACAGCAGCCATTTGGTACCATATGAGACTAAGACCTGAGAGTTCCCTGTGAACAGACACCTGGGACCCTCCCCACCCACCCTGTGTAGCCTTACCCCCACCATCCAACCAGCACTGACCGAGGCAGAGGAGGACAGGCAGGGTGGACCTCATGCCGCCTGCTCTGAAGACGTCCAGAGAGGAGAGTGCAGGCCCTGCAGGTCAGACAGCACGGAAGTGGTAAGCAGGGGCTGCTGCTGGCCCCTGGTCCCCAGAGCTGCGCACCCACCAGATGGGGATGTCCCTTCCTGTCCTGTCTCTGGTTTCCCCAGGGCAGGTCTCACAAAGATCACGCCCCTTGGGGACATCTCATCAAGGAGCTGAGGTCCGCCCTGAACTTGAGGCCCTCAAGTCTGACCTGAATGCTGCCCAGCCAGGCCAGGCCCCAGGTACCTCCTGAGTCGGCCCCACACAGGCTGACTCCAACCCAGGATTATGTCCTCAGAGGATCCAGGAAGGGAATGTGGGGCTCACTCCTAGACCAGGAGAAACATGACTAGCTACTGGGCAGGTGGGTGGGAGGCTCCAGAGGTCCAGCATGGTGGAGGCCTGCACCTTGCCCTCTGGGAACTGGACCAGCTGAAGGGCCTCAGGGCTGATTTTCCAGTGCAGCCCACCATGGCGCAGCCTGTGCAGGAGCAAACCCCTCCCTCAGCAGCTCTGGTCTATTTAAGTTGATGGTCTCTGGTGTTTTGTTGCAGTAGCGCAGAGCTGACTGACACAGGAGCTGAAAGGAGAAAGCCCTCCTTCCTGAGCCAGTTCCCCGTGCTGCACATGAAATGGTCTGTTCTGGGGTGTGGGGGAAGAGCCGTCCCATCTGCTCTGGAGTCTATGCTCCAGCCTGTCCCACCATCAACAGAGCAGCCTGACTGAGAGCTGAGGTGTGCGTCACCACCCCTGGAGCCTGGCTGTCCTTGTAGGAAAATGCTCTTCAGCCTAAACTGGTGCTCCACACTGTGCCAGGTGGGGAGGGACCCTCCTGTGGGGCCTCGGGAGCTCTACCTGGCTCATCACTTCCTGTGTGTCCTTGGCTGCAGGGTCCACACAGCAGGGAGGGGAAGGCTGAGGGTGAGGCTGCACAGGGGAAGGAGGCCACAGGACTAGGGTGGCAGCTGAGGTGAGGGCTGCAGATGTCACCTCCTGTCCTTCTCGGGGTCCTCCCTGGGCCCTGGGTCTTCAAGGCAGATGTGTGGGGTGGAGGGGGAGCGAGGCCCTGGGCATGTTCTCCTGGTCCTCCATCAAGACCAGAATAGGGCAGGGGTGTGCCTGAGGATGCTAGCCCTCCCCCCTAGATCCTGACAACGTACCCCACCATCCCCCAGGCCAACCTCCACCTCCCCATTGTCCCCTCTAATCCATGCCCCATCCTGCTGCATTGCCCATTGACCATCTCCTTTTGCAGGTCAGCAGCCCTGGGCCTGAGAAGTAGGGTGGGCAGCCAGTTAAGAGTGTCCAGGGGTTCTGGTGTCCACCATGGTCCTCAACACCCCACAGGTCAGCCTGGGGAAGTGGACCCTCACCTCTGCACCATTCACCCCATTAGCTCTATGACCCCGTCCTGGCCCCTTTGGACCTGAGTTTGATGGAACACCAGTGACAGTTAGCACAGAGGACAGTGCCAGGGAGACCAGCTACCCCAGGTCCACTGAGGGAGTCAGCTTGGTGGCCCATCCTGGAGGACCTGGTGCGTCTGTCATCAGCTCATCCCTGAGAACCTGTGCTGGTGGCTGTGTGAGGGGACCACAGTGGCCTGCAGTGTGTGCTGGATCCCGAGTCCCCAGCCCTCACCCCCCCAGCCACTCTCTCTATTCCAAGATGCACCCCCAGCTCCAGGAGCAGTGGGCACATCTGTGCAATCAGGGAGCCAGGAAGGGACGTGGACGTCTAGCCCAGGTCCATCCCACAGTCCAAGTGCTCTTTGCTGCTGCCCTGGGAAGAGGTGGAGATTCTGGCCAGAGCAGGAAGGTCGTCCACCTCCTGTGGCTGAGCACTGTTTCCCCTGCTGCCCCTCAGCCCCCACAGGTGCACCTTCTGAGAGCCAAAGAGTAGGTGGACAGAGGTTGGGGACAGGTCCAGTGTGGGCTGCCATGATCTCAGCCTGCTCTGAAGCATCCTCCCTGCAGGAGCGGCCAGGGTGGGGCAGGGGAGGATCAGGGGCAGCAGGAGTGGGCTCAGGTGGACACATGCTGATCAGGGCTGCTCCTGGACCCTGCTGTTATGGGAGGACATCTGAATCTGTGAGCCCTCCTCAGCTCAGGGGCAGGAGGAGGCGTCTCAGCCTCACGTCCTGGTCAAGGAGTGGATTCTCCCTGAGTTCACTGACGAGGACACCAGCCCCAGGACTAGAGTCCAGTCTGACTCTGACCCTTCTGTGTTCAAGGACTCTGTCACCTCGGCTCCCTGCCAGCTCCACTGCTGTGGCTCTGGTGGGGTGCCCTGTGGACACTGCGTGGACATGGAATGGGCTGGACCTCTCCCACCTGCGACCCTGATCTCCAGGGGTCTCTGTGTGAGGAGCCCTGTGAGGGTGAGTCCTGGTGAGGAACCACTCACTGCAGGTGCCCGAGGGCCAGGTCACAGGCTCATGGGAGCTGGTGGGAAAGGTCCCCTCCACAGCTCAGGAGGATGCCCACCTCCTTGGAGTAGCTCCCCCAGGGCACCCTGAGGCTGGCGTGGACGGTGCAGGGTCAGAGCCTGTGAATTCTGATAGAAGACCAGGAACCAGTGAAAGCCCTAGAGTGACATCCCCCAGATCAAGCAAAACAAGACAAAACTGAAGCCCATTTAAGATTCTTCTTCATCAGATAGTGCTCAAGGTCTGGAGGTCACTTGCTGCTGGCCAGTCCCTCTGACTGCACCAGGGGCACCCTGAGCTCAGCCCCTGTCAGGTGGAGACCTCAGGCAATGCCTGGTCCCTAGGGGGTCTCTGTGTCCAGCACTGGAGCTTCCCTACTCACCAGGTGACCCGCCCACCCTGGAGACCCCAGAACGTGAACACCTCAGCCTTTTGCAGATCTGGCTGAGGCCAAGGAGGTGTCCAGGCAGGTCTCAGAGGAGAGTGGGAGCATCAGTGTCCAGCGTCCTTTTTCTTTGCTTCCAGAGGACCCAGTGCAGAGGATTCTAGGTCCCCTCATTGTCCCCACACCTCCTACCTGGGAGAAACCCTCAATTTGGCCAAAATCACAACCTGGGCTTGAAGTATTAACAACAAGTCCCTAACCATGTTGCCCAGACAGAATCCTGGAGGGATAACCACACAGAGGTGACCCATCCCCACATGGACTCTCCCTCCCAGGACTCTGCCTGTCCCTAGTGTTGGCCGTGGCAGGTCACCCTGGGCTCCTCCGTGCATGACCTCAGCTTCCCAGGGCTCCCTCCTCCAGCCTGGGCTCTGGAGGCCCAGTGTCTTCAGGAGGGACTTTCCACCATGTCCTCTGCTGTCTCCCCTTCCAGGGCACAGCAGGGCACAGGAGGTGGGTGAATGGGGGCCACATTGGGGCCAGGATACAGGAGCTGAGCAATGAGCAGGATGTGGTCACAGGACCCTCACACCCTGCAGGTTTGCTGCCTCCTCCCCACAGCAAGGTGACCAGCTCTCTCCCCAGCAAGGGGCCTGGGATGGACAGCTGCAGAGGAGGTCTGGGTGCAGCTCCACCTCCTGCTGACCACCCCATGTCACCCTGCAGGTCTGTCGTGGCCGCACACAAACCTCGAGACATTTACTGCGTCTCACTGCCTTTGTTGGGGCCTGTGGGGTCAATGGATTCCATGCCACAGTCCCAGGGTGATGAGGGTCTCCTGTTGATCACGAGTAAGTCACAAGCGTGTTCTGTGCTCCTGCTGCTGTGTCCCTGTCAGGAACTCCAGGTCAGCCGAGGGGGTGCCCTGGGCCTGCCTTCCAGGTCCTGGTGTCCCGGGTGGCCACTGTTTCCTGTCCTTCGCCTTCTCCGCCCTCGGGAGCTTGTCCCTGAGCCTCTCTGGTGGCAGCTCTGCTGACTCTGCCTTCCTGACCTTTTTTGAGTTAATAACTCTGTTTTATTTATTTATTTATTTATATGAGGGGTCCCAGGAGGGAACCCAGCGCCTCGCAGGTGCTAGACCAGCGCTCTCCCGCTGAGCCCACCCCAGCCCCCTGGGCCACCTTTCAGAACCTCCATTTATCTGATATCGTGGTTGGTTGGTTCTGATTTCTCTGCGGCACTGAGGAAGGGCCCAGGCCCTGGGGAGCTCTGCAGCCTCCCCCATGAGCTACGGCCCCAGTTTGGTTTTCTTCATCCTTTTCATGTTGAGTCGTGAGTTTCCTCAGTTCCCCAGTCGCCTTGAGCTTGCCATCCTCCTGTCTCGGACTCCGGAGTCGCTGGAGTAAAATCCCTGGGCCCCTGAGCCTTCCTGGTCTCTCTAAAGTCTTCACTAGTTTCCATCCATCTCCTCCGTCTCCTACTATAATTGAAATGAGTAAAACGTCCTCTTCTAACTTACAGTACTTTTCAGGTTTTGATGCTGAATTGCTTGTCGTCTTTGAGAGAGACTCAGGTGCATCCAGAGCTCAGAGACCATGGTACCTATTTGTCGGCATCAGCTCTGAACAGTTTCTCTCCGTGTCACAGGTGCTTCATGGTGGTGCGTTCCCTGTTTCTTTCTGGAGACGCTGCAGAGTCGAACTCTGCTCAGTGCTGAGGGCTCCCTAAGCCTGGAGGGATGAGCCCTCTGCAGAAGGCCGTGGGCACAGGCATGGTCCTGGGTGGGGCCCTTGTGACAGGGGTGGAGGGCACTTCACCTCCCACCAAACCTGGTGCTCCTGGTGCCCAGTGGCCGACTCCTCCCACAGTCCCTTATCTCAGAGGAGGACGTGGACAGCACAGAGAGGGAGAAGCTCCCCCTTCAAAGCCTTTGGGCTCCTGAGGTCCCAGCTTCTCCGAGGCTCAGGAGCCCAGGGATGTCTTGAGTCCAGGAGGCCAGTGTGGGCAGCACAAGAGTCCTGCCTCAACAACAAGCAAACCCTCAGCAGATACAGTGTGAAGGGCAGAGACCAGCTGCCGTCCCACTGGGTGGGGCTGTGTGACGGCTCCCCGTGTCCAGGTCCTGGTGTCCACCCAGCCCTGACAAAGACACGCCTCGAGAGCCAAGTGGAACCTGAAGGCCCTGCGAGCTGTGGTCACCAAGGCACCTGCTGACCTCCAGAAGTCCTGCGTCCTGCAGAACCACACTGGGAACCCCTGTTGTGGCATCTCCTGAGTCACCACCCCAGCACTGGGGACTGTAGTGTACACAGCCCTGTTGTGCAGGTGAGATTTGCAGAGGGTGGATCTGTAGTGCTCTCACCATGAGAAGGAACAAGGGAGAACTGTAGCTATGGGGCTGCTGGGTGTGTCCATGAGCTCAGTGTGGAGCTCATGTCACAGTGTAGACATATCCCAACACGACAAATTGAGTGTCCCAAATATTAGAAATATTTATCTGTCATTAACTATAAATAAATCCCCAGGAGTCTTCACCATGACCTTGGTTTCTCCCAGAGTGGACAGGCCTCAGCGTGGGTTGCTCCTTCACCTTCTCCATGGACGGTTACATTAAGGAGGGCTGGGGAGGGGCAGAGGGAGGCCTGGACCCCATCCAGCACCAGGAGGGAAGCATGAGCCAGGTCAGGCATCTCTGGGGTTTGAGAGAAGCTGCGTGAGGCCTCACACCGTGGCCATTGCCCACCCCCTTTCTCGTCCTGGGCTGAGGTCAGCATCATCCCCTAGAGGGGGCAGAGGTAGGACGGGGCAGCTGCTGGGTCTGGCAAGGTCTCCTGTGTCCCCTCCAGGGTTTCCTGGTCCCCAGTGATGACCCCTTCCTCCTCTCGGCCGTGTGCTGTGGGAGGACCTGGCAGGTGGTGGGCAGAGCCTTCAGCTGTCCACACTGGGGAGAGGACTCAGAAGGAAACGGTGCCCAGACCCTTTCTCCTCCTGGGTCCTCAGATCTCGTCTGGACCAGGGGTTTGGTCTCTGGTCCTGTGTCCTGGAAGATGAGGGGCTGAGTCTATTTTCTAACCTTCTGTTCAGTGTTCATTGCTTCAAATGTATGAGGGTTTAAAAATGACCCCTTCACAGCCTCGTCCTGAAGAACAGGGCTCACAGCCCTTCACATTAGAAAGGAAGCCATGTGGAAAGTGTCATTTTCATTCTTTCGTATGAAACTAGAGAGAAAATGTGTCTCCTTCCTTGGGAGGGAATCCTGGGCCACCTTCAGGTCAGCCCGCAGGGCCACCCCTTCCTGTGTTTCCACCTTGGCAGCTGATGGGGGCACAGGACCCGCCAGCCACACCCACCTGGATGAGGTCCCACAGGGTCACCTGGATATGTGGCCTATGGGCAGGACAGAGGGTCCCTGAGGGCTGGACAGGTCACAGGGGCCCTTGAAGCCCAGCTGGGTGTTGGTCCTCTGCACCCTGAGAGGGAATTCCTGCTGCTCCTCTCTCTGGGGCTCTGGCTGGTGGCAATGGCCCAGAATCAGGAGCTGCTAAGAACAGGGAGGGCAGAGGAAGGACAGCTGGGGGGTGGGGACCCCCTCTGCTCGTGCAGGTGACCTCGCCGCCTTCTCAGGAGGGCCTGTGTGGCCTGGTTGACCTCACGTCCCCCTGAGGCTGGGCAGCCGTGGCCCCTGCTCATCCTGACCAGGACAGAGCCCTCAGTGTTGGAGAGGTTGGGCCTCTAGTTTTACACTGCAGCTCAGGGGAGGGAGGAGGGGGTCTGCAGACCCTGCTCTCCAGATGCTCTGTGGTTAGCTCAGCCCCAGCTGCACCCTCTAGGTAGAGATCCCAGCCATCACCACCTGTCAGTGCCAAGTCTGTGCATCCCCCTGGGGACACCAGGCCGGGGCCAGCAGGACACTAGGGAGCTCATTACCGATGGCCGTTGCAGTGGTACCGAGGACTGTGACGCCCTGACTTTGTATTCTGCCCCCCTCCCGTTGTCTGTTCTAGGATAAAGAGAGGGCGGCCTCAGCCTCAGAGCACCTCTTCCTGGAGCTGGGAATCTACAGTGAGCAAGACTCCGAAAGTCCCTCAAGTAGGGGCGCAAATGTGAAAAGCAGAGGAATCTTCAAAAAGACAGATTGTTTTTTACAGATTCAGGTGGACAAATGGAAAGGACCTGCCTAGAGATCTGAAATGTCAGCAACGTGTTTGAAAACAGGAGGGAATACCAGCCGAGACCACGGAACCGCTTTTCTCAGGAAGAAGTATTGATTGATTGATTTGTTCGCTGATGAGCAAGGGAAGAACTTACGTTAGAAAATACCCAAGGAAAATCCTCAGCACAGGAGCAGAGTCTGGAATTAATGCACACAGGTGGCAGATCTGTGCCCCGATGTTCTGGGGACGAGGAAGTGCAGGCACAGCGCTAGAGAAGCCGTCTGTCCACAGAGGTGCGTCATGAGAAGCGCATGATGGTGAGAGTCAGCGCCAGGGACCGCAGGGAGACAGGAGAGAGAGGACGGGAGGGGCAGAGGGGGACACCCTGGGACAGGACGGGCCAGCTATGCTGTGAGCCACCTGGACCTGTCCACGGGCTGCTATGTGACTGTATTGCCCTAATAAAAGCCCAGAGAGAGTATCCTGCACCAAGCAGGGGTCGCGAGGAGCGCCTGCCCACAGTGCAGCCCTGCGTCACAGAACATGGCTGGGACCAGGCGTCTGGTGGGACAGGACTGGAGGAAGCAGAGGAGGGGCCTACTGCCCCTGCAGGTGGCACTGGGAAGAGGGCACCAGGTGTCCTCAACACTAGGGCAGCTCTTCTTGCTTCTGGGGACCTTCTGCTAGAGACTCCAGAATTTGATCAAGAGCAGGAATAGGAATTAAAACACCCACAGCGCATCCACCACGTGTACGTCAAAAGACACTAACAAAAGGTAAACCACTATAAGTAGATCACAGAAAGACCAGTAGAGGGGAGGGAACAGGAGGGAGGAGGAGAGGGGGAGGGGAAGTACTGGGGGCTGACTTGGAGCAAATTATATGCCATGCTTTTATAACCACGCCAGACGGATTCTACCGTCATGTATAACAACGGAACCAACAAAACTTCTAAACTGCTCCGACTGGCTTCGGGTGGGAGAAGGGCCCGGGGAGGACTGCGGAGGCAGGAGAAGGAGGCTGGGGAGAGAAGACGGGCTGGATAGGGGGTGCAGGTAGGAGTGGAGACCACAGGGCTCAGCGAGGACAGGGGCTTTGAATCCCAGGCCAGGGGAGGGGTGGGTTTCGGATGTTCAATGGACCTATAATCCTGTGTGGGTGGGTTGTGTGAAGGGCACGTGCGTCTTGCCCCAATGCCCAGCTCCTTGGGCTGCAGGTGAGGTGGTCAAGTGGGCAGGTCAAGGGTGGGGCCCACCGGGTGGGGCCCACCCACACCTGCAACCATGTCCCTTCACGGAACCTTGGCCCAGATCTAAGCAGCACCCAGGCGCCAGGTCCAGGCTCCAGTGCTGAGTGTCCTCCGGGCCCTGGATTCACGGTGCCTGGGCCGCCTGCCCCCTCCTCCCCACACTCAGCCTGGCCTCTCCCTTGTGAATTGGCCACCGCAGGGTCCACACATTCCCAGGGTGGCTTGAAGCCCACGTGCACTTTCTCTCTCCTTTCCCTATTTCACATCCTGAAAACCAAGTCTGTGGCTGAGTCTGGGGAGGAGGAGGAGGAGAATTAATGGAGGGGAATGTGTGGGGCTGTCCAGGACAGCGGCAGAGCTCTGTCCAGTCCAGAGTGGATTCAGGTTCATGTCTTCCCAGCTGGGCTGCCCTCCCCAGGTCACAGGCTGGGGTTCACAGACACCGGGTCAGAAGCCCTCCTCACAGTGACCACAGGGACTGGTTGGAATCCAGAGTAGACTGCAGTCCCCAGGAAGGTCAGCCAGACACCTGCCCTCCTGGAGGACCCGAGAAGTTCAGAGGTGGCCACCTTTGGACAATAGGGACAGGATGTTGCCTTTGATGGACAGGAGACAGCCCCAGATTTGGAGAGATTTAGCCAAAGGTGTCACCCCAAGCGACCTGAGACCACTCAACTTGCAGCAGTCACCCTCAGTGGTCCCCAAACCCTGTCTACAAATTGAGAGGCCCCTGTACCCTACTTTTCAAGGTGGGGCCCTGGTAGCGGGAATGACCCTCCAGAGCCCGAACTTCAGCACCAAGGAGGGGTGGCGGCTGGCTGCCCTCCCTGCCCCGTTGGCCTGCTCCCTACACAGGCCCTCCACACAGTGCCCCCTCCACACAGGTGCACTCTCCACACAGGTATACCCTCCAAGCAGGTGTGCTCTCCACACAGGTGAGCCCTCCACACAGTGCCCCCTCCACACAGGTGTGCTCTCCACACAGGTGAGCCCTCCACACAGTGCCCCTCCACACAGTGCCCCCTCCACACAGTGCCCCTCCACACAGTGCCCCTCCACACAGTGCCCCTCCACACAGTGCCCTCCACACAGTGCCCCTCCACACAGTGCCCCTCCACACAGTGCCCCTCCACACAGTGCCCCTCCACACAGTGCCCCTCCACACAGTGCCCCTCCACACAGTGCCCCCTCCACACAGTGCCCCTCCACACAGGTGAGCCCTCCACACAGTGCCCCTCCACACAGGTGTGCCCTCCACACAGTGCCCCTCCACACAGTGCCCCTCCACACAGTGCCCCTCCACACAGTGCCCCTCCACACAGTGCCCCTCCACACAGTGCCCCCTCCACACAGTGCCCCCTCCACACAGTGCCCCTCCACACAGTGCCCCTCCACACAGTGCCCCTCCACACAGTGCCCCTCCACACAGTGCCCCTCCACACAGTGCCCCTCCACACAGTGCCCCTCCACACAGTGCCCCTCCACACAGTGCCCCTCCACACAGTGCCCCTCCACACAGTGCCCCTCCACACAGTGCCCTCCACACAGTGCCCCTCCACACAGTGCCCCTCCACACAGTGCCCCTCCACACAGTGCCCCTCCACACAGTGCCCCTCCACACAGTACCCCTCCACACAGTGCCCCTCCACACAGTGCCCCTCCACACAGATATACCCTCCACACAGTGCCCCTCCACACAGTGCCCCTCCACACAGTGCCCCTCCACACAGTGCCCCTCCACACAGTGCCCCTCCACACAGTGCCCCTCCACACAGTGCCCCCTCCACACAGTGCCCCTCCACACAGTGCCCCTCCACACAGTGCCCCTCCACACAGTGCCCCTCCACACAGTGCCCCTCCACACAGTGCCCCCTCCACACAGGTTCCCCCTCCACACAGTGCCCTCCACACAGTGCCCCTCCACACAGTGCCCCCTCCACACAGTGCCCCTCCACACAGTGCCCCTCCACACAGTGCCCCCTCCACACAGTGCCCCTCCACACAGTGCCCCCTCCACACAGTGCCCCTCCACACAGTGCCCCTCCACACAGTGCCCCTCCACACAGGTTCCCCCTCCACACAGTGCCCTCCACACAGTGCCCCTCCACACAGGTTCCCCTCCACACAGTGCCCCTCCACACAGTGCCCCTCCACACAGTGCCCCTCCACACAGTGCCCCTCCACACAGGTGAGCCCTCCACACAGTGCCCCTCCACACAGTGCCCCTCCACACAGTGCCCCTCCACACAGTGCCCCTCCACACAGGTGAGCCCTCCACACAGTGCCCCTCCACACAGTGCCCCTCCACACAGTGCCCCTCCACACAGTGCCCCTCCACACAGTGCCCCCTCCACACAGTGCCCCTCCACACAGTGCCCCTCCACACAGTGCCCCTCCACACAGGTGAGCCCTCCACACAGTGCCCCTCCACACAGTGCCCCTCCACACAGTGCCCCTCCACACAGTGCCCCTCCACACAGTGCCCCTCCACACAGGTGAGCCCTCCACACAGTGCCCCTCCACACAGTGCCCCTCCACACAGTGCCCCTCCACACAGTGCCCCTCCACACAGTGCCCCCTCCACACAGTGCCCCTCCACACAGGTGCACCTCCACACAGTGCCCCTCCACACAGTGCCCCTCCACACAGTGCCCTCCACACAGTGCCCCTCCACACAGTGCCCCCTCCACACAGTGCCCCTCCACACAGTGCCCTCCACACAGTGCCCTCCACACAGTGCCCCTCCACACAGTGCCCCTCCACACAGGTGAGCCCTCCACACAGTGCCCCTCCACACAGTGCCCCTCCACACAGTGCCCCTCCACACAGTGCCCCTCCACACAGTGCCCCCTCCACACAGTGCCCCTCCACACAGTGCCCCTCCACACAGTGCCCCTCCACACAGTGCCCCCTCCACACAGTGCCCCTCCACACAGTGCCCCTCCACACAGTGCCCCCTCCACACAGTGCCCCTCCACACAGTGCCCCTCCACACAGTGCCCCCTCCACACAGTGCCCCTCCACACAGTGCCCCTCCACACAGGTGAGCCCTCCACACAGTGCCCCCTCCACACAGTGCCCCTCCACACAGTGCCCCTCCACACAGTGCCCCTCCACACAGTGCCCCTCCACACAGTGCCCCCTCCACACAGTGCCCCCTCCACACAGTGCCCCTCCACACAGTGCCCCCTCCACACAGTGCCCCTCCACACAGTGCCCCTCCACACAGTGCCCCTCCACACAGTTCCCCTCCACACAGTGCCCCTCCACACAGTGCCCCCTCCACACAGTGCCCCTCCACACAGTGCCCCTCCACACAGTGCCCCTCCACACAGATATACCCTCCACACAGTGCCCCTCCACACAGTGCCCCTCCACACAGTGCCCCTCCACACAGTGCCCCTCCACACAGTGCCCCTCCACACAGATATACCCTCCACACAGTGCCCCTCCACACAGTGCCCCTCCACACAGTGCCCCTCCACACAGTGCCCCTCCACACAGTGCCCCTCCACACAGTGCCCCTCCACACAGTGCCCTCCACACAGTGCCCCTCCACACAGTGCCCCTCCACACAGTGCCCCTCCACACAGTGCCCCTCCACACAGTGCCCCTCCACACAGTGCCCCTCCACACAGTGCCCCCTCCACACAGTGCCCCTCCACACAGTGCCCCTCCACACAGTGCCCTCCACACAGTGCCCCTCCACACAGTGCCCCCTCCACACAGTGCCCCTCCACACAGATATACCCTCCACACAGTGCCCCTCCACACAGTGCCCCTCCACACAGTGCCCCTCCACACAGTGCCCCTCCACACAGTGCCCCTCCACACAGTGCCCTCCACACAGTGCCCCTCCACACAGTGCCCCTCCACACAGTGCCCCTCCACACAGTGCCCCTCCACACAGTGCCCCTCCACACAGTGCCCTCCACACAGTGCCCCTCCACACAGTGCCCCCTCCACACAGTGCCCCTCCACACAGTGCCCCTCCACACAGTCCCCCTCCACACAGTGCCCCTCCACACAGTGCCCTCCACACAGTGCCCTCCACACAGTGCCCCTCCACACAGTGCCCTCCACACAGTGCCCCTCCACACAGGTTCCCCTCCACACAGTGCCCCTCCACACAGTGCCCCTCCACACAGTGCCCCTCCACACAGTGCCCCCTCCACACAGTGCCCCTCCACACAGTGCCCCTCCACACAGTGCCCCTCCACACAGTGCCCTCCACACAGTGCCCCTCCACACAGTGCCCCTCCACACAGTGCCCCTCCACACAGTGCCCCTCCACACAGTGCCCCTCCACACAGGTGAGCCCTCCACACAGGTGAGCCCTCCACACAGTGCCCCTCCACACAGTGCCCCTCCACACAGTGCCCCTCCACACAGTGCCCCTCCACACAGGTGAGCCCTCCACACAGTGCCCCTCCACACAGTGCCCTCCACACAGTGCCCCTCCACACAGTGCCCCTCCACACAGTGCCCCTCCACACAGTGCCCTCCACACAGTGCCCCTCCACACAGTGCCCCTCCACACAGTGCCCCCTCCACACAGTGCCCCTCCACACAGTGCCCCTCCACACAGTGCCCCTCCACACAGTGCCCCTCCACACAGTGCCCCCTCCACACAGTGCCCCTCCACACAGGTGCACCTCCACACAGTGCCCCTCCACACAGTGCCCCTCCACACAGTGCCCCTCCACACAGTGCCCCTCCACACAGGTGCACCTCCACACAGTGCCCCTCCACACAGTGCCCCTCCACACAGTGCCCCTCCACACAGTGCCCTCCACACAGTGCCCCTCCACACAGTGCCCCCTCCACACAGTGCCCCTCCACACAGTGCCCTCCACACAGTGCCCTCCACACAGTGCCCCTCCACACAGTGCCCCTCCACACAGGTGAGCCCTCCACACAGTGCCCCTCCACACAGTGCCCCTCCACACAGTGCCCCTCCACACAGTGCCCCTCCACACAGTGCCCCTCCACACAGTGCCCCTCCACACAGTGCCCCCTCCACACAGTGCCCCCTCCACACAGTGCCCCTCCACACAGTGCCCCTCCACACAGTGCCCCTCCACACAGGTGAGCCCTCCACACAGTGCCCCCTCCACACAGTGCCCCTCCACACAGTGCCCCTCCACACAGTGCCCCTCCACACAGTGCCCCTCCACACAGTGCCCCCTCCACACAGTGCCCCTCCACACAGTGCCCCTCCACACAGTGCCCCTCCACACAGTGCCCTCCACACAGTGCCCCTCCACACAGTGCCCCTCCACACAGTGCCCCTCCACACAGTGCCCCTCCACACAGGTGAGCCCTCCACACAGTGCCCCTCCACACAGTGCCCCTCCACACAGTGCCCCTCCACACAGTGCCCTCCACACAGTGCCCCTCCACACAGTGCCCCTCCACACAGTGCCCCCTCCACACAGTGCCCCTCCACACAGTGCCCCTCCACACAGTGCCCCTCCACACAGTGCCCCTCCACACAGTGCCCCTCCACACAGTGCCCCCTCCACACAGTGCCCCTCCACACAGTGCCCCTCCACACAGTGCCCCTCCACACAGTGCCCCTCCACACAGTGCCCCTCCACACAGGTGAGCCCTCCACACAGTGCCCCCTCCACACAGTGCCCCTCCACACAGTGCCCCTCCACACAGTGCCCCTCCACACAGTGCCCCTCCACACAGTGCCCCTCCACACAGGTTCCCCTCCACACAGTGCCCCTCCACACAGTGCCCCTCCACACAGTGCCCCTCCACACAGTGCCCCTCCACACAGTGCCCCTCCACACAGTGCCCTCCACACAGTGCCCTCCACACAGTGCCCCTCCACACAGTGCCCCTCCACACAGGTGAGCCCTCCACACAGTGCCCCTCCACACAGTGCCCCTCCACACAGTGCCCCTCCACACAGTGCCCCTCCACACAGTGCCCCTCCACACAGTGCCCCCTCCACACAGTGCCCCTCCACACAGTGCCCCTCCACACAGTGCCCCTCCACACAGGTGAGCCCTCCACACAGTGCCCCCTCCACACAGTGCCCCTCCACACAGTGCCCCTCCACACAGTGCCCCTCCACACAATGCCCCTCCACACAGTGCCCCTCCACACAGTGCCCCTCCACACAGTGCCCCCTCCACACAGTGCCCCCTCCACACAGTGCCCCTCCACACAGTGCCCCTCCACACAGTGCCCTCCACACAGTGCCCCTCCACACAGTGCCCCTCCACACAGTGCCCCTCCACACAGTGCCCCTCCACACAGGTGAGCCCTCCACACAGTGCCCCTCCACACAGTGCCCCTCCACACAGTGCCCCTCCACACAGTGCCCTCCACACAGTGCCCCTCCACACAGTGCCCCTCCACACAGTGCCCCCTCCACACAGTGCCCCTCCACACAGTGCCCCTCCACACAGTGCCCCTCCACACAGTGCCCCCTCCACACAGTGCCCCTCCACACAGTGCCCCTCCACACAGTGCCCCTCCACACAGTGCCCCTCCACACAGGTGAGCCCTCCACACAGTGCCCCCTCCACACAGTGCCCCTCCACACAGTGCCCCTCCACACAGTGCCCCTCCACACAGTGCCCCTCCACACAGTGCCCCTCCACACAGTGCCCCTCCACACAGGTGAGCCCTCCACACAGTGCCCCTCCACACAGTGCCCCTCCACACAGTACCCCTCCACACAGTACCCCTCCACACAGTGCCCCTCCACACAGTGCCCCTCCACACAGTGCCCCTCCACACAGTGCCCCTCCACACAGGTGAGCCCTCCACACAGTGCCCCTCCACACAGTGCCCCCTCCACACAGTGCCCCTCCACACAGTGCCCCTCCACACAGTGCCCCTCCACACAGTGCCCCCTCCACACAGTGCCCCCTCCACACAGTGCCCCTCCACACAGTGCCCCTCCACACAGTGCCCCTCCACACAGTGCCCCCTCCACACAGTGCCCCCTCCACACAGTGCCCCTCCACACAGTGCCCCTCCACACAGTGCCCCTCCACACAGTGCCCCTCCACACAGTGCCCCCTCCACACAGTGCCCCTCCACACAGTGCCCCTCCACACAGGTGAGCCCTCCACACAGTGCCCCTCCACACAGTGCCCCTCCACACAGTGCCCCTCCACACAGTGCCCCTCCACACAGTGCCCCTCCACACAGTGCCCCTCCACACAGTGCCCCTCCACACAGGCCCCCTCCACGCAGGTGCACCCTCCATGACTTCGGGGGGTCAGGCCCCTCACAGATGGAAGAACACGCTGCGCCACAGACCTCCCAGGGAGAGACGCGTGTACCAGGAAGCATGAACAGGTATGTGTAACACAGGTGTGTGCGTGTTCAGGTGGATCAGTAAGATCAGGTCTGTGTGCTGTAAGCACAGAGGTGTGTGCACACAGACCAGCAGGAGGGGTGGAGGCCGTCTGGGTTCTCAGTAGGGCACTGAGAAGCCACACTGGGAGGTGACTTTCAAGCTGATCCCCGAATAGCACCGCAGCCAAGCGGCTGTGAAGACCCTTCTGTCTGCTGGAGCCTCTGCTGGTCCTGTCCCCATCTGCCCAGTTCTGAATCTCTGCTGTCACTGTCTCCCAACCTCCTTCAGATGGGCTCAGGAACCCTGGTTCCTCTCACCCCATCCAGCCACCAGGTCAACACCTGGGGACATGGGTCCCACCTGAGACATTCAGGGGAAAGCCTAAGGTTTCCTCACCTGAGACCTGGAGCTCCAGGGGGTCACTGGGCTCTGACCACACCTGAGGGTGCTCCTGTAATATCCATAGCATCTGAATGTCCACCTCTGACCAGAGGTCACCAGGCCCACAGGGAGCAGGCCCTGGAACTGCCCACTGGGGTGTCGCTGTGAGTCCAGGGTCCAGGTGAGGTGGTGTCCTCCTTCCTTGGTGAGAACAAACCTGCCATGTCCCTGCCCTGAGCCACACTGGAGGGTCACATTCCCTCCTGAGGTCACCACAGGGCTGGGCAGGGCTGAGAGCCTGGGTTTGCTGTAGGATCCTAGAAGAGAAGGAGGCAGGTGTTCATGGCTCCCTCCTCCCACACCACCCCCAGCTGGGCTGTGAGAGGGACCCCTGGGAGCAGACCCCCTCCCTGAGGGCAGAGCCTGGGGCTGGGACCCCTGAGTGTCCTCTCACCTGTCACCACCAGCTCCAGGGGGTCACTGGGCTCTGACCACCCAGCAGGGCTGAGATAGAGGCATTGATATCTCCCTGCATGGTGCTCAGTCATGGACGGGATGGAGAACTTGGTCATGTTCCCGGGCCCCAGTGGGCTCTGTCTGTCCCAGGGCACTGAGATTCCCTCTTTATCCAGACGGAACTCCTGGGCCTCCAGGGGCCCCTCACACCAGATGGTCACTGGCCCTCCCCAGGCGATCACAGAGCCTGGCTCAGCCCACAGGGTGGGCTTGGGGAGGGTCCCTGCAAGGGAATCAGAGGTGGGTCCCAGCACAGCCCCTCAGATCCCAGCCCTCAGCCCAGCCCCCTCCAGGCTCCCCAGCCTCAGCCCCCAACTCTGTTCTCCACCCACTGCCCAGGGTGGCTCCTGGTCCCCAGGAGGAGGACCTGGACAGCTGGGGACACTCACCTGCCTGCCCTAGGGTCCCGGGGCCCAGACTCAGCCCTGGAAGAGAGTTCCTGTGAGAGGGGAGCCCTGAGGCCTGAGCAGGCCCTGTCCCCCCACAGCCTCCTGGGCCCTGGGTCTCCTGGTGGCCAGGGCCTGGCTGTGGGCTGGGTCCCCCCAGAACAGGGTGTCCCCTCCCTCCTTCACATCTCACCCAGGCAGAGCAGGGCCGTGAGGGTGGGGGTCATGGTGTGTCCTCCCGAGGTCCCAGGGTCCAGATGGAGGAGGTCACAGAGCTGGAGGACAGACACACACAGGGTGTAACTACGTGGAGACTGGAGACTGGTTCTTCCCCAGGAAGGGACAGCCCACCTCCCTGCGTGGTCTTGTTTTCCTAGGAACGAGGCCATCTCAGGATGCAGTGTCTCTGCAGGCCCTTCAGACAGAGTGGGGTCTCCTCTGTCCACCCCCATGGTCTGTCTGATCTGTCCTCATCCCTCCAGGGGACACAGCACCAAATACACCTGCTGCCCTCCTGGGCCAGACCCTTCCAGGTGAGAGTGACCCAGGGCTGGGCCTCCCCTCTCGGGCCTCCCTGGGGCTCCATCCCCCTGCAGCCTGTCCAGGGCACAGGGTGGTGAGCCCCTTGCCAGGGCAGCCATCCCCCAGCCCTGGAGATGCTTCTGGGGAGATGCAGGCTCCCTCTTCAGGGAGGGCAGAGCACAGAGAGACTCAGGGAAGTCCAAGAAAGTAACAAGTGTCTTTTCGGGACTCTGGAGTGTGGTTGGTTCTCTACTGAAGTCTGCCCCATTGACTCCCCCTCCCGGCATCCAGCACACCCACTCCCCTTTTCTGAGAAACAACCCGAGTAGTCCCTGCCCCCGCACTGCATTTCCCCTTGGGCCCCTTTGGTACCTCTGCCCATTGCTGTGTCACGTCTGGGCCACAACACTGAGGGGTGAGCTCTGGGTTTGCCCGAGTACCCACGAGCATTGAGCTGCCCTCTCTGACCCTCAGTTTCCTCATCTTGAGGAGGTCATCACAAACTCTCTACAGAGGGATTTGGGTCAGGGGTGCAGGTGCATGGGAAGGGCTGCGCCTGGTTAATCTGCAAACCTCCTTAGGACGTGGGCTGGGGAGGCTGTGACCTGAGAGAATCTTGCCTTTGGGCCCCAGGGTCAAGGTGGATGATTGCTGAAAATCCTCACCTGCTCCTAACACTCAGAAACGCTCCACCTGATATTTCTGAAATGGGCACCATTGCACTTACGGTGGGAAGAGAGAAACGAAAGTTCCCGAGTGGGAAAGGACCCTCAGCAAGGAGTGATGTGGTCAGCCATGCTGGGGCCAGCCGAGGTCAGGCGGGCAGAAGCTCCCTCTGTGAGCAGCAGGAGGGGACCCAGTGTAGAAAGGGTAGATGCAAAATCAGGGAGTCAGTGTATCAAGTCCAAAGGAGCCGCGGTGTTACATGTAGCAGATCAATTCCACTTGGTGCCAAAGAGATCAGGCAGTTACAAACAGAGGCAAAGAGAAACCTTAACCCATAACTGTGTGAATTCTTAATATGGTTGCGATTATTCCCAAGGAATCACTTCTTTTTTTCCTATTATTATTGATTTTTCATGTATGACAGCTGAATGCATCACCATTCATATTACACAGACGGCATAATTTGTCATCCCTCTGGTTGTATATCAAGTATACTCACACCAATTCGGGCCTTCATACATGCACTTGGGATAAGGGAATCGCTTCCTGGCAAACATGTGAAAGAGTAGCTCACCCTCAGCAGAGCCTCGAGAGTTCCTCACAGCTCCCAGCGCCGGGCGATGCACAGAAGCCCCTGCTCTGGCCTGGGGCTTGTCCCCAGCCCCACACTCAGAAAGACAGTCATCGAGGATACAAATAACAATAAGTGCAGAACAGTGAACCTCATACACTGTGGCTGGGACTTCATGCCCGGTGGAAAGTCCTCAAAAGACTGAGATCAACACCGCCATCTGACGGGCTGTCCCAGTGCGTGCCGTCTGTCCCCGCGAAGTCAGGACAGCTCAGGGCAGAGGTCAGGGCGTTCCCAGGTTGATAGCAGCAAACTCGCAGTGGCCACCTTCAGAACCAGCTGGGTTCTGTCCTCGGATGGTGGGTGAAGGACATGTGGTCTCACACACCATGGAATTATTATTTTTTTTTTTTTGGCATAAAGAAGAAAAACATTGTTTCATTTTCAGGAAAACAGCTGGAACTGAACAGCATCCTATCAAAGAAAACAGGCCAGACTCAGGAAGAGCAGTTTTCTCTCACACGCGGAAGCTGGAGAGGAAAAGGGGGAAGGAAGGGAGCCCATCAGAGGAGAGGAGTGACCAGGGAGAGGGGCGGAGAGGGCAGGGAGGGGGCCGGGAGCAGAAGGACAGGACTGCCCTGCGGCGGGTGAGGTGCCTCCATGAACCCCGCTGCTCTGTATGATCCATAGGCACCGATGAATCAAAAGTGCAGTTGTCTCATAGGAGAAAAAGGCGCCAGAAACACACATTGGAGGACAGATAGCCTCTTCACTGGGAGGACTACAGAGCCATAAGCAGCAGACGGACGCTAAACCCCGCTCTCTCACCAGGCACAAGACTCAACTCAGAGTGGATCAAAAACCTGGGAATCAGACCGGACACCCTGTGAGAGTGGGAGCAAAGGTTGCAGCAGTCTGGCTGGGCACAAAATAACCGAGCCGCCACGAGGCACTTGTAGGTTCAAACAGGAACTCCTTTATTGCCCGAGCTCCCCAATAGGACATGAGGTGCCTCCTTAAGGTGTAAGGAATTTATAGGGTATCCTATCATTTCCCCCTTTTTGTTACTGAACCATAATTTATATAACCCAAGGAGGCACTGAGCACTTGGAAGCGCACAGTCCAGCGACACTGAGTGCACAGCACATCACGCTCTCTCCACCTGTGTTTGTTTAGTTCCCAGACATTTCAGCCCCCCAAAGAGAACCCTGTGCCCGGTAAGCAGTCCCCACGTTCCCCACGCCCCAGCTCCTGCTTTCTGCATCTGGATGGCCTCCTTGGCCTGTGGCCTGTGGGTGGACCCCCTTGCCACCGGGCACTTGGTGTCTGCCTTTCACTGAGCACATTTCAAAGTCTGAGGAATCGCAGGATGCGTGCGAGGCTGCGTTCCTCCTCAGCTGGGCCATGTTCTATGCAAAATCCTAGTCCTCGCCCCATTTCAGCCTCAAGCCAGTGCTGAGACCCGGATGCTCAGAATACGGTCCAGGGCCCACGTGGTCCTAAGGTTCCTCCAATGTGGGCGATTCCCGCCGTCCTCGGGTTCTTCCCTTAGGGGTTCCGGGCGGTGTGCACATGGTATGTTGTATGTTCCATTCCCAGTTTTCTTTTCAGGTCTCCATACTGCTTTCCAATTTGCAGTCCCACCAGCAGTGTATGTATGAGTGTGCCTTTCCCCCACATCCTCACCAACATTCATTGCTGCCTGAATTCTGGATGATTGCCATTCTGACAGGGGTGAGATGAAATCATAGAGTTGTTTTGAGGTAGTGAGGGAACTCGTGTCCGGGGTAACCAAGGCCGTGCCCAGGAAGAGACCTCTGGGCGCAGCAGTGGCTTCTGCCCTAGCCTAGGAAGAAGACCTCCAGGCCACCTCAGGCTGGCAGCAGCAGAAGCAGAGGCAGCAATGGCGGTAGCAGTGCAGGCAGCTGTCCCCAGAGGGTCAAGTGAAATGGGAGTCCCTCCAAATCAGACAAGCCCTAAGTTCCACCGCGCTCAGGCGCCCTGACACTGATGAAATTCCCACCAGCAGGTTGGTGATAGTTTAGCTGGGTATAGGATCGGCTGCACCCCAGCACCCTGTACGCCTCTGTGGTTCTCTCCGTTCCACCCACCTTTTAGCCAGCTTTCTGCTGCAGTGACAAAATGCCTGAAGAACACCATCTTCGAGCAGGAAAGGTTCATTTTGGCTCATAGTGTCAGAGATTTCAGCCCCTGGACCCTGGGCCCCTTTGTTATGGGCTGTGATGGGACAGAACAACATGGCGGGGAGAGAGACCGAGAGAACAGTGCACTCACTTTTATAACAAAATCCTTTCCTCAAAGCCTCAGGATACGAATCCCTGAGTGGATCAATCCGTTGATGAAGTCAGATTCCCCATGATCCAACCAATCACCCCTCAAAGGCAAACACCCTGCACGGGGACAGGCCTTCAATATGTGAGTGTTCAGATCCCAGCCCTGATGACCCAGGGAGCAGGATGGCTTCTCCGTCATGTTCTGGGCTCAGAGGGCAGGTCTGGGGAGGAGAGGAGCCCTTTCCGGCACCGGACTCCTCCAGGGAAAGCCCTTCAGAGGGAGACTCCTCCTCGTCCCAGGAACTGCCCTCCTAGAAGCTGCCGCCCCCTGGCCCTGTGAGGAGGATGGTGGGGGCTGTTTCCTGCTCCAGGGTGACTAGTGACCCAGGCCACCCCCATTCTTGAGCAGACGCCAGCGGATCTCCTCCCAGGAGCACTAGTGACGAGCACGGAGCAGAGTCCCCAGGGCCAGAGGAGGAGCTGTGGGTCAGAGAAGAGGGAGAGGAGGCAGGAATGACCCCAGGAGTGGATGGAGGAGCGGGAGACGCTGCCTCTTACGGAAATGGGGAAGTCCAAGGAGGAAGTTTGGAAGCAACAGAATGACGCAACTGGCTGGCGGGACTCCGACTTCCCTCTGTGCGCCAGCGAAGTCTTGCGACCTTTTCCTGAGCCTCCTGCTCCCTGACGTCATCATCCCGGACGCCCACTGGCTGCTCCCCCCAGCCCAGGCACAGCGGGAGCTACCCTCAGCCCTGGGGCTCTGCTCCCCTGTGCAGAGCTGAGCTCCAGACAGCACCGCCCAGAGCCCTTCCGACCCACGTCCCCCGGCCATCTGCACAGCCCAGGCCTGGAGAGGGCTTCGGAAGTCCTGTCCACGCCCTCACACCAGACCCCCGGGCTGTACTCGGGATCTCGGCCTGAGGTTCAGGGCCGTGGTGACCAGCGAAGCTGACTCCGCACCAGCAAACCCAGCTCCTCCCTAGACGGCAGCCCCCCAGCGAGCTCCCCACAGACCTGCCCTACAGACACACTCCCAGGGCCTCGGACACACTGCGCCTCTCGGTCAGCTCCAGAGACACGCGGAGCCCCCACGACACCTGACCACGCTCCTCGCCAGGCCAAGGATCTCCCAGTGTCACTCCTCCGCTGTAAATGGGCTCACGGCCTTGGGTCCGGTCCTAGGAGAGGCAGGAGGTCCACGGGCACCACTCAGAACACCAGTGGGCACATCGTCTGGGTTCAGGTAACTGTTGGAGAAGTGTCCGTTTGCTCTCAAGACCGCCCTGCTACCATCCACTTCCTTCCTGGTGATGGTCTTAAAAATGCTTGTGTGGGGCAAGAGGCCCTGCAATTGAGAGCCCCCTAGGCCCCTGCTCCCACCCTTCTCCAGAGCGGCCCTCGCTCCAGGTCAGGTGGTTGCCTCTCCACCTGTTGTTGAGTCTCATCCCCTTTTCTCCGTCCTGAGAAGCAGAGAGTCGAGCAGAATTGCCCACTGCCCCGTGTGCTGGCCCTGTCTCCACCGGTCTGAGATCCATGGGCCCAAGGAAAGAACCTCTCAGCCCGTCGAGCATCCTCATGCCTGGCCAAGGCTGGACATGGTAAGTGGCCACTGGGGGATGGTGTAGGAGAGAAAATATTGAATTTACCAAAGGTTTGGAAGGAATGGCCTTGACCTAGCATGTGAAGAATCCATGACTGAGGGACTTGGAACGCGGTCCAGGGAGCTGCGCATCAGGGGCTCAGGCCTGCTGAGCTGGCCCACCAGCAGGCGGACCTGCATCTCTGCAGCATCTCCAGGCTGGGCAGACGGCTGGTCCTGACAAGGAGCCCACAACCCTGGGCCGTGGGCGGGCTGAAGGAAAGCCAGGGAGGAGGAGCAGCCCCAGGGTCACTGTGGCACTAGGTGTACCTGCCTCAGCACACTGGCCTCAGTGAGAGCAGGACAGGTCAGGCAGAAAGCGGAAGGGGTGAGGAGGGCACCATTGCTGTCTGAGCTGCCCGCAGGAACCCAGGCCTGACCCAGTTGGAAATGAGAACCAGGCTCCTGGGGAGGACAGTTCCCCTTCCTGTGGGGCTGCTGTTGGGACAGCCCTTTGATGGGCAGGACACCACCTCCCAGTGGCCCCACCCTGTGTGTGTCTGTCCTCCAGCTCTGTGACCTCCTCCATCTGGACCCTGGGACCACAGGAGGACACACCATGACCCCCACCCTCACGGCCCTGCTCTGCCTGGGTGAGATGTGAAGGAGGGAGGGGACACCCTGTTCTGGGGGGATCCAGCCCACAGCCAGGCCCTGGCCACCAGGAGACCCAGGGCCCAGGAGGCTGTGGGGGGACAGGGCCTGCTCAGGCCTCAGGGGCTCCCCTCTCACAGGAACTCTCTTCCAGGGCTGAGTCTGGGCCCCGGGACCCGAGGGCAGGCAGGTGAGTGTCCCAGCTGTCCAGGTCCTCCTCCTGGGGACCAGGAGCCACCCTGGGCAGTGGGTGGAGAACAGAGTTGGGGCTGAGGCTGGGGAACCTGGAGGGGGCTGGGCTGAGGGCTGGGATCTGAGGGGCTGTGCTGGGACCCAGCCTCTGATCCCCTTGCAGGGACCCTCCCCAAGCCCACCCTGTGGGCTGAGCCAGGCTCTGTGGTCGCCCGGGGAAGGCCAGTGACCATCTGGTGTGAGGGGCCCCTGGGGACCCAGGAGTACTATCTGCATAAAGAAGGACATGCACAGCCTTCCAGAGAGTCTCCGCTGGAGCCAGAGAACAAGGCCAGGTTCTCCATCCTGTCCATGACCGAGTATCACGCAGGGAGATATCAATGCTACTATCTCAGCCCTGCTGGGTGGTCAGAGCACAGTGACCCCCTGGAGCTGGTGGTGACAGGTGAGAGGACACTCAGGGGTCCCAGCCCCAGGCTCTGCCCTCAGGGAGGGGGTCTGCTCCCAGGGGTCCCTCTCACAGCCCAGCTGGGGGTGGTGTGGGAGGAGGGAGCCATGAACACCTGCCTCCTTCTCTCCTAGGATTCTACAGCAAACCCAGGCTCTCAGCCCTGCCCAGCCCTGTGGTGACCTCAGGAGGGAACGTGACCCTCCAGTGTGGCTCAGGGCAGGGATATGACAGATTTGTTCTCACAAAGGAAGGAGGACACAACCTCACCTGGACCCTGGATGCACAGAGACACCCCAGTGGGCAGGTCCAGGCCCTGCTTCCCATGGACCTGGTGACCTCTGGTCAGAGGTGGACATTCAGATGCTACGGCTATTACAGGAGAACCTCCCAGCTGTGGTCAGTTCCTAGCGACCCCCTGGAGCTCCAGCTGTCAGGTGAGAGAGCCTTATTTTATTCTTCACTCAATGTCTTTTGAGTACCCAAACGATTTTCTATGATCCCTGCTCTCAAGGGACCCCCAGTGGGGAGGGCGGCTCACAGGAGCTTGGACACACTGAGCCAGAGACCAGAGTGACCTGCAGGAAGGACGGGGCAGGCAGGGGTTGGCAGGATCCAGCCCTCAGCCCAGGCTCCTCTTCCTCCAGGGGTGTCCAGGAGGCCCACCCTCCTGACCCAGCAGGGCCCTGTCCTGGCCCCTGGAGAGACCCTGACCCTCCAGTGTCACTCAGATGTCACCTATGACAGATTCACTCTGTCCAAGGAGGGGGCACAGGACCTCCCCCAGCGCCCTGCCCAGCAGCCCCAGGCTGGGCTCTCTCAGGCCGACTTCCTGCTGGGCCCTGTGAGCAGCTCCCACGGGGGTCGGTACAGGTGCTACGGTGGACACAGCCTCTCCTCTGAGTGGTCAGCCCCCAGTGACCCCCTGGACATCCTGGTCTCAGGTGAGGAGCCCAGGGGTGCAGTCAGGACCCAGACTCTGCACAGCCCTGTTGGGGAGCCCCAGGAGGTGATGGCCAGGGTGAGGTGGGGTCTCAGGAGGGAGAGAGACAGGGAGGGGCAGAGAGGACAGAGACAGGGGACACAGGGACAGGAAGGATCAGAGACAATGAGACAGACAGAGAGCACAGGGTCCTCAGAGAGAGGCCTGGGGAGGTCTCAGCTCAGAACAAGCTGGGGCCACCCTCACCCTCCTTCCTCTCTCCAGGACAGCTCCCTGTCACACCCTCCCTCTCAGTGCAGCCTGGTCCCACAGTGTCCTCAGGGGAGAACGTGACCCTGCTGTGTCAGTCACAGATCAAGATGGACACTTTCCTCCTGTGCAAGGAGGGGGCAGCTGACACCCCAGCCTCCGTGTTTAAGATCAGAGCTTCAAGCTCCACTCCCAGGCACAATCCTCCATGAGGGCTGTGAGCTCAGCCCCTGCTGGGCGGGGCACCTACAGGGATGGGTTCTGTCCCTCCCACTTCTCCTGGGAGGCTGGCTCTCTGGGAAGGCCTTTCCCTCCAGCCCTGGGCCCCCCATCTGATCAGGGGAGCTGCCTGTCCTGAGCACCATCCTGGTTCCTGGCCTCTGGGTCCTGGGCAGCGGGTCCTGGGCAGCGCTCTCTGGGCCTGCTCCGCTTCTCTCAGTGACTGTGTCTGTGAGGACGGAAGCACCAAGGTGGGGAGCAGGGGCCGTCCTCAGCTGTTCCGGGGCTCGGCTTGGAAAGCGGAGACACAGCATTTTGGAAACAACAAAGATTGATCAAACTCTCCTGGTTGGGAACCTCCCCTCCGTGGGTCACACAAAATCACTCAGGTTTTACTCTGGCCACCGCTACACACAGCTCTGCATGACCCCTCGCCTCCAGCAGGTGGGCAGGGACCTCCAGGAAACAGGGCCTGGTGGGGGGCCGCGGCCAGCGGGGGTCCCCTGAGCAGCTCTCATTTCTCATTTCTGAGCCACGAGATGCAGCCCTCACCCCCCCTGCAGGGTCCCTGGGCCCTCTCAGGTCACCGCGGAGGCTGCTCAGGCCACAGTGGGGTGTGGTGGGGTGAGGCTGGAGCCCCACCGGACACAGTGTTCCAGGCAGGGATGCCACTGGGCTCCTCCAGGGGTCACCTGGTGGCCTCAGGGCACACCTGAGACTAAGGAGGGCCCTGCTCCCTGTAGCCACTCCGACGTCACCCTCTGCAGCAGGACTGTCTCCACTCTGTTTTCTCTCCCTTTCTAAAACTGTTGAAGCTGAAAATTTAGCTTGAGATATTTGGATTTATACCTTAAAAATAAAAAAATATTCTACTCCAATTTCCCTGGGTCTAGATTATATTCCTGCATTAATTGTGGGGAATACCTTCTTCCTACAACCAAGTCCTCTTTCCCAAGACACTTGGCATAGAAGTTGATGAAGGAACATGAGAAATATTGCGAAGTTGAAATGGGGTCCATTCATGGGTGATTTTCAGAATTGTTTGACTATCTTAGGAATTTATAAGGTTACTCTTTATTTTCTAAATACTAATTAAGTATAGGAAGATGTTAGTTTGGTCTATTGATTTTATTTTATATTAACTTAGGATTCTCTCCCTTCCGATGGTTTTTAAATATCTTGTGATTAACTGATAAAATTTATGTCAAACAAAATCAGATGGAAATTTCACTTCTTGACTTCCTAATTGCACACCGATTTCTCTTGCTTCGATACATGTGTGTATGTATGTGTGTGTGTAGTTACACATATCTACAATTATATAAATATCTAAATATTAATCCCTAATTATATAATTATCTGATTCTCACTGTATAAGAATATACATATTATATCCACATTCTTAATGTCATTCACTGGTGGGGTTTTATGTGTTGTTATGGTTACTAGGCTGCATAGATTTATATTTCTACAAAGTAGATGCTTACGGGAGCCACAGGTAGGACCCCACTGGAGCACTGCACCTCTTACCTGGTGTGTGAGGCGCTGGTGGGGGGGTCTCTGGTTACACAATGATTAGTTAATGAGGCTGAACTGACGAGGACACCCAAGGGGACTGGGTAGAGAGGTGCAGGGGGTGGCCAGAGACTGTCACCTTTCTGCTTCTGTCCATCAGGCACCCCAAACCACCCCTCACCCGGTCCCTGGGCACTCAGTTGGGGAACCACTGAACCTCCTCTCCAGGGGCCGTGGCTCCATGGTCCAAGGTCCCAGACCCCACAGACACACAGGGCGGGGGAACCCTGAACCAGGGGCCACTCTCCCCACCAACCCTGAGCTCTGGGCTCAGCTGAACTTTGCTCCAACGTGACTCAGACACAGTCCTGACCTCCCAGAGCACAGAGAGGGTGGAGGACCAGGGAGAGGAGCAGAGGGGACCCTGAGGACCAGGAAGGGCTCAGAGGGGCTCCAGAGAGTCCTGTGGTGAGAATGAGGCGAGGAGATGGGCCCCAGGCAGGACGGGGCTCCTCAGGTCACAGGTCCCCTCCTCTACTTGGTTCTCAGGAGCCACTGAGACCATCAGCCCAGGGCAGAACAGCTCAGACCCCAGCTCAGGGGAGTAGGGAGGATTCTCAGCTCTGGGACTGGACTCTGAGGGTCACGTCCTGGCCAGGGGAGGTGGCTGCCCTGGGTGGACATGTGGGGATCCTGTCTCCCCGACCTCTGACCTCTGTGTCCAATTCCCAGGCTCACCTCCCCAGGATTACACAGTGCATAACCTCATCCGGATGGGCGTGGCTGGCCTGGTCCTGCTGGTCCTCGGGATCCTGCTGTTTCAGGCTCAGGACAGCCAGAGAGGGACCTGAGATGCAGCCAGGAGGTGAACAGGAGAGATCAGGGCACACTCAGAGTGCAGAGCTGGGAGACGAAGGACCCTCAGGAGTCTGAAGGCCACCTGGACAGGTGGGGCTGCACCTGAGACTGTCCTGGCAGCAGAGGTGACTGGGTGCAGGACCAGCTGGGTGCTGGCTGCAGAGCCTTCCCCACCATGCTGTGCGCACCCAGGGCTGGCCCACCGCTCTCTGCAGCCCTCCACGCGCCAGTCCCCACTGGGAGCTGTGAAGATGCCCCTAAACACGGGACATGCAAGCCACAGGCTGGTGTCTGAGGGACTGTGTAACGGGTGCTCGTCCTGTGGACATGACTGTGAAAAATCACATTAAAACCCTGAGAGTCCTGCTGTGTGTTTGCTCTTACTGTCCACGTCCCTTCCTCCCACCCTCCACATGCGGAGGTAGCACCACATCACCAGGTCATGGTGTAAATCCAAATTCCTCTGCTCACTGCTGGAGTGTAGAGAAGCATCGACCTGCAGCGTCACCTAGAGTCACCTCCTGGCATAGCTTCCTGGGTCCTGCAGGGTTTCTCTCTTCATGGAATCACTAGGTCGTGTGCATTGCCCATAGTGACAGAAACAGAGCCATTTCAATGAAGGGACTTGAGAGTCCACTGATAGTTCAGAGACTATCAATGAAGGTAAGGCACCAGCCAGGCCTTGCCTTCACTGGTAGTGCATGTGGTTGATGGCGTGCACTTTCCTGCCCCAGGACCTTGGCTTAGCATTTCAAGGCAGGTGGGCTGCAGGCAGAGCCCCTCAGTGTGGGCATGAGCAGCCGCTCTCTCCCTCCACCTTGAGGGGAACTCCCAGGGCAGAGCGTGGGGCGGGTGCTCTTTGCTCTCCTCCCTTGCTCTATCCCGGCCCTGGTCCTGCCCACCTGGTTTCTGCGTGGTCCTGCAGACCTGTGTCCGTCCCTCTGCAGGTGGGCTGGTGGCCATCGTCACCCTGGTTCCCCAAACCTCTCTCAGAACCAAGAATGTGGCCCCGGTGTCTACCAAAAAGTTTATGGGACACCCATCCACTCGGATAACCACCCTGGGTTCCTGCTTGGTGATTGAATAGGTCGGGACAGAAGACCCAGGGCCCCGCCAATCCTTGGCTGCTAGGCCCAGCAAGTCACTGGCGGGGTGACTGACCTCAGCTCCCCTCCGGGAATTGGGGCAGTCCAATCACCAGTGGCCAGGATGTCTGCATCTCGGGCACGGTCTGGGTGGTGCCCTGGGGTCAGGGCAAGCTCTAGCCCAATGTCCTTCATCACCACACTGAAAGCAGGGCCCAGGGGGTTCTCGTTGGGGGGTTGTTGTCTCCCCCTTTCCATAGGTTGGAAGCAGCCCTGTAACACCTGGGCCAACATCTGGCATTTTTGGAGTTTTGCTCTTTCATCTCTGTTGTGGTAGACCTTCAAGGCCATGGCCAACACCTGGGTCTGAGTGGAGGTCTCCAGGTTAAATATTGCACAAAAAGAATGAAAGTACAAACCCACAGTAAAGCAAAATGTAGAGAAGCTCTGAAGTCTGATTTCATGATGTGATGGACATTTTACCTCTAGCATAAAGCTTAAAGGAAGAAGTATGTTAAAAATCTATAGTTACAATAATTCCCCCTTGTAGCCAGAGGAAGAGGGGTACCAGGAACACCAGAAAAACCACAAGAGAATTAACAAAGTGGACATAGTCAGTCCTCACCTGTCATAATTACAGTGAATGTGACTGAATCACATCTCTGATCAACACACACAGGGAGGCTGCAGAGATCTTGAAATAATGTGCAACTCCATGCAGCCAATCAGAGGCTCCCTGTAGCTCCCAGGACCCACATGGGCAGAGAGTGATGGCACAGAGGGATTCCATGAAAATTGAAACCTAAAGTGAGAAGAAGTACCAACGCCATGTCAGGAGGAAAGACTTCTAGTCTGAAAGTGCCATGGCGGACCCAGTCTGGGTGACGAGGGGTCAATCCATCCAAGGGGAAGCAGGTTTGGGGCCTGTGTGGCTAAGGCTGGGGTCAGGTAGACTTTCTGGGAAAGGCAGGGCTGGGGACAAGTTCCTGATTCCCAGCAGGCAGCTGCAAATGTCCTGTGGGGAGCTGAGACTTCCCAACCTGGAGGTCATTGCTCAGGTGAGAGAGGGAAGCCCCAACTGCGGACCTCACCAAGGCAGGACGGAGAGATGGGGAAATGGCCCTCGCTTGTCATGGGAGCTGCTAGAGCAATAAAGGACGAGGAGGACAGTGGAGGGGAGGGACATGAACAGAGAAGGGGTACACGATCATGCACCAAGAGGGACGGGAGGCCAGGAAGGTGTGGAGCCAGGGCCCAGGCGCTGAGTGTCCAGCGTGGAGGCCACCCTGGGACACAGGAGCTGACACCAAGCTAGGCTGGGATGTGTCCACGCGGCTCCCTGGTGCAGGTGGAGGATGTGTTCAGATCCGGCAGAGTGTCCAGGTCCAGAGTGCACAGTCCATGGTGGCCTCTGGGTCCCTGGGGCTCACATGGGCTGAGTCCTGTGGGCACCTCCCCTGGGCCCTGGGGTCAGGCTCTCTTCTCTCTGTGACCTGGGCCAGCTGTGCCAAGCTTCTCCCAGAAGCACCCCCAGAACCACCAAGACCAGCCCAGCCAGACCCAGGCCGACACAGTTCAGCACCCTGTAGTTCTGGGGGGTGGAGGCTGGAAGCAGAAGGACACATCTGACTGTCAGGACAGGTCACTGGCAGGTGGCCAAGACCCACCCCAGGGCCCTGAAATAGGAGCCACTCCCCACTTTCCAGGCCAGAACCTGTCCCCGTGGGCACTACCCCATGCAGAGTCCCAGGTGACCTACTGTGGGGAGCTCACTCCTGTGGGTGGGGCTGATGTCACGTGGGACTCCTAGGAGTCAGAGGCTGGTGAAGGGCTGGGCAGCCTCTCCCCTAGGCTGACCGTGGCCTCCTGAGCCCTTCTCCTGACTGTCCTGTCATTGGGATCACCCTGCCCCACCTCCCCTGCTCCCTGTGTCCCTCCCAGGTCTCCTGGGGACAGGTGACGGGAGCACACACAGCTGCCTTTGATCAAACTCAGCTCCATGTCCAAGGCCAAGGCCACCCTGGAGAACATGGGGGACGAGCAGCCTCTGCCACCTGAGGATGAGAGGGGAGCTCAGGGCCTGGTGGTGCCCACAGCCCACTGTGAGAACCAGCCATGGGAGGGCAGAGGTGTGACCCTGGGCTGGACCAGGGCTGTCCCTGCTCTGCCAATTCATCCAGCCCGACATCTGCTGGACCTTTGAGTGTCCCCGTCCCTCCTCTCAGCCCAAACCCCAGCATCTGAGGCCTTGGGAAAGGGGTCAGGGTGGGTGACCCCTGTGTGTGTGTCCCTAGGGCAGGATGGAGGGACTCTTTTGGCCCTTCACGGGGTGAGCCTCCTCCCCCAACACCCAGGGTCTCCTGGGGACACAGTGCTGAGCCACAGTTAGCAGGACACAGAGTGCATGGGGCTGGGGTCCCCAGGTGCATGCCCAGCCCAGTGCACCCTGGAGCTGACCTCCTGAGCTGGTGATTGACAGGCTCTGGGTCTGCAAGTCCTAATGGAGTCTCAGTGCACAGGACCGTGACACGTCACCTCACAGACACTGGGGAAGCCCTGACAGGACCAGGGTCCCCACAGCATGGGGACAGGGAGGGGATGACCGAGGGTCTACACAGGGTCTCCTCCTCCTGGAAGGTTCCAGGCAAACAGCACAGGGGGCAGGTGGGACTGATCCACCCAGACAGCTGGACCTACAGGACAGACAGTGGGGGGACACTCCACCCCGTCACATGGACAGGGAGGCAGAGGTGACCATGATGGTCTGGGGTCAGGATGGGTGGGCGTCAGCATGACCACTCCACACCTTGTCACCTGCCAGGAGCCACGTCCCTGCCCTGGGGCCACATCCTGAGAGGTGCAGGGTGTGTCATGGCCCCTTCCCGCCAGGTGCCTGCTCACCTGTGGAGATCACGGTGGACTCTACAGAGCTGACCTGCTTTACACCAGTCCCTGTGTGCCTGCCTGGAGCACAGGTGGAGTCACACACCTGAGGTCTCTGGGCTCCTGTGGACGTCCCTCACCTCCCACAATGTCCGCTAACTCCTGCCTGGGCCCTCTCCTGTACCCTGGATTATGGTGACCTTTGCAGACCCCCAGGGTGGGCAAGGAGACTTGGGGACCAGGTGACACCTGAGCTGATCCTGCTGTGCACCCACCAGCACTCACCAGCAGGTCCTGGTCATGGGCAGACAGGGTGGGGAGCCTCACCAGGACACAGGGTCAGGAGGTCCAGGCACTGACCTCACCTAGGGGCCACGGTGCCACCAGTAAGTACCCAGGATACTGGGGACCTGTCAGAGCCTCAGGATAAACTAGTGAGTGCCCCCAGAACTGACTGGGGCCCCACCCCTGGACACTGTGTATCTGGCCCACCCCTGGACACTGTGCATCTGGCCCTCCCCTGGACACTGTGCATCTGGCCCACCCCTGGACACTGTGCATCTGGCCCACCCCTGGACACTGTGCATCTGGCCCAACCCTGGAAACTGTGCATCTGGCCCACTCCTGGCCACTGTGCATCTGGCCCACCCCTGGACACTGTGCATCTGGTCCACCCCTGGACACTGTGCATCTGGCCCCCAGGATGTCTGGGTTACAGAGAATTCACAGAGAAGGGAGAGAAGACTTGGCTTTAAATGGAGAATGTCCCCTGTCCCTCTCTGGGATGGGCTGACCCTCCTGGACACTAACCCCAGACTGATCACAGAGGACATGGACCATCACATCCCAAAGCTTTCCCAGTGCCCCTTCTAGCCCTGGTCAGGGTTATCCCTGGGCCAGGTGACCTGCCCAGTGGGAGGGGACTACACCAGATGTCACCCTCAGCCACCCAGGCTCTGGCCCCGTGGGAAGGACAGTGAACCCTCCATCTGAGTGAAGAGACACTGTTCTGGAAGGGGTCTGCCCCCAGCCATCTCTGGGCACCCCTCCCCACCCAGCAGCAGGGCCAGCTCCATGCCCACCCCATGCTGGACCTGTGTCCAGGTCACCCAAAGTGGCCCATGAGAGCAGGGCTCCAGGGACCTCAGGGCATGAGGGCTGAGGGGACACTGTGCAGAGGGAAGGGCCTGGGGTCAGGTGGGGGCAGGAGGCTGTGGACAGGACGGCAGCGGGGACAGGGTCCAGGACATGGAGACCAACCTGATGGCTGAGCTGGGCCTGGGGTGGGGACCTGGGTGACGTCCTCCCTGCTCAGCACCAGCCTCAAGGCTTCACTGAGCTCAGACCACGTGGACTTTAGGTAGAGGCAGTGATAACGCCCAGCAGTGTCCTCACTCATGGAGGGGAACAGGAACCTGGCCTCTCGCTCAGAAGGTGAAGGGCTCCTCTTATCCCAGAACTGGGAGCTCCCCTCCTTCTCCAGGCGAAACTCCTGAGCCTCAGAAGGGGCCTGGCACACGATGGTCACGGGCCTCCCCCGGGGGATCTCAGAGCCTGGCTCAGCAGAGATGGAGGGTCTGGGCAGGGCCCCTGGGAGGAAGCAGACAGCGGCTCAGCGTCCACTGGGAGGAGTGGCTGAGCCACAGACTGAATTCAGGTGCACAGCCCAGGGTTCTTGGGCAGTTTACAGAGCTGTGCAGCTGCGGTCACTCTGTGGCTTCACAGTCATCCACCTCCCTGCCTCCCTCTCCCTGGGCTCACCTCCTGGGTCTCCCTCCCTGTGTCCCTTTGCTCTGTCCCCTCCCTGTGTCCTTTCCCTAAGTCCCCTTGCTTGTCCCCTTCCTGTGTCCTCTCCCTGTGTCCTCCCTGTGTCTCCCTCCCTGTGTCCCTTTGCTCTGTCCCCTCCCTGTGTCCCCTCCCTGTGTCTCCTCCCCATGACCCATCACTGTTTCACCCTCCCCATGTCCTTTATCCATGTCCCCTTCCCATGTCCCCCTCCTTTTTTCCCCTCCATGTGTCCCCTCCCTATGTCCCCATGTAGTGTCCCCTCCTCTGTCCTCCCTCTGTCCCCTCTCTATGTCCTTTCTGCATTCCTTCCCTATGTCCCCCTTCCTCTGTACCCTCCCTCTCTCCCCTCCCTCTGTCCTTACTGGGTCCCCTCCCTGTGTCCCCTCACTATGTCCCCTTCCTGTGTCCCCTCCCTTTGTCCTCCCTGTGTCCCCTCCTTGTGTCCACTCCTGTGCACATCCTCCCTGCTGTTGCAGCTGCTCTCCCACCTGGTTACGAGGACCTGACCCCAGGTACATCCTGCCTGGCTCGAGGTCCCCAGGGAGCCTGGACACCCTGGCCCTGCTGTGTCTGTGCCCACCCCTCCCTGCCCTGGGCCAGGTCCAGAGGCCTCTGCTGAGCCTCTGCCTCGGGGTGTCCTCTACACTGTCCCCTCCTTCTCAGCCTGTTAGCACTTGCTGGAGGGTGACCTGCTGCACAGCTGGCCTCCTGCTCAGACCCCTCTGCCCACTGGAATGTCCCACCCTTGGGCCACCCCAGTCCATCTCCTCCCCTCATCTCCCTCAGTCCTGGTCCTTGTCTGTCCACTCAGAGCCCCTCTGTGTGTGGACAGGAGCAGGAGAGGCACAGACACAGGCTCCTGAGGAGGGAGGACGGGCAGGTGGAGACCCTGTCCAGGTCCACAGCTGTGACCCCGCACAAGTGTCCCTGGGCACATCAGGGCACAGAGGAGGTGGCACTGTGCTCCCTGGGACATGGGGCACCTGGCTGAGAACTAGGACAGGTGTCGGGCCCCTGCCCCACCCACAGGGCCCAGGGTGGGAGAAGCCCAGGTGCCTGTCACTCAGGACACTGCAGCCAGAGGTGGAGGGAGTCCAGGGGCCTCTTGGAGGGCAGCCACTGGCCTGCGTGGGGACTGTGGCTGGTTACGGTGTGGGCTGCACAACTGCTGAGGGGCAGGAACGGACACTCTCCACCAACACGGGAAAGTGGGAGAGGCCAGGCCTGCTGACCCCACCTACCCACTCCCAGGTGGGCCATCAGAGCATCCTGCCGCGTCCCCAGACACACAGCCACCATGTCAGGGGAGAGCATGGTGCTCAGCCCAGGAAACCACAGGAGACAGGCAGAGACACAGGGACCTGATGGGGGCCACACTGGGGTTGCCCACGCGTAGGACACTGTTAAGGTCCCCAGGCTCCTGGATCCACATGCCCCTGTCCACAGCTGCCCTGGGAGGAGGCCCTGGGACCTGCACTCACCCTCCTGTGCTTGGATGGCCTGGCCCAGGCAGAGCCCTGGAAGAGAAGCCCAGTGAGAAGAGCGCCCCGCTTCCCCCAGAGCTGGGCCAGCAGGGCCTGGTGGAGCCTGGGCACTCAGCCTCCCTGCTCCCCAGGCCACCTGCTCCCAGGGTCAGCTTGGCCTTCTTCCTGCCCTGGGGTGGCTGCGAGACCTCCCAGGGCCCCTTCCAAGAGGCTCTCTGCTGCCAAGTCCTTCCCAAGGCTGGGCCTGTCCCCAAACCAGGTGCTGCCTCTAGGACCCAGTGCTCCTGGTCACACTGAGCCTGGGCAGAGGTGAGGGGCAGCCCCTGGGGAGGACACAGAGTCTGCTGGGTTTGCTGGGCTCAGGCCTGTGCAGGGAAGGGACCTGTCCTGCCCTGTCACCTCCACCCACCCAGTCCCCACCTCCAGGACTCACCAAGGGCCAGGAGGGCAACGGAGCAGGGGGCCATGGCTCAGGCTCCCGCAGCCTCCCTGTCTGGACCTAGGGCCCACAGGGGACACAGGGGACAGGATGTGCTGGCTGGGCCCCTCTGGGGTGTCTACATCATGCCCCAAGAAAGAGGAAGAGGTCGCTGCCTCCTTTCCTTTCCCACAGTGACAGAGGGAGGCCTCGGCTGCTGGGACATTCTGACCTGTGCTCACATGTGCTGAGTGTCCCCTGACCTGGGCCTCACTGTCAATCTAGGGGACAAGGCAGAAAGCAGGCCCTGCTACAGACGGACTGGGTCCCACCAGCTCTACAAAGAGCCACTGTCTGTCCTGGGAAAGACGTCAGACCCCGAAAGCTGGATGTCCTCATGCTCAGGCCCCACGCCCAGCCCCCTTCACTGTTTCTAACATGAACATGTGGCTGAATTTCGTCCAGGGCATTTTCTGCTCTATCAGGAAAATTGTGTGACTTTTCCCTTGGTTTTATTTGTGTTATGAATTTCATTTTCTGATTTGTGTATGTTGAACCAACCTTGCATCCCTGGGGTGAATCTAACTTGACCATGGTATGCAGTCTTCCTAAAGTGTTTTGAATGTGGTTTACTATTATTTTATTATGAAGTTTGGCATCTTGTTCATAAGGGATATTTCTGTAGTTTTCTTTTCTTCATGTGTCTTTATCTGGTTTTGTTATCAGGGTGATATTGACTTCAGAGAGTAAGTCTGGGAGTGCTCTCTGCCTCTCTATTTCATGGGATAATTTGAGGAATGTTGCATTGGTCTGTCTTTAATGGTCTGATAGAAACTCAGCAGAGCATCCATCAGGTACTGGGCTTTTCTTTCTCAGAAGGCCTTTGATTTCTGCTTCACATGATATTAGTCTGTTTTCTATATCAACCTAGTTCATTTTTGTAGGTCAAATCTGTCTAGAAATATATCTGTACCTTCTATATGTTCCGATTTATTAGCGTATAGAGTTTTAAAATAACCCCAAGATCCTCTAGATTTAGCTGTGTCTGTAGTGATGTCTCCTTTTCCATCTTCAATGATGTTGATTTGGGTCTGCCCTCTCCTTCTTTTGGTCGTTCTGGCTAAGGGTTTGTGAACCTTGTTCATCTTTATGAAGAACTGACTCTTTGTTCCGTTGATGCTTTGAGTTTGTTAATTATCTATTTCATTAATTTTAGTTCAGTCTTAATTATTTGCTGTCTCATACTGATTTTGGAATTAGTTTGTTTCTGTACTTCTAGGGCCATTTGATGTACCATTAGAGTTTTGTTTGGGATTTTCCAGGGTCTTCTTGTTGTTGTTGCTGTTGTTGCTACCGGGGATTGAACTCGGGCATGCCCCACTGAGCCACACCCCCAGCCCTATTTTGTATTTTATTTAGAGGCAGGGTCTCACTGAGTGGCTTTGTGCCTCCCTTTTGCTGATCGTGGGTTTGAACTCTCAATTCTCCTGTCTCAGCCTCCTGAGCCTCTAGGTTTATAGGCGTGTGCCCCTGCACCCCGTGATCATCCTGTTTTTTAATGTGGGCACTTCATGCCATAATCTTCCCTCTAAGCCTCATCACCATAGTGTCCCCGAGATTGTCCTGAGCTGTACCACTGAGGAACAGTGAGCAGGGGCCACGGGGTGCTCAGCCTCAGTGGGGCCTGAGGTCAGCCAGGGCCACACAGTGCTCTCCTGAGAAGACAGTGCAGGGCCCAGGGGGTCCCCATGACCCCAGCTGCTCCGTCTTCTGCCCTCCTAATTCGTAGGAGCTCCTGATTCCGGGCAGTCGTCACCTGCCAGAGCTTTAGAGAGATGATCTGCTGTGAAATTCCCTCTCAGGGTGCAGAAGGACCAACACCCAGCTGGGCTGAAAGGGCCAGTGTGACCTGTCCAGCCCTCAGGGACCCTCTGTCCTGCCCACAGGCCACATATCCAGGTGACCCTGTGGGATCTCATCCAGGGGGCGTGGCTGGCTGGTCCTGTGCCCCCATCAGCTGCCAAGGTGGAAACTCAGGAAGGGGTGGCCCTGCTGCCCATGTGAGCAGGACCTTGGAGAGTCTGAGCACAGGAGGTGAGACGCCCTGAGGAAGGGGACAGCCAGCTGCAGGCACGTCCTGGGTGAGGTCGGCCTGGGGACTCCACAGCAGCCCCCTCTGCAGTGCTGCTCAGAGATGGTGCAGGACAGAGAGGGCCTCACCCCTGAGGAGGACACCCCCTTGGAAAACCCTGTTCCCCTCATTGGGATTCTCAGAGAAAACCCTGACCCAGGCTGGTCCCTGCAGCACCCAGCTCTGCCCACAGGGAGGGCCTGGCTCCTGCTGGACCTTCTCCCTGCAGCCCCCACCTGGCCCTCGGCCTCTGTGATGGTCCCAGGCCCACCCCAGCCTCCTGTCCACCCAGTGCCCTGCTGGCTACCTGAAGGTGGCCAGAATTTCCTCCCAAGGAAGGAGACACATTTTCTCTCTATTTTGAACCAAAGAATGAAAATGACACTTTCCACATGGCTCCTTTCTGATGTGAAGGCTGTGAGCGCTGCTCTTCAGGACGACGCTGTGAAGGGGTCATTTTTAAACCCTCATACATTTGAAGCAATGAACACTGAACAGAAGATTAGAAAATAGACTCAGCCCTTCATCTTCCAGGACACAGGACCAGAGACCAAACCCCTGGTCCAGACGAGATCTGAGGACCCAGGAGGAGAAAGGGTCTGGGCACCGTTTCCTTCTGAGTCCTCTCCCCAGTGTGGACAGCTGAAGGCTCTGCCCACCACCTGCCAGGTCCTCCCACAGCACACGGCCGAGAGGAGGAAGGGGACATGGGCCATCACTGGGGACCAGGAAACCCTGGAGGGGACACAGGAGGCCTTGCCAGACCCAGCAGCTGCCCCGTCCTACCTCTGCCCCCTCTAGGGGATGATGCTGACCTCAGCCCAGGACGAGAAAGGGGGTGGGCAATGGCCACGGTGTGAGGCCTCACGCAGCTTCTCTCAAACCCCAGAGATGCCTGACCTGGCTCATGCTTCCCTCCTGGTGCTGGGTGGGGTCCAGGCCTCCCCACTGCCCCTCCCCAGCCCTCCTTAATGTAACCGTCCATGGAGAAAGTGAAGGAGCAACCCACGCTGAGGCCTGTCCACTCTGGGAGAATCCAAGGTCATGGTGAAGACTCCTCTCAGACTCATTGCCATGTTAATGATGAATAAAAGTTGACCATGGTTGGGGGGGGACAATTTCCTGTGTTGGGATGTGACTCTGGTGTGACATGAGCTCCACACTGAGCTCACGGACACACCCACAGCACCACAGCTACCGTTCTCCCTTGTTCCTTCTCATGGTGAGAGCACTACAGATCCACCCTCTGCAAATCTCACCTGCACAACACAGCTGTGTGCACTACAGTCCCCAGGGCTGGGGTGGTGACTCAGGAGATGACACACAGGGGACCCAGTGTGGTTCTGCAGGACGCAGGACTTCTGGAGGTCAGCGCGTGCCTTGGTGACCACAGCTCGAAGGGCTTTCAGGTTCCACTTGGCTCTCGAGGCGTGTCTTTGTCAGGGCGGGGGTGGACACCAGGACCTGGACATGGGGAGTGGTCACCCAGCCCCACCCAGTGGTACAGCAGCTGGTCTCTGCTCTTCACACTGTATCTGCTGAGGGTTTGCTTGTTGTTGAGGCAGGACTCTTGTGCTGCCCACACTGGCCTCCTGGACTCAAGATATCCCTGGGCTCCTGAGCCTCGGAGTAGCTGGGACCTCAGGAGCCCAAAGCCTCACTAGGCCCCACAGGGCTTTGAAGGGGGAGCTTCTCCCTCTCTGTGCTGTCCACGTCCTCCTCTGAGATATGGGACTATGGGAGGAGTCGGCCACTGGGCACCAGGAGCAGCAGGTTTGGTGGGAGGTGAAGTGCTGTCCACCTGTGTCACAAGGGCCCCACCCAGGACCATGCCTGCGCCCATGGCCTTCTGCAGAGGGCTCATCCCTCCAGGCTTAGGGAGCCTTCAGCACTGAGCAGAATTCGACTCCGCAGCATCTCCAGAAAGAAACAGGGGACGCACCACCATGAAGCACCTGTGACATGGAGAGAAATTGCTCAGAGCTGATGCCGACAAATAGGTACCATGGTCTCTGAGCTCTAGATGCACCTGAGTCTCTCAAAGACTACACAGCAATTCAGCATCAAAACCTGAAAAGTACTGTGAGTTAGAAGAGGATGTTTTACTCATTTCAATTATAGTAGGAGACGGAGGAGATGGATGGAAACTAGTGAAGACTTTAGAGAGACCAGGCAGGCTCAGGGGCCCAGGGATTTAATTCCAGCGACTCGGGAGGCAGAGGCAGGAGGATGGCAATCTCAAGGCGACTGGGGAACTGAGGAAACTCAGGACTCAACATGAAAAGGAAGAAGAAAACCCAACTGGGGCCGTAGCTCATGGGGGAGGCTGCAGAGCTCCCCAGGGCCTGGGCCCTTCCTCATTGCCGCAGAGAAATCAGAACAAACCAACCACGATATCAGATAAATGGAGGTACTGAAAGGTGGCCCAGGGGGCTGGGGTGGGCTCAGCGGGAGAGCGCTGGTCTAGCACCTGCGAGGCGCTGGGTTCCCTCCTGGGACCCCTCATATAAATAAATAAATAAACAGAGTCATTAACTCAAAAAAGGTCAGGAAGACAGAGTCAGCAGAGCTGCCACCAGAGAGGCTCAGGGACAAGCTCCCGAGGGCGGAGAAGGCGAAGGACAGGAAACAGTGGCCACCCGGGACACCAGGACCTGGAAGGCAGGCCAAGGGCACCCCCTCGGCTGACCTGGAGTTCCTGACAGGGACACAGCAGCAGGAGACAGAGCACACTTGTGACTTACTCGTGATCAACAGGAGACCCTCATCACCCTGGGACTGTGGCATGGAATCCATTGACCCCACAGGCCCCAACAAAGGCAGTGAGATGCAGTAAATGTCTCCAGGTTTGTGCACGGCCACGACAGGCCTGCAGTGTGACATGGGGTGGTCAGCAGGAGGTGGAGCTGCACCCAGACCTCCTCTGCAGCTGTCCATCCCAGGCCCCTTGCTGGGGAGAGAGCTGGTCACCTTGCTGTGGGGAGGAGGCAGCAAACCTGCAGGGTGTGAGGGTCCTGTGACCACATCCTGCTCATTGCTCAGCTCCTGCATCCTGGCCCCAATGTGGCCCCCATTCACCAACCTCCTGTCTCTGCTGTGCCCTAAAAGGGGAGGCAGCAGAGGACATGGTGGAAAGTCCCTCCTGAAGACATTGAGCCTCCAGAGCCCAGGCTGGAGGAGGGAGCCCTGGGAAGCTGAGGTCATGCACTGAGGAGCCCAGGGTGACCTGCCACAGCCAACACTAGGGACAGGCAGAGTCCTGGGAGGGAGAGTCCATGTGGGGATGGGTCACCTCTGTGTGGTTGTCCCTCCAGGATTCTGTCTGGGCAACATGGTTAGGGACTTGTTGTTAATACTTCAAGCCCAGGTTGTGGTTTTGGCCAAATTGAGGGTTTCTCCCAGGGAGGAGGGGTGGGGACAATGAGGGGACCTGGGATCCTCTGCACTGGGTCCTCTGGGAGCAAAGGAAAAGGACGCTGGACACTGATGCTCCCACTCTCCTCTGAGACCTGCCTGGACACCTCCTTGGCCTCAGCCAGATCTGCAAAAGGCTGAGGTGTTCACGTTCTGGGGTCTCCAGGGTGGGCGGGTCACCTGGTGAGCAGGGAAGCTCCATTGCTGGAGACAGGGACCCCTGGGGACCAGGCACTGCCTGAGGGTCTCCACCTGACAGGGGACTGAGGTCAGGGTGCCCCTGCTGCAGTCAGAGGGACTGGCCAGAAGCAAGTGACCTCCAGACCTTGAGCACTTTCCGATGAAGAAGAATCTTAAATGGGCTTCAGTTTTGTCTTGTTTTGCTTGATCTGGGGGATGTCACTCTAGGGCTTTCGCTGGTTCCTGGTCTTCGATCAGAATTCACAGGCTCTGACCCTGCACCGTCCACGCCAGCCTCAGGGTGTCCTGGGGGAGCTACTCCAAGGAGGTGGGCCTCCTCCTGAGCTCCGGAGGGGACCTTTCCCACCAGCTCCCATGAGCCTGTGACCTGGCCCTCGGGCACCTGCAGTGAGTGGTTCCTCACCAGGACTCACCCTCGCAGGGATCCTCACACAGAGACCCCTGGAGCTCAGGGTCGCAGGTGGGAGAGGTCCAGCCCATTCCATGTCCACGCAGTGTCCACAGGGCACCCCACCAGACCCACAGCAGTGGAGCTGGCAGGGAGCCGAGGTGACAGAGTCCTTGAACACAGAAGGGTCAGAGACAGACTGGACTCTAGTCCTGGGGCTGGTGTCCTCGTCAGTGAACTCAGGGAGAATCCACTCCTTGACCAGGACGTGAGGCTGAGACGCCTCCTCCTGCCCCTGAGCTGAGGAGGGCTCACAGATTCAGATGTCCTCCCATAACAGCAGGGTCCAGGAGCAGCCCTGCTCAGCATGTGTCCACCTGAGCCCACTCCTGCTGCCCCTGATCCTCCCCTGCCCCACCCTGGCCACTCCTGCAGGGAGCATGCTTCAGGGCAAGCTGAGATCATAGCAGCCCACACTGGACCTGTCCCCAACCTCTGGCCACCTACTCTTTGGCTCTCAGGAGGTGCACCTGTGGGGGCTGAGGGGCAGCAGGGGAAACAGTGCTCAGCCACAGGAGGTGGACGACCTTCCTGCTCTGGCCAGAATCTCCACCTCTTCCCAGGAGAGCAGCAAAGAGCACTTGGAGTGTGGGATGGACCTGGGCTGGACGTCCACGTCCCTTCCTGGCTCCCTGATTGCACAGATGTGCCCACTGCTCCTGGAGCTGGGGGTGCATCTTGGAATAGAGAGAATGGCTGGGGGGGGGTTGAGGGCTGGGGACTCAGGAGCCAGCACATGCTGCAGGCCACTGTGGTCCCCTCACACAGCCACCAGCACAGGTGCTCAGGGGTGTGCTGATGACAGACGCACCAGGTCCTCCAGGATGGGCCACCAAGCTGACACCCTCAGTGGACCTGGGGTAGCTGATCTCCCTGGCACTGTCCTCTGTGCTAACTGTCACTGGTGTTCCATCAAACCCAGGTCCAAAGGGGCCAGGACGGGGTCATAGAGCTAATGGGGTGAATGGTGCAGAGGTGAGGTCCACTTCCCCAGGCTGACCTGTGGGGTGTTGAGGACCATGGTGGACACCAGGACCCCTGGACACTCTTAACTGGCTGCCCACCCTACTGCTCCTCAGGCCCAGGGTTGCTGACCTGCAAAAGGAGATGGTCCATGGGCAATGTGGCAGGATGGGGCATGGATTAGAGGGGACAAAGGGGAGGAGGAGGTTGGCCTGGGGGATGGTGGGGTAAGTTGTCAGGATCTAGGGGGGAGGGCTGAGCATCCTCAGGCACACCCCTGCCCCATTCTGGTCTTGATGGAGGACCAGGAGGACATGCCCAGGGCCTCGCTCCACCTTCACCCCACACATCTGCCTTGAAGACCCAGAGCCCAGGGAGGACCCCGTGAAGGACAGGAGGTGACATCTGCAGCCCTCACCTCAGCTGCCACCCTAGTTCTGTGGTTTCCGTCCCCTGTGCAGTCTCACCCTCAGCCGTCCCCTCCCTGCAGTGTGGACCCTGCAGCCAAGGGCACACAGGAAGTGATGAGCCAGGTAGAGCTCCTGAGGCCCCACAGGAGGGTCCCTCCCCACCTGGCACAGTGTGGAGCACCAGTTTAGGCTGAAGAGCATTTTCCTACAAGGACAGCCAGGCTCCAGGGGTGGTGATGCCCACCTCAGCTCTCAGCCAGGCCGCTCTGTTGATGGTGGGACAGGCTGGAGCATGGACTCCAGAGCAGATGGGACGGCTCTTCCCCCACACCCCAGAACAGAGCATTTCACGTGCAGCACTGGGGGAGGAGGGCTCGCTCCTTTCAGCCCCTGTGTCAGTCAGCTCTGCGCTACTGCAACAAAACACCAGAGACCATCAACTTAAATAGACCAGAGCTGCTGTAGGGAGGGGTTTGCTCCTGCACAGGCTGCACCATGGTGGGCTGCACTGGGAAATCAGCCCTGAGGCCCTTCAGCTGCTCCAGCTCCCAGAGGGCAGGGTGCAGGCCTCCACCATGCTGGGCCTCTGGAGCCTGGCACCCACCTGCCCAGTATCTGGTCATGTTTCACCTGGTCTAGGAGTGAGCCCCACATTCCCTTCCTGGATCCTCTGAGGACATAATCCTGGGTTGGACTCAGCCTGTGTGGGGCCGACTCAGGTGGGGCCTGGGGCCTGGCCTGGATGGCAGCATTCAGGTCAGTATGGCAGGGCGTCAGGTTCAGGGGGGACTTCAGCTCTGGTTGAGATGTCCCCAAGGGGAGGAATCCCCTTGAGCCCTGCCCTGGGGAAACCAGAGTCAGGTCAGGGAGGGGCCGACCCCATCTGGTGGGTGCATAGCTCTGGGGACGAGGAGGCAGCAGCAGCCCCTGCTTACCACTTCCGTGCTGTCTGACCTGCAGGGCCTGCACTCTCCTCTCTGGACGTCTTCAGAGCAGGCGCCATGAGGTCCACCCTGCCTGTCCTCCTCTGCCTCGGTCAGTGTTGGTGGAGGGAGGGACACAGGCTGGGTGGGGAGGGTCCCAGGTGCCTGTTCTCGGGAAACCCTCAGGTTTTAGGTCCATATGGCACCAAATGGCTGCTGTGACCACAAGGAACAATATCCTCCCCAACACTGAGATGCCAGCTCCTCACGGGGACCTCTCTTCCAGGGCTGAGTGTGCAACAGAGCCCCCGGGGGTCTTCAGGTGAGGGCCCTGCAGCCTCCCACGTCCTGCCCAGGCTCAGCCCCTGGGGTCTCGGGAGAGAAGGGAGCAGCCTGGGCCGAGGGTGGTGACAAGGTAGGGCAGTGGGACCTGGGGTAGGGACAGGCCAGGACCCAGCCTCTGGTTTCCTTGCAGGGACCCTCCCCAAGCCCAACCTGTGGGCAGAACCAGGCCCTGACATTCCCCGTGGAAGGTCAGTGACCCTCTGGTGTCAGGGATCACTGGGGGCCCGGGTGTACTCTCTGATTAAGGAAAGAAGCCAGAGACCCACATGCAAAAGAGCCTTACTCCAGCCTGAGAACAAGGCCAGGTTCTCCATCACATACATGACTGAGCACCATGCAGGGAGATATCAATGCCTCTATCTCAGCCCTGCTGGGTGGTCAGAGCGCAGTGAGCCCCTGGAGCTGGTGGTGACAGGTGAGCGGACACTCAGGGGTCCCAGCCCCAGGCTCTGCCCTCAGGGAGGGGGTCTGCCCCCAGGGGTCCCTCTCACAGCCCAGCTGGGGGTGGTGTGGGAGGAGGGAGCCATGAACACCTGCCTCCTTCTCTCCTAGGATCCTACAGCAAACCCAGGCTCTCAGCCCTGCCCAGCCCTGTAGTGACCTCAGGAGGGAACGTGACCCTCCAGTGTGGCTCAGGGCAGGGATATGACAGGTTTGTTCTCACCAAGGAAGGAGGACACCACCTCACCTGGACCCTGGACTCACATCGACACCCCAGTGGGTAGGTCCAGGCTCTGCTCCCTGTGGGCCCTGTGACCCCCAGCCACAGGTGGACATTCACATGCTACGGCTATTACAGGAGCCACCCCCAGGTGTGGTCAGGACCCAGTGACCCCCTGGAGCTCCTGGTCTCAGGTGAGGAACATTCTTTCTTGTTCTATTCAGTTTTTGAGGCAAATGATGTATTCCTGGAATTTTGAACCCAGAAGTGTCCCAGGTAAGAGCCTAGAACCTGGGAATCCTGGGCCAGAGACCCAGGTGTGACAGGGTGACCTGCAGGCAGGACAGGGGAGGCAGGGGGTTGGCAGGATCCAGCCCTCAGCCCAGGCTCCTCTTCCTCCAGGGGTGTCCAGGAAGCCCTCCCTCCTGACCCAGCAGGACCCTGTCCTGGCCCCTGGAGAGACCCTGACCCTCCAGTGTCACTCAGATGTCACCTATGACAGATTCACTCTGTCCAAGGAGGGGGCACAGGACCTCCCCCAGCGCCCAGCCCAGCAGCCCCAGGCTGGGCTCTCTCAGGCCGACTTCCTGCTGGGCCCTGTGAGCCCCTCCCACGGGGGTCAGTACAGGTGCTACGGTGGACACAGCCTCTCCTCTGAGTGGTCAGCCCCCAGTGACCCCCTGAACATCCTGGTCTCAGGTGAGGAGCCCAGAGGTGCAGTCAGGGACCCAGCCTCTGCACAGCCCTGTTGGGGAGCCCCAGGAGGTGATGGCCAGGGTGATGTGGGGTCTCAGGAGGGAGAGAGACAGGGAGGGGCAGAGAGGACAGAGACAGGGGACACAGGGACAGGAAGCATCAGAGACAATGAGACAGACAGAGAGCACAGGGTCCTCAGAGAGAGGCCTGGGGAGGTCTCAGCTCAGAACAAGCTGGGGCCACCCTCACCCTCCTTCCTCTCTCCAGGACAGCTCCCTGGCACACCCTCCCTCTCAGTGCAGCCTGGTCCCACAGTGTCCTCAGGGGAGAACGTCACCCTGCTGTGTCAGTCACAGATCAAGATGGACACTTTCCTCCTGTGCAAGGAGGGGGCAGCTGATCCCCCCCTGCGTCTGAGAGCAGAGTACCGAGCCCCATGGTACCAGGCAGAGTTCTCCATGAGAGCTGTGACCCCAGCCCTCGGGGGGACCTACAGGTGCTATGGCTCTCACAGCTCATCCCCCTACCTGCTGTCATGGCCCAGTGTCCCCCTGGACCTGGTGGTCTCAGGTGAGTGACCTGACCCCATCCTCTGTGAGCTCAAGGATTCCCTCAGGGCCCTGCCCAGGACAGCTCTGGGTGGGATGGGAGTGAGGGGCCTAGGGAGGGTCGGCCTGTGGGACTCACCCCTCAGAGAGGAGGGGCCAACGGGGTCCTCCAGCCTGTGCACCCACCCACCACTGGAATCAGGAAGGTGCAGGTGGGCACAGGAGGGTCCTGGGGAGGCCAGGCAGGTGTAGGAGGATGGGCAGAGACAGTCCCCAGGGGCAGCCTGCACCCCTCACCCTCCTGTTCTCCTCATTCCCAGGACTCTCTGGGGGACCCAGCCCCCTACCCTCAGGACCTAGGTCAACAGCTGGTGAGTCTCAGGGGCCTCTGTGCAGAGAGTGTCCTGCATTCTTGGGCAACCAAGGATCACTCTGAGCTACAAAGTCCAGTTGCAAACTCAGCTAAGCTGTGTCCAGGGCACTGCAGAGAATGGTCAGGGATCTCAGGCCCTGGAGCTCAGGGCTGGGAGGCATGAGGGGGAGGTCCAGGCAGAGGTGACTCTGGGCCCAGCCTGGGGAGGAGCAGCCAGCTGAAGTGGGGGGCAGGCAGCCCAGCCCTCACCTCCCACCCACCCCAGGAGGCCCTGAGGACCAGTCCCTCACCCCCACGGACCCAGGACCCCAGAGTGGTGAGTGAGGGGCTCTGGTGGGAGGTGGGTCCAGGGCAGGGCTGAGCTGAGGGGGGGCAGCCCCCTCTGGAGATGCTGACGGGGACCAGCCCCTCCCCTCTGGGCCTCAGTTTCTCCCAGGGCAGAGGAGAGGCCTGGCCCTGACCTTCAAGTGCCACTCAGGGCTGACCTTGGCTGTGCCCTGCTGGGAGAGGGGCTTCCTGGGCAGCCTCCAGGACCTGAATCTGCAGGGCTCTGTCCCCTCTGTGCAGTGACAGTGACACTGAGCAGGGGAGGGCTCAGGGCCATCGGGGTGTCAGACTCTTTCCCTCCAGCTCAGGGCTGAGCTCTGGTGGAGAGAAGGAGACTGGGAGTCAGACTCCCCCAGTTCAGGCCCCGCTCTGCTGCTTCCTGCTGGGTGACTGGGCAGGGGACCCCCCTCTGAGCCTTAGTTTCCTCATCTGTCCTGGGGGATGGGTGGCAGTGCCATCATGCCTGAGTGACAGGGCTGGAGGTGACAGGTGGAAAGACCAGCAGGGCTGGCACACAGTAGGTGCTCAGGTAAGCAGCGTGGCTCCTTGTCCACACCCCTGCCCAGGACTGGGAAGGAGTCTGAAGATTCTGGTGGGGGTCTCGGTTCCCCTCCTCCTGCTGCCCCTCTTCCTGCTCCTGGGACACCAGTGTCGGGGACAATGCAGGAAGGCAGGTGAGTGGGGAGGTGGAGATGTGGTGGTGTCCCAGGGGAATTTGCCAGTTGTGCTCAGGGCACACAGGATGGGAAGCCCTGGTTGTCACCCTGACCAGCAGGGCCACCCAAGAAACCCAGCAAGAGCCCGTGTGGCCTCACAGGTCTGCCTTCTTCTCCTCACACAGGGCTCAGCACTGCTGTCACCTCCCCAGAGACCACCCAAGGCCACCAGGTGACCCGTCCTCTCCTCCGCCCTCCTCTCTGCCCGCTGCCCTCTTCTCTCCTCCAGCTGATGGTGCTGATGGGCTCTGGTCGGCCTCCTGCCCTGAGGCCTGGGCGCTGGCCTCTCTCCTCTGCCTCCTCCCCCTGCTGAGCTCGCTGCACCTGCTCCTGAGGAGGAGGTGGACCTGGCCACAGCCCTGCCCTGCACTGGCCCCTTCCCAGCCACACAGATGGCCGACTCCTGGGGGTTTGCTGTTGGCAAGGCTCTACTGGGGGCTTGGGGCAGCAGCAGCAAACACAGTCTGGTGCTCAGACACAGGACAGCCCCAGGACAGACAGACGGGGCAGAGGCAGACAGGCGTGGGGAGACCAGGCAGGGTGATGGCTGTGAACCAGGACAGAGCCAGGTGGGGCGGGGGCCATGGGCAGGAGCAGGAGGGGTAACTGGACACTCAAGGAGGGTTCCCTGGGGAGGACCCTGGCCACAGCCCTAACCACAGGGACAGGCCTGAGAGCATCTCAGGAAGAGGGTCCTGCCAAGGGAGCAGCAGTGTGAGGCCAGTGGGCACAGGCTGACCTGTCCAGCAGGCACGAGTCCAGGTGTTGCAGGTGATACATGAGGAGCAGGTGTGATGGTGGCAGGGGCAGAGGTGGGCAGGACTCAATCCTGCAGGTGCCTCTGCTCTGGCAGAGCCTGAGAAGCCCCTGGAAGTTCTGCTGGGCATGGAGAGCTGACTGCTGGCTGCAGGTCCCTCCAGCTCCCTGTGGGAGGTGAGGGGCACAGCCAGAGTGGACTCAGGACCTGCCTGCCTCTGTCCCCTCCACGGAGCCCTGGAGATGAAGACCCCTGGGCAGTCACCTGTGCCCAGAATCAGGGCCATTGTGGAGTGTCCACTTATCCCCTGAGTCAGGGCCATTCCTGGTCATGAAGGATACATCAGAAGGAGAGGACAGCCTGCAGGAATGCCAGGTGGGTCCTGTCCCCTCCAGGCCCCAGGCTCCCCAGGCTCCAGCCTCACCTGTTACCACTGTGTCCTCACTCCAGGTGGCTGCATCTGAATCCTCCCAGTTTGTGACCTACGCCCAGCTGAAGGACCTCCAGCTCAGAGAGGGGATAGCCACTCCTCTTTCCTCCCAGGGACAGGAGCCTCCCACTGAGCCCAGTGTCTATACCACCCTGGCCATCCACTAGCCCAGGACACCACTCAGATCCCACGCTGCAAGGACAGGGACACGGGGACCCCAGCAGGCACTAGACAGCCCATGGACACGCAGCTGGCTCTCACGGCCAGCCTGGGGCCTGACATGCACGGCCAGGAGCATCTGAGACCTGCTGGAAGTCACCTGATTCCTAGTCACAATAACTGGTACCAGTCCATGTGCCACGTTTAGACACTTCATTCTCTAAATAACCAAAGGGCAAGAGGGAAAAATCACAAGCCAAATGTGCCAATGTGTGATGGGAAAACTATCAAAGTCATGATGGGCAAGAAACAAAGCGTCTTTAGATCAAAAAAACTTTCAATAAAATTTAAGGACAGGACAGTGCCTGGGTTCTCACGCTGTGTCCCTGAGAGTTTAGGTGAGCTCAGCCATGGGGACTCAGTGTGCAGCTCCTCACCCTCCCGCTGCCCCACCCTGCAGAACACAAAAGTCCGCAGTCACATGGCCACATGCACCATGTGTGCAAGCACTTTGCACATGAGCAAAGTTATGGAGCAACCCTGGGTGTCCATCTACAGACGAGTGGAACAGAGCACTATGGAGTATGCACAGGGCGGGTTACTCACCATATAACCATGACATCATGCCATTTGCAGGAAAGTGGATGGATGGGAAGAGCATCACATTAAGTGATAAAAGACTCAGAAAAACAAGTGCATGTTCTCACTCAGATTAGGAAGGTAGAGGGGAAAAGGGGGGGAAATTACATCAAAAATGACTAAGGGAGGTGCACACCTCTGTGATCCCAGAGGCTCAGGAAGTTGGCAGTTCAAAGTCAGCCTCTGCCACTTAGTGAGGCCCTAGCAACGTAGCAAGACCCTGTGTCTGAGTAGAAACTGAAAAGGGCTAAGGACGTGGCTCAGTGGTGAAGCTCCTGGGTTCAGGTCCTGTGACCACACAAACCTACACATAGACACCCCCCCACACACACACACACCCTAGAGCAAGGGAGCCCAGTGAGGTGGGGGACAGGATGGGAACGGGGGAGAAGGGGAGGTCATGGTCAGTGAAACCCAACCAGGGGTGTCCTGTGCATGTCCTGACCAACTCAGCACACTGCACACCTGATAGGCACCCAGTTACAGAAGGAAAAGGAGGATGGGGAAATCAATGGATTAAGTTGGCACCACCCAACAGAGCCAGGGAGTCTTTGAGAAAGGCAGAAAGAAGGAAATAAGAACCATATCAAACAATGATAATTTGAGAAAATACGTAAACAACATAAATATATAAAATTGGCCCAGTGACTGCAGGTCCCTTACAACAGGGGCCAAGGGCACCACAACACGCAGGGAACATGGAGCAGCAGCCCTTCCAGCAGCTCAGGGCGCCCAGGGCCAGGCTGCAGCCAGGACCCACCTGACATGTTGCAGCAGAGAGGACAGAAGGACCTCAGCCTGGACCTCAGCCTGGGCCTCAGCCTGGACCTCAGCCTGGATCTCAGCCTGGACCTCAGTCTGGACCTCAGCCTGGACCTCAGCCGGGACTTCAGCCTGGACCTCAGCCGGGACCCTGTGTCCTGTGTGAACCTAAGTGGGGACTTCAGACTGCTCCTCATCCAGGACCTCATCCAGGACCTCATCCAGGACCTCAGCCTGGACCTCAGCCTGGACCTCAGCCAGGACCTTAGATGCAGGTGCTGCTGGACACGCAGGGGACCCTACCCTGCAGGAGATGTCCAGGGGCAGCACAGGGTCCCATGGACAGGGTGGAGCAGGTGACATGAACCACAGCCACTGCCCCAGGAGAAGGGCTTCACACCTCTCATGCAGGTCCTGCACCCTTGTCCAGGAGGGCAGCTGTCCACGGGGCAGGTAGAGACACACAGGACGCAGGTCATTGGGAGGAGCAGGGGCCGTGTTCCACGTCCCCTCTGGGAGCTGCTCCTGGGCTGCACCAGGTCCCCACACCCTGGCTGGATGCAGACACGCAGGAGGCTCTGGCCTGTGTGCTGGTGTTCACTCAGCTCTAGGGGCAGAGGACGGCCACTGTCACTGGGTGGACATCAGGGGCCAGCCGGACCTGCCCCTCCTGGCTGCTCTCTCCCAGGTTCAGTGCTGGAGATGCAGCCTGCCTGCTCCTCAGGCCCCTCCGCCACGGGGTGACACACGGCTCTTTGGCATTTTGTAACCTACACACGATGAGTCCAGCTCTCTGAGGGACACAGTGAGGGTCAGGCACACTCACCCTGAGCAGTGATGAATCAGGTGCGAGGTCACCTGGGGCAGACCCTCACCCCTGCTTTGTAAACCCTCCTGATCTTCTCCCCTGTGCTGAGCTCTGGGTGCATTGTTGTCGGCTCAGCTGCCCTGCTGGGCAGTGGGACAGAACCCCCCTCCTGCTCTGTCCAGCCTGCACTGTAGGATCCTCAAATGTCCCCGGACTCCCTTTGTCCCCACTGTGTCCTCTATAAAGGGAAATCTGTCCACCTGAACTTATGAGCACACTCAAAAGCATTCCCAGGACCATCAGCAGGGACAGCGCTGGCCCTGCTGTCACCTCCATGCTGGAACCCTGCTGTGCCACTGAGTGCCTCACACACCCTCCAGGCTGGCCCCTGGGTGACCCTGTGTGAGCAGCACGCTGCGGCCCTGGGCAGGGTGAGCACCTGCCCTTCTCTGCTGCGTGGGGTCCTCCAGGAGAGGCCACGGACCCTCAGGCAGTGGCTTTGGCAGAGAGACCAGCACATGGGTCACAGGAAGACTGGGAGGTCCCTAGAACGCAGGGCGATGGCCGTCCCTACAGACTGCACAGTCATGGAGCCAGGGTCCATGTGGTCGTGGGCAGGGTGGGCGGGAACACTGCTGCCCACTCCAGGGGCTCAGTGACCGCCCCCACAGTTCTGATGGGGTTTAAAACAAGGAACTAGACAGGTCCACACCCAGGGGAAAGTCGCCGTCCACAGGCAGATGTCACTCACGACCATCTTTGGGACAACCTCGGGTTGCTCTTGTGTGGGTCGAGGCCACCTGCCACCGTCCACCTCGACTCTGAGACTGCACAGGCCTGAGGGACCTGGGGGTGGGACCAGCGTCTCTGCTCCATGGAGCCCAGGTCCCCTGGGCCTGCTCCTGTTCTGAAGGCAGCTCTTCCCAGCTCCCCTCCAGGAGGCCTTCCCCAGGTTCCAGGTGTGTCCAAAGGACAGAGCTCACCTCCCCTTTACCTGAACAGAAGAGGAGCCATCTGCTGCTCAACCCTCCATCATCACCACTCCCAGGAGACCCACAGGAACCTGGGCCTCAGGGACCCCGGGGTCCCCCTGTGACATGTACCTGGACCAGCACCGCAGGATGGGCCTCTGTCACACACACGAGGGACAGGCCAGCGGGCTCTGGGATGGTTCCTTGAGGTCAAGGTTGGCACACAGCTCAGGGGACAGGAGCCCTGGGGTCTCAGACCCAGGCAGCGGGCATCCAGGCCCAGGCCCTGCCCAGGAGCCTCTGTGGGTCTCCACACTAAGGTGGGAGGGGGAGAGAGCCCACAGGTGAGGCTCACCTGAGGGTGCTGCTGTGTCAGCCTGGGTCTGCTCTGGCCACATCCTCCCTGGGGACAGTCGGAATCCCCTGGGGAGGGTCACTGACTCCTGCAGGTCCAGGTGAGGTGCCCAGTGGCTGGAAGAGGGTAGATGACAAGGCCACTCTGCCCCAGGGGTGCAGGATCAGGTCCCCATTAGCCCAAGGGAGGCAAGGGAGCAGCAGAGGAGTGGGGACAGGGAGGAGAGGAGAGGAGGAGAGGGGCAGGGAGGCTAGGGAGGAGGGAAGGCAGCAGGGGGTGGGGAGGGAGGGGAGGGGAGGGGAGGGGCGGGGAGTGAGGGAGGAGAGGGGAGGGAGGGAGGGGACAGAGGAGAGGGGAGGGGGGAGGGAGGGGAGGGGAGGGGAGGGGCGGGGAGTGAGGGAGGAGAGGGGAGGGAGGGAGGGGACAGAGGAGAGGGGAGGGGGGAGGGAGGGGAGGGACACAGGGGAGGGAGGGAGGGGAGGGAGGGGACAGAGGAGAGGGGAGGGGAGGGAGGGGAGGGGGATGAAGGCTGGTCACTGAGGCCCAGTTTCTCATAGGGGGTGGGTGGGATAAGGGACAGTCACACCCAGGCCCTTCTGAGAATACCTGGTTGAAAAACTGACAGGAAAATTTAAATACAGGCAAATCCCAGACCAAACACTCAGTCTGAGTCAGAAGGTGACCTTTTTACTGAATGACAGTGCATTCTGCCATGAGCTGACCCCTCTGCTCTCACAGGGAGGGACATGAGGCCACAACTGAATGAAGGCACAGCAACTTGGCACAGAACTCAGGCCACTAGTCACAGCCCTGCCCAGTAGCTCAGGTCAGAGCCCCAGGATCAAGAAGGGACTTCAGAGTTGGGGAACAGGACACGGAGGAGGCAGGACACCCACAGAGGAGGGCTCCAGGGAGACGGGGTGGGGGTGGGGGGGTGCTGTGCCTGAGAACAAGAAAGAAGAGCGCACACAGAACCTGCTCAGCAGAGAGCCCACACTAGACCAGGAGCCCCCAGGTCCTGCCCTGGCCCCTGTGTCCCTCTGTCCCCCACACGAGCTCCAGCTGGCTCACAGCCAGGTGCTCAGGGTCTGCTGCTCTGCGCCCACCTGCAGCAGGAACCTGCACCTTCCCCAGAGCACCTCCAGGGCTGGGAGACGACTGCCCAGCAAGGACCAGAACCTGTGCCCAGGACGGGCTGAGGGAGCCCCGGGGAGGCCCTGGGAAGAGGACCAGCCCCGGGTCACCCTCACCTGGAAGGGGCCGGCTCAGGAGGGCACAGGGAGTTTGCTGCTGCGTCCTGGCCCTGGAGGGACGAGGACAGGTCAGGCAGACAGCAGAAGGGGTGAGAGGGCAGCACTGCTGTCTGAGCCGCCTGCAGGGAGCCCAGGCCACCCCACCCAGTCCTGGGGACAAGAGCCAGGCTCTGGGAGGGCAGTTCCCCTTCCTGTGGGCAGCTGATGTGACAGCCCACACAGGCAGAACCCGGCCTCCAAGTGGCCACACCCTGTGTGTGTCTGTCCTCCAGCTCTGTGACCTCCTCCATCTGGACCCTGGGACCACGGGAGGACACACCATGACCCCCACCCTCACGGCCCTGCTCTGCCTGGGTGAGATGTGAAGGAGGGAGGGGACACCCTGTTCTGGGGGGACCCTGCCCACAGCCAGGCCCTGGCCATCAGGAGACCCAGGGCCCAGGAGGCTGTGGGGGGACAGGGCCTGCTCAGGCCTCAGGGCCTCCCCTCTCACAGGAACTCTCTTCCAGGGCTGACTCTGGGCCCCGGGACCCGAGGGCAGGCAGGTGAGTGTCCCCAGCTGTCCAGGTCCTCCTCCTGGGGACCAGGAGCCACCCTGGGCAGTGGGTGGAGAACAGAGTTGGGGACTGAGGCTGGGAGCCTGGAGGGGGCTGGGCTGAGGGCTGGGATCTGAGGGGCTGTGCTGGGACCCACCTCTGATTCCCTTGCAGGTACCCTCCCCAAGCCCACCCTGTGGGCTGAGCCAGGCTCTGTGATTGCCCGGGGAAGGTCAGTGACCATCTGGTGTGAGGGGCCCCTGGAGGCCCAGGAGTTCCGTCTGGATAAAGAGGGATTCTCAGTGCCCTGGGACAGACAGAGACCACTGGAGCCCGGGAACATGACCAAGTTCTCCATCCCGTCCATGACTGAGTACCATGCAGGGAGATATCAATGCCTCTATCTCAGCCCTGCTGGGTGGTCAGAGCCCAGTGACCCCCTGGAGCTGGTGGTGACAGGTGAGAGGACACTCAGGGGTCCCAGCCCCAGACTCTGCCCTCAGGGAGGGGGTCTGCTCCCAGGGGTCCCTCTCACAGCCCAGCTGGGGGTGGTGTGGGAGGAGGGAGCCATGAACACCTGCCTCCTTCTCTCTAGGATCCTACAGCAAACCCAGGCTCTCAGCCCTGCCCAGCCCTGTGGTGACCTCAGGAGGGAAGGTGACCCTCCAGTGTGGCTCAGGGCAGGGATATGACAGGTTTGTTCTCACCAAGGAAGGAGGACACCACCTCACCTGGACCCTGGACTCACAGCGACACCCCAGTGGGCAGGTCCAGGCCCTGTTCCCTGTGGGCCCCGTGACCCCCAGCCACAGGTGGACATTCACATGCTACGGCTATTACAGGAGCAAACCCCAGGTGTGGTCAGTGCCCAGTGACACCCTGGAGCTCCTGGTCTCAGGTGAGGAAGCACCATCTTCCCCTGACACAGTTGGGGACATAAAGCAGGGACTTCGGGGCCTTTTCCTCAGGATGGCCCCAGGTGAGAGAAAGGGGAGAGAATCAGGGACTCCTGACCAGAGACCCAGGTGTGACAGGGTGACCTGCAGGCAGGACAGGGGAGGCAGGGGGTTGGCAGGATCCAGCCCTCAGCCCAGGCTCCTCTTCCTCCAGGGGTGTCCAGGAAGCCCTCCCTCCTGACCCAGCAGGGCCCTGTCCTGGCCCCTGGAGAGACCCTGACCCTCCAGTGTCACTCAGACGTCACCTATGACAGATTCACTCTGTCCAAGGAGGGGGCACAGGACCTCCCCCAGCGCCCAGCCCAGCAGCCCCAGGCTGGGCTCTCTCAGGCCGACTTCCTGCTGGGCCCTGTGAGCAGCTCCTACGGGGGTCGGTATAGGTGCTACAGTGGACACAGCCTCTCCTCTGAGTGGTCAGCCCCCAGTGACCCCCTGGACATCCTGGTCTCAGGTGAGGAGCCCAGGGGTGCAGTCAGGGACCCAGCCTCTGCACAGCCCTGTTGGGGAGCCCCAGGAGGTGATGGCCAGGGTGATGTGGGGTCTCAGGAGGGAGAGAGACAGGGAGGGGCAGAGAGGACAGAGACAGGGGACACAGGGACAGGAAGGATCAGAGACAATGAGACAGACAGAGAGCACAGGGTCCTCAGAGAGAGGCCCTGGGGAGGTCTCAGCTCAGAACAAGCTGGGGCCACCTTCACCCTCCTTCCTCTCTCCAGGACAGCTCCCTGTCACACCCTCCCTCTCAGTGCAGCCTGGTCCCACAGTGTCCTCAGGGGAGAATGTGACCCTGCTGTGTCAGTCACAGATCAAGATGGACACTTTCCTCCTGTGCAAGGAGGGGGCAGCTGATCCCCCCCTGCGTCTGAGAGCAGAGTACCGAGCCCCATGGTACCAGGCAGAGTTCTCCATGAGAGCTGTGACCCCAGCCCTCGGGGGGACCTACAGGTGCTATGGCTCTCACAGCTCATACCCCTACCTGCTGTCATGGCCCAGTGCCCCCCTGGACCTGGTGGTCTCAGGTGAGTGACCCTGACCCCATCCTCTGTGAGCTCAAGGATTCCCCCAGGGCCCTGCCCAGGACAGCTCTGGGTGGGATGGGAGTGAGGGGCCTAGGGAGGGTCGGACTATGGGACTCACCCCTCAGAGAGGAGGGGCCAACGGGGTCCTCCAGCCTGTGCACCCACCCACCACTGGAATCAGGAAGGTGCAGGTGGGCACAGGATGGTGCTGGGGAGGCCAGGCAGGTGTAGGAGGATGGGCAGAGACAGTCCCCAGGGGCGGCCTGCACCCCTCACCCTCCTGTTCTCCTCATTCCCAGGACCCTCTGGGGGACCCAGCCCCCCACCCTCAAGACCCAGGTCACCAGCTGGTGAGTCTCAGGGGCCTCTGTGCAGACAGTGTCCTGAATTCTTGGGCAACCAATAATCACTCTGAGATACAAAGTCCAGATACAAACTCAGCTAAGCTATGTCCAGCGCGCTGCAGAGAATGGTCAGGGGTCTCAGGCCCTGGGGCTCAGGGCTCGGAGGCATGAGGGGGAGGTCCAGGCAGAGGTGACTCTGGGCCCAGCCTGGGGAGCAGCAGCCAGCTGAAGTGGAGGGCAGTCAGCCCAGCCCTCACCTCCCACCCACCCCAGGAGGCCCTGAGGACCAGCCCCTCACCCCCTCGGACCCAGGACCCCAGAGTGGTGAGTGAGGGGCTCTGGTGGGAGGTGGGGTCCAGGGCAGGGCTGAGCTGAGGGGGAGCAGCCCCCTCTGGAGATGCTGACGGGGACCAGCCCCTCCCCTCTGGGCCTCAGTTTCTCCCAGGGCAGAGGAGAGGCCTGGCCCTGACCTTCAGTGCCTCTCAGGGCTGACCTTGGCTGTGCCCTGCTGGGAGAGGGGCCTCCAGGAAAGCCTCCAGGACCTGCATCTGCAGGGCTCTGTCCCCTCTGTGCAGTGACAGTGACACTGAGCAGAGGAGGGCTCAGGGCCATCGGGGTGTCAGGCTCTTTCCCTCCAGCTCAGGGCTGAGCTCTGGTGGAGAGGAGGAGACTGGGAGTCAGACTCCCCCAGTTCAGGCCCCGCTCTGCTGCTTCCTGCTGGGGACCTGGGTGAGCCTCAGTGTCCTCATACCTTGGTGGGTGGATGGGGTGCTGGTGCCTGTCACATGATTGACAGTTGCAAGTGTCATGCTGTTGCTCTGGGCTCAGCTGAACTTTGCTGCAACGTGACTCAGACACAGTCCTGACCTCCCAGAGCACAGAGAGGGTGAAGGAACAGGGAGAGGAGCAGAGGGGACCCTGGGGACCAGGAAGGGCTCAGAGGGGCTCAGAGAGTCCTGTGGTGAGAATGAGGCGAGGAGGTGGGTCCCAGGCAGGACGGGGCTCCTCAGGTCACAGGTCTCCTCCTCTACTTGGTTCTCAGGAGCCACTGAGACCATCAGCCCAGCGCAGAGCAGCTCATACTCCAGCTCAGGGGAGTCGGGAGGATTCTCAGCTCTGGGACTAGACTCTGAGGGTCACGTCCTGGCCAGGGGAGGTGGCTGCCCTGGTTGGACATGTGGGGATCCTGTCTCCCCGACCTCTGACCTCTGTGTCCATTTCCCAGGCTCACCTCCCCAGGATTGCACAGTGCAGAACCTCATCAGGATGGGCGTGGCTGGCCTGGTCCTGCTGGTCCTCAGGATCCTGCTGTTTCAGGCTCAGGACAGCCAGAGAGGGACCCGAGATGCAGCCAGGAGGTGAGCAGGAGAGAACAGGGCACACTCAGAGGGCAGAGCTGGGAGAGGAAGGACCCTCAGGAGTCTGAAGGCCACCTGGACAGGTGGGGCTGCACCTGAGACTGTCCTGGCAGCAGAGGTGACTGGGTGCAGGACCAGCTGGGTGCTGGCTGCAGAGCCTTCCCCACCATGCTGTGCGCACCCAGGGCTGGCCCAGTGCTCTCTGCAGCCCTCCATGTGCCAGTCCCCACTCGGAGCTGTCCGTGAAGCTGTGCCCACAGTGTAACGAGTGCTGGTCCTGTGGACATGACTGTGAGAAAGTCACATTAAAACCCTGAGCGTCCTGCCCACCTGGTCTCTTCGTGGTCCTGCAGACCTGTGTCCGTCCCTCTGCAGGTGGGCTGGTGGCCATCGTCATCCTGGATTCCTGCACCTGAGCTCAGGTGCTCAGTGGCTCTCCTGCCTGGTCCTGGGCGGCGTCTCTGAGGTCCTGAGTCTGGGGTCTGGTCTGATGGTAACTGGGGACCCCCTGTCACTGTCCTCCCTCTGGGTCTCTGTGTCCCCTTTCTCCTCCTGGTGCTCCAGGTGCAGAGGTGACCCCTGTGTCCCTTGGTCCTGAGGCTCTGACCTTGCAGTCCTGGTTCTTTTCCAGTCTTGAGGTTTCCACTGCTGCAACCTCCAGCTGAGAGCTGCCCTCCTGGTGCCATCCCGAGCACCCCTGAGGCCCTCCCCGTGTCCTGCCAGCCCTTCCGGCCTCTGGTGGCCCTCTAAGTCTCTTCCTGGGACACCCGTCTATTCTGAGAGCTGCTCCCTGTCAGCAGAGCCCCGGGCATCTCTGTGACTGTTTTAGATTCCTGTTCTCTCCACTCCCACCCCCTGCCTGTGGGCTCCCAGGGTGGCCCTGTATTTCCAGCTGTGTTCTCCCCCTGGGGACACCTGGGGTCCACTCCCTGACCGCTAGACCTGTGCTGGATAGGGTCAGCCCTAACAGACCCTGAAGAGGTGGGAGAGGAGCTGCAGCCCACAGGGTCCTGACCACCCTTCCGCCCCCAGGTGCCCCTGGCCAGGGTTTCATCCCTATTTGTTGCAGAGGGTTTAGACGCCAGGGGAGCGTGGCCTGCGGGCTCTGCAGCAGGGGCTGTCCCTAACACTGGACATGTGCATACTTCTGAGGAAGCCCAGGACCCTGCTGTGGCCCTGGCCCTGCCCGCCACCTGCAGGCCTTGGGCTCCTCCTGTCCTGCTGTTGCAGAAGACAAGCTGGTGGCCCTGGGTTCCTCCTGCAGCCCCCAGGGTGCACCTGGAGCCATTTCCTCTGGCCCAGTCCCCTGGCATCATCCCCTGGGGTGGCAGTTCCTGTACATGGGCTTTTCAGGAAAGCTAAGGTGTGCGGCTGGGCACGTGTCCAGCAGTGCACGGTCATGTCCAGCAGTGCACGGTCAGTCCACTCTGTCTCTCCATGACCAGGCAGTCCTGGACAGTGAGCTTCACAGTGCTTCTCAGGGTTTCTGTCCCACATAGGGGAGACCCGAGGGCTGCAGGCGGCAGGAGCTGGCCGACCCTGTCCAGGTCAGCCAGGCTCTGGTAAAACCCCAGCAGGCGGGCTGTGCAGCTCCCTCTCCTGCAGAGCTGGGACAAGGGCAGAGCGCCCAGCATTGGGTCTTCAGTGGACACAACAATCGTCCACCTGGACCCTGGGGACATAGCCAGAATCCTGTGGTAGCCTGCTTATTTGAGGTGGGGAAGGCCTCTACCCAACCCGAGAATGTGTCTATTAAAACTAGTATGTATTTGAAGTTTTTTACTCTGGGCATGTAAAGTCGATTAGCCAATCTGCCCCAGGAATATGGCCCCTAGCCTGATGAGAAGGGAAGGTTCCTGGATTTGAAGACGTGTTGGAATTCACTCTTTTGCATATCTGGCATGAGTCTGTAGTTTGCTGTATCACTTCTTTATCCCAGGGAGTCAGAGTAAAGAAAGAGTGGAGAAAGGCTTTGAGAGTCTGCGGACTGGAGTGGAAAATGGAGTGGAGGTGAGGAAAGAGGGCATGTTGAGGTGGGTCTCCGTTATTGGGTAATGATGAAGAGCACGGGGCAATGAGAGATCCGGTGGGGTCTGGAAGGGCAGCTGACCTGGCTGCCTGATCTGCTTTTGAATTCCCCTGTGTGACGGGGAGGAGTCATTTTGGTGAGATCTGCAATGGACAACTCCAAGTTTTTTAGGAAGCTGGGAGGCTTGTAGTAGCTGGGGGATGTATGTGGAGTTGGTTATAGAAATGCCCTTTGAGTTCAGGAGACCTCTCTCCTTCCAAATTGCTGCATGAGATAAAGGAATGTGGAAAACATATTTGGAATCAGTATAAAGCGTAAGATTTTTCCCTGCTGCCAATTCGCCGGCTCGAGTTCCAGCTACCAGCTCAGCCTGTTGGTTGGTGGTATTTGCAGGCAGGGGATTGGCTGATAGGGACACTATGGCATATCCAGCTTTTCTGATCCCCTCATGCATAAAGGAGCTGCCATCAGTGAACCAGGTATAATCAGGTTGGAGTAGAGGTCCCTAAGTGATATTAATTGGGCATGGGAGGAAGTTTTCTAGAATTTCCCTGCATTTATGTATTGGGGACTGTGTTTGACCTTGGGCCTGAATGGGTAACAGAGTTGCCAGGTTGAGAGGGGCCCAGGTTTGGAAGGACACGGAGGAGTCGTAGAGGAAAGAGACCAAGAGAGAGAATTGACAGGGAGGGAGGGTTTGCAGTCCTTTGTATGTTAGCAAGTCCTTGAGGTGATGAGGGGAGGTGACAGTGATTTGGGCTTCAAAGATAAGCTTTTCTGATTCCTTTAATAAAACATAGGAGGCCGCTAGGGCGCGGAGACAAGGAGCCCATCCCCGGGCGGTTGGATCAACTGTTTGGAAAGGTATGCCACCGGAGTGAAGGTGGGCCCATGCCTTTGTCCCAGCACCCCCAAGCCTTGCCCTTTGTTTTCATGGACATAGAGTAAAAGGCCTATTCACCTCTGGCAGGTGTAGGGCCGGTGCTTGTAAGAGGGCCTTCTGGAGGGTTCTGAAATGTGGTGCTGCTGAAAGTCACAAGGGCTCCTGCTTGTTCCCCTTTGCTAGATCCTAGAATGGTCTGGCAAGTGATGAGCACTTTGGTACCCAGGCCCTAACATAGCCTGCCAGGCCCAGGAACGAGAGAATCTCCTCTTTAGTTTTAGGTACTGGAAGGCTTTCAATAAGGCCTTTTCTATCGGTTGTGATAGCTTCCTTTCCTGGGGAAATGTGGAACCCTAAGTAAACAACCTCAGAGAGAGAGAGCTGCACCTTTTGCGGAGAAACCCTATATCCTCGGTGAGCAAGAAAATTCAGAAGGGTGGCTGTGTCCGACTTTGAGGTTTCTAATGAGGGAGTATAGTAGGAGTGTTGAGTCGGGGCATAGAGGGAAAAAATCCTCAGGATCTCCAGCGAGGACTTGTCCAAAACTATGTGGGCTGTCTCGAAACCCCTGGGGCAGGACAGTCCAGGTTAACTGTCGGGAATGTCTAGTTTCTGGATCAGTCCAGGTGAAGGCAAATATGTCTTGGGAAGAGACAGATAGTGGAATCGAAAAGAAGGCATCTTTAAGATCAGTAACTGAAAAATAGGTGGAGTTTGCAGGAATGGAGGAAAGGATAGTATAAGGGTTTGGAACGAGGGATGTATGGGCCTGGTTGAAGAATTTATTAACCTTAAATCCTGCACCAAACAGTATATTCCATTAGGCTTTTTTACTGCTGAAATTGGGGTATTGAATGGAGAGTGTGTGGGACGGAGGAACCCCTTTTTTAGTAAGCTCTGAATGATTGGCTTTAGGCCCTTAGGACTGGCAGTTGGCAGTGGGTACTGAGCTGGTTTGGGAAGTGGTCAGGGTCTTTAAGATGCACTTCCAAGGGAGAGCAATTAGCAATTAGCAATTGTAGATCCATACAATTGGATCTACCATTTTACAGGGGAGGGGAAGTGTGTGTTCTGGTGGTCGCTGGGGTCTCCACACCAGACACAAAGGGGTAAAGTTGGGGAGTAAAGCCATGACAAAGATGTGAGTAGGGCAGGACAATTAGGGTAAGGTTATGGGGGCCTTCAAGATGGATAATATATCCCTTCCCAGCAAGGGCACTGGACACTGAGGCATAACCAAAAAATGGTGTAAAAAGGAGAACTCAGATAAGGAGCACGTGAGGGGAGGAGTTCTGCGCAGGATGATGGTTTGACCTCCTACCCTGACAATAGGAGATTCAGAGGGATAGGTAGTTCCCCAAACCTCTCTCAGAACCAAGAATGTGGCCCCGGTGTCTACCAAAAAGTTTATGGGGGCCCATCCACTGGGATAACCACCCTGGGTTCCTGCTTGGTGATTGAATAGGTCGGGACAGAAGACCCAGGGCCCCGCCAATCCTTGGCTGCTAGGCCCAGCAAGTCACTGGCGGGTGACTGACCTCAGCTCCCCTCCGGGAATTGGGGCAGTCCAATCCCCAGTGGCCAGGATGTCTGCATCTCGGGCACGGTCTGGGTGGTGCCCTGGGGTCAGGGCAAGCTCTAGCCCAATGTCCTTCATCACCACACTGAAAGCAGGGCCCAGGGGGTTCTCGTTGGGGGGGTTGTGTCTCCCCCTTTCCCTAGGTTGGAAGCAGCCCTGTAACACCTGGGCCAACATCTGGCATTTTTGGCGTTTTGCACTTTCATCTCTGTTGTGGTGGACCTTGAAGGCCATGGCCAACACCCCGGTCTGAGTGGAGGTCTCCAGGTTAAATATTGCACAAAAAGAATGAAAGTACAAACTCACAGTAAAGCAAAATGTAGAGAAGCTCTGAAGTCTGATTTCATGATGTGATGGACATTTTACCTGTAGCATAAAGCTTAAAGGCAGGAGTATGTTAAAAATCTATACTTACAATAATTCCCCCTTGTAGCCAGAGGAAGAGGGGTACCAGGAGCACCAGAAAAACCACAAGAGAATTGACAAAGTGGACATACTACGTCCTCACCTGTCATAATTAACACAGTGGACACACTACGTGCTCACCTGTCATAATTACCACAGTGGACATACTACGTCCTCACCTGTCATAATTAACACAGCGGACACACTACGTCCTCACCTGTCATAATTAAGACAGTGGACACACTACGTGCTCACCTGTCATAATTAACACAGTGGACACACTACGTGCTCACCTGTCATAATTAACAAAGTGGACACACTACGTCCTCACCTGTCATAATTAACACAGTGGACATACTACGTCCCCACCTGTCATAATTAACACAGTGGACACACTCCATCCTCACCTGTCATAATTACAGTGAATGTGAACGAAGCACATCTCTGATCAACACACACAGGGAGGCTGCAGAGATCTTGAAATAATGTGCAACTCCATGCAGCCAATCAGAGGCTCCCTGTAGCTCCCAGGACCCACATGGGCAGAGAGTGATGGCACAGAGGGATTCCATGCAAATTGAAGCCCAAAGTGAGAAGAAGTACCAACGCCATGTCAGGAGGAAAGACTTCTAGTCTGAAACTGCCATGGCGGACAGAGTCTGGGTGACAAGGGGTCAATCCATGCAAGGGGAAGCAGGTTTGGGGGCCTGTGTGGCTAAGGCTGGGGTCAGGTAGACTTTCTGGGAAAGGCAGGGCTGGGGACAAGTTCCTGATTCCCAGCAGGCAGCTGCAAATGTCCTGTGGGGAGCTGAGACTTCCCAACCTGGAGGTCAGTGCTCAGGTGAGAGAGGGAAGCCCCAACTGCTGACCTCACCAAGGCAGGACGGAGAGATGGGGAATGGCCCTCGCTTGTCATGGGAGCTGCTAGAGCAATAAAGGACGAGGAGGACAGTGGAGGACAGTGGAGGGGAGGGACATGAACAGGGAAGTGGTACACGGTCATCCAACAAGAGGGACTGGAGACCAGGAAGGTGTGGAGCCAGGGCCCAGGTGATGGGTGTCCAGCGTGGAGGCCACCCTGGGATACAGGAGCTGACAACAAGGGAGGCTGGGAAGTGTCCACGCGGCTCCTTCGTGCAGGTTGAGGATATGTTCAGACCCTGCAGAGTGTCCAGGTCCAGAGTGCACAGTCCATGGTGGCCTCTGGGTCCCTGGGGCCCACATGGGCTGAGTCCTGTGGGCATCTCCCCTGGGCCCTGGGGTCAGGCTCTCTTCTCTCTGTGACCTGAGCCAGCTGTGCCAAGCTTCTCCCAGAAGCACCCCCAGGACCACCAAGACCAGCCCAGCCAGGCCCAGGCGGACACAGTTCAGCACCCTGTAGTTCTGGGGGGTAGAGCCTGGAAGCAGAAGGACACGGCAGACTGTCAGGAAAGGTCACTGGCAGGTGGACAAGACCCACCCCAGGGCCCTGAAATAGGAGCCACTCCCCACTTTCCAGGCCAGAACCTGTCCCAGTGGGCACTACCCCATGCAGAGTCCCAGGTGACCTACTGTGGGGAGCTCACTCCTGTGGGTGGGGGCTGATGTCACGTGGGACTCCTAGGAGTCAGAGGCTGGTGAAGGGCTGGCAGCCTCTCCCCTAGGCTGACCGTGGCCTCCTGAGCCCTTCTCCTGACTGTCCTGTCATTGGATCACCCTGCCCCACCTCCCCTGCTCCCTGTGTCCCTCCCAGGTCTCCCAGTGAACAGGAGGGCCCTGGGGACAGGTGACTGGAGCACACACAGCTGCCTTTGATCAAACTCAGCTCCAAGTCTAAGGCCAAGGCCACCCTGGAGAACACGGGGGACGAGCAGCCTCTGCCACCTGAGGATGAGAGGGGAGCTCAGGGCCTGGTGGTGCCCACAGCCCACTGTGAGAACCAGCCATGGGAGGGCAGAGGGTGACCCTGGGCTGGACCAGGGCTGTCTCTGCTTGGCCAGTTCATCCAGCCCGACGTCTGCTGGACCTTTGAGTGTCCCCGTCCCTCCTCTCAGCCCAAACCCCAGCATCTGAGGCCTTCGGAAAGGGTCAGGGTAGGTGACCCCTGTGTGTGCGTCCCTAGGGTAGGATGGATGGACTCTGCTGGCCCTTCACTGGGTGACCCTCCTTCCCCAACACCCAGGGTCTCCTGGGGACACAGTGCTGAGCCACAGTGAGCAGTACCCAGAGTGCATGGGGCTGGGGTCCCCAGGTGCATGCCCAGCCCAGTGCACCCTGGAGCTGACCTCCTGAGCTGGTGATTGACAGGCTCTGGGTCTGCAGGTCCTAATGGAGTCTCAGTGCACAGGACCGTGACACATCACCTCACAGACACTGGGGAAGCCCTGACAGGACCAGGGTCCCCACAGCATGGGGACAGGGAGGGGATGACCGAGGGTCCACACAGGGTCTCCTCCTCCTGGAAGGTTCCAGGCAAACAGCAGAGGGGGCAGGTGGGACTGATCCACCCAGACAGCTGGACCAACAGGACAGACAATGGGGGACACTCCACCCCGTCACATGGTCAGGGAGGCAGAGGTGACCATGATGGACTGGGGTCAGGATGGGTGGGCGTCAGCATGACCACTCCACACCTTGTCACCTGCCAGGAGCCACGTCCCTGCCCTGGGGCCACATCCTGAGAGGTGCAGGGTGTGTCATGGCCCCTTCCCGCCAGGTGCCTGCTCACCTGTGGAGGTCACGGTGGTCTCTCCAGAGCTGACCTGCTTACACCAGTCCCTGTGTGCCTGCCTGGAGCACAGGTAGAGTCACACACCTGAGGTCTCTGGGCTCCTGTGGACCGTCCCTCAACTCCCACAGTGTCCTCTAACTCCTGCCTGGGCCCTCTCCTGTACCCTGGATTATGGTGACATTTGCAGACCCCCAGGGTGGGCAAGGAGGCCTGGGGACCCAGGTGGCACCTGAGCTGATCCTGCTGTGCACCCACCAGCACTCACCAGCAGGTCCTGGTCATGGGCAGACAGGGTGGGGAGCCTCACCCAGGACACAGGGTCAGGAGGTCTGGGCACTGACCTCGCCTAGGGGCCACTGTGCCACCAGTAAGTACCCAGGATACTAGGGACCTGTCAGAGCCTCAGGATAAACTAGTGAGTGCCCCCAGAACTGACTGGAGCCCCACCCCTGGACACTGTGCATCTGGCCCACCCCTGGACACTGTGCATCTGGCCCACCCCTGGACACTGTGCACCTGGCCCCCAGGATGTCTGGGCTACAGCAGAATTCACAGAGAAGGGAGAGAAGACTTGGCTTTAAATGGAGAATGTCCCCTGTCCCTCTCTGGGATGGGCTGACCCTCATGGACACTAACCAGACTGAGCACACACAGGACATGGACCATCACTGTTTCACCCTCCCCATGTCCTTTACCCATGTCCCCCACCCATGTACCCTCCTCTTTTCCCCTCCCTATGTCCCTATGTAGTGTCCCCTTCCTCTGTCCTCCCTCTGTCCCCTCTCTATGTCCTTTCTACATTCCTTGCCTGTGTCCCCCTTCCTCTGTCCCCTCCCTCTGTCCTCCCTGTGTCCACTCCCTGTGTCCCCTCCTGTGCACATCCTCCCTGCTGTGGCAGCTGCTCTCCCACCTGGTGACGAGGACCTGACCCCAGGTACATCCTGCCTGATTCGGGGTCCCCCGGGAGCCTGGACACCCTGGCCCTGCTGTGTCTGTGCCCACCCCTCCCTGCCCTGGGCCAGGTCTAGTGGCCTCTGCTGAGCCTCTGCCTTGGGGTGTCCTCTACACTGCTCCCTCCTTCTCAGCCTGTTAGCACTTGCTGGCTGGTCGCCTGCTGCACAGCTGGCCTCCTGCTCAGACCCCTCTGCCCACTGGAATGTCCCACCCTTGGGCCACCCCAGTCCATCTCCTCCCCTCATCTCCCTCAGTCCTGGTCCTTGTCTGTCCACTCAGAGCCCCTCTGTGTGTGGACAGGAGCAGGAGAGGCACAGACACAGCCTCCTGGGGAGGGAGGACGGGCAGGTGGAGACCATGTCCAGGTCCACAGCTGTGACCCCTCACAAGTGTCCCTGGGCACATCAGGGAACAGAGGAGGTGACGCTGTGCTCCCTGGGACATGGGGCACCTGGCTGAGACCTAGGACAGGTGTCGGGCCCCTGCCCCACCCACAGGGTCCAGGGTGGGAGAAGCCCAGGTGGCTGTCACTCAGGACACTGCAGCCAGAGGTGGAGGGAGTCCAGGGGCCTCTTGGAGGGCAGCCACTGGCCTGCGTGGGGACTGTGGCTGGTAACGGTGTGGGCTGCACAGCTGCTGAGGGGCAGGAACGGACGCTCTCCACCAACACGGGAAAGTGGGAGAGGCCAGGCCTGCTGACCCCACCTACCCACTCCCAGGGGGCCATCAGAGCATCCTGCCACGTCCCCAGACACACAGCCACCATGTCAGGGGAGAGCCCTGTGCTCAGCCCAGGAAACCACAGGAGACAGGCAGAGACACAGGGACTGATGAGGGCCACACTGGGGTTGCCCACGCGTGGGACACTGTTAAGGTCCCAGGCTCCTGGATCCACATGCCCCTGTCCACAGCTGCCCTGGGAGGAGGCCCTGGGACCTGCACTCACCCTCCTGTGCGTGGATGGCCTGGCCCAGGCAGAGCCCTGGAAGAGAAGCCCAGTGAGAAGAGCGCCCGGTTCCCCCAGAGCTGGGCCAGCAGGGCCTGGTGGAGCCTGGGCACTCAGCCTCCCTGCTCCCCAGGCCACCTGCTCCCAGGGTCAGCGTGGCCTTCTTCCTCCCCTGGGGTGGCTACAAGACCTCCCAGGGCCCCTTCCATGAGCCTCTCTGCTGCCCAGTGCTTCCCAAGGCTGGGCCTGTCCCCAACCCAGGTGTCTGCCTTTAGGACCCAGTGCTCCCTGGTCACACTGAGCCTGGGCAGAGGTGAGGGGCAGCCCCGGGGGAGGGCCCAGAGTCTGCTGGGTTTGCTGGGCTCAGGCCTGTGCAGGGAAGGGACCTGTTCCTGCCCTGTCACCTCCACCCACCCAGTCCCCACCTTCCAGGACTCACCAAGGGCCAGGAGGGCAATGGAGCAGGGGGCCATGGCTCAGGCTCCTGCAGCCTCCCTGTCTGGAGCTGGGGCCCCACAGGGGACACAGGGGACAGGATGTGCTGGCTGGGCCCCTCCGGGGTGTCGACATTATGCCCCAAGAAAGAGGAAGAGGTCGCTGCCTCCTTTCCTCTTCCCACAGTGACAGAGGGAGGCCTCGGCTGCTGGGACATTCTGACCTGTGCTCACATGTGCTGAGTGTCCCCTGACCTGGGCCTCACTGTCAATCTAGGGGACAAGGCAGAACGCAGGCCCTGCTACAGACGGACTGGGTCCCACCAGCTCCACAAAGAGCCACTGTCTGTCCTGGGAAAGACTTAGACCCCGAAAGCTGGATGTCCTCATGCTCAGGGTGGGAACCGCACTCCTGCTGAGCCTCTAAGGGAGCATTTGCCAAAGTCCAAACAGGACATTGACACCTTGAGGGTGTCCCAGTGTAGATAAAGACTAGACCGAGGAGGAGCAGGCCAGAGTGGAAGGGACGGTCCCCAAGTGCCCTGAGCACAGCCCTGGTCTCACCTTGATGGAGGCGCAGACCTGAGCTGTGTCAGGGCCTCGGGGATCCCAGGGCAGGAAGGAAGCCCAGGGCTCAGCCTGGTGGAGGGTCAGGGAAGACCCCCCTTTGCTTACCAGGTTCCAGAAGCCCCTGCTGCATGGTAACAGTGAATTCAAGCTCTTGCAAACCTGCGTGGGCTGTGGAGTCCGTGTGTGTAATATCCACCAGTGCCGTGTAGGAAGGCACCACAGTGGGGTTCATTTGACATGTTCATAGTGCACACAGCAGTCTGCCCACCTCAATCCCCAGGGCTCCCTCCTCCCCCACCCCCTCCCCTGCCTTCCTTCACTCTACTGGACAGTCTTCTTTCTACTAAGTTAGTTTTAGTTGGTGCATTTCTGTTACATATAAATTGATATGCATCCAGGTCTGTTCACACTGCACACAGCATGACCCTGTCCACTTCCCTCCCCAGGTCCTCCCTGTTGCCCTCCCTCCTTCCTGACCCTTGGTCCCCAACTCTCCCTCTATTTTTGTAAGATCCCTTTTTTATTCCCTTTTTCTCTTTAGCTTTCACAGAAAATACCATAATTTCATTCTTCTTTTTGGTGAGTAGAACTCCATTGTGGGTATAAATTTAATTTGTTTATTCATTTATCTGTTGACAGGTACCTGGGCTGGTTCCATAATTTGGCTATTGTGCATTGTGCTGATCTATATATTGAGGTGGCTGTGTCACTATAGTCTGCTAATTTTGGTTCTTTTAGATACATACGAAGGACCGGGGTCCCTGGGTCATGTGGTGGTTCTCACTCTAGTCTTTTGAAGAATCTCCATACGGCTTTGCAAAGTGGTTGATATTCTTTGCAGCCCCACCAAGAAGGTATGCGTGTCCTTTCTCCCCACATTCTTGCCAGTAGCCACTGTTATTTGTATTCTCAATGATGGCCATTCTAACTAGAGTGGGAGGCATCTTAGTGTGATTTCACTTATGGCTCTGATTGTTAAAGATGTTGAACTTTTTTCATATTATTGTTGGCCACTTGCATTTCTCATTTGAGCAATGTCTCTTCAGGTCATTTGGCCATTTATTGAGTAGGTTATTACTTTTTCGGGTGTTATGTTTTTTCAGTTATTTAATATTGTTTTTATTTATTTCCTATTGAAAGAGAAGCTGGCAAAGATTTTTGTCACATTCTCTGGATCGGATCTAGAAGACTTCTGGGGCAGTGTTTTGGTTCCTTTAGGTATAAGATTATGTCAAAAGTAAACAAAGATATTTGGACTCCTTCTTCTTCTATTTGTATCCCTTTAATTTCCTTTTCTTGCCTGATTTCTCTGGCTACAGTTTCAAGAACAATATTGCACAGGTGTGGTGGGAACGGAGATCCTTTCTTCTTTCTCATCTCCGAGGAAATGCTTTCAGTTTCCCTCTGCTCAGCATGATGTGGACTTTGGGTTTGTCACATACAGATTTCATGATGCTCAGGCGAGTTCCTTCTGTCCCTAGCTTCATCCCTGTCTTTTTGCTTGTTATTTGCAGTGCTGGAGACGGAACCCGGGGCCTCGTGCCTGCTAGGCAAGTGCTCTGCCACTGAGCCCCACGCCCAGCCCCCTTCACTGTTTCTAACATGAACATGTGGCTGAATTTCGTCCAGGGCATTTTCTGCTCTATCAGGAGAATTGTGTGATTTTTCCCTTGGTTTTATTTGTGTTATGAATTTCATTTTCTGATTTGTGTATATTGAACCAACCTTGCATCCCTGGGGCGACTCTAACTTGACCATGGTATGCAGTCTTCCTAAAGCGTTTTGAAGGTGGGTTGCTATTATTTTATTATGAGGTTTGTCATCTATGGTCATCAGGGATATTGGTCTGTAGTTTTCTTTTCTTCACGTGTCTTTATCTGGTTTTGTTATCAGGGTGATATTGGCTCCTGAATAAGTTTTGTTTGCTCCCTTTCTCTCTGTTTCACAGACAATTTGAGTAATTTTGCATTGATTCCTCTTTAAAGGTTGGGGGAAAATCAGCTGAGAATCTATTTGGTCGTGGCCTTTCTTTGTTGGAGGTTTTTGCTAAATTGCTTCACCTGATAATTGTTTTTTAAGTTTTTCGTATCATTTGGATCCATTTTGATAGGTCAAATGTGTTTAGAAATACGTATGATCTTGTGTATTTTCCAACTTATTAGAATACAAGGTCTCAGTAATCTCCAATGACCCCTGGATTCCAGCGGTGTCTGTGGTGACACCTCCTTTTCCTTCAGTGTCCTTTGGGTCTGCTTTGTCCTTCTTTTGGTCAGTCTGGCTAAGGGTCGGTCAGTCTTGCTGACCTTTAGGAAGAACCGACTCTTTGTTGCATTGATGCTTTGAATTTGTTTAATTGTCTATTTCCTTCATTTTGGGTCAAACCTTATTGTTTCCTGTCTCACACTGACTTGGAAGTACTTTGTCCCTGAGCTTCGAGGGGTATTTGATGAATCATTTGGTTCTCATTTGGGATCTCTCTGGTTTTTCATGTGGCACTTCATGCCTGATCTTCCCTCCTAGCTCCACCTTCATAGTGTCCCCGAGACTGTCCTGAGAGGAACCAAGGGCAGGGCCACGGCTGCCCAGCCTCAGGGGGATGTGAGGTCAGCCAGGCCACACAGGCCCTCCTGAGAAGGCGGCGAGGTCACCTGCATGAGCAGGGCAGAGGGGGTCCCCACCACCAGCTGCCCCTTCCTCTGCCCTCCCTGTTCTTAGCAGCTCCTGATTCTGGGCCATTGCCACCAGCCAGAGCCCCAGAGAGATGATCTGCTGTGGAATTCCCTCTCAGGGTGCAGAGGACCAACACCCAGCTGGGCTGAAAGGGCCCGTGTGACCTGTCCAGCCCTCAGGGACCCTCTGTCCTGCCCACAGGCCACACCATCCAGGTGACCCTGTGGGACCTCATCCAGGGGGTGTGGCTGGCGGGTCCTGTGCCCCCATCAGCTGCCAAGGTGGAAACTCAGGAAGGGTGGCCCTGCTGCCCACATGAGCAGGACCTTGGAGAGTCTGAGCACAGGAGGTGAGGCGCCCTGAGGAGGGGGACAGCCAGCTGCAGGCACGTCCTGGGTGAGGTCGGCCTGGGGACTCCACAGGAGCCCCCTCTGCAGTGCTGCTCAGAGATGGTGCAGGACAGAGAGGGCCTCACCCCTGAGGAGGACACCCCCTTGGAAAACCCTGTTCCCCTCATTGGGATTCTCAGAGAAAACCCTGACCCAGGCTGGTCCCCTGCAGCACACAGCTCTGCCCACAGGGAGGGCCTGGCTCCTGCTGGACCTTCTCCCTGCAGCCCCCACCTGGCCCTCGGCCTCTGTGATGGTCCCAGGCCCACTCCAGCCTCCTGTCCACCCAGTGCCCTGCTGGCTGCCCTGAAGGTGGCCCAGGATTCCCTCCCAAGGAAGGAGACACATTTTCTCTCTATTTTGTACCAAAGAATGAAAATGACACTTTCCACATGGCTCCTTTCTAATGTGAAGGGCTGTGAGCACTTCTCTTCAGGACGACGCTGTGAAGGGGTCATTTTTAAGCCCTCATACATTTGAAGCAATGAACACTGAACAGAAGATTAGAAAATAGACTCAGCCCCTCATCTTCCAGGACACAGGACCAGAGACCAAACCCCTGGTCCAGCCGAGATCTGAGGACCCAGGAGGAGAAAGGGTCTGGGCACCGTTTCCTTCTGAGTCCCCTCCCCAGTGTGGACAGCTGAAAGCTCTGCCCACCACCTGCCAGGTCCTCCCACAGCACAAGGCTGAGAGGAGGAAGGGGGACACGGGCCATCACTGGGGACCAGGAAACCCTGGAGGGGACACAGGAGGCCTTGCCAGACCCAGCAGCTGCCCCGTCCTACCTCTGCCCCCTCTAGGGGATGATGCTGACCTCAGCCCAGGACGAGAAAGGGGGTGGGCAATGGCCACAGTGTGAGGCCTCACGCAGCTTCTCTCAAACCCCAGAGATGCCTGACCTGGCTCATGCTTCCCTCCTGGTGCTGGGTGGGGTCCAGGCCTCCCTCTGCCCCTCCCCAGCCCTCCTTAATGTAACCGTCCATGGAGAAGGTGAAGGAGCAACCCACGCTGAGGCCTGTCCACTCTGGGAGAAACCAAGGTCATGGTGAAGACTCCTCTCAGACTCATTGCCATGTTAATGATGAATAAAAGTTGACCATGGTTGGGGGGGACAGTTTCCTGTGTTGGGATGTGACTCTGGTGTGACATGGGCTCCACACTGAGCTCATGGACACACCCACAGCCCCACAGCTACCGTTCTCGTTTGTTCTTTCCCTGGTGAGAACACTGAAGATCCACCCTCTGCAAAGTACAAGTAGACGACATGGGTGTGTTCACAGCAGTCCCCAGGGCTGGGGTGGTGACTCAGGAGATGACAAACAGGGTTCCCAGTGTGGTTCTGCAGGACGCAGGACTTCTGGAGGTCAGCGCGTGCCTTGGTGACCACAGCTCACAGGGCCTTCAGGTTCCACTTGGCTCTCGAGGCGTGTCTTTGTCAGGGCGGGGGTGGACACCAGGACCTGGACACGGGGAGCCGTCACACAGCCCCACCCAGTGGGACGGCAGCTGGTCTCTGCCCTTCACACTGTATCTGCTGAGGGTTTGCTTGTTGTTGAGGCAGGACTCTTGTGCTGCCCACACTGGCCTCCTGGACTCAAGACATCCCTGGGCTCCTGAGCCTCGGAGAAGCTGGGCCCTCAGGAGCCCAAAGCCTCACTAGGCCCCACAGGGCTTTGAAGGGGGAGCTCCTCCCTCTCTGTGCTGTCCACGTCCTCCTCTGAGATAAGGGACAGTGGGAGGAGTCGGCCACTGGGCACCAGGAGCAGCAGGTTTGGTGGGAGGTGCAGTGCCCTCCACCCCTGTCACAAGGGCCCCACCCAGGACCATGCCTGCGCCCAGGGCCTTCTGCAGAGGGCTCATCCCTCCAGGCTTAGGGCCCCCTCAGCACTGAGCAGAGTTCGACTCTGCAGCATCTCCAGAAAGAAACAGGGAACGCACCACCATGAAGCACCTGTGACACGGAGAGAAACTGTTCAGAGCTGATGCCGACAAATAGGTACCATGGTCTCTGAGCTCTAGATGCACCTGAGTCTCTCTCAAAGACGACAAGCAATTCAGCACCAAAACCTGAAAAGTACTGTGAGTTAGAAGAGGATGTTTTACTCGTTTCAATTATAGTAGGAGACGGAGGAGATGATGGAAACAGGAACCCTTAAAAGGTATTATAGAGACCAGCCCAACACAGGGGCCCAGGGCTTTAACTCCAGTGACTCTGGAGGCCAAGGCAGGAGGATGGCAAGTTGAAGGCCACTTGGGGAACTTAGGAACCTCATGACTCAACATAAAAAGTAAACAGGACTGGACAGGACGTAGCTCATGGGACAGGCCTGCAGAGCACCCCCAGGGCCTGGGTCCACCTTCAGGGCAGCAAAGGAATCAGAACAAACAAACAAAAGATATCAAAGGAATGAGAGGACATGAAGGTCAAGAAGGCAGAGTCACTTGAACAGGGACGGGCTCCCAGGTTATGGGAAAGGGAAGGACCTGTGACAGTGAACGCCCAGGATGCAAAGCAGGTCAAGAACCCCCACCTCTGCTGACCTGGACACCTTGTGGGACACGTCAGGAGCAGGAGCACAGAGCACCCAGGGACCCGTTCATGCTCCATAGGAGCACCCTCATCACCTTGGGCTGAGGCAGGGAATCCATTGATCCCACAGACCAAGAGAGGTGCTGAGACATATTGAAATGTCTCCTTGGACGTAAGTGGCCACGTGGAGCCTGCAGTGTGCACACAGGGGCAGGTAGCAGGAGGGGGAGCGGGCCTTGCAGGGCTGGGGTTGCACCCAGGCCTCCTCTGCAGCTGCCCACCCCCGGCCCTTGCTGGGGAGAGAGCTGGTCACCTTGCTGTGGGGAGGAGGCAGCAAACCTGCAGGGTGTGAGGGTCCTGTGACCACATCCTGCTCATTGCTCAGCTCCTCCATCCTGGCCCCAGTGTGGCCCCCATTCACCAACCTCCTGTCGCTGCTGTGCCCTGGAAGGGGAGGCAGCAGAGAACATGGGGGAAAGTCCCTCCTGAAGACATTGGGCCTCCAGAGCCCAGGCTGGAGCGGGGAGCCCTGGGAAGCTGAGGTCATGCACTGAGGAGCACAGGGTGACCTGCCACGGCCAACACTAGGGACAGGCAGAGTCCTGGGAGGGCAGAGTCCACAGGGCTTACCTCTGTGTGGTTGTCCCACAAGTGCTCCATCTGGAACACAAGATCTAGGGACACATGAGGATCCTCCCAGGCGCAGATTGTGGTTTTGGCAAAACACGAGGGTTTCTCCCAGGTAGGAGGAGGGGACAATGAGGGGACCTGGGATCCTCTGCACTGGGTCCTCTGGAAGCAAAGGAAAAGGACGCTGGACACTGATGCTCACACTCTCCTCTGAGACCTGCCTGGACACCTCCTTGGCCTCAGCCAGATCTGCAAAAGGCTGAGGTGTTCATGTTCTGGGGTCTCCAGGGTGGGCGGGTCACCTGGTGAGCAGGGAAGCTCCAGTGCTGGAGACAGGGACCCCTGGGGACTAGGCACTGCCTGAGGGTCTTCACCTGACAGGGGACTGAGGTCAGGGTGCCCCTGGTGCAGTCAGAGGGACTGGCCAGCAGCAAGTGACATGGCATTGATGGGCAGCATTCAGGTCAGTGTATAAGGGCCTCAGGGCCAGGGGACCTCAGATCTCTGCTGAGATGTCCAAAGGGGCAAAATTCCCCTGAGCCCTGCCTTGAGGAATCCAGATATGGGCCAAGAGGGGCCGTCCCCATCCGGTGGGTGCTCAGCTCTGGGGACCGGGGGCCAGCAGCAGCCCCTGCTTACCACTTCCGTGCTGTCTGACCTGCAGGGCCTGCACTCTCCTCTCTGGATGCAGGAGTCTTCAGACCAGGTGGGATGAGGTCTACCCTGCCTGTCCTCCTCTGCCTTGGTCAGTGTTGGTGGAGGGAGGGACACAGGGTGGGTGGGGAGGGTCCCAGGTGCCAGTTCTCGGAAACATTCAGGTTTTAGGTCCATATGGCACCAAATGGCTGCTGTGACCACAAGGAAATATTAGGCCCACACACAGATGCCAGCTCCTCACGGGGACCTCTCTTCCAGGGCTGAGTCTGCTACAGAGCCCCCGGGGGTCTTCAGGTGAGGGCCCTGCAGCCTCCCACGTCCTGCCCAGGCTCAGCCCCTGGGGTCTCAGGAGAGAAGGGAGCAGCCTGGGCCGAGGGTGGTGACAAGGTAGGGCAGTGGGACCTGGGGTAGGGACAGGCCAGGACCCAGCCTCTGGTTTCCTTGCAGGGACCCTCCCCAAGCCCAACCTGTGGGCGGAACCAGGCCCTGTCATTCCCCCAGGAAGGTCAGTGACCCTCTGGTGTCAGGGATCACTGTACACCCAAGAGTACTGTCTCATTATGGAAAGGACCACGAGCCCCACATGCAGAAGACCCTTACAGGGTCCAGGGAACAGGACCATGTTCCCCATCCCCACTGTGACTGCGCAAGACGTAGGGGGATATCAATGCTACTATCAGAGCCCTGCCGGCTCCTCACAGCACAGTGAACGCCTAGAGCTGGTCGTGACAGGTGAGAGGACACTCAGGGGTCCGGCCCCGGCTCTGCCTAGGAAAGGGGTCTGCCCCCAGGGGTCCCTCTCACAGCCCAGCTGGGGGTGGTGTGGGAGGAGGAAGCCATGAACACCTGCCTCCTTCTCTCCTAGGATCCTACAGCAAACCCAGGCTCTCAGCCCTGCCCAGCCCTGTGGTGACCTCAGGAGGGAACGTGACCCTCCAGTGTGGCTCAGGGCAGGGATATGGCAGGTTTGTTCTCACCAAGGAAGGAGGACACCACCTCACCTGGACCCTGGACTCACAGCGACACCCCAGTGGGCAGTTCCAGGCCCAGTTCCCCGTGGGGCCTGTTAACCTCACCCACAGGTGGACATTCACATGTTACGGCTATTTCAGGAGCAAACCCCAGGTGTGGTCAGAACCCAGTGACCCCCTGGACCTCCTAGTCTCAGGTGAGGAATTCCCATCCTTCACTCCAATATTTGGTGAGGCTGCGACCTTGTGGGCAGAGACCCAGGGTGTGAGAGGGTGACTTGCAGGCAGAACGGGGGACCTCAGCTGGGACCTTAGATGCAGGTGCTGCTGGACACACAGGGGACCCTACCCTGCAGGATATGTCCAGGGGCAGCACAGGGTCCCATGAACAGGGTGGAGCAGATGGCATGAACCACAGCCACTGCCCCAAGAGAAGGGCTTCACGCCTCTCATACAAGTCCTGCACCCTTGTCCAGGAGGGCAGCTGTCCACGGGGCAGGAAGAGACACACAGGACGCAGGTCATTGGGAGGAGCAGGGGCCGTGTTCCTCGTCCCCTCTGGGAGGTGCTCCTGGGCTGCACCAGGTCCCCACACCCTGGCTGGCTGCAGACACTCAGGAGGCTCTGGCCTGTGTGCTGGTGTTCACTCAGCTCTAGGGGCAGAGGACGGCCACTGTCACTGGGTGGAAATCAGGGGCAGCCGGACCTGGCCCTCCTGGCTGCCCCCTCCCAGGTTCAGTGCTGGAGATGCAGCCTGCCTGCTCCTCAGGCCCCTCCGCCACGGGGGGACACACGGCTCTTTGGCATTTTGTAACCCACACACGATGAGTCCAGCTCTCTGGGGGACACTGTGAGGGTCAGGCACGCTCACCCTGAGCAGTGATGAATCAGGTGCGAGGTCACCTGGGGCAGACCCTCACCCCTGCTTTGTAAACCCTCGTGATATCCCCTGTGCTGAGGTCTGGGTGCATTGTTGTCGGCTCAGCTGCCCTGCTGGGCAGTGGGACAGAACCCCCCTCCTGCTCTGTCCAGCCAGCACTGTAGGATCCTCAAATGTCCCTGGACTCCCTTTGTCCCCTCTGTGTCCTGTATACAGGGAAATCTGTCCACCTGAACTTATGAGCACACTCAAAAGCATCCCCAGCACCATCAGCAGGGACAGCGCTGGCCCTGCTGTCACCTCCATGCGGGAACCCTGCTGTGCCACTGAGGGCCTCACACACCCGCCAGGCTGGCCCCTGGGTGACCCTGTGTGAGCAGCCCACTGTGGTCCGGGGCAGGATGAGTACCTGCTCCTTCTCTGCTGCGTGGGGTCCTCCAGGAGAGGCCACAGACCCTCAGGCAGTGCCTTTGGCAGAGAGACCAGCACATGGGTCACAGCAAGACTGGGAGGTCCCTAGAATGCAGGACAATTGCCGTCCCTACAGACTGCACAGTCATGGAGCCAGGGTCCATGTGGTCGTGGGCAGGGTGGGCGGGAGCACTGCTGCCCACTCCAGGGGGCTCAGTGACCGCCCCCACAGTTCTGATGGGGTTTAAAACAAGGAACTAGACAGGTCCACACCCAGGGGAAAGTCGCCGTCCACAGGCAGATGTCACTCACGACCATCTTCGGTGCGACCTCGAGTTGCCCTTGTGTGGGTCGAGGCCACCTGCCACCATCCACCTCGACTCTGAGACTGCACAGGCCTGAGGGACCTGGGGGTGGGACCAGCGTCTCTGCTCCATGGAGCCCAGGTCCCCTGGGCCTGCTCCTGTTCTGAAGGCAGCTCTTCCCAGCTCCCCTCCAGGAGGCCCTCCCCAGGTTCCAGGTGTGTCCAAAGGACAGAGCTCAACTACCCTTTACCTAAACAGAAGAGGAGCCATCTGCTGCTCAGCCGCCCCTCATCACCACTCGCAGGAGACCCACAGGAACCTGGGCCTCAGGGACCCCGGGGTCCCCCTGTGACATGTACCTGGACCAGCACCACAGGATGGGCCTCTGCCACACACGCTTGGGAGAGGCCAGAGGGCTCTGGGATGGTGCCTTGGGGTCAAGGTTGGCACACAGCTCAGGGGACAGGAGCCCTGGGGCCTCAGACCCAGGCAGCGGGCATCCAGGCCCAGGCCCCTGCCCAGGAGCCTCTGTGGGTCTCCACACTAAGGTGGGAGGGGAGAGAGCCCACAGGTGAGGCCCACCTGATGGTGCTGCTGTGTCAGCCTGGGGTCTGCTCTGGCCACATCCTCCCTGGGGACAGTCGGAATCCCCTGGGGGAGGGTCACTGACTCCTGCAGGTCCAGGTGAGGTGCCCAGTGGCTGGAAGAGGGTAGATGACAAGGCCACTCTGCCCCAGGGGTGCAGGAAACAGGTCCCCAGTTAGCCCAGGGTCCTACTGAAGGGACATGTGACTACATCAATCAGGGTCACTCCTCGTCAATCTGGGCTGACTACATAAAGACACAGACACAGAAAATACATTTTTCTTTGGGTTCAGTGACGGCTCCTCAGCCACAGCTCCCACAGGAGGCCAGGCAGGCAAGAAGGAGAGGGCACACCTGGAACCCAGGTTTTACCACTGGGGAGCCAATCCACGGAACATTCTATCCAAAAAAGGGAAAAGGGTACGGTTACACAAATAGGTGGGTGTGATTCACCCCATCAGATGAGGCCCACCCGCAGAGCTGCACCTTTCCATGGGAGCAGAGGTGGAGTCCTATTGCACTGCGATGGGTGCAATACCATTTCATTCCCCTTTACTCAGGACTTAAAGGTGGGTGCACATGGGCTGGGGATGTGGCTCAAGCGGTAGCGCGCTCGCCTGGCATGTGTGCGGCTCAGGTTCGCTCCTCAGCACCACATACTAACAAAGATGTTGTGTCCGCTGAGAACTAAAAAATAAATATTAAAAAAAAAATTTTTCTCTCTCTCTCTCTCTCTCTCTCTCTCTCTCTCTCTCTCTCTCTCTCCTCTCTCACTCTCTCTTTAAAAAAAATAAATTAAAAAAAATTAAAAAAAAAAAGGTGGGTGCACAGCTCCTGTCCAGTGCACCCCCAACATCTTCCTGTTTCCAGTCAAGACTGCGTTCTCTGGAGAAGGAACAGGAAGTTGGCCACATCAATCAAGCACAGGAAGGAAGTGTGGCTGCAAAGGGGGAGGCACACAAGGTGAGCCACCCTCCAGCCAGGCACTGGGTCCTGCCCAGGACTGAGGCCCATGAGGGCAAGACAGACTCCTGCTAACCCCCATGGCCATCCCTGAGCAGTGAGCACCGGCTGAGCACAGTCCTAGCAGGGCTACCAGACCAGCTGGGCTACGGGACCAACCAGCAGAGTTCACCCAGCTGTGTGCACTGGCCCTGAGGCCTGCAGGGTGGACCACACAGGGAGTGGCCCTGGGGCAAGGGTGGAATATTGCAGGGACCCTAGTCCCTAGATTACTTTGGACCTGTGGTGAATGAGCATCTAAGGTGTCACATTCAGAGAGGTCTGGATGCAATGCCATCTGTGAGACCTGCAAGTCCCCTGGAGGCCACTTCCTTCCCTGGAACACACTCCAGCAGGAGACAGCAGCAAATCCTGCTCCCTGAGGCTGAAGCCTGAGCTGAGGGTGGGTGGGTGGGCCCACAGCTGCACTGGGCAAGAACTCCAACATGTGCTCCATCGACATGGAGCATCCCCTCACTCACTCCAGGGGGAGGACTCCCAGCCACCCATGAGGTCCACAGGGAAGTAAGAACATGACCCTGGGACACACTGGGGAAGGCTGATGTGGGGACACCTACAACAGCAACCAGGTGCTGACGGTGGCCATGAGCACAGGAAGGTGCCCTTAGAGTGGATGGAGCCAGGAGCTGAGCAGGCCGCTCTGAGGCCCAGGGCCAGCCTCCATTCACAAGGCTCTGGATTCTATCCCAGCACCAGAAAACAGGTAGGTTGGGGCAAAAATGGACAGTCTGGGTGCCTTCCCCTGGTTTAGAAGATGTAGATACAGGGGATGCACAGAGACATTCGTTCTTAAGGTTTGAATGATTTTGTTATTTTTCCCCTGAGTAGGATCCATGAAGAATGAAATGAGCATCCAGCGTCACCAGGCACTCAGAACACCAGAGAGCCAAGACTTTTTAAAAAGAACCTCTCCATGACATGTTGTGATTTAAATGCCTAACATACAGGAAACAAATACCATTTTAAAAGTTTCAAAATAAAAATGTCAGTTTACATTTAGAGGCAGCCCTGTCAGAATTACTTCCAATCTCTTAGCACAAATCCTGAAAATCCAGGAGGACTTTGAATCACGTGTCCCAAACCCTGAAAGAAAATAACGGCCAACAACTATTGCTCTATCCAGAAACGTCATCCTTCAGAATCAAATAAGAAATGAAAACCTCCCAAGAGAAGTGAAAGTAAAAGAATCCGTGACTACTAAAATGGCACTATAGAAAATACTTGTAAAAATATTTAACTCAAAAGAAATAAAAAACCACAGAGCTCACCAACAGGTAAACCTCATCTGAAGAGTAACTAAACAAATGAGAAAGAGGACGCACTTACATATTAAAGATAAATCAAAATGGTGGGAATTAATAACATATCTCTACAGTCACATTGAATGTAAGTGGTCTCAACTTTCCCATTAAATGACTTAGACTGGAAGAATGGATTAATAACAAGACCCAACTATGTTTTAAGCTTAGTTAAAATATCAGGATCTCTGGGATGAAAAGGCACCTTTAATTTACTTCTCTTGGGCTTTCTTCCCTCACTTCAGAGATATTTACAAGTGCACCACTTAATTTTGAAACAGTTGACGTCGGGGTGGGGTTCTATATATCTCAAGGTGATTGAGTTCTAATATAATAAATCGTGCAGGAGACATGGTCTACAAGATTTCAAATATTAAAAAAGTAAGGAAATGCATTATATATTGACTATTACATGCAGGTCAGAACTTATCAAATTGCATACTTACAATGTGCACATTTTATTGTACTTCAATCGTATCTCAATAAAGCTATGAGAAAAATTTTTTAAAAATCAACCAAAATCAACCTTTTACAGGGCTGGGATTGTGGCTCAGAGGTAGAGCGCTCACCTAGCACGGGCAGGACCCAGGTTCGATCCTAAGCACCACATAGAAATAAAGGCACTGGGGCTGGGGATGTGGCTCAAGCAGTAGCACACTCACCTGGCATGCACAGGGGCTGGGTTAGATCCTCAACACCACATAAAAATAAAATAAAGATATTGTGTCCACCTAAAAAACTAACTAAATAAATTAAATAAAGGCATTGCATTGTGTCCATCTACACCTAAAAAATAAATATTTTTTAAAAAATCAACCTTTCCCAGGGGGCTGGAGTTGTGGCTCAGCGGTAGAGGGCTTGCCTAGCATGTGTGAGGCCCTGGGTTTGATCCTGAGCACCACATACAAATCAATAAAATAAAGGTCCATCAACAACTAAAAAATATATTTTAAAAAATCAACCTTTCCAAACACCTACAGAAATCATATAAACATGGAGATTGAAGAATACACCTTTGAACAATGAATGGATGATAAAAGAAAAAAGGGGAGAAATTTTAAAAATTTTAGAATGAAATAAGAACATCCATACAACATTCCAGAGCATCTAGGCCACTAGGAAGATGGTTCTAAGACAAGAGTTCATGGCTGTGATGGCCACAGAAGAAAATCAGAAAGTCAGCAAATAAACTGCCTGGTCATTCATCTCAGGACCCCTGACTCACAGGAACAAATCAATTCCAAAGCAAGTAGAAAGAGGGAAATGATTATGATCAGAGATGAATTTAATTAAAATTAGAATTAAAAACCAATACAAAGAGCCAGGAGAGGTGGTGCAGGCCTTAAATCCCAGCGGCTCGGGAGACTGAGGCAGGAGGATCACAAGTTCACAGCCAGCCTCAGCAAAAGGGAGGCCCTAAGCAGCTCAGTGAGCCCCTGTCTCTAAATAACATACAAAATAGGGCTGGGGGTGTGGCCCAGGGGTTGAGTGCCCCTGAGTTCAATTCCTGGTACCAAAAAATAATAATAATGATACAAAAGACCCGTGAAATGAAGAGTCACTTGTTCCTAAACACAAACAAGATTGATGAGAACTTAGTTAACACTAAACAAAAGAAAAAGAGACAAGTCCCAAATTTTAAAAAAATAGAGATAAAAAAATAAATTACCACAGATATTCAGAGGATCATTAGGGACTGTTTTGAAGATTTATGCTCCAATAAACTGGAAAACCTAGAAGAAATGGACCTATTCTAGTCAAATTTGACCTGCCAATGTTGAATCCTAGAAAACCTAAACAGACCCATAACTAGTAACAAGACTGAAGCAGAAGTAAAAAGACTCCAACAAAGAAATCCACAGGATACATTCCCAGCTGAGTTCTAGAAGACCTTTAAGAAAGAACTGATTTCAATGCTCCTCAAATTATTTTGTGAACCAGAAAGGGGTGGAGCACTTCCAAATTTATTCTAGAGCCAATATCACACTCCTATCAAACCAGATAAGGACACATCACGGAAAGTAAACTATAGATGACTATTGCTCATGAACTTAGATGCAAAAGTTCTTAGTAAAATATTGGCAAACTGTATTCAAGTACATATTAAGAAGAACATGTGTCATGACCAAATTTGTTTTATCCCAGGAATGCAAGGATGATTTAATACATTCAAATCAATGAATGTAATTTACCAAATCGTAGAATTAAGAAAACAATCACTTAGTCGTCTCAAGAGTTTCAGAGAGAGCCTTTGAGAAAATTCAGCACCCATTCATAATAAAATCAGGGTCGGAGCCAGGTGCAGCGGCACATACCTGTACTCCCAACAGCTGGGGAGGCTGAGGCAGGAGGATCACAAACTCCAAGCCAGACTCAGCAAAAGTAAGGCACTGAGCAACTCAGGGAGAGCCCCTTTCTAAATAAAATACAAAATTGGGCTGGGATGTGGCTCAGTGGTCGAGTGCCCCTGAGTCCTATCCCCAGTACTGCCCCCCCCCAAAAAAAACCCTGTCCCATTCACAATAAGCTGAAGAAAAAAATAGGAATAAAAGTAACCAAGGTGGTGAAAGGCCTCCACAGTGAAAACCATAGGACACTAGGAAATAAACTGAAGGAGAAGAAGAAGGCGCAGTCCTCCCGTGTCCGTGGAGAGCCAGAACTGACATTGTTAAAATGGCCACCACCAAAACCAATCCGCAAATCCACTGCAGTCCCCACCAAATTCCAGTGACTCTGTGAAACTAGGAAAAAAAGTCTTAAAATTTGTTTGGAAGAATAGAAGACCCACAATAGTCAAAGCAATTAAAGCAAAAAAAGCAGTATTAGCGGGATCACACACCTGAGCTCACCTTACGCCAGAGAGCTACAGCACAGAGCTGCATGGCCCTGACATAGCACAGCCCCAGGGACAGAGGGACAGGAGAGGGGACACGGAGCACCCACATGCTCCCAGCCATCTGGTGCTCAGCACAGGTGCCAACCCACATGGGAGGAAAGACACCTGCAGCAACGGGGCTGCCACAACAGGAGACCCCAGGAGAAGAATGACACTAGGCCCTGGTCACTCACCTGCCCAACGTCAGCTGGAAATGGATCAAACCTCGGAATTAGACCAGAAATGTGCGACTCACAGAGGAAGACCTCTGTCTACCCTGCAGCACACAGGACGGCCTCGGCCTTCTCCGTGGAAGTTGAAGACTTGGGGACAATGTCGAGACTTAGTGAATGGACGGATCAGATTAAAGAGCTTCGCAGGACAGGAAGCTATTAATGTGAAGAGAGAACCAGGGAGTGGGGGAGAACCTTCTAGCTGCTCTTCTGAATAAAGTGAATATCCAGAAGACAGAGAGAGCTCAAAAACTTAACAGGGAAAAAGCCAATGAATCAGCAAACGAACCAATCACTTCTCAAAGAAGAAATAGAAATGGCCACAAACACATGAAAACGCACTCGACACCATTACCAGATAAGGAGAAGGGAATTAAAACTGCACTGGGATTCCGTCCCCACCAGGCAGCATGCCCGCCATCAGGAATAGGTGACACTAAGTGCTGGGGGTGCAGAAAAGGAGCACTCTACCCCCCAGTGGGCTGAGGATCAGCACAGCCACCAGGGAAACCCTGTGGAGGTTCCTCCAAAGACGAGGCGCGGAAGCCCCTGCGCCCCAGCTGTGCCACCTCAGTGTCTGTCCTGAAGAGTCCAGGTCATCTTACTGCAGAGGGACAGCACACCCTGTTGACAGCAGCAGCACACCTCCCAGGAGCCAGGCTGTGGAACCAGCCCTGGGGTGACCCCTGGGTGACTGATGAAGAGAACGCGGGGTCCACACAGTGGAGATTTACTCACATTGAGAAGAAGGACACATGGCGTTTCCAGGACAATGGATGGAACTAGAGACCACTGTGTTAAGTGAAATACGACAAACTCAGAAGGTCAAGGGTGGCCTGTTTCCTCTTATAAGTGGAAGCCAGAGAGAAAGGAAAAGAATGGCAGGTCTCCTGGAAATCAGAGGAGGTCAGCAGAGGAGAGGACAGGGCCAGGAGGAGGGAGGAGGGACAGAGAGGGGAACACGGGTGGCAATGGTGAGTCACAGTGCTGCGTTGTGTGCATGTGTGAACGTGGAACTGCACACCCACCAGGCGTACAACGACCGTGCACCAACAGGGAGTGGGGGAAACCAAGTTCTACTGCACACTGTCTGCAAGAGATTCCCTTGATCTGGTGTTTTTGTCTGTTTGGTTCATTTTTTCCTTTCTTTGTTCATTTATTTCTCAGACTGAGTCTGCCTATCTTGCCTGGTCGTCCTTGAACTCCTGGGCTCCAGCTATCCTCCCCTCTCCCTCCCACACAGCCGGGACTGCAGGTCCTGCCACTGGGCACACCTCGGGAACCACACTTCAGCTCAAGGACGCACAGAGGCTGAGGGTGAGCACGGAGGAGAATGTTCTGTGCCAACAGGAACCAAGAGAGAGAGCGGGGGAAACTCCAGTCACATCAGCAAAACAGACGGCACCTCAACAGGCACCTAGAGACCCAGAGAGGGACATTAACAGGGATGAAAACCCAACCATCACCCTCCTGGGACCATTAGGGACACACTTCCACCCACCAGGCACTCAGATGCACAAGAGAAACAGCTGGGTGCAGTGTCCACTCCTGTGGTCCCAGCACCCGGGAGGCTGGGGCAGGAGGACGGCAGGTTCCAGGGCAGCCTGGGCTACTTAGTGACCCCTAAGCAACTGTGTGAGAAAAAAAGTAAGAAGTGCTGGGGACGTGGCTCAGTGGTGACGCATCCCTGCCATCAATCCCTGTACCAAGATGATGATGATGATGATGATGATGATGATGATGATGATGATGATTCAGGCAGATGTGCAGGGGAAAGCTGAGAAGGGCAGTAACAAGACATGGCCACGTCCCACTTTAATGCTGGACACCACATCCAGGCAGGACATCCAGGACCAAACAGGACAGGAGGACGGGAACCCCAGAGAGCAAGTGGGCTGCGAGAAGGAGCCCAGCCAACCTCGGGTACAGCCAGGACCCCCCAGGGCGCATCTCGGCAGGTGGCAGGACAGTCCCCACCAACCTAAGAAACCAAAGCCCCTTCAGGGGTCTGTTCAGACCTCAGTGGAGTGAAACCAGGAACCCATCCTGAGAGGGAACCAGAGCTCCCCAAGGCTGGAGGGGAGACCCTGCCTCCTGCGACATCCTTGGGACAAAGAGGACACGGAGAGGGGATCAGAAAGCTCTTCAAGACAAACAGAAATGACAAGAGGACACATCAGAACCACTGGGATAAAGCTGGGGTGGCAGGTCACTGTCAGCAGGCTGGACCCTGGTTCTGGCCCAGCAGGGGGTGGGGGAGAGAGAGGAGAAGAGGGGAGAGGAGAGGTGGGGAGGGGAGGCAGAGGGGAGTGGAGGGGAGGGAGGACAGGACAGGACAGGGGAGGTGCAGAGGGAGGGGCTGGGCGCTGCCCTGGGCCCAGGGGACTGAGCCAGCCCAGGCCTGGCTGGAACCTGCCTGGAGCACAGCACAGCGCCCACCCTCCCCGGAGCCCAGAGCCCACTCCCACCCCACATGGAGCAGGGCCTCCTCCTCAATGACCCCTGGTTGATCTGAGACCCAGAGGGCCCTTCCATGTGGCTCCTTCTCCATTTGGGACCTTTCCAGTCCCCTTTCTGCTGATGAGGAGAGGAGCTGCAGGGGGCAAACATTAAGGGACAGTCTCTGGAGCACATGGGGTCTCCCTGGAACCACACAAGTCCAGCTCCCACCTCTCCTGGCCCAAACCCAGGCTCCCTGCCCTGGAGGAGAAGCCGGCTGAGCCTGTCCACATCCAGGCCCTGCTGACCCCACACTCCCACCGTGAGGGACAGACAAGAGCTCCACACAGGCAGCAGTGGCTGGGAGACCAGAGTCCCTGCTCAGGAGGACAGGGCAGTGGAGATGAGCGGGCACTGAGAGCAAGAGCTGGCCCAGGAGGAGCGTTCGGCCCCAGGAGACAGGGGCTCCCCCGGGCAGGAAGGGCTCAGCTTCCTCCCTGGGAGATGTGGGATCTGCTGCTAAGGAGGGGGCCATGAAGGGGACCATGAGCAGGGGAACCCAAACCAGCTACAGGAGGAGCGGCCAGGTCCTTCCCTGGCCCCTGCGTCCCTCTGTCCCCCACACGAGCTCCAGCTGGCTCACAGCCAGGTGCTCAGGGTCTGCTGCTCTGCACCCACCTGCAGCAGGAACCTGCACCTTCCCCAGAGCACCTCCAGGGCTGGGAGACGACTGGCCAGCAAGGACCAGAACCCTGTGCCCAGGACGGGCTGAGGGAGCCCCGGGGAGGCCCTGGGAAGAGGACCAGCCCTGGGTCACCCTCACCTGGAAGGGGCCGGCTCAGGAGGGCACCAGGGAGTTTGCTGCTGCATCCTGGCCCTGGAGGGACGAGGACAGGTCAGGTGACAGCAGAAGGGCTGAGAGGGCAGCACTGCTGTCTGAGCCGCCTGCAGGGAGCCCAGGCCACCCCACCCAGTCCTGGGGACAAGAGCCAGGCTCTGGGAGGGCAGTTCCCCTTCCTGTGGGCAGCTGATGTGACAGCCCACACAGGCAGAACCCGGCCTCCAAGTGGCCACACCCTGTGTGTGTCTGTCCTCCAGGCTCTGTGACCTCCTCCATCTGGACCCTGGGACCACGGGAGGACACACCATGACCCCCACCCTCATGGCCCTGCTCTGCCTGGGTGAGATGTGAAGGAGGGAGGGGACACCCTGTTCTGGGGGGACCCAGCCCACAGCCAGGCCCTGGCCATCAGAAGACCCAGGGCCCAGGAGGTTGTGGGGGGACAGGGCCTGCTCAGGCCTCAGGGGCTCCCCTCTCACAGGAACTCTCTTCCAGGGCTGAGTCTGGGCCCCGGGACCCGAGGGCAGGCAGGTGAGTGTCCCCAGCTGTCCAGGTCCTCCTCCTGGGGACCAGGAGCCACCCTGGGCAGTGGGTGGAGAACAGAGTTGGGGCTGAGGCTGGGGAGCCTGGAGGGGGCTGGGCTGAGGGCTGGGATCTGAGGGGCTGTGCTGGGACCCACCTCTGATTCCCTTGCAGGGACCCTCCCTAAGCCCACCCTGTGGGCTGAGCCAGGCTCTGTGATCGCCTGGGGAAGGCCAGTGACCATCTGGTGTGAGGGGCCCCTGGAGGCCCAGGAGTTCCGTCTGGATAAAGAGGGAAGGTCAGTGCCCTGGGTCAGACAGAGCCCAAAGGGGCCCAGGAAAAAGGCTAAGTTCTTCATCCCAACCATGACTGAGCACCAGGCAGGGAGATATCAATGCCTCTATCTCAGCCCTGCTGGGTGGTCAGAGCGCAGTGACCCTCTGGAGCTGGTGGTGACAGGTGAGAGGACACTCAGGGGTCCCAGCCCCAGGCTCTGCCCTCAGGGAGGGGGTCTGCTCCCAGGGGTCCCTCTCACAGCCCAGCTGGGGGTGGTGTGGGAGGAGGGAGCCATGAACACCTGCCTCCTTCTCTCCTAGGATCCTACAGCAAACCCTGGCTCTCAGCCCTGCCCAGCCCTGTGGTGACCTCAGGAGGGAACGTGACCCTCCAGTGTGGCTCAGGGCAGGGATATGGCAGGTTTGTTCTCACCAAGGAAGGAGGACACCACCTCACCTGGACCCTGGACTCACAGCGACACCCCAGTGGGCATGTCCAGGCCCTGCTCCCTGTGGGCCCTGTGACCCCCAGCCACAGGTGGACATTCACATGCTACGGCTATTACAGGAGCCACCCCCAGGTGTGGTCAGGACCCAGTGACCCCCTGGAGCTCCTGGTCTCAGGTGAGGAAGCTCCATCTTCCCCTGACACAGTTGGGGACATTAAGCAGGGACTTGGGGGCCTTTTCATCAGGATGGGACCAAATATGAGAAGGGAGAGAGAACCTGGGACTCCAGGCCAGAGTCCCCAGGAGTGAGAGGGTGACCTGCTGGCAGGACGGGGGGAGGCAGGGGGTTGGCAGGGTCCAGCCCTCAGCCCAGGCTCCTCTTCCTCCAGGGGTGTCCAGGAAGCCCTCCCTCCTGACCCAGCAGGGCCCTGTCCTGGCCCCTGGAGAGACCCTGACCCTCCAGTGTCACTCAGACGTCACCTATGACAGATTCGCTCTGTCCAAGGAGGGGGCACAGGACCTCCCCCAGCGCCCTGCCCAGCAGCCCCAGGCTGGGCTCTCTCAGGCCGACTTCCTGCTGGGCCCTGTGAGCAGCTCCCACGGGGGTCAGTACAGGTGCTACGGTGGACACAGCCTCTCCTCTGAGTGGTCAGCCCCCAGTGACCCCCTGGACATCCTGGTCTCAGGTGAGGAGCCCAGGGGTGCAGTCAGGACCCAGACTCTGCACAGCCATGTTGGGGAGCCCCAGGAGGTGATGGCCAGGGTGAGGTGGGGTCTCAGGAGGGAGAGACAGGGAGGGGCAGAGAGGACAGAGACAGGGGACACAGGGACAGGAAGAATCAGAGACAATGAGACAGACAGAGAGCACAGGGTCCTCAGAGAGAGGCCTGGGGAGGTCTCAGCTCAGAACAAGCTGGGGCCACCCTCACCCTCCTTCCTCTCTCCAGGACAGCTCCCTGTCACACCCTCCCTCTCAGTGCAGCCTGGTCCCACAGTGTCCTCAGGAGAGAATGTCACCCTGCTGTGTCAGTCAAACTGGATGGACACTTTCCTCCTGTGCAAGGAGGGGGCAGCTGGTCCCCCCCTGCGTCTGAGAGCAGAGTACCGAGCCCCATGGTACCAGGCAGAGTTCTCCATGAGAGCTGTGACCCCAGCCCTCGGGGGGACCTACAGGTGCTATGGCTCTCACAGCTCATTCCCCTACCTGCTGTCATGGCCCAGTGCCCCCCTGGACCTGGTGGTCTCAGGTGAGTGACCCTGACCCCATCCTCTGTGAGCTCAAGGATTCCCCCAGGGCCCTGCCCAGGAGAGCTCTGGGTGGGATGGGAGTGAGGGGCCTAGGGAGGGTCGGCCAGCGGGACTCACCCCTCAGAGAGGAGGGGCCAGCGGGGTCCTCCAGCCTGTGCACCCACCCACCACTGGAATCAGGAAGGTGCAGGTGGGCACAGGAGGGTCCTGGGGAGGCCAGGCAGGTGTAGGAGGATGGGCAGAGACAGTCCCCAGGGGCAGCCTGCACCCCTCACCCTCCTGTTCTCCTCATTCCCAGGACCCTCTGGGGGACCCAGCCCCCCACCCTCAGGACCCAGGTCACCAGCTGGTGAGTCTCTGAGATCTCTGTACAGAAAGTCTTCTGCAATCTTAAGAGTTCTAGAATCATCCTGAGCTACAAAGTCCAGTTGCAAATTCAGCCAACCTTGTGTACAAAGCATTGCAAGAGCATGGTCAGGGACCCCAGGGCCCAGAGCCCAGGGCTCAGGGCTGGGAGGCATGAGGGGGAGGTCCAGGCAGAGGTGACCCTGGGCCCAGCCTGGGGAGGAGCAGCCAGCTGAAGTGGGGGGCAGGCAGCCCAGCCCTCACCTCCCACCCACCCCAGGAGGCCCTGAGGACCAGCCCCCCACCTCCATGGACTCAGGATCCCAGAGTGGTGAGTGAGGGGCTCTGGTGGGAGGTGGGGTCCAGGGCAGGGCTGAGCTGAGGGGGAGCAGCCCCCTCTGGAGATGCTGACGGGAACTAGCCCCTCCCCTCTGGGCCTCAGTTTCTCCCAGGGCAGAGGAGAGGCCTGGCCCTGACCTTCAAGTGCCTCTTAGGCTGACCTTGGCTGTGCCCTGCTGGGAGAGGGGCCTCCAGGGAAGCCTCCAGGACCTGAATCTGCAGGGCCCTGTCCCCTCTGTGCAGTGACAGTGACACTGAGCAGGGGAGGGCTCAGGGCCATCAGGGTGTCAGGCTCTTTCCCTCCAGCTCAGGGCTGAGCTCTGGTGGAGAGAAGGAGACTGGGAGTCAGACTCCCCCAGTTCAGGCCCCGCTCTGCTGCTTCCTGCTGGGTGACTGGGCAGGGGACCCCCTTCTGAGCCTCAGTTTCCTCATCTGTGCCTGGGGGGTGGGTGGCAGTGCCATGATGCCTGAGTGACAGGGCTGGAGGTGACAGGTGGAAAGACCAGCAGGGCTGGCACACAGTAGGTGCTCAGGTAAGCAGCGTGGCTCCTCGTCCACACCCCTGCCCAGGACTGGGAAGGCACCTGCTGGTTCTGGTCGGGGTCTCAGTGGCCGTCCTCCTGCTGCTCCTCCTCCTCGTCCTCCTCCTCCTCTGGCATCACAGCAGACGCAGGAAGGCAGGTGAGTGGCACTGGGTGACCTGGCTCTCAGCAGCCGGTGGCCTCCCCATGGGCCAGGCAAGGGTGGGCTCAGGCCAGCAGCCCCAGGGAAACTGCCCGCTGGGGACAGGTCACTTGGAAACACTTCTCCAGGAAATAGAGAAGAGCAGGCCCCTGCTCCCTGCTTCTAGACCAATGTGGCAGGTGTGGACCCTTCCGTCTCAGGGGACAGGAGGGGGTCTTCAAGTTCCCCTTCCCCTGCGGTGGCCTCTAAGGGGCCAGAGGTTCCCCCTGGGGCTGAGACTGTCCCCTCATGCAGCCCAGACAGACGCTGGCTTCCAGAGACCTGCAGGGGCCACAAAGGCAGGACCCCAGGACAGAGGCCAGCAGAAGAGGTGATTCCTGCCCCTGACTCAGAGCCCCCCCACCATCCCTCACTGCCACCTGACACCCCCTTGTCCCCCCCACTGTCCCTCACTGCCACCTGACACCCCCTTGCTCCCCCCCTCTCCCTCACTGCCACCAGACACCCCCTTGTCCCCCTCACCATCCCTCACTGTCACCTGACACCCCCTTGTCCCCCCACCGTCCCTCACTGTCACCTGACTCCCCCTTGTCCCCCTCACTGTCCCTCACTGTCACCTGACACCCCCTTGTCCCCCCACTGTCCCTCACTGCCACCTGACACCCCCTTGCTCCCCCCCACTGTCCCTCACTGCCACCAGACACCCCCTTGTCCCCCTCACCATCCCTCACTGTCACCTGACACCCCCTTGTCCCCCCCACTGTTCCTCACTGCCACATGACACCCCCTTGTCCCCCCCACCGTCCCTCACTGCCACCTGACACCCCTTTGTTCCCTCCCACTGTCCCTCACTGCCACCTGACACCCCCTTGTCCCCCCATTGTCCCTCACTGCCACGTGACTCCCCCTTGTCCCCCCCACTGTCCCTCAATGTCACCTGACACCCCCTTGTCCCCCCACCGTCCCTCACTGCCACCTGACTCCCCCTTGTCCCCCTCACTGTCCCTCACTGTCACCTGACACCCCCTTGTCCCCCCCACTGTCCCTCACTGTCACCTGACACCCCCTAGCTCCCCCCCACTGTCCCTCACTGCCACCAGACACCTCCTTGTCCCCTTCACCATCCCTCACTGTCACCTGACACTCCCTTGTCCCCCCACCGTCCCTCACTGCCACCTGACTCGCCCTTGTCCCCCCCACCGTCCCTCACTGCCACCTGACTCCCCCTTGTCCCCCCCACTGTCCCTCACTGTCACCTGACACCCCCTAGCTCCCCCCCACTGTCCCTCACTGCCACCAGACACCCCCTTGTCCCCCTCACTGTCCCTCACTGTCACCTGACACCCCCTTGTCCCCCTCACTGTCCCTCACTGCCACCTGACACCCCCTTGTCCCCCTCACCATCCCTCACTGTCACCTGACACCCCCTTGTCCCCCCACTGTCCCTCACTGCCACCTGACACCCCCTTGTCCCCCCCACCGTCCCTCACTGCCACCAGACACCCCCTTGTCCCCCCACTGTCCCTCACTGCCACCTGACACCCCTTGTCCCCCCAACCATCCCTCACTGCCACCTGACACCCCCTTGTTCCCTCCCAGTGTCCCTCACTGCCACCTGACACCCCCTTGTCCCCCCCACCATCCCTCACTGCCACCTGACACCCCTTGTCCCCCCCAACCATCCCTCACTGCCACCTGAATCCCCCTTGTCCCCCCCACTGTCCCTCACTGTCACCTGACACCCCCTTGTCCCCCTCACTGTCCCTCACTGCCACCTGACTCCCCCTTGTCCCCCCACTGTCCCTCACTGCCACCTGACACCCCCTTGTCCCCCCACCATCCCTCACTGCCACCTGACTCCCCCTTGTCCCCCCCACTGTCCCTCACTGTCACCTGACTCCCCCTTGTCCCCCTCACTGTCCCTCACTGCCACCTGACTCCCCCTTGTCCCCCTCACTGTCCCTCACTGCCACCTGACTCCCCCTTGTCCCCCCCACCGTCCCTCACTGCCACCTGACTCCCCCTTGTCCCCCCCACCGTCCCTCACTGTCACCTGACACCCCCTTGTCCCCCTCACTGTCCCTCACTGCCACCTGACTCCCCCTTGTCCCCCTCACTGTCCCTCACTGCCACCTGACTCCCCCTTGTCCCCCCACCGTCCCTCACTGCCACCTGACACCCCCTTGTTCCCTCCCAGTGTCCCTCACTGCCACCTGACACCCCCTTGTCCCCCCACCATCCTTCACTGCCACTTGACTCCCCCTTGTCCCCCTCACTGTCCCTCACTGTCACCTGACACCCCCTTGTCCCCCCACTGTCCCTCACTGTCACCTGACACCCCCTTGTCCCCCCACTGTCCCTCACTGTCACCTGACACCCCCTTGTCCCCCCCACTGTCCCTCACTGTCACCTGACCCCCCTTGTCTCCCCAGATCCTGTCCAGCGGCTGCCCCTGCTGCCCAGGAAGAAGCCGTCTGTGAGGGAATGGGGGCTGGGGTGGGAGGTGGGGCCCAGGACCCAGCACCTCCCAGGGGGGGCAGGAGGGGCAGCGGGCGGGCCTAGGGACAGGCTGAGTGGCTGACCCACACTGGGGACCTGGGGACAGGCTGAGTGGGTGACCCACACTGGGGACCTGGGGACAGGCTGAGTGGCTGACCCACACTGGGGGCCTGGGGACAGGCTAAGTGGCTGACCCACACTGGGGACCTGGGGCTCAGGCTGTGTGGCAGACCCACACTGGGGACCTGGGGACAGGCTGAGTGGCTGACCCACTCTGGGGACCTGGGGACAGGCTGAGTGGGTGACCCACACTGGGGACCTGGGGACAGGCTGAGTGGCTGACCCACATTGGGGACCTGGGGCTCAGGCTGAGTGGCAGACCCACACTGGGGACCTGGGGACAGGCTGAGTGACTGACCCACACTGGGGACCTGGGGACAGGCTGAGTGGCTGACCCACACTGGGGACCTGGGGACAGGCTGAGTGGCAGACCCACACTGGGGACCTGGGGACAGGCTGAGTGGGTGACCCACACTGGGGACCTGGGGACAGGCTGAGTGGCTGACCCACACTGGGGACCTGGGGACAGGCTGAGTGGCTGACCCACACTGGGGACCTGGGGACAGGCTGAGTGGCTGACCCACACTGGGGACCTGGGGACAGGCTGAGTGGGTGACCCACACTGGGGACCTGGGGACAGGCTGAGTGGCTGACCCACATTGGGGACCTGGGGACAGGCTGAGTGGCTGACCCACACTGGGGACCTGGGGACAGGCTGAGTGGCTGACCCACACTGGGGACCTGGGGACAGGTTGAGTGGCTGACCCACACTGGGGACCTGGGGACAGGTTGAGTGGCTGACCCACACTGGGGATCTGGGGCTCAGGCTGAGTAGCAGACCCACACTGGGGACCTGGGGACAGGCTGAGTGGGTGACCCACACTGGGGACCTGGGGACAGGCTGAGTGGCAGACCCACACTGGGGACCTGGGGACAGGCTGAGTGGCAGACCCACACTGGGGACCTGGGGACAGGCTGAGTGGGTGACCCACACTGGGGACCTGGGGACAGGCTGAGTGGCTGACCCACACTGGGGACCTGGGGACAGGCTGAGTGGCTGACCCACACTGGGGACCTGGGGCTCAGGCTGAGTGGCTGACCCACACTGGGGACCTGGGGACATCACCCCAGTTCCCTGGCTCTGTGTCCCCGTCTGGGACAGGGCAGGGACTGGGGGACTGAGAGGCCCCGGCAGCTCTGGCCAGGAGACGACCCCGTTCTGTCCCCACAGACGCTTCTGTGAAGGACCCTCAGCCTGAGGACGGGGTGGAGCTGGACACTCGGGTGAGACCCCCCCCAGGCACCAAGAACTCCCTGTTCCCGCTCAGCCCAGCGGCCATTTCCCTGTCCTCCACCGCTGGCCCTCAGTGATGGCCAGGCTGCCCCTCCCTCTGGAGCTCCTGCCTCCCTGCTGTGGCCCCCCTCCCTGTGGCCTTGTGGCCCCCACTCGGTGCCCTTCCTGGCCTGGCTGTTGGCGTGTCCGGGGGCCCCAGAGGACCAGGAGTACATGAGTCACCGTCCCCCAGGCTGCCCCACACTCGTCAGTCCAGCTGCTCTCAGGGGGCTCCCTCCTGACCGGCTCCAGGTGGAGCTGCAGGTGCAGCAGCCAGCAGAGCCCCGCCCCCTGAGCTCACCTGGGCCCGACATGAAGTAAATGCAGCCTCAGGAGAGCAGAGCCCCAAGGGAACTAAAGCAGAGAGAGGGACGGGCAGGGAGGGCCCTGATGAGCCACGGGACCACGGGTGCCTGACGACAGCTGCAGCAGGGCACGCGGCAGGTGCCAAGGTCCTGAGGCAGCAGCACGCTCTTTCAGGAAGACGGGGAGTGGGGCTGGAGCCATGTGAGCAGGGCTGGGGGTGTGGGGTAAGAGCGCAGAGCTGCAGGAGGAGCCTCCAGGCCTCCCAGGCTCAGAAGCCCCTGGAGACCCCATGAGCAGTGACATAATCTGAGATTGTTGAAGGGTCACTCTGGCCACAGTGGAAAGTGGCTGGAGGAGAGCCCGAGTGGACCTCAGGGGACACGTCTGTCTCACTGTGTCCCTGCTGCAGGGCCCACCTGACGGAGACCCCCAGGGAGTGACATATGCCCAGGTGGAGCACTCAGGACTCAGGAGGGGCGGGAGCTCCCCCCTCCCCCCGCTGTTGGGGCAGTTCCTGGGCACAGAGGACGCAGAGGACGGACAGACGGACACTCAGGTGGGTGCTGTCCTCTCCAGGCCCTGGCTTCCCTGGGCAAAGCACACACCCTCCCTCTCACCGTCTCCCACTCCAGGATGCTGCATCTGAGGGTCCCCAGGAGGTGACCTACGCCCAGCTGTGCAGATGGACACTCAGACGGGGGGCCGCTGCCCCTCCCTCCTCCCAGGAAGAGCAGCCCCCAGCGGAGCCCAGTGTGTACGCTGCTCTGGCCACCGCTCACCCTGGAGCTGTCCCCAAGGACACTCCCTAGTGGCCCTCAGCCAGCCAGCCACCTGACACCTCCAGAGTCTCGGGAACTGAGACCGGCCTGACTCTGCATCAGAGAAAAGTGATACCCTGCATTTCACTAATACAGCCAGAGTTTCTCAGTGACCAAGGAGTGGACGAGAAACAGAGGGACAGGAGGTCTCAACGTGAATGACAAGGTCAACACTGCACACCAAGGCTGTGAAGTGAGAAAGTTAAGGACCTGATTATATTAGGAAATGGGGTTTTTGTTGTTTTATTTTGAGTTTTGTTGTTGTTGTTGTTGTTGTTGTTGTTTGTTTTGTGTTCCTTTTGTACTGGGGATTGAACCCAGGGGTGCTTAACCTCCGAGCCACATCTCCAGCCCATTTTGTTTTAAATTTATTTTTATTGTTGATAGACCTTTATTTTATTTATTTATACGTGGTGCTGAGAATCAAACCCAGTGCCTCACATATGCCAGGCGAGTGTGCTACCACTGAGCCACAACCCCAGCCCCTTGTTTTTTATTTTAAGACAGAATCTTGCTGAGTCACTGACTCCAGCCTCGAACTTGAGATTCTCCTGCCTCAGCCTCCCAAGTCACTGGGATTACAGGCATGTGCCACCGTGCCCAGCTCTAGGAAACATGTTTTTTTTTAATTAACGATCTAAGCTATTCTATCGAGGGTTTAGAAAAAAAAATAACAAATCACTCCAAATGAAAATAAAGGTAAAAATGATAAGATTAGTTACTAATGGCGGGGGCCGGGGGGAACCTGGCGGATGTTCCAATATGAGAAGAGCAAGAGAGCAGGCAGGATGGCAGACCCTGCACACGTTTTTAAAGGTAACAAGAGAACATTATGAGCTGTCCACATAGTAGAAGATGTAGATAAAATGGGCAAAATCCCCACACATACAATTTACCAAATGAACATAAAAATAAACAGAAAATCTGAATTGTCTCGTGCACATTAAATAGACTGTGTCTGTAGTTTAAGGCGTTTTTCCAGTGGAAATTCGAGCTCGGGAGGCTTTGCTGGTGGTCTCTTCCAAACACTTAGGCACTTGGCAAACACGCACGTGGCCCGATCTGTGTAAGATCTGCTTCTGAGGCTAGAAAAGGAGGAAATGAAACCCAGCACATGCTCTCAGAGCAGGAGAAAACTGATACCAAGACCTGACAAGGAAACGAGAGAACGGGCAAGTCACAGGACCATCTCACACCAACCCAGACCCGAGGCCCTAAAGGAAATCAGGTTCCAGCCGGTGCCCAGGGGCACGCGGTCATCCCAGCCACTGGGGAGGCCGAGGCAGGAGGATCCCAAGTCCAAACTCACAGAGACCCTGACTCCAAATAGAAAGTGTGAGGGTCATGGATTGGCAGTGGCGTGCCCCAGGACCCCATCCCAGCTCAGCCGTGCTGGACTCTGTGCCCACAGGAAGGTCGATGCGCCCTGACCGCATGGAGATCTCCCGTGCTTTTGGTTTTGGCTTTTGCTTTCTGTTTGGAGGACAAGAGTGGCTTGAAATTCAGAAATTAAGTGATGCAGTCGGCACATTAACAGAACAGGTGTCTCCGAGATGCAGACAAGCCTGGCCCTGAAGGAGACGGGTCCCTAAGAACTAGACGCAGCGCAGCTGCAGGGGCTTCCCTCATGGAGCTCAAAGAGCTGAGGCGGTTGGTCGTCCAGGCTTGCTTTCTTTTGTCTTTTGAATCCAGGCCTCACAGGTGCTAGGCAAGGGCCTGCCCCAGCACCTCACTCCCAGTCCTTCTATTCTGAGGCAGGGTCCTGCTGAGTTGCCCAGGCTGGCCGGGAAGTCCTGGGCTCAGGGAATCCTCCCGCCTCAGCCTCCCTAGCAGCGGAGCCCACAGGGGCTCCCCACCCGCCGGCTCCACTCCTGAATTTCTACATTTCCCTTTTGCCGTAGGACGTTTCTCCGACGTTGTGTCTGTTGGCAAGATACTTTCTGAGTTTTTCTTTGTCTAAGAATTACTTTATTTTGCTTTCAATCCTTAAGAATTTTTCTTCGGGGCTGGGGATGTGGCTCAAGCGGTAGGCGCTCGCCTGGCATGCATGCGGCCAGGGTTCGATCCTCAGCACCACATACAAACAAAGATGTTGTATCCGCCGAAAACTAAAAAATAAATATTAAAAAAAAATTCTCTCTCTCTCTCTCTCTCTCTCTCTTTAAAAAAAAAAAAAAAGAATTTTTCTGCTGGACACAGAATTCTTCTCTCGCACAACTTTTAAGTCTGTTTCTCCAGTAGAACGTGGTGCATGGGAGCAGGATGCAGAACGCCCCAGGGTGGACGATCCCCGTGGCCTTCCTCCCTTGGTCCTCGGTGGACACTCGGGCGGTGCTCGCTTTTCTCCCGCTGTGACTAGTGACACTGTGACGTCCGTGCGCGACTCTTTGTGTGAAATCTCTTCTCAGTTGCTCTGGATGCCGCCCAGGAGCACAGTTTCTGGAAAGTACGTAATTCTGTCCCACCCCCAGAGGACCCACAAGCCACCTTACACCACGAGGACACCTTGCTTTCCTGTAGGTGCACTGGTAACCCCCCGAGACCCGGTCCCACGTCCACACCGACACTCGCGGCTCCTCCGCTCGGCTGTGTTTGGCTGTTCCAGATATGGCCTCGCGGCGAGGGCTAGATCATTTGAACCCGGGCGTCATCCTGGTTTGATTTATTTCCCTAGTGAACAATGACGCTGTCCGTCTCTCCATGGGCTCACCATGCACATTGTATCTGCTTTGACGACAGGTCTGTGCGTGGGCTTTGCCATTTATAAATGAATTCTCTTGTGTTTCCTTTTCTTTTTTGATACAGGGGATTAGATCCAGGGGTGCCCTACCACTGAGCCACATCCCCAGCCCTTTTCATTTTTTATGTTGAGTCGGGGCCTCAATAAGTTGCCCAGGGCCTCGCTAAGTTGCTGAGCCTGGCTTTGAACTTGCAGTCCTCCTGCCTCGGCCTCCACCCAGGTTATCTTTACTGGAGGTCTCTATTCTTCATGTGGCTCTCAATGCTGCTTTCCTTTCTACCTGAAGGACCCACGTTAGCTTTTCTTACAGGATAGATCTACCAGGAAAAAGTCTCCTGAAGGAGCCTTTGATCATCGGAGAATATTTTAATCATTTCTTCATTTTAAAAGGATGGCTTTCCAAATACACAGTTCCTGGCTGGCAGCTTTATTCCTTTAGCACTTAAATGTGTCGTCCAGGTGCCTTCTGCTCTAGAAGGTCTCCAGTGAGCATCAGACTGCTGGTCCTCCTGAGGGTCCTTGTACGTGACAAGGGACCTCACCCTCTCGGGGCTTTCAAAGTTCTCTTTGTCCTTGGCTTTGACAAGTCGGCCATCATGTGTCTGCGGGTGGATGTCTTTGGCGTTACCCAGCTTGGAGTCGGCTGGGCCTGCAGATCCGTGTCCTTCATGAAGTCACAGGTCGGCTGTGGGTTCTGGCTGGCTTCAGTGGGTAGCCCGGCTGTTTGGAGCACTCCTGCTTGAAGGTGAGGGTCTCTCTGAGCGTGCTCCCTACCCCTGGCTGCTCTGTTCCTAGGGACACACAGGAGCCGTTAAAGCCCTAGGTTCCCGTAGTTCTCCTTTCCCGACCTCCTCCTCCCCAGGTGTCGGGCCCCCTGAACAGGAGCTGAGCAGGCCCCTCAGCCTTGAGCAATGGGGGAGTGGAACTCATCGCAACACTGGCCTTACCGTCGCTGGGAAGTGCAGCTCTGGGCGTCACCCAGTGGGACCAGGCCACACCCCCATTTGCTGTAACACCATCCCTTGCCTTATGTGGGTGGAATAGTCCGCGGAATGTCCTTCCCCGAATGAGGGGTTCGGGGTGCGCCCACCCTCTTGCCTGCCTTGCTCCCCTTGCCCTCCAGCTGGGGAGCTGACACCTGAGGTCACAGAGCCATACCTGACCTCCGGAAAAGGCGTTTTGTGTTTGTGGGGTCTTCTCGTTGCTGGCCCAATTCGCAGGGAGTGACCCTGACTGCATCTCTCACGCAGGACGTGGGCCACACCCAGGATCCCTGATATGCTTCTTGTCCCAAACAGTGTCCCCAGTCTCCGGTACTGCATCCCCTAGCTGTGACTTTGAATACTGTTGGAAGCTGGGCACAGTGGCCCATGCCTGTAACCCTGCTACTTGGGAGGTGGAGGCAGGAGGATCACAAGTTCAAGGCCAGCCTCTGCAATTTGGGCAAATCTGTCTCAAAAAATTTAAAAAGGCTGGGGATGGAGCTCGGGGGCAGAGCATTCGCCCAGTATGCACAAGGCCTGGGTGCAGGCAGGTTATGAAGAATAAACAAACAGAACACAACGGCTTCCGGCCCAGTCCTCCTGGGAAGACGCTGCAGTCCTGGGAATGGCCCCGTCAGAGGGAAAGAAGGAGCCCTGCCCTGGAGCTGAGGGCAGCGGGCGGGCAGTGGAGACACATGCCCTCCGCTCTTCCCGATGAGGACCATCTGCCACCTTGGGCACTGACGGCTGGCCACAGCCACTGGCCCCGTGCTCTGCTGCCCTCATGGGGACTTCCCTTGGTCGCTTCAGCCACCCAGCGGATCTGAGTCCAAAAGCTGATTCTGACAGTTTTGCCCCCCGGCGTGTCCCTGGGGGGGACGGGGCCCTGGGCCTCCTTCCCCGCGCTCCAGGGCTCCCCACGGTCCTGACAGCTCTCGCCCGCCCTCCAGTGGGGCGTTTCAGGAGCCAGCTGACTTCAAAGCCTTCGCCGTCGTCTGTCTCCCCTCATTTCCGCCAGGCTCCACTCAGTCCACCTGGTGCTGCCGTCCACCCTGCGTCTTCTTTGTTTTGGGGCCGGGGATAAACCCAGAGCCACATCCCGGCCCTTCTAGTTTTTTGAGTCAGGGTCTCGTTACATTTCTGAAGTTGCCGAGGGTCTCGCTCAGGTGCTGAGGCTGGCTTTGACCGGAGGATCCTCCCGGCCTCAGCCTCGAGCCACTGGGATTACAGGCGTGCGCCACCGTGCCTGGCCTTGGGTTGGGGACCTGGTGAGTTCATGTGCCGCGTTCCAAGTCCTGTCCTCGAGCTGTTTTGTCCAGGCCTCTGCTCCCTCCGGGACTTCCTGACCCTCATTTTCCAGTTCCCTGATTTCCTACCAACCATCTCCCACCACAGCGGAGGCCAGGCGCGGAGGCCCCAGTCCCCAGCCTCCAGCAGACGTGGGTTCAGTTGCCGGCTTCACAGACGAGGGGCAAATCAGGCACCAGGACACTCAGCGTGGGCCTCTGCTGGCTCCCTGGGTCCCCTCTCCTCGCCACTCCCCCTTCCCCCCTGGGCTGTGGCCACACACCCAGCCTGCATCCTGCCCCTCTCTGGGTTAGCAGCAGGGTGGGTGTGGAGCAGGGCTCCTTCATCTCCTGGCTCTGTCACTGTCCCCATCCCAGGGCCTCCCCTCCATGGTCCACTGGAGACAGAGCCATGCCCCAGTCGCCCAGTTCCTCATAGCAGAGAGCAGAGGTCACCGCCCTTGGGAACAAGCGGGAAAAGGAGGCTGGTGAGGGGAAGTTCCTGCTCAAGGCCGCCAGGAAATGTCACAACCTCATCACGTCTTCAGTGGCCGTCTCTGGATGGGCTGAGCCTGGGGACTCAAGGTATAAGACCGCGGTTCTGCCCAGGGGAGGAGGGGGCTGCAGAGGGCGAGACGACCCCAGGAGGGAAGGGACTTGAGACACTCAGGGGAGACAGCAGAGCGCATGGAGGATCAGAACCCCTCTCCAGGCCAGGGGGCAGTCAGACCTGCCTCTGAGGGTCCCCAAGCCTCACCAACGCCTCCCAAGCTCCTCTCCTGGGGTCATCGTCCTGGACACCTGCGGCTGCTCCTGCCACCCAGGCACAGAGGGGAGCCACCTCAGCCTGGGGCTTTGCCTCCCTGCAGAGGTTGACTCCAGACAGTGCTGCCCGGAGCTCTTCCTACCCACGCCCCCTGGCCGCAGCCCAGCCCAGGCCCTGGAGAAGGCTCCAGACGCCCTGTCCACGCCAGCACACCAGCCTCTCCTGGCCCCCTCCAGGCTCTGGTCCTGGCCCGGCCCAGTCCTCTCAACCCAGCAGAACCTGCTCCACCCACCCTCTGTCCCACCCTCCGTCCCTCCACGTCCTTCCCTGCCCCACCTTGCACACCCCCTGGCTCTCAAGGCTGTTGATGCTCAGGCCAGAGATGCTCTCAACTGCGCCACACGACAGTCCCCCGCCTCTGGTCAAGCCCCGACACGTGACCGCCCAGTCACACAGCCGTGAATCACACACGCCTGAGCCAACCTGAGCCCCGAGGGTCCTTTCCAAAGGCCCGGCCACCAGGGCGACAGTAGCTCCTCTCCTTCCTCTGCGTGGTCAACCTGTCCATGCCGTCGGTGGCAGGCCCACAGAGACCAGCCACGCAGAGTGCTGACCAGAGCCCGGTCCAGGTGGGCCATGTTGGCTATCGCTGTGGTCCCCACATGGAGCCCCCCACACTCCTGGGCGTGGTGGTGCCTCCCAGAAACAGAGCCTTGTTCCTCCTGTTCCTGCTGAGACTCTGCCTGAGCCCTCCGTCCTGAGGGCCATACCCTTCAAGGTACACTGGACCCGAGACCCTCACCCGGGGCCCCCAGTGCACGCGGTTCGCAGAGCGGCTCACGCTGGTCTCCCGCTGCTCCGCCGGCCTCCTCGCCTATCGAGTGTCCAGGTGGTTGTGGTATCTGCCTTTTGGTGGGCAGCAGGTCTGCCCTGCTCTGAATGACCACCGAGTCCCTCCATGTGTAAAGCACTAGTTTGCCCTGAGTACAGGTGCCAGGTCGGATGACTCCACTCCTCGCTGTACAAGTAAACAGCCACCATCTGCCTGGCACCCCGAAGGCACACGCTGGCCAGTCACCTGTCCGTGCCACCTTATCAGGGACACCCAAGTCAAGCAGCACCTGGACACACGGACATGCGAAGCATATCAGGAACACCAGACACAGGAGCTTTTCAACCTCACCAGACAGGACCCCTCACTCGAGGCCCCAAAAGGGGGACACCCCCACACCCACAACTGAACCTTGACCCCATCATCTGGCCACTCATCATGAGCCTTGCCAGGAAACTCCCCACAGACAGGAACCTCTCTCATTTCCCGTCCCCACGGGGCTTCCGCACAGTGTGGTCTCTTCTGCCGGGATGCCCACACACGGCCCTCCAAGCTCACACTGACACCGGAACTGCGGTCAGTGCAGATCCTCTGCTCAGACGTCCCGCTGGACTGGCTCCTTAAAATCCTTCCCTGACCTCCGCCAGTGTCCAGTGACCCTGACTGTGCACCCTCTCTGCTGTGCAAGCCTGCAGCCGCTCTGGCCCTTTCTTCCTCTGTGACCTATTTATCCGTCGTGGTGTGAAGACTGAAGCAGGCCAGGGACCCCCCACCCAGAAGACCCTGCCACAACTAGGCTTCCCCAGAGACCTTCATAAATGCTGTCTGGCGACCTGTTCCTAGACTGTCCGCAAGAATTCCTAGGACAGGCTTCAGGTGGAGGGAGTGTGTGCAGAGACAGTGGGATGAGGGACCCACGGCCTCCAGCCTGGGTCTGGGTCGACCAGAGGCCTCTGCACTGCACCTCAGAGGACGAGAGTCAGGTCCTGGGAGCCAGCCGGCGGGAAGAAAGGGGAGAGGGACTCTCCTCCCCAGACAGAGGGTGTCCTTGGCCTAACTGGGTGCCCAGAAAATGAACTTGTGAATTTCTACAGATTGTGAGCCTCTGAGCTCCTCCCCTTACACACTGGGTATAAAGTTCTAGAATTTTCTGAACTCAGGGTTCCAAGGCGTGATTCGATGGAGGCAAAAAGCCATGCTCTTGAGCCTGGCTGCAGCCAGTAAGCTGCTCCCCGCTGTTCCTCGGGTCCAGCCCCGTCTGTCTCCCTTCAGTGTGTGACTTGGGGTTCAAAGCACCTGTGAATGCCCGGCTGTGACACCAGGGGACCCGAGTGTTCAGGAAGTGCCATGGCTGAAGGAGGTGTCGCCTGCCAATTCACTGCTGCTCAATAAAAAGGGACACAGTGGAGACACAGACGTGGGTCTTCCTTGTTAATACCCAGCACCCTCACGACACCGTCCACCTTGGCTCTCGCGTCCAGGAAGACCACCTGCCTCACTGGCGGCTCCTGCCATGTAACACCCAGGGTCACCCCAGGGGAACTGGGCTGCACAAAACAACCACACAAGAGACAGAGATGCCTTTTTCTTTGGGGTCCTGTGACGGCTCCTCTGACCTTAAGGGTCCGGAGAGAGAGAGAGAGAGAGAGAGAGAGAGAGAGAGAGAGGAGAAGAGAGAAAGCGCATGCTGACCCCCTTTATTGAGGAGAAGCCATTCCAGTGAGGCCAGGGGTCAGGTTTCAAGGGGCTGAGTCTAGCTTCCTGATGTCTGCTGTCAGGTTGACTGCCATCTAGGAAGGCCACACCCAAGGGCAGAGCAAGAGAAGGGGACACACAAAGGGCATTTCCATGGAACATTCTATGCCAAACAGGGCAAAGGGGTAATATCCCAAAGGAACAGGTGAGTGTAGCTGGACCCCTGGGGCTTCAGGAAGGCCAGACACCTTTGCTCGACCCTGACGATCGGGGCTACCATCTCTGGTTACCTAGGCAACCAGACCACAAGGTGACCGACAATGCCACACCAATCAGAAGGGGAGACAAACGATGGTCACGTACTATCCCTCAGGCTCCGGCCCCGGGGCCTGCCTGCGGGTGGTGACCACTCGATTGGCCTGGATGCCCAGCACAGGAAGACAGTCTGTACCCACAGAAGCTCAGGAGAGGGAGGGGCCTGGCCTCAGGCACACCGTGTCTAGACTTGGAGTGTGACTGGACGGCGCCCCGAGGTCCGGCCCTCACTGACCCTGGGCAGACTCACTGGGCTGGGGCAAGATGGCTGAGTCAGGCCAGGCAGCAGAGCCCAGGGGCCCACTGGGCTCACATCTGGCCTGAAGGTCCCAGAGCCTCTGTCTCCTCAGCCCTGTCCTCCAGGGCAGGACAGCTTCCTCCAGGGCAGCGGCCCCAGGGCAGGACAGCTTCCTCCAGGGCAGCGGCCCCAGGGCAGGACAGCTTCCTCCAGGGCAGCGGCCCCAGGGCAGGACAGCTTCCTCCAGGGCAGCAGCTGGGGAGGAAACTCCAGTTGCAACACAGAGCTGAGAGGTGCCCTCTGCCAAGGGACCTCAGGCCAGGGCTCTGCCCCAAGGACCGTGGGAGGCAGCACCAAGACCCCCGCCCTCACCGCCCTCCTCTGCCTGGATGAGCTCTGGGGACAGAGAGGACCCCTCCTGGGTGCTGGTCCCTGGGAGCCTTGGGACTCAGGTCTGGGGACGGGGAGGCAAGGCACTCAGCCCAGCTCTGAGCCCCAAGCTCAGAGAGCCAGAGCAGGCAGAGGGAGGGCCACTCTTGAGCAGGGGGGGCACTGTGCCCTGGGAGGTCCTGAGGCCACCTGGGTTCACATGGGGACAGTCTCACAGGGTGCGCTCTTCCAGGGCTGGGTCCTGGCCTGTGGGCCAAGACAAAGGTAGGTGAGTCTCGGACCTCCTGGTTCAGCCTAAGTGAACCTCCGATGGGTTTAGGAAAGGGGAGTCCATGGGCCTGGGTGCTGACCAGTCTGGAAGGGGCCTGGGGTTGACCAGGCAGACAGGGAGACATCCCTGAACCCCAGGTCTGATTCCTTCTCAGGAACCCACCCCTAAACCCCTCACCTGGGCTGACCCAGGCCCCCTGGTGGCCCTGGGAGGGAAGGTGTCCCTCCTGTGCAGCTCAGGGAACAGGGGGAGTGGGACCCTGCAGGTCTTTCTGAGGTCTGGCTTGACACCTTCCAGCTGTGCGAGGAGGGGTCAGCTGCTCCTGCCCAGCACTGCCACGCCCAGGATGGGCCTGTGCCGTCTCTGGCCAGCTTCACACTGAATGCTGTGACCTTGGTCCACGGGGCACCTACAGGTGCTATGGCTCACGCAGCGCCACCCCCTACCTGCTGTCACAGCCCAGGGAACCCTGGAGCTCGGGGTATCAGGTGAGGGTCTCCATTCTTCCTGTGTCCTCATGGGCAGTGCCAGGCTGTGCCCAGGATATCCCCGTGAGAAGATGGGGCAGCTCCCTCCAGGGCCTCCCTTCCAATCCTCCCCTTAGAGCCTCACCCCTGAAGGCCACCAGGGACTTGGTGGGGAGAGGGTGGCCGGCAAGACTCAGGGCAGACAGAAGGAGAAAGGCCCTCCCCATTTCCCACCAGTCTCACAGGCCCGGGAGCCCCTCACCAGGGGGACAAAGCAGGAAGGAAGCAGCAGAGGCTTCCACCCAGGAGGGCCAAGACCTCCCTCTGTGGCACAGGAGCGGTGGGGACCCCAGGCCCTGGGGCTCAGGGCTGGGAGGCATGAGGGGGAGGTCCAGGCAGACGTGACTCTGGGCCCAGCCTGGGGAGGAGCAGCCAGCTGAAGTGGGGGGCAGGCAGCCCAGCCCTCACCCCCCACCCACCCCAGGAGGCCCTGAGGACCAGCCCCTCACCCCCACGGACCCAGGACCCCAGAGTGGTGAGTGAGGGGCTCTGGTGGGAGGTGGGGTCCAGGGCAGGGCTGAGCTGAGGGGGAGCAGCCCCCTCTGGAGATGCTGACGGGGACCAGCCCCTCCCCTCTGGGCCTCAGTTTCTCCCAGGGCAGAGGAGAGGCCTGGCCCTGACCTTCAAGTGCCTCTCAGGCTGACCTTGGCTGTGCCCTGCTGGGAGAGGGGCCTGCAGGGAAGCCTCCAGGACCTGAATCTGCAGGGCTCTGTCTCCTCTGTGCAGAGACAGTGACACTGAGCAGGGGAGGGCTCAGGGCCATTGGGGTGTCAGGCTCTTTCCCTCCAGCTCAGGGCTGAGCTCTGGTGGAGAGGAGTCAGACTCCCCCAGTTCAGGCCCCGCTCTGCTGCTTCCTGCTGGGTGACTGGGCAGGGAATCCCCCTCTGAGCCTCAGTTTCCTCATCTGTGCCTGAGGGAGTGGGTGGCAGTGCCATGATGCCTGAGTGACAGGGCTGGAGGTGACAGGTGGAAAGACCAGCAGGGCTGGCACACAGTAGGTGCTCAGGAAAGTGGCGTGGCTCCTGGTTCACAATGCCCCTGTGTCCAGGACTGGGAAGATCTGAAGGGAAGGCACCTGCAGGTTCTGCCAAGTCTCAGTGGCCTTCCTCCTGCTGCTCCTCCTCCTTCTCCAACGCTATTGGCAGAGCCAACAGAGGAAGGCAGGTGAGTGGGAGTGGCTCAGTGTAGCAGCCCCAGAGAAACCTGCCTATGGGAACAATGAGCTTGGAAACACTTTTGCATAATGTCCTATCTACCACGCGGCCTGCGCAGTGGTTTCATTAATGAGGTTCTAGGCATAAAGTTAGTTAGAAGAGATCGAAATAAAAACACAGACTCGGTTACCTTATTTCTATTGCTAGGTCCCAGACGGCTCACCTCTCTGGTTCCCTCGCCCAGCAGGGCAGCAAGGATTACTCAGGGCTAGCAGGAGAGAGAGAGTGAGCACGCTGGGGACTAGCCTTTTATTAGGGAACAAGAGATTCAGGGGAGAATTCCATCCAATGAAGGTTGAGGGGGGGCTGCACTCCAAGGTCAGGGTCAGTGATTCGGTCCCCGGAGTCAGTGGTCAGGCACACCCCCACACGGATGGGCTCTCTCATCAGGAAAGGGTGGGGGGGGGGGACTTCGACTTAGCCAAAGTGCCTCAGGCCCTTAACGGGAGTCACCCAGTCACGTGTTGGAATGGCTTCCCACAGTCCTAGTGAGAAAATGTAGAAAGAAGCAATGTGAGTGCGTACGGAAATGTTTATAGTGACTTTGGCCTTTTCAGATCTATGAGAACATGTGCAGTTATGGCGTATTTCACTATTTTTAGTTAGCTTTTTGTGTGGTACTAGGGATTGAACTCAGGGGTGCTCTATCACTGAGCTACATCCTTTTTACTTTGAGACAGGGTTTCCCTGAGTTGCTGAGTCTGGCCTTGAACTGGCAATCCTCCTGCCTCAGCCTCCCAAGTAGCTGGGATGACAGGCCTGTGCCAGAGCCTGGCTCATATTTTTAAAACTGCCTTGTCTTGAATTCTACAAGGAGATAGAGGGTATTGTAATGTTTCCTCTGTAGGACTCACTGCAGCCATAGGGTGGCTGCTGAGGTCCAGGAGGAGACCTATGTAAGGAAGAAGAGGGTTGTGCTGCAGGTGGGAGAATGGGGCTGGCAGGCACTAGGGAGGTGGGTGTTGGTTGGAATATTCTAGGCTTAGAGAACGTGAATCTGATACTGTGTGGCCTTGGCCAAGTCAGAACCACCCTGGGCCTCTGTGGAGTGAGATCTCAGGGTATCTTGAAAAGATGAATGTCCCGCTCTGTGCGCCCACCCCCACCCCAGATGCTGCTAAGACACACAGCCTGAGGACAGACAGCTGGACAGTCAGGTGAGTATCCTGTGGTCCTCATGGGGCACCCACATCCTCCCTGCTCAAACATGAAACCCAGCAGGCCCCTCTCCCAGCGCCAGTTCCCAGCAGCGTCCAGAGCACACTGGTGTTGACACAGCACTCCCTCAGGGTCCCACTGCTGGTGTCTCTGGTCCCTGAGGAGCTGAGCACCGCACCAGGATGGCAGGGATGAAGGTGTGGCTGAAGAGCCTGACCTGCACAGAGGAGCCACGCAGGGGACACTGGGACCTGAGCCCCACACCCTGGACCTGCAGAGGCCCAAGGGCATCCCAGTCAGCTCGGCACTGGTCTCTGGCTTGTTCTACTTCACTGTCCCATAGTTGTGGGAAACCAGCCTCGGGCCCATCAAGAGGTGATGGTGGCTCCTACCCACCCCAGGCTCCTCTATCTGCCCTGGCAAGGGAGCCTGATCCCTGGCTGGGGCACCTGTGGCTGTTGCTCCTCGTAAGTGGACAGGTCCACTCCATTTCCTACTCCCAGTCCTGACCTCTGCAAGCACCAGGTGTCCAACCACCAGCAGGCCAGCTGCCTGTGTCCCTCCTCCCTTCATCACAAGACCCCAAGCCTGCCTCCCAAGAGCAGAAGCTGGAGAGGAGGACCAGTCTTCCTGCCCAAGCCCTGGGCTGCCCCACCCCAAGCACACCTTCCCTCCTATTGTCCCCATTCCAGGCCACTGACAAAGGACAGACCTCACACTCCAGACTGCCAGGACCCTGGGGGCATGGGAGCCATGCCAGCCTCAGCTAATGGACAGGATGAGGGCCAAATGGACAAGAGCCTGTGAGAGGCATAAACTGCTTCCAGGAAGCTTCAGCTGCACTAGAACACCTGAGTGACCTGGTTACCCTCTACATCTCAGCTGCCATCAACAAGGCCACTCAAGTGGAAAACCACCTAGCCCAAGAAGCTGCAGTGCTGTCGGACTTCGTGCAGGATTCAGTGGACTGACCCAGGGACCAGACTGCAGCATGCAAAGTGGCTGCAGGCTTTGACTCACCTCCCAGCCAGCCAGCTTCTCAGCAAGGCAGGAAAAAGGAAGCCTGTCACCTGACTATGAGTGTAGGACAAACTCCATAGGCAGTTCCTCGAATGCCCCTGTCCAAAGGTCACCAGCTACTTTCCACTTATTAAACCCACATGTTGAGACAAATGGGACCCTCCCCATCACCAACCACCGTGTGGCAATCTTTCCATGATCAGATGAAGGCTCTCTAGGGTTCAGCTCTTGACCAGGCTGAGTGGGACAAGCCTGACCTGCACTTGCTAGTCTGCCTGCAAATGACTCTTTCCTGTCCCCATTTGCACATGCCTGGCTTTACTCAGCAACTTGGTCTCCCCCCAACTATAAAAGTGACTATGCACATTCTGTTCACTACCCTGTAGCCCACCCTGAGGTCAAGACCCACCACCTGGGAGGTGCTTAGCCTGGACCTGGTGGTATCTTCTAGCCTGGCAACACTTGCACGCCCCAGCTCCAGGAAGCCTGGCCTGGGACCCAGCTGAGCTCTGCCCACCACAGAAGGATGTGCAGGGGGGGGTGCAAGGATATACTTATAAAACACCAACTCCAAAGTGTTGAACCTGCTTTATTACCTGCCTGGAAAACAATCCTCCAGCCCAGGGGGAGGGCCTAATCCTCCTCCTCATCATCACCAGCCCCGGCCCCACCCTGGCCCTTCTTGGCATTCTTCCTCTTCACGCGGCCTGGGCGGCCACCCCCATATGGAGACCGCAGGGAGAAGTCGATGTGCTTCTGGGAGTCCAGGCGGACAATGAAGGACGGGATGTTCACCACCTGCTTGCGGACCCTGAAAGGAGAAAGGCAGTCAAGGGGCCTGGGCGGAACCAGTCCCCCAACCAAAACACCACTCTGCTCTGGGATTGTGCCTTGCAGCTAGCTAGCTGTGCTGACCCATGGTGTGCTGGGGGTACTTCTCAGCTTTGGACCCCTGTACTGGGTCAGCTTTAGGCCATCGGGACACCACCCCAATGCTTTGGGTGAGTTTATCCTTCACTTTACAGAAGAGGAGAGAAATCAAGAAACCCACACAAGACCCCAGAGGGGGGGCTGGGGCTGTGGCTGTGGCTCAGTGGTAGAGCGCACGCCTCACATGTGCGAGACCCTGGGAAGTAAGTTAAATAAAGGTATTGTGTCCAACTAGAACTAAAAGTAAATAAGTGCCCTGGGTTAAATCCCAGGTACGGGGTAGGGAAGAGAACTACACCTAGCCCTCAACTCAATGCCACTTTGCCCTGTCTCTACATCAGCTGCCATCCTGCCAGCTGGACTACTGCGGTCCTGGTATCTGCACCAAACCTCTGGAACAGGCTCCAGTGAGCCCAGCAGAACTGAGCCCACCCAGTTGCACCCAGTCCTCACCATCCAGGGGCACCAAGAGCTGTTACCTCTCCAGCTGCCTGCATGCCTGACAGAGGCCTTCGCAAGGTGTACGGCTTAAGCCGCAGTGACCCTTGCGCTGACAGGGGCTACAGGGAACAAGGTTGTCCCCAGATCCCCCGAGATGTTTGCAGGGTGTGAATCCATACCCTCACACCTTTGTCAGCTCCAATGGCTGCACAGGAGACAGGGACAGCAGGCTTAGAGAGGGCAACCATCAAAGGGAATAGGGAGATTCAGGGGCTCAGCAGTCGCCATACCTGATGTGGCGCTGGCGAATGAGCACACGTGCGTGGTGGATGGACTTGGCGAGGCCCAGCTTAAAGACCTGGGTCTGCAGGCGCCTCTCCAAGAAATCCTCAATCTTCAGGCCCAATATGTAATCCAGCTTCATCTTGCCCTCATCCAGCACCCCAATGCGGACAAGTCGTCGCAGCAGGGCATTGCCTGGAGGGACAGAGTAAGTTTTCACTCAAGAGTTCTGACCTCAGACTTCTAGGGATCAAATCCTGGGTCCACCTCTTGAAGCTCCATGTTGTGGCAGTGCTACGTTGAGACAAAGGCTAACTTGACACAAGACTTAATTGTACTTAACCAACATGAGGTAATACTGAAAATCATCCTAGTCACCTGTTTTAACAAGGAGAGCAGGTGGCCACATGTACCTATGTTCTTGTCTAGAAAGTGCTGGTACTATGAAGCTACTACGGCCCTAACAATGCAGAGGAAGAGCTGCTCTGTAGGGCCAAAAAGCTCTGCTGTGAGGCAATCACACTTTTGGCCCATTCTTAAGGGGCTAGTACCAGCACCTATCCTTAGGACTGAAAAGAATAATTCATTTCACTCTTAAATCACACACCTTTGAATCTGGCTCAGGGCAGGCTGGATAAAGGAAGCTGAGGACAGGATGCCTGCAGTTCCTGGCTCAACACTTTTGTTTACTAGAAAGTCCTACCCCCTAAGGAGCCACCACCCTCTCCAACTTTCACTTCTACCCTGAAAAACCAGGCAGCCCTCATGAAGCTGCAGCTCCCTTTCCACATGAGAAGCACCAAATCATAGACCTTGTGTTTAGTTCTGTGTTCAAAAATGACCCATAAAACAAGAACTAGCTGTGGCCTGCTCCCCCTAAGCAAACTAGCTTAGGATTTGCGTCCTGGTGCCACTCTTGTCTCTGAACACAGCTGGAAAAGTTGTCCCTACCCTCTGTGGACCTCAGTTTTCTCCCTGTGCAAAAAGGACCCCAGACAACTATGGGAGAAACTGCCTCTGGTCATCAGTGCCCATGACAGAAGGGATTCCAGAGCTTTCATGAGCCTTTCAAAGAGATCTATTATCTAGCAAAAGAATGAAGACTTCAACACCCACAAGCCTTCATAAGTGACATGCATGCTAATTTTGTCCTCCTCAAGCTCCATGACATGTAGGACCATCCTCTATTCCTATATAACTCCATCACACACAGGGAGGAAAATCTGATTATAACCCTAGATGAAAACTAAAGCCAGTTGCCCAAGGAGCCAGGCCTCCTGATTCCCATCCCATTTTGTTTTCCCCTACATCATTATCTAAGCTCAGGCTTAGGGTGTCAAGATGGTGTGAAAGCCAAGCACAGTGAGCTACTCAGCAGCATGAACAGTTCAAGGCCAGCCTCAGCAACACAAATCTGAAAATAAAAAAGGGCTGTGGATACAGGTCAGTGATGGAGCAACCTGGGTTCAATCTGTAGTACTGCCAAAAATAAAAGGTGGCAAACCCTATGTCATCGCCTGAACTCTTTTCCTGAAGATATCCACATCAACCCCCCTTCAGGCCTTTACTAAATGTCACTTAAATAGTTTTAACCAGCTTACTGCAAAAAGGAAGCAAAGTAAACCTCCAGGCCAATTTCCTGCTATCAGACATTCCTGAAATTTCAGGCAAGGCCTTCCCACCACCAGCAAACAGGACACAATAAAGAGCAGAATGCTTTGCTGTGTAATACACAGGTCGTCTGATGTGCAAGCAGGACTGCCATCACCAGCTCTAGACACATATTGAAAATGTCACACACTCATAAGGCAAGGGTAAGATCCGGATACTTTTCTCATACACATCTCCATTAAATAAATAGCTAAATTAAGGGGAGTGTAGCTCATTTATAGACCACTTTGCCTGAAGTGTACAAGGCCCTGGGCTCCATCCTCAGCACCATACACATACTCAAAACCCACCACTAAGTGAGGAAAGGCGGGAAAACCCTAGGGGCGTGGTGAAGCAAACTCACCATTCAGGGCTGACTTGAAACCCCAGCACCAAGGAAAAAGAAAAACCGCTAAATAAAAAACTGACTCCGCTTGTTCAATGTCACACCTCTAACCAGATTAGTCTAGATCTCGGCAGTCCTGCACCCCACCCCTTTGGGACGACCACGTACACACCTTCAAACAGACGTCGGGGGTCTTTTTCGTCCAGCGTCAGCAGCTCCCGGGCAGCCTTGCGAATTTTGGCCAGAGTAAATTTGACCCTCCAGACCTCACGTTTGTTCCGGAGACCATACTCGCCTGCAGTAGAGTGGAAGGGCGGGTTGATAGTCTCAGGACGACCGACTAGTACAACACCTGGATTGACAGCGCCAGGAACCACCCATCTTCCTGCAGGAGACGCCCACAGGCCGCACGTGGGCGGCCTCCCCACGTGCTACCCTCCCTGACCTCGGAAGCCGAAACCCTGCCACTCACCGATCAGCTTCAGTTCTTGGTCGAGGCGGGATTTCTCAAAGGGCCTCCGCGGGGTCACATACGTTTTGCGACAGACCCAGCTCCGGGCCACCGGCATGTTGGCTCGCTTGTCTGTCTGCGCCTGCGCGGGAGGGTAACACTCCGTGTGAGTACTCCATGCGGGGCCTGCGCAGTCCGCACGTCCGCAGAGAGCTTGTGGCACTCTGGAGCGATCTCGCGAGGCGCGCCCCAAAAGCTTTTCTAACCTGTCGCCCCCCAAAACATTCGCTCCCTAACTTCTGTGTGGTCACTAAAGCTCCGAAGGCCCGCGGTTCTTATAACCCAAGTCCGAATTAGAACGCACGTGAGCAGAACTTACCCACACGCAGTGCCGGAAACAGAGAGAGGACTGTGCGGTCCGCGTCGCGCCTTTATAAGAACCCTGCCTGTCGTTACGTCATTGCGCAAGGCGCACGTCCGAGCCAATCAGAAGAAGCGTTGGCTGACTGCAAAGCGGTAGAGACGAGAGGGTGGGCTAGAGCGGCTTGTTGGGTTGCGAGGACGGAGTTTGTACGCCTCCGGGGACCGGAACGCGGAGGTCCTAGGAAGCTGGAGGTCGAGAAGAGCGCTACTCCGCGTTGGGCGGTAGTTCTGTCACGGTACAGGGTCCGAGGAGGTGTGCACTGGGAATCTAAGGACGTGTCCGGTCGCAGAGCAAGAAGGGAGGGCTTTATCGGAAAGTTCATGCTGGAAGGTGTGCGCGAGTTCTCCCACCAACGCTTAAGGTCGGGTTTTTATTGAGGTTCATTAGGTGGTGCTGGGCCGTCAGGGGCTTGGGAGACTGAGGCAGAAGGACGGCAAGTTCAAGGCCAGCCTCAGAACTTAACGAGGCTATTTTTTTATCTCAAAAAATAAAAAAGAATGGGCATGTGACACAGTGGTTAAGCTTCCCTGAGTTCAGTCTCCAGTACACCCCCCCCCAAAAAAAAAAAAACGGTGAAATATGTATGATCCAGAGGAACGGCACTTAACCTCTGGCTGGGAAATATTGAGCAAGGTATTATTTTCCCGTTGCAGGGTCTGGTCCCGTATGTAGATTTCACCTGTTCTCTGAAGGGTCATGTTTCGGATGTTAGCCCCTAGCCTCACAAGGTTAATGGTCTCTTTCTGTTGAGGTCTTGTTCCTGTTTTGCTATATTCCAGAAAACATATAAGGAACTGGAAAGTCACAAAGTAATTTATGGGCTATTTAGTGCACCTCTTTTCTGTCTCTGAGGCTCCTTTGTCTAACAACACAAGTTGTTTGTTTTATATTTTAATGGGGATATTTCTCCTTTCGAAACTTGGTGTTCTTTCCCTCTGTATTCCTAAACATCTTTCTCAGTTTTTAACAAGACAGGCAAACTAGCTTAGGATTTGCGTCCTGGTGCCACTCTTGTCTCTGAACACAGCTGGATAAGTTGTCCCTACCCTCTGTGGACCTCAGTTTTCTCCCTGTGCAAAAAGGACCCCAGACAACTGGAGCTTCATGGACTCTTCCAAGCCAGATGGTGATTCCATGAGTAATGAAATTGTTAAGTTCAGAATAATTTCGACCAGAAGCATTGCCAAAAGGCTGATTGCTGGAGGTGCACACCTGTGATTCCATCTACTTCTGAGGCTCAGTGAGGCAGGAGGATCCCAAGTTCAAGGTCAGCCTAGGAAACTTTACCAAAACTGTTTCAAAATAAAAGGGCTGGGAATGCAGCACAATGGTAGAGTAACCCTGGGTTTGAGCCCCAGTACTGCTAAATAAATAGATGAATAAATAGCAGGCAGGCTTTTTTGGTTGTTTTCTTAGCCATATTCATGATCCTTGTGCCTCAGTCTCCTCAGCCACTCCGATCCTGCCTGCTCTTTTAACTTGGCTAAAAAAAGTCTGAGAAGTACGGGCAGAAGGCTGCCTGCAGTTCCATGACTTGCTCAGGGACACACACAGCTCACCTTTGCACCTGTATTATTCCATTTTGGCCTTGCTGGTTGTAGACAAGGGGAAAAAGACCTTACTAGAAACTCTGCCATCCCTGGAATTATTTATAATGTTTTTGGCTGCTTCTGGGGAAGGTGCCCACCTTCAACATGGGCTTCCTTCATTTATGCAACAGATTGTTTTTGAGCAGTCCAAGGATTCATTCTACATAATGGCATGCAGCACCAAATATAGCTGCCCCTCTTCAGAGCTCAGAGTCAGAGAGAAGGAACAGGAGAAAAGTTAAACCATACAGGTCATTCCTAGGGGGGATTTCCAGAACAGGGAAAATTGTCGGAGACCAGCTCCAACAGGGGGTCTCAGGAGACGAACGGATGGTGAGGAGTGGTGAGGCGAAACGGATGGTGAGGCGAAAGAGGGGGTGGAGAAACAACACAGACTCCAAAGTGAAGGTGTTGATCCCAATCTTTACTTGTGAAGTTGATCATATATACTTTTCATTTTGGCAGGCTTACAGTACTTTGTGGTTACAAAACAGGAATCATTATTCAAAGAAACAAAATATTACGTAGTTACAATTAGAATAGAAGAATGTGGGCTGGAGATGTGGCTCAGCGGTAGCGCGCTCGCCTGGCATGCGTGCGGCCCGGGTTCGATCCTCAGCACCACATACAAACAAAGATGTTGTGTCCGCCGAGAACTAAAAAATAAATATTAAAAATTGTCTCTGTCTCTCTCTCTCCTCTCTCACTCTCTCTTTAAAAAAAAAAAAAAAAAAAGAATAGAAGAATGTATTTTGACTTATGCATAAGCAAGCATTTGTACTTTCAGTTCGCGTTTTGTTTTGAGCTGTTTCTGCTTAGTTAACTTTTAATAATAGTTACAAATGTCCCAAACTATTGGCCTATACCTTGACTATTGTTTCTTGACTTACTGACTGGAACCGGTGCCATGGTTACGGCAAGTGGTTGATTTGTTATTACTTTTAATCAAACAAAAGTAAGAGCACAAACCATTGTGCACAGGAACAAGAACAAGTTGCCCAGTACTAAGCACTAATCTATCTTCTTAACATTAATTTTTCTTCTCTAGATTTTAATTTAATTTCTCAAAAACTTCCTTGACAGGAATACAGGGAGTTTTTCATTAGACATTAACAATTTAAACTCCACAGCTGAATCATTGCATTTAGAGCAAACAGATCTATGCTTTAGAAGTAGTTGCATTAATTGGGAAAGTCATGATTTTTCCTTCATACTTAATGGTCATATGAGAAATCACAACTATACTTATTAAAGAAATACAAAAACAAATCAGCCCATTCCCAGAAACATACTGCGCTCCTCCAGAGGATGGACGCCTTGCGCCATCCACCTCAGTAGGGCCTTGCCATTGCCTGAGTCAGGGGAGGGGCGCAGCAGAAAATGTTCTGAATCCTATTGCTATACATTCTACTCCACCTTGGTGCCATTTATCATCCAGAGGAACTTTCTGCATTGTTTCTTTATTGTCACAGCTTTCCCTCAAGTAGCCCCTAGAGTTATTTCCTTCTAGCTCTATTCTGGAATAATCCTAGACAAACTTTTTTTTTGGGGGGGAGGGGGGTACTGGGGATTGAACTCAGGGGCACGTAACCACTGTGCCACATCCCAAGTCCTTTTTTTGTATTTAATTTAGAGACAGTCTCACAAATTATTTAGTGCCTCGCTAAGGTGCTGAGGCTGGCTGTGAACTTTCAGTCCTATTGCCTTAGCTTCCCAAGTCACTGGGATTACCAGCAGGTGCCACCTTTCCTGTTTCTGTGCAGCACAGGTCAACACAGTTGATACTGAAGATGTGACTGAAGAACTGTACCCATCATCTTCATGTTCCCTGCTCCCCAGGTGACTCCAGTCCAGTCTTCTCAGCCTAAACCTCCATGCCTACATACTTCTGGGCTGACCACATTGCAAAACAAATGTTCAGTCTGCCCCTAAAACTTGCTTTTCTCTTTTGCAGTGCTGGGGGTCAAACAGGCTAGGCTAGTGCTGAGCCACACCCCAGCCCATGGTTCTTGGCTTGGGAGAGTCTGTCATTTATTTTTTTTGAGACAGGGTCTTGCTAACTTGCTGAGGCTGGCCTTAATTTGTAATCCTCCTACCTAAGCCTCCTCTAGGATTACAGGTGTGCACCACCTCACCAGCTTCATGTACTATAATTTATATAGCCATTCCACCTATCAGGGACATATGAGCCATTTCCAATTTTCCCCTATTTGAATACTGCATGTGTACATTTGTTTTGGATTTTCTTTGGGGGGTGGTACTAGAGATTGAACTCAGAGGCACTCAACCACTGAGCCACATCCTCACTTCCCCAGCCTTATTTTGTATTTTATTTAGAGACCAGGTCTCACTGAATTGCTTAGTGTCTTGTTTTTGCTAAGACTGGCTTTGAATTTGCGAGCCTCTTGACTCAGCCTCCCCAGCCAATGGGATTATAGGTGTGTGCCACTGTGCCCAGCTTGTTTTGGCTTTTGTTGGTGCTAGGGGTTAAATCTAGGGCCTTTTGCATGCTAAGCATACACTTTACCACTGAGTTACACCCCCAGCCCTTTATATTTTGAGACAGGGTCTAACCTCAGGTTGGCCTTGAACTTGAAATTCTGCCACCTAGTCTCCTAAACAGCTGGGATTAAAGGTTTATGACACTGTACCTGACTATAAACACACATTTTATGTATTAGTTTTTGTAAAATTTGTGTTACAAATCTCAAATACTACTCAGGCCATGAGAAAGAACAGTGCATCCCATTTAGAGACAGGGTCTTGATAAGTTGCTATGGCCTTGCTAAGTTGCTGAGGCTGGCTTTGAACTTTTTTTTTTTTTTTAATACCTCTATTTTATTTATTTATTTTTATGTGGTGCTGAGGATCGAACCCAGAACCTTGCACATGCTAGGCGAGCACTCTACCACTGAGCCACAATCCCAGCCCCCCCCTTTTTTTTTTTTTTTTGAGAGTGAGAGGGAGAGAGAGAGGATTTTAATATTTATTTTTTAGTTATTGGCGGACACAACATCTTTGTATGTGGTGCTGAGGATCGAACCCAGGCCACACGCATGCCAGGCGAGCGCGCTACCGCTTGAGCCACATCCCCAGCCCTGAGCTTTGAACTTTTGATCCTCCTGCCTCGGCCTCCAGAGCCACTATGATTACAGGCATGTGCCACCGCACCCGTCACTCCTTTTCTTCACATGCATCTGGAATGTCTGTAGAAATCTTCAACAGGAAGCTGAGGGCTGAGGATATAGAAAGACCAGGGGAACACCCAGCCCAGCAGCCTGCTAGCAACAAGTCCCTGGCAAGTCATTTCCCTCCTTTCTAAGAATGCACATCAAAAACTTGACTCTTGGGCTGGGATTGTGGCTCAGCGGTAGAGCGCTCACTTAGCACGCCCGGGTTCGATTCTCAGCACCACATAATAAAAAAATAAAAAGGCATTGTGTTATTGTGTTGTCCATCTACGAAAAAGATTCTCTTTCTTAAAAAAAAAAAAAAAAAAAAAAAAAAACTTTTATTCAACAAGTTTATTGAAATCTGCTGGGGCCTAGGCACTGTAGAAAACAGATCCACCCAACACAGTCACTCTCAAGAAGCTCACAGTTCAGACATGGGTAACTACAAAACGACACAGCCAACAAGTGCTTGAAATAGGAAGAACCAAAAAAAGGATTAATGTTAAAAACCCTGGGATCAGAGACTAACCATAGAGAGAGCATGGGCCTCCATGGCGGGGGAGGCCCAGGAGGTTCCTGCAGCTGTCAGCCACACCCCTGGGTCTCTGGTGCTCACTGCAGGCTGGCCCACTGCAGGGAGGTGTAGGCCACCACACCATTTCCGTGTGGAGAACACAGCAGGAGGGTCTTTCTGACGCTGGTTCCAAGGCGGCCAGCAGAGACCAGATCCTGGAGTGGGATGGGGTCATCAGGGGCCCAGCACTGGGCAATGTAGTGGGCATGGAAACGGAGTGGGTCACCTGCAGGAGAAAGACGGCCACATAGTAGTTCCAATGGCAGAGAGTGAGGACACATTGGAACAGAAATGGAATCACGTCAGCACTCCCTACAAGTACCTGAAACACATACTCTTGGACCCAACTATTTCACTTCTAAAAATTTTTTTCTTATAAGTACAGTGGCACTAAAATAAACCTACCAAGATGATCAGTTTGTCATTACCTGAAATTACTAATTAGTGGAAACAAACCATAGACTTGAGGTATATCCATGAAACAACACACAGCTGTTAAGATTGAAAGACCCTGCGCATTCCATGTTGATTATCTCCACCACCTGGCTCCTATCACTCTACCCCAACACAGGAAGCAGCCATGGGGTTTAAAGAGCACAGAAGGGTTTGGAATGAGTTATGTCTTGTTTTTAATGTGACCAAGGTTCATTTTATGCAGCAAGTTGAGGGTAAATGCTATTTACAAGCACTAGACAGAAACTTGGCAAGTATAAGGAAAGTAAAAAAACAGTATGTAGTTCTGTGAGTTTCTAAATAAATCATTTTTTAAAAATTGAGGTACTGAAGAAATATGATATCCACTTAAGCAAACATGATGATACATACTTGTAAAGTATATTCTTGCCTTCCAATACCTTTACATTTGCACACTAAAAGCAAATATTGATAATCTCACAATTAAAAACAAAAACTTTAACCAGGCCTGTAATCCCAAGTTACTTTCCCATCCCCCATCCCATGGAAAATGGTCACTGACTCTGAGGGAGACAAGAAGGAGAAGAGCAAGTTATCACACTGTGTATAGCAGCATCCTATTTAAAAAAAAAAAAAAAAAAAAAAAAAGTGATTGAATATGTCATGGTGTGGCCTGAGAACCAGGACCAGTCAAAGCCATGAGGAACTCAAAAAGACCATACCAATCATTTCTGAGAAGTGACTCCAATCAGCTAAAGGATTTTACAGTAGGATGGAGCAATAAATAAATGGCATAAAATAAAAAGGGCTGCAGTTATAACTCTGGTACAGCACCCCTGGGTTCAATCTCCAGTTAACGCACACACCGGCATAGGAGATCCACGCAATTTTCCCAAGAGCTAGTTTAATGGACTGTATTCACACATGCAACTCTGCCATTGCAACAGCAGCAGCATGGCTGCCCGTGAGTCAACAAGTGGGCCAGTGGCTTTGTCATCCAGCTACTTGGGAGGCTGCAGCAGGAAGGCTACAAGTCCAAAACCAGCCTTGGCAATTTAGCAAGATCCTGTCCCAAAATAATTTTTTAAAAGGGGCTGGTGATGCAGCTCAGTGGAAGAATAGTAGCCTAGCATTTGGAAGACCCTGGGTTCAATCCCTAGTGTCACAAAATCCTAACAGGGTAGAGCACTTGTCTGGCATGTATGAGGCGCTGGGTTTGATTCTCATCAGCTCAAACAAAAACAAAACAAAGGTACATTCACAACTAAAAAATACTAAAAAAAATACTTTAGTTTCAAAAATGGTGGGCCAGATTTGACCTCAGGCTATAGTTCCCCTAGATTAGGTGACTTTGAGAAAATAGAATAGGAATTTGAATGGGGCACTCCACAGAAGAGCACATGACGGACACCACAAATCTACAAGGGAAGGCTATCCACCCAAGGGGACTGGCCTTGCATCTCTAAAATTTAAAGCCCAGTGGTCAGCTGGTTTCAACAAGAACCTAGCCAGAAGCCAGGCACCCTTCGGGCTGTCATGATACCTTAACCAGCTGAGAAAGGAGCATTGAAATGCTTAAGATGTTAACCCCAAAACTGTTTTTCTGGAGGTTTATCATCTTTTAACCTCAGAAATGTTTAGAAATAAGTCTATAAACATGTAAGGGATTCAAACCTCAGGTCACTTAGGGATAAGGACACACTGCCTATGTGGTATACTTATTTAAGACATGCACCCAGATAGAGCCACAGTTTTCAAGGTTATTTAAGTGATATGTATGTGCCGATATATTTATACAAATACACAACTTACCACAAACACTTTCTACAACAACTGCTGGTCATAAGCATACGTGGACCTACATCAATCTCTGATAACTAATGCTACATCCCTCTGACAACCACCTGTTATGTGTAACTATTAATTTTGGGATTGAACCCAGTGTCTCACATATGCTAGACAAGTGCTCTGCCATTGAGCTACAGCCTCAGCCCCTCAGAATGAATATTCTTAGGTGTTTTGTGCATATTTCTAAATATTTCTGAGTGATTCCCCTGGGTTATAGGAAGTATTTAATAAGTCACTAAATTGTTCGTGTGTGTGTGTGTGCGCGCGCGCGCGCGCGCACTGAGGATTAGAACCCAGGGCCTTGTAACGAAACTCTTCTACGGGAACTCCCAAGTGCTCTCTGTCCTGGGGGTTTCAGAGGCTAAGACAAGGAGAGACAAAAAGTAAAAATGCAAAACACATTGAGATTGTGAGGAAAAGCCAGCCATCGGCGCTCCCAACCCAGGCTCACCAGGATAGACGAGGAAGTCACCCCCGAACTTGCCAGCAGCACTTAGGAAGAAGCCTCTCTCCCACAAGTCTTTGTAGATCCTGTAGCGCAACTCATGAGCAGGACGGCCAGCATGGGGCCAGTCTTTGGACTGGACGCGCCAGTCCAGAGGCTTAGCCTTAACAGGTCGAGGCCTGGCAGTGGCCAGCTGGACCAGCAGGGCAGATCTGGGCAGGGGGTCTACCCCATCAGAAAGCCCTGGCTGGGGAGAGGAGGAAACTGGAGAGGTGCAGAGAAGTTTTGTGAATCCAAGGGCAAAGTGCTCCCACTCCCAGAGAGACCCAGCCCAAATTCCCAGAGGCTCCCTCTCCTCCTTCCCTGGTCCCTGGACTCCAAACCTGCCTGCTTCCTCCTGCTCCCCCGAAGCCTGGCCATCTCCAGTCTCATTCCCTTCAGCAACCTGGCTCCCGGGGGCCTGCTGGCTCTCGCAGGACCCCGAATTCTGTTCCAGCTTCTGCTTCTTGGCAGCCTGCCCCTCTGAAATCTTCTCCAGCAGCTCCTGACGCCGGGTCTCACGGGCCTCGGCTGCCAAGGCACTTTGCTCCTGGAAGCTCTGCTCTTGCTGGCGTTTGAAGGATGCCAGAGCCTGCGAGGTAAGCGGAGCTGGAAGCCGCGGACCAGGCCAAGCTCCGGCCACCTCGGGCAGCCGGGATTCCCGCTCCCTGCACTCTCCCAACCGCCTTCCCAGAACGGGGCTCCCAGGCACCCCGCAGCCAGGCCCCAACACTTACGAGGCCGTGGCGGGCGGGGTCGGGGCGCGGGACGCTGACCAGGGTCACGGCGCCGATCTCGGCCAGGAGCCGCGCCTCTTCGGGCATGAGCAGCAGCGGGAGGCCCAGGCGCGAGTTCTGGCGCGGCCCGCGCGGCAGGGCGCCCACCGTGCGGCCCCCGACTCCCAGGCGCTCCCGCAGCGCCTGCACCGCCTCGGCGCCCCACACCAGGGAGCGGCCGTTCTCCACCTCCACCACCAGCATCCTCCTGCGGGGCGGGAGCGCGGTCACCGTGCGGCCGCGGGGCCGGGAAGGGCGCCCCGGCTCGGGACCCGCTGGGCCGCCTCCAGGCCACGCCCAGCGCCGCTGACAGCAGCGGACCCCGGGGCAGCCACCGGGGCTCCACCCGGCCCTTGGGCTCGCGGTGGCGCCCGCTCAGCCAACGCTGCTGCGTCTGCCATCGCGCCTCGCGCCACGAAGAAACAGGCCGAGTGCGCCGCCACGTCCCTCCGCAGGTGACTCTGGCACCGCCCCCTCGCAGAGCGGCCGTCAGGTGTCGCCACCTCCCGTGGCCAGGGGGCCGAGCAGGCCACACCTTCTCCCGGCGCAGGGACCTCGGCTCCTCCCCTCCCGAGGCACCCAGGTTTGGCTCTGCGGCCCTCCCGCTCCCACTCAGACTCCACGGGATCGAACCCCACCCGCTCCCGAAGGAAGGACGTTCGGCGTTCGGGTGTTCTCGGCCGGACCGACTCCACAGCCCCGCGCCACCTCGGCGCCGGCGGGCGCGATCGGGCCTCCGAGGCTCCCGTCAATCCCACAGCCCGTGGCTCCACCCCCAGCCGCCACGCGCCCCACTTCGGAGAGTTCCCGCCCTACGGCCCAACCCTGCAGCCTCAGGCCCCGCCCCCTGGGCGCCCGCCGTTCGCTCCGCTGGGCGGGCTCACCCCACTTGAGAGCGCTCAGTCAGCGGCTTGCTTTCTCTCAGAGTGTCCCTCTGTCCTCCGACAGAACCAGCTAATGTCCTCGTAAACACCAACTTGGCCGAGGCGGAGCTAGCCCCTACGTAGTGCGCCGCGCAGGGCTTCCTCCAGCTCCTAACACGCCGCCTGTCTGCGTCACTCTCGTCATCACGCCACGTCAGTGGAGCGGGAAGCCTGGGGGCGGCCCAGTCCGAACTTTGGCCCCGCCCCCTCAGCACTTCGGTCCAGCCCTCGGGGTGCTTCCTTGGTCCCCTGGTATTCTGCAAGATCAGATCTTGGGGCTCTTTACCCTGGCTCCGCCCCTGAGGCACACGGGTCCTCCGAGCCCCGCCCCCCTTGGGCCGTTTTCCTCCCGCCCCTTTCTAAGTGAGGCGATTCATCTCCTCTTTCGTATTGCCTATGGCCCCGCCTTCTTACCTTAAAGGAGGCTCAATGCTCTGGGAAGCTGTTGGCTCCGCCTGTAATTAAACCAAGGTTACTGATGTTGTAGGGACACACGAGGCAAGGCACTGAAGATAGCAGGAAATAGTTTTATTTGGCTGCAGCCAGGTTCAGAGGGCACAGCTGTTGCTCTAATCAATCAGTACCCTGAACCCTGAGTTCAGGTAGTTTCAGAGTTTTACACCCAGCATGTAAGGGGAGGGGCTCAGAAGTTCACAGTCTGCAGAAGTTCCCATAAGAGCAGCTTTTTCTTTCACTGTTCCAGGCAAGTTAACCTTCCAAGGACCACACCTGAGAAGGGGAGAGCTTCTTCTCCCCTTTCTTTCCTCCCCCTGCCAGCTGTTACCAGGGAGCCCAGTTGGTAACTCCTCTTATCCTAAAAATGTAGACATCTCTGTGAAGCCCAGCTCCAGGCCAGAGGCCTTATTTGCACATTTTTACAAACTACTATACTGCATATATTCGTGAAAAACTAGTAAGGGGTGTGCAGCACCTGGAGTGCTGGTATCTTCTCGGCCAGTGGCCAAATAAACAGGGCGACATGAAAATAGGAAGTTTATCTACATTGGCCTCTTTTGCAGAGACTCTTTTACTGACAGTCCTAAAATCAGCCATGGTGAAGATTTCTGGAGAACCCAGTTAAGACTTTTCTGTGGCAAAAGGAGGTGCCACTTGACTTATACCTATTTTCTCCAAGTAAACCAAGGCTTATAGCCCCGCCTGCGTGGGAACTTAGGTACTCGAAGGGTGCCGAGGCGTGTGACCCCGCCCACATCGGAGCAGATCCTTTGCCCCTCTGTTTCCCAAGTCAGCCAAGTCTATGGCCCCGCCCACATCCGGTCGCCTTGGAGGCCCGCCTGTGTTGGAACAGTGACTTAAGTGCTGGGCAAGCTCCCAAGCGTGTAGCCCGCCTACATCCGAACGCTGCTCACGCATTCGACTATCTCCGATGTAGGCCGAGGCTGTGGCCCCGCCCCCAAAGGGCGGGCTCCAGCTCTCGACAGCGCCCGAAGAAATCCGAGGCAGAGGCCCCGCCTCCTCCGGAACTCCGAGCTCCTGACCCCGCCCACCCGGGCCCGCGCTGGCTCCTCCCGGCTCCAAGCTCCCGGCCCCTCTTCTCCGAGCCAGTGGTCCTGCCCATTCACGTTCTGGTGCTCCGCACTCGGGTCTAGCCGGTCCGTCAGGTTGGCTGCTTCTGCCTCGTGCTCCCAGTTTCCTCTCTACCCGGCCTGTCCAGCGCCCGGCTGCCGCGCGCCCCAGGCCTGGACCGGGAGGCCCGGCCGGCGCAGCTGGAGCAGGCGGCGCGGGGGCTTGCTGTGCGGGGAGGCGTGGCGGCGGACGCGGGCTGGCACTGCTCGGTCGCCCGCAGCCCCACGGGCATTTCAGGTGGGCTAGGCTGGGGGGACCGGGTGGGGACGCTGCGGGTTGGCTAGTGGTGAGGTGTGGGAACCGCGCTGGAGTGCGCCGGGCGCTGTGGCGTAACCGCCTGTAGCTCTACCCGAGCGCCTGGGACGGGCTCGGCTCAGCCCAGCTGCGGACGGGCCTGAAGACCTGCAGGGTCTGCTCTCGCGGTCTAGGTGGAGGAGAGGTCCGAGATCCAGAAGAGGTGGAGGGCTGGAGGCCCGAGCTTCTCTGGGTGCTGTCGGCGGAGAGGTCGGGCTTCTTGGGTCCTTGAAGGGGGAGTAGCTGGGGGATCTGGAAGGCAGTCTAGAGGGTTCCCGGGTCCTTCGAGGAGGGGATGGGGGGTCTGCATGTACAGGCTCTGAAAGAGAAGGAGTATGGGAGGGGAGCTGTGTCTGTGTTCTCAGAGAAGGGATGTCTTTTATGTCTGAGTCCTAAATGGGGGTGGGGAATAGGTTTGATTTCTGCGTTGGCCCAGGAGAGGGGTGGGGGCTGGATTCCTGGATCCTAGGAGGAGGAGTAGCACAGGCCTGGTTTCCTGGATTCCCTCAGAAGAGCTGAAGGCCTGGGCACTCACCACAAGCCCTTGCCCTCTATCCCTCCCCCAGATCATGTCACCAGAAGAATGGACTTATCTGGTAGTTCTTCTTATCTCCATCCCCATCGGCTTCCTCTTTAAGAAAGCTGGTGAGTCAGGTTCCCTCCCCAGTGGAAAATAAGGGGGACGGGAGGGGGACCCCCTGGAAGGTTCCAGGCTTATGCTGTCCCTTTTCTCTGCAGGGCCTGGGCTGAAGAGATGGGGGGCAGCCGCTGTGGGCCTGGGACTCACCTTGTTCACCTGTGGTCCCCATACTTTGCATTCTTTGATCACCATCCTTGGGACCTGGGCCCTCATTCAGGCCCAGCCCTGGTGAGAACTGGGGAAGGGAGGGCAGGGAGAGTGGGGGTGTGGAGGAAGCCACTTGTTTCCTCTTTGGGTCTTTCTCAGCTTCTGCCTCCTGCTCTGGATTTCTCCTCTTTATCTTTTGTTTCTCTGTCATTTGTCTCATCTTTTTCCCCTTTTATCGTGTCCTGCACCTTGTCCCTGTGTGTTTGCCATAGTCCTTTATGTCCATGTTATGGCTGGACATGCCACCACTCATAGTCATGCATAGCCACCCCCCTTCTTCCCCATCTTGAGCTCTGGATCTTGGTGATGAAGAAAAAATGGAGGACTGAAGGTCTTCACCCTGCAGATTCTCTCAACCCTTCTTCATTCTTCTCCGAGACTGTGCAGTTCCACATGTTGCCTCTTTCATCCCTGCATCCCATTGTCCAGTCCTCTCTCTGTCCTCCCCTTTTTCGTCCCAGTAGGGAAAGGTGGGGGAGGATATGTGGCTAGACTCTGGCAAGAGGAAAACAGAGGCCCGGGTCCCTGCCCACACTGGCTTCTCCTTGCTCCAGCTCCTGCCATGCCCTGGCTCTCGCCTGGACCTTCTCCTATCTCCTGTTCTTCCGAGCCCTCAGCCTGCTGGGCCTGCCCACTCCCACGCCCTTCACCAATGCCGTCCAGCTGCTGTTGACACTGAAGGTCAGACTTGGGGCTGCATTCTCCCTCCAGCTTCCTTACGGGCCATTTAACCTCCCTTGCTTCACCTCCTCCTCCCATCCATGCCAGTGGGGGTGGGGGGTGGGATTTTATTTCATCCAAACCCCCAGAGTAGGACTTTACCTCTCCCTAGGGATAGGGTTCCCTTTCACATATGCCCCAGCAGTTCTTCACTTCTCCACTGTTCTGGGGTAAGGAAATGGCCCAAGTGCATCAGCAGGAGGAGCGATTTGGCACTTGGAGTGAGCCTGTCCAGTGTGCTTTGCCAGCAGAGTCTCTGTAGCAAGCCGTGTTGCAAAGGAGGGATTCCAGCTCTGGGGAGGAGGTACCTGGCCCAAGGGCACAAAACTGGGATAGCCATTCTGACTCTTAACCACCTGGGCAAGTGGACAAAAGCAAGACTACCAGGCCCTACCTCAGGCCTGTGAAACCCTGGGAATCAAGTAGTAGCGTGTTTCACTTTGGAGGTGTTAAATTTGAGATGCCTAGGAGACATCCAAGTGTAAATGGCAATAGGCAAATGACTGGAGAGGTCCAGGGTAGGGGTTGAATTTGGGTGTCATTAGCATGTGGACAATACTTAAAGCATGGATTCAAATGCACCATAGAGAAAGAAGAGGAGGCCCAAGATGGAGCCATGAGGATCACTGCCAACTGGAGGTGTTTCCCACCTCTCATGCACAGAGCTGCTGGTGGCGGGGACCTCAGCCCACCGTAACCCCCCAGCCTACCTTGCTGCTGAGAGTGGCAGCTTAAGGGAAATGGATGTGAGGAGAGTTCAGCTGCTTGTTCCCTTTCCCCAGCTGGTGAGTCTGGCCAGTGAGGTCCAGGACCTGCACCTGGCCCAGAGGAAGGAAATGGCCTCCGGCTTCAGCAAGGGGTCCACCCTGGGGCTGCTGCCCGATGTGCCCTCCTTGATGGAGACGCTCAGCTACAGCTACTGCTATGTGGGAATCATGACAGGTGAGTGGGCCTACCCTGCACATTTGCCTGTCTACCGCGGTCACCCGATGTTCCTCTCTCCACCTAGAGTTTATTGTCTCTTCTGTGGCTACTTCTGTGTCTGACTCTCACATAAGACCAGAGCTCTTATAGGTAGATGCTAATGGTTCTGAGCCTGCAGGATTCCCTACTTTCCTCCTATGATTTATTGAGCTAACAAATATCAAGGGGTTAGGCCTCTTGAAACCTCATGTTCCTTTTTTTGAGAATGTATTTTGCTAAATTGCCTGGAAAGGCATCAGACTTGCCAGCCTCCTGCCTCAGTCTCCTGATCAGTTGGGATTGATCACCCCTGATGTTTCCTGCATTCAGGGGACAGGTATTCAGAGCTTAGAGCCATTTTCAGTTTCAGAAAGCGTCTCTTATGAATGTTTTCCCTGTTCAGGGTTAGTGAGCTGTTGTTCACACGTTCACCCACTTGAAGCACACAACTCACGGACTGTTGGTGCAGCCATGGAGTTGTGCACTGCCACCACTGCAGACCAGTTTCCTCACCCCCCAAAAGACACCTTTAGTCATCCACCCATCCATCCATTTCTGCATGCTACTAACTGACCTCTGTTTCTATAGATGTGCCTGTTCTGGACATTTCTTGTAAATGGAATCATAACACGTGATCTTCTGTGAACACACAAGGTTTTCCACACCTGCCCTTTCTGTTAGTCCCACTGCTGCTCCCGAGGCTGCCACCGTCACATCTGAAGAGCCACAACTGTCTCTATTTTCCTTTACTGCCCCTCTACACACCCAGCCCGCTCAGCAGCCACAGGGAGCTTGTGGGGTGCTGGGCAGCCCCCCGTCCTGTTGGAGGGGCTACAGTGGTTTCCTGGAGCTCCCGGTGAAACCCTGCCCTCCCTGCCTGCCTTGCCTGGGGAGCCCCTGCCAACCCCCCCAACCCCCAGTTTATTGTGGCCATTGCTTTACTTTCTGTGACTCACTGATATGGAGATCACCCCATCTTGAAGTCCTGCCCTCCTCTGTCTCATTCCCAGGATCTTTGTTCCACTCTAATCTGTCCCTCCTTCTTTCTCTGGGTCCCCGGTCCTCCTGTCTCTGCTGCTTGTCCCCGTCTCGCCCTGTTAGCTCCTCCAGACTTGAGCTCTTCCCCTCGCCAGCCGCACACGGCACGAGCGTCTGACCGCTGCCCTCCCCACCTCCACAGGCCCGTTCTTCCGCTACCGCACCTACCTGGACTGGCTGGAGCAGCCCTTCCCGGAGGCCGTGCCCAGCCTGCGGCCACTGCTGCGCCGCGCCTGGCCGGCCCCGCTGTTTGGCCTGCTCTTCCTGCTGTCCTCCCACCTCTTCCCGCTGGAGGCCGTGCGTGAGGACGCCTTCTACGCCCGCCCGCTGCCCGCCCGCCTCTTCTACATGATCCCCGTCTTCTTCGCCTTCCGCATGCGCTTCTACGTGGCCTGGATTGCCGCGGAGTGCGGCTGCATTGCCGCTGGCTTCGGGGCTTACCCCGTGGCCGCCAAAGCCCGGGCCGGGGGCGGCCCCACCCTCCAATGCCCACCCCCCAGCAGGTCAGGCGGCGGGAGGGAGGCTTCCCAAGACCCAGCAGGCCCCACCACCAAGGGCTGGCCCTGCCCCTAGCAGGGAGGAGAGCGGGGAGCAGGGGCAGGGCCACCACTTGTGTGTAGGTGTGTCACCCCTGGCAACCCAGCTGCCTTCCCTGTTGGTAGGGAACTGTGTTCCTGGTACCTGTGGATTGCCCCTTGTTGCAAGTGCTTGCCACCCTCACTATGGTGAATTGCTCTCCGTTGCTAGGAGACGGAAGACGCTATCTTAGCAACCTCATGCATCCTTGTGTTGCCAGGGACGTGTCACCCCAAGAACCTTACCGATCCTGGTTACTGAGGATGCCATCCTTTGGTAGGGGCAGGTCATCCTCTGTTGCTGGGGAAGCAGGATCCCTAGAACTGTTAGCCCCTTCAGGCCAGAAGGCTTGCTTTTGTGGCTACAGAACCTGCCACCCAAACTGCCCCGTGTTACTAGCAGCCATCACCTTCCCGTGAGATGTCATCACATAGCAGTTCAGTTACCCTGTTTCTAAGGATCTAGAATCCCTGACTGTACTGTCCTGCTGAGGACATACCATTCCCAACAACCTCTGGGGCTTTCCTCCTGCCGCAACCCAGCCGAGCTCCCACCCCATAACTGTGGATTGGCCCTGTTGCTAGTGGTGCTGCCCCTGCCCCCAGCACCACTGTTGCTAGGTGAGTCATAAAGGCAGAAACTTGTTGCCAAGGAAGTGCTGCCCCCGTAGGGAAGTGGTACCCCTGGCAGCGGGGAAGGGCCCTCTGCTCCTCGAATCCATGTTCAGCCTTCTTGGGATTGGGGCTGGCAGCGGCCTTTTGGTGTAAATTATGAACCACCCCTTGCTGGGTTTGTGCCCCACCTAGTAGTCACAAGCAGCATCCTTTCATGGCACTCCCATGTTCATTTACTGCCATTGCCCTGGTAACCACCCGTGGACTGCAGCTGCTAGAGAGGAGGTGCCCCGAGCACAGGCCAGAAGGAAGGCTTTTCCGGATCTGCCAGGCCCCACTTCTAAGGCAGCTCTGTTCCCGTCATCAAGCCACTGAGGGTTCAAATGGGACCCTTGGTACCAATGACCTGGAAGCCACTGTATTTCTGGAGGTGACACTTCTCGAACAATCACAGAGACCAGGAAGAAAGTCCCCCTTTGGAAGCTTTTCTAAACAGCCTGGGCCTTGTTGCTCAGGAATGCCTTTTCCCTAGCAACAGGGATCAGTCAGAGTCACAGGGCCTAGAACGTCCCCCTAGCAACCCTGAACCACCTTTTAGGATTCTTCCCTAGGAACTACACTGCCCCACACTTCAGGAGGGACCATTATTTGGAAGCTTCTCTGAAAATACTGAGCCTGGTTGCTGAAGGACTTGTGGCTCAGGCTTTTGGTGGCTGTGGCAGGCCTCTTGGTTACCAAGAGAACCCTGCTGTTGGTGAACACTGCCCTGTCCACCCTGCTCTCTGGAAGTCTCCCTCTGGGCTGTCCTCCCCTGTGGTCATAGCAAGTCTGACAGCCAGAGGGCTATCGCTGGTCCAGAATCCCCTCCTTAGCATCTGGGGCTGGGACAGGAGCAGGCACCCGGAGGGGCCTGGCTGAGCTGCATGTCTGTCCCCACCCTCACCCTCCACCCCCAGTCCGGAGAAGGCGGCTTCCCTGGAGTATGATTTTGAGACCATCCGCAACATCGACTGCTACAGCACAGATTTCTGCGTGCGGGTGCGGGATGGCATGCGGTACTGGAACATGACAGTGCAGTGGTGGCTGGCGCAGTACATCTACAAGAGCGCACCTGCCCGCTCCTACGTCCTGAGGTGAGGGGCCCTGCCCAGCGCCAGGGCCAGTGCAGAGACTTCCCAGACAACCCCTGCCCTGAGGCTCATGGAGCTGTAGTTCCTCAGGCGTGAGGTCCTCATTGAATAGCAGCAGTGGCCTGGGTCCTGCAGGCTCAGGGGCCAGACTTTGCCACATCATGGCGCTGCAGATCACTGAGAAGACTCCAGGGAGCAGCAGGCCACAGTGTCCTAGGCTGTTAAGTGGGGTTAACCTGTTAACCTCGATCACAGGCTGAGCGGTCAGGTGGGGTGCAGTGCGAGGCCTCCCGGGGGTGCTTGCCGTGTAAGAGCTGTCACTATGTTCCGTCTTTCTGATATTTCTTCTTGTGCTCTTGGATCCCAGAGCCCTCTGCGTGGCAGGCGAGCACGCTGCTTCTGAGCTGTATCCCCAGCCCTCTCCCCGTGTTTCCTGAGACTGCTAGGCACATTATCTCTAGTCATCAAAGTTCCTGTCTCCATCTTAAGGAGAAGGGGCTAAGGCTCAGGGATACTGGGTAACCTCCTGAGTCTCACTCGCCTCCCCTGAGATTCCTGAGGTTGGAAGGCACTGTGCTGTGTTCTCCTGGTACAAGTGCTGATGGCGCCTGCCTGGGTGTGGTCAGACTTGGGAGTTCCAGGTCTACTCCGCGCCCAGCACATGCGAGGCCCTGGTTTGATCCCCAGCATCACAAAAAAATCAGTGGACAGCTCCACTGGAGCCTCATCTGGAGAGGGAGCAGAGGGGAACAAGGAGGCTGATCCGAAGCCCTTGACTCTCCAGGTGGGGCCAGTGAAAGAGCTGGGATCTTCCGTGGGGGTCAGTGACCAGGAAGTACGTAGACTCGAGGGGGAGTCTAGACTTGGGCCCACCGCGTGTCCAGCAGGAGAAGAGAGTAAATGAAACCTGTTTCCCAGGTTATGAGTTTGGGTGCCTGAGGGTCCAGAAGGGCCCTTCCTGAGAAGGGGAGCACCCTACAGGGAGAAGTTTCAGCAGTGGGTGAGATGAAGTGACAAGACTTGGGTTTGGTGTCATTGACCTGGAGATGACTCAGATGTTCAGCTGGGGTCACTGGATAGGCAGTTCGTCATGGGAATCTGGCACTTAAGAGTGAATGTTGAGTGTGGTCAGTTGCAGGTGATGCTTATAGCCCAGGGCTGCCTCTGCAGACCAGCAGGTCTCAGGGGGGTGGTTGTGCCATGGCTGTGGCAGTGTGTGGTGCATGCTGGGGTGTTGCTAGGGATGGAGCCTGGAGTGGGGGTGGACCAGGGACACCCCTGAACACCACAGTGCAGGAGATGCTTCACACCCCCATGCCTGTGGCAGACCGCTGTTCTGTCATTAGGTGATCTTTGTACCTTAAACATCTAGTGTGTCAGAGGAACAAGCCCACAGGCAGGAAAGACCCTCCTGAGGCCACAGGTATGGCCAGCCACTGATGGAATTGGAGTCGGGGGGTGACATGGAGACCGATGACTCTTCTTAGCACAGCCCCCCCCCCACCGGGTTCACAGGTCTCCAGGGCTGGGTCGTGGCTCAGTGGCAGGATACTTACCTTGCCCCCCGCACACTGGGCAGGTTCTGTCTCTGTCTTCTTACACACACGGGCAGGCAGACCCTGGGTCTGCCAGGGAGGAGGGGATCCTGGCTGGAGGTCTGAGTCCTCGTGGGTCAGCGTTTACACTCCTGAGTCCCTAAAGCAAGAAGGGGCTGGAGTCTCCCACTTCTAGGTCCTGAGAGAAAGGAGCGGGTGAGCTGGGTTCCCAGATCAGAAGTGGAGACTCCTGGGTCCCGAGGGAGGAGGAACAGGCTTCTGAGATCCTGGCCTCCTGGAGGAAGGGGGAGTTGGACATACAGATGGAGGACAGCCAAAGGCTCCTGGTTTCCTGAGGAGGGCAGGTTCTGTCAGGGGGGAACACATAGCCCTGGCAGTCCAGGGGTGACTCTGGGTCTCCTGGGCTGGGCCGCGGCTCTCGGGCATTCAGGTGCGCCAGCGCCACCTGAGGCCTCGGCTCGCTGGCAGTGCCTTCTGGGCCTCGTGCCCAGGTCCCTGTGGTGTGGGGTGGGGCGAGGATCACCAGGTTCCCAGGTGTGCTGAAGCCAGGCCAGGGACCTGCTCACTGGGAGCAGCACCCCGCCAAGGAATGGGACTCCTTGGCCTGAGGGAGGAAGGCTGTGAGCCAAAGACGGTCAAGGGCAGCACATGCCTGGGTCACGGGGTGCGGATGGGGCAGGTGGGGCTTCAGGATTCCCAAAGGAGACAGAATCCATAGCCTCCTCTGCCTTCAGGAGCTGGGGACGAGGACCCACGGGTCTGAGGGAGGGGGGTTGGGGTTGGACCCCTGGGTCCTGTGGGACTGAGGCTGTGGCTCCCCAGAGCCTGACTCCCAGCCTGTTCCCCAGGAGCGCCTGGACCATGCTGCTGAGCGCCTACTGGCATGGCCTGCATCCTGGCTACTACCTGAGCTTCCTGACCATCCCGCTGTGCCTGGCCGCAGAGGGTCGCCTGGAGTCGGCCCTGAGGTGGCGGCTCAGTCCCAGGGGCCAGAAGGCCTGGGACTGGGTGCACTGGTTCCTGAAGATGCGCGCCTATGACTACATGTGCATGGGCTTTGTGCTCCTCTCCACGGGCGACACGCTCCGGTACTGGTCCTCCATCTACTTCTGCATCCACTTCGTGGCCCTGGCCTGCCTAGGGCTGGGGCTAGCTCTGGGTGGGGGCAGCCCGAGCCGGCGAAAGACAGCACTCCAATCCTCTGGCCTTGCCCCGGAAAAGCTCCGGGAGGAGTAAGCGGCCAGCACCCCCAGTGTGGTGGTGTCCAGCCCCTGGACTTCGGCCTGGGCGCTCTGTGGGCCAGGCCGTCGCCTTCCCTCCTGGAGAGCCCCCAGTTGGCTAGGAGCCTGGAGAGGATCCTCTTTCCCAGCCATGACCCGGCGTCCGCTGAAGCAGAGCTGGGACGCCCCTCCCCTGCTCCCTGTGCCTGCAGCAGGCCCCTCCTCCCTGCTCTGAAGTCAGGGCCCTGTCCAGAGGCGGGCTCCAGCCCTCGCTGCTGCTCCAGGCTGCTGGTGGTCAGAGAGCGCGCTTCCCCAGAAACAGGGCGAGGCCAGTGGCCATGTGGCTTCTTTGATAGATTCCCCCTGGGTCCTTGGTGTGGGGCAGGAGTTTCAGGGTCAGGTTCTGGGGAGGGGAAGCCCCTGCCTGGGTCTCAGTCCTCCTGTGTCTTTTTAGAGCAGTACTTCAGGGTGGAAAGGAATGCAGCCTTCCATTTCCTGCGGGGGACTGAAGCACAGGTGGCCTGGGGGGACTCTGCCCACGCAGCGGCCACCTCAGGGCCCGGCCCACCTGCCACCCTGTTATCATCCCTTGGCCTACAACAGGTCAGAGTGTGTAAATCTTTCCCAATAAAGTGTGGCACAGGCATCTGTTTGTGAGAGTATCTGTGGGCAGTAAACCCCTGGGGACACTTAGGACACCTAGTGCCAACAGGAAGTGCCACTGCTCCACCTCCCAGGGCAACTCTGGTGACTGCCCGGCTCCAAAAGCCACCGGGAGGGACTTCATTTCCCAGCAGAGCCTACAGCAGTAGCCTTGGGAGGTCCTGAGAACTGCACCCTGTCCCTCTTGGCCACCTGGTGGTCAGGTGTGGCCCTGCCGTAGGGCCCTCCCTTACCTGGGCAGTCCCCGCCCAGGGAGCCAGGAGAGACGGAAACGCTGCAGGCTTGGCGCCATGGAGGAACACCGGACCTGGGACCCTGACGCCTGGGGCCCCTCTGGGGAGCAGCCAGCCCCTCGGAAAGCCAGGGGAGGTGGGAGAACTCGGGGTGCAGGTCCACCAGCCTCAGCCAGGGGGCTCAGGAGGTGGGGGCCCCGGTTTCCTGGTTTTCAGGGCAGAGAGGAGAGGGGAGAAGGGAACTGGAGAATTCTATCCTTTGTAATGAGGAGGAGGAGTTAGGAGACGGGCAGGGTCTCAGTGCCTCAGGAGGGGACACGTTTCCAAGCTCATAAGTAAAGGAAAAGGAAGTTAAGCCTGGACCCTGGGTCTGAGGGGGGAGGCTGGGCCTGGACCCTGGGTCTGAGGGAGGGGGCTGGGCCCGGACCCCTGGGTCTGAGTGGGGGGGCTGGGCCCGGACCCTTGGGTCTGAGGGGGGGCTGGGCCCGGACCCCTGGGTCTGAGGGGGGTGCTGGGCCCGGACCCCTGGATCTGAGGGAGGAGGCTGGGTCTGAGGGAGGAGGCTGGGCCTGGACCCTGGGTCTGAGGGAGGGGGCTGGGCCTGGACCCCTGGATCTGAGGGAGGAGGCTGGGCCTGGACCCCTGGGTCTGAGGGAGGAGGCTGGGCCTGGACCCCTGGGTCTGAGGGAGGAGGCTGGGTCTAGACTCCTGGGTCTGAGGGAGGAGGCTGGGGTCTGGACCCTGGGTCTGAGGGAGGGGACTGGGCCTGGACCCCTGGGTCTGAGGGAGGAGGCTGGGGCCAGACCCCTGGGTCTGAGGGAGGAGGCTGGGTCTGAAGGAGGAGGCTGGCCCTGGACCCCTGGGTCTGAGGGAGGGGGCTGGGCCCAGACCCTTGGGTCTGAGGGGGGGGCTGGGCCCGGACCCCTGGGTCTGAGGGGGGGGCTGGGCCCGGACCCCTGGATCTGAGGGAGGAGGCTGGGCCTGGACCCCGGGTCTCAGGGAGGAGGCTGGGCCTGGACCCTGGGTCTGAGGGAGGAGGCTGGGCCTGGACCCCCGGATCTGAGGGAGGAGGCTGGTCCTGGACCCTGGGTCTGAGGGAGGAGGCTGGGCCTGGACCCCTGTGTCTGAGGGAGGAGGCTGGGCCTGGACCCTGGGTCTGAGGGGGGAGGCTGGGGTCTGGACCCTGGGTCTGAGGGAGGAGGCTGGGCCTGGACCCTGGGTCTGAGGGGGGAGGCTGGGCCTGGTCCCTGGTTCTGAGGGAGGAGGCTGGGGCTGGTCCCTGGGTCTGAGGGAGGAGGCTGGGCAAGGACCCCTGTGTCTGAGGGAGGAGGCTGGGCCTGGACCCTGGGTCTGAGGGGGGAGGCTGGCCTGGACCCCTGGGTCTGAGGGGGGGGCTGGGCCTGGACCCCCGGGTCTGAGGGAGGAGGCTGGGCCTGGACCCCCGGATCTGAGGGAGGAGGCTGGTCCTGGACCCTGGGTCTGAGGGAGGAGGCTGGGCCTGGACCCTGGATCTGAGGGAGGAGGCTGGGCCTGGACCCCGGGTCTCAGGGAGGAGGCTGGGCCTGGACCCTGGGTCTGAGAGAGGAGGCTGGGCCTGGACCCTGGGTCTGAGAGGGGAGGCTGGGCCTGGACCCTGGGTCTGAGGGAGGAGGCTGGGCCTGGATCCCTGGGTCTGAGGGAGGAGGCTGGGCCTGGACCCCTGGATCTGAGGGAGGAGGCTGGGCCTGGACCCCTGGATCTGAGGGAGGAGGCTGGGCCTGGACCCCGGGTCTCAGGGAGGAGGCTGGGCCTGGACCCTGGGTCTGAGGGAGGAGGCTGGGCCTGGACCCTGGGTCTGAGGGAGGAGGCTGGGCCTGGACCCTAGGTCTGAGGGAGGAGGCTGGGCCTGGACCCTGGGTCTGAGCTGGGAGGCTGGGCCTGGACCCTGGGTCTGAGCGGGGAGGCTGGCCTGGACCCCTGTGTCCTCCCAGCCTTCTGCTCTCCTGCGCAGGCCAGTCCTTGGCCTCTGTGCTGCACCAGCTCCCCAGTGCTGCTACCCTTCGGTACCGTGGCCCTGGGGTGCTGCCCTGGGGGACCCTGGAAGAGGAGGATGAGGATGGAGAGAGGAGCAGGCAGGCCTCTGCAGAAGCCAGCCAAATGGAGCTGCGGGACCCTCGCCCGTCCCGGGAGCTGCCGTGGCCCATGCGGGCCAGGAGGGCTCACAGGTACAGCCGCTCTCCCTGAGCCCTTCCTCAGGCGCTGACCGCTCCCTGCCTCCAGCAGCTGCCCACTGTCTTTCCCTGTGGCTCCCACACAAGCACACACGTCCCTCAGGAGCCACCCGTCGTGACTCCTCCCGTCTCCCTGCTCTGCGTGGGTCGGGTCCCTTCTGTCCCCTGGCCACAGTCTTCTGGGAGCCAGCCCAGCACGGCACCTTTGGGTGTTCCCCGTCTGTGCTGACACGCCTGGGTTCTGTCTGTTTCCCTTCCAGAAAGAGCCAGGCCAGGGAACAAGTGGCCTTGGGCTCTGGACCGAGGACTGCCCACTGGGCACGGCTGCTCCCTCGGTCCAAGGAGAAGATGAAGGAAGGCTTGCGCAGCCTACAGCCCTGGGCCTGGACCCTGAAGAGGATCGGGGGTCGGTGGGGCCCGAGGGGGAGGGCTGGGTCCCGACCCCAGGTCTGAGGGAGGAGGCTGGGCTGGGCCTCTGGGCCTGAGCTGAGCAGAGGGACTGAGCCCCTGCCCGCCTGCAGGCCAGTTTGGCGGGGGCACCGAGTCCTACTTCTCCCTGCTGCGCTTCCTGCTGCTGCTCAACGTGCTGGCCTCTGTGCTCCAGGCCTGCATGACGCTGCTGCCCACCTGGTTGGAAGGGGCTCCCCCCGGCCCTCCCGGCCCTGGTACCTCCTCGCCCTGCGGCTCCTATAGCCCCCACACCCAGGGCCTGGTCTCCTTTCCCACGCAGCTTTTCAACCTGCTCTCTGGAGAGGTAGGCGGCTGGGCTCCGTAGGTCCCACCTCCGAGCCCTGGTGTTCCCGTGACTTGTGTCTATAGCCCTGCCCCAAAGGCCTGGCTGCCCACTTCCTGGGCCCTGCCTCCACCTTGACCCCGATCTGCCCCTCACAGGGTTACCTAGAATGGTCCCCTCTCTTCTACGGGTTCTACCCGCCCCGCAAGTACCTGGCCGTGACCTACCTGTGCTCCGTCTTTGCCGTGAGCCTCATCTGCCTCCTGCTCATCCTGCACCGGTCAGTTCTGCCCACATCCTGATACCCTGGACAGGAGGGGTCGAGTGGTGGTGGTCAATGCCCTCCTCAAATATCCTGGCTCTCGCTCTGTGCTCCTTTCTGAGTTGAAGTCCGTTTTAAGAGGCTTCTTGTGCACACAGGCTAGGGACACACAGGAGGTGGCGGGTCCTCCCCCCAGCAGGCTGGAAGCCAGGGGGAGGGAGGAGGTATAGTCAGCACGTGTATTTCGTGCTTTCTGATTAGGACAGAGCTGTACAGACTACAATCAGGGCTGATTTCATTCATTCCTACTCGGTGCCAGGCCGCGTTCTAAATGTTGGGACACATCAGAGTCTCATCGCAGGGGCACTTATATTGCACTTGGGGGATGGGTAAGGAGCATGTCACTTGCACAGGCTGCTGGAAGCTACTCAGGGCCAGAGCGAGGGACATCCCAGTGATGCCTGGGCCAGGCTGCTATACTGCAGGGGGTCAGGGAAGCATTGTTGAGAACACAGTGTTGAAAGGATGACGTTGAGAAAGCGAGAGTTTCAGCCGGGCAGACACCTGGGGGAAGAGCTTCCAGGCGGACCAAGGGCCAGAGCAAGGCAGGCACCAGCCCAGCAGGTCCTCGGACAGAAGGCCATCCCGACCTGAGTCAGGGAAGGATAGTGTCCCCCTGTGGGCTTGTGGAAGAGAGGGAAGGAGGCAGAGAGAAAGAAGGGGAGGGAGGGAAGGAAGGAGTGAGTGAGGGGAGGAGGTCCACTAGGAGGTCACTGCCAGAGTCCAGGTAACAAGCGATGGCACAGACCACCATCTGATGGGAGAAGCAGGGTGGTGACAAGGGGTCAGTTTTGGAGTTAGTTTTAACCTTTAAAAATGCCGCAAGTATTTAAAAGTACACAAGGAAAGGGTCTGAGTTTCCACTGGTATCAAGAAAGAGATCAGGAGCTGGCTGATGGCACACACCTGTAATCCCAGCAGCTCAGGAGGCTTAGGTAGGAGGATCACAAGTTTGAGGCCAGCCTCAGCAATTTAGTGAAGCCTTAAGCAAAAGATTCTGTCTCAAAATAAAAAGGGCTGAGGATGTAGCTTCTTGGTAGAGAACCTCCAGGTTCAATCCCCAGCACCAGGAAAGAAAGAGAGAGAGAGAGAGGGTGCTCCTGTAACCACGCCCTTCTGCTCGCACCGTCCTGAGGCCTGGTTTTCATCTTGTTACACTGGGTGTATTTCCAGGGGTTCCTGACTGACTGTATTAGGGGTGTGGTTGAAATCAAAGTCCAGAAGGACTCCCTGTGGACCCACACACGGCAGGGTAGAGGTGGAGACAGACGGGCCGTACAAGGAGCGGGCTGGTGAGGGTATCTGGGACGCAGCTTTGGACCCAGTGATTTTTGAGGTGCCTTTTATTTTGATATTGGGGGGAATGGGACCCAGGGCCTCATGCATGCCAGGCGACACCCCCGAGCCACATCCCAAGCACCCAGGTGCCTTTTAGACCCAGTGTTACGCATGCGTTAGATATGTGGGTGGGGACTAGAGTACACACTGGGGACTCTGGCATTCAGGCAGGACAGGGAGACCCCCAAGGAAAGGAGTGTGTTCAAGAAGGAAATCTTGAACAAGAAAAGAATGGAGGGGCTGGGGTTGTGCTCAGCGGTGGAGTGCGCACCTGGCATGCACAAGGCGCTGGGGTCCATCCTCAGCACCACATAAATGTAAAGTAAAGATATTGTGTCCACCTAAAACTTAAGAATAAACATTTTTTAAAAATGGAGTGTCTCCTATGAGCTGGACACTGTGGCCAGGCATGGGAGCCACCCAAGGGTCCCCATCCCTTGCATGCTTTACAGCCCAGCACGGGAGGGGAAATAAACAGTGGGACAGATGTCGATGAGCAGACATCAGTAATCTGAGTTGGGGAATGACCCTGTAAAAAAACAGGCTGCATGGTGTGACAGCAGGAGCCAACAGACTTCTGTAAATTAGGGAGTACGCATCTTCATCTTCGAGTCTAGTCTCAACTAATCTCTGCCTTCATAGTTTGTGAGGGCAGCCATAGGTGACATGCAAATGAGTGGGTGTGGCTGTTCCAATATTTACAAAAACAGGTGTTGAGTGGGATTTGACACAGGGGCTGGTAACCCCTGTAATAGAGAATGGCAGGGGACCCTCATTGGATGCAGTTGTCAGCACAGGCTTCTCTGACTGGGGAACCTGTAGATGGGCCCTGGAAAGACAAGGAGCCAGCCAGCTGGACAGCCAAGACTCCAGCATTCCAGGCAAAGCACACTGCCGTGCAAAGGCCCTGTGGTGGGAAAGATGTTTGGGTTTGTCTTGAGAAATAAAAAGCCAGTATGAGGAGGAGGAAGAAGATGATGAGGTTTGAGTTTCAAAGGTAGGTGAAGTTGTGGACCCTGGCTGGTTATGCTAGGAAGCAGCCTGAATCTCAAGAGCAGGGAGAAGTTACATAATGGGTTTTCAATAACCAACAGCATCTCTTTTGCCTAAAAAAGGAAGTCCCAACCAGCTGAAAACCAAAATGAGCTGGGTTTGGTGGTGCACACCTGTAATTCCAGTGAATTGGAAGACTGAGGCAGGAGGATCACAAGTTCAATGCCAGCCTCAACAATTTAGCAGTACTGTCTCAAAACATAAAAAGGGCTGTGGATGTGGCTCCGCGTTTAGGCACCCCTGGTTTCAATCCGGGTTAAAAAAAATACACCCAGAGAATGGCTTCTCAGGGGTTCAGCCTGAGAATGGGCTCTCAGAGTTCAGCCTGAGAATGGGCTCTCAGAGGTTCAGCCTGAGAATGGGCTCTCAGAGTTCAGCCTGAGAATGGGCTCTCAGAGTTCAGCCTGAGAATGGGCCATCAGAGGTACAGCCTGAGAATGGGCCCTCAGAGGTACAGCCTGAGAATGGGCCCTCAGAGGTACAGCCTGAGAATGGGCCCTCAGAGGTACAGCCTGAGAATGGGCTCTCAGAGTTCAGCCTGAGAATGGGCTCTCAGAGGTTCAGCCTGAGAATGGGCTCTCAGAGGTACAGCCTGAGAATGGGCCCTCAGAGGTACAGCCTTCCTGGTTGTGCATGGGAAAGGTGAGGCTGAGGCCAGAGGGTGAAGGTGGATGTGGGGTTGGGTGTGGTTTCTGTCCCTTTCTCTGGTTCTCTGTCCCCTCCCTGGGCCTCTGTGCCCTCTGTCTCTTGTGGTCTTCACCTCTACCCTCTCTGGGCCTCTGTCTCCTTCCCAGGTCCCTTCCTCTGCTCTCTGGGACTCACTCTCTCCTTCTGTGTCACTTTTAGTTGTCTGTACCCCACGTTTCTCTGCACCTCGTGGCCTTTGGTTCCAAGGACTGTGTGTGTTCCGCCTCTTTGAGTCTTCCTCCATCAGGCGGAGTTTGCCAAAGACCTTAGAGTTCACATTCCATTTGTCCCATTAGAGGGGTGCCTCGGGACCCCCCACTCGTGGCTGCCCTCACACCCAGTCTTGCGGGTCTCCCCTCTTCAGCTCGGTGTCGGGACTGAAGCAGACCTTGTTGGCTGAATCCGGGGCTCTGACCAGCTACAGCCACCACGTGTTCTCAGCCTGGGACTTTGGCCTCCGTGGGGACGAGAATGTGCGGCTGCGCCAGGGCATCATTCTGTATGAGTTGCAGGTGCGCTTGAGGTAGGGCGGGGGCCACAACTCCCTAAGGACCCGAGGGACCGAGCTGAGAAGACGCTGGGCCTAACCCTGTGATAGGGCTTTCGGAGAGAAGCGGGTCGGAGATTCTTCTAAGGAGGAAGGTGGTGGGTATGGCAGGGCTGAGGAGCATGGTGACAACAGGGATGCCTGAGCTGAGCAGTGCAGAAACAAGTACCCAGCAGAACACCTTGGTTCAAAGTGGACTGGTGGCTTGGCCAGAAAGGACGCGGCTTGGTAAAGCAGGATTGGAGCTCCAGGCAGGAAGTGCAGGGCGGGAGTCTTGAGAGGGGGCCTGAATGGTCCTATGCAGGGTCAGGAGTGGGTGGAACGGGGACAACAAGAGACCCTTAGCTGGTAGGTGAGGAGTGCATCCGTTCAACTTGAGGAGGGGCTCTGGGCAGCCCCCAGAACTGAGGAGATGGAGCCCACGGGAACGTCTCTCCTGGCCTCAGGTGGAACTGGAGGAAGCAGTGGTCCGATGCCAGGCTGCGGCTCGGACACTGGGCCAGGAAGCCAAGGTGTGGCTGGTGCGCGCGCTGCTCAACCTGCTGGTGTTGGCGCTCCTGGCGGCGGCCTTTTACGGGGTCTACTGGGCCACAGGATACACCTTGGAGCTACAGGTGTCAAGGGTCTTGGGGAAGGAGCGTCCCAGGGCCCTGGAACCTACATTTCCAAGGATGGAGGGCTGTGGGAGGGAACCGAGGTCTAGGATTCCTGGAATCTTAGGAGCACAGGGGCGGAGGAGGTGTTTGGACCCTGGACTCAATAGCCCTGAGGGAAGAAGAGGCTGGGAGAGGCCCTTAGGCATGGCTCTTTGCTTGGTTTGTCCTCCTTCCCAGGAGATGTCCCTTGTGCAGCAGACCCCACTGCTAAAGCTTGTAGTGAATTATCTTCCGTCCATCTTCATCTCCGTGGTCAACTTCGTGCTGCCGTTTGTGTTCAATTTGATCGCCCCACTGGAGGGCTACACTCGGAGCCGCCAGATCGTTTTTATCCTGCTCAGGTTCCAGCCTCCTGGGATGGGGCTGGGGGTGGTGGAATGGCAGCGGTCAGGTTGTTGGCTCTGCAAATGAGACGGGAAATCCCACGGATATGGGATCCAGGGGTTCTGGATTCAAAATCGGAACACACTGAGCCTCAGTTTCTTCATCTGTGAAACGGGGAAAATCCTCCTCCTCCTTTGCCTGGCAGGACTGTGTTTCTGCGCCTTGCATCCCTGCTGGTCCTACTCTTCTCGCTCTGGAATCAGATCACTTGCGGGGGCGACGCCCAGGCTGAGGACTGCAAGACCTGCGGCTATAATTACAAGGAACTTCCGGTGAGCAGCTTCGAATCACGGATCCCTGGAGGAAAGGAGGAGCTGGGTGAAGGGGACCTGATGTCCGGGTTGGGAGGCGGGAGGAGCCTGGGTTGCTCTCTAGGGGTGGATGCTTGGGAGGAGGGAGGACCCCGAGAATGCACCGGTAGCGCCCGACAGCCTGGCTCTCTGCCGCGGCTTCTTCCTTTTTCAGTGCTGGGAGACTCGTCTGGGCCAGGAGATGTACAAACTCCTCATCTTTGATTTTCTGAGCGGCCTGGCGCTCACGCTGCTCTTCCAGTTTCCTCGGAAGTGAGAGCCCGCCCCTCCCGTGGCTCCGCCTCTCCGGGAGCAGGCCCCGCCCTCAAGGCGCTGTACTCCCTGCTCGCCCCGCCGCTGGGGACCCGGGGCCCGGGCTTGGTGCTGAGACCCCGCCGCCTCCTGCTCGGGGGTTCCTCCCCTCTGACCCCGCCCCGCGCTCCTTTCCGATTGGCGGCTGAGGCCTTGGGGGCGGGGAAACCTGCCGGCACGTCTCTCACCGCCCCGCCCACTCCCCCTGCAGGCTCGTTTGTGGCTTCTGTCCTGGGGCGCTGGGTCGAGTCGCCGGGACCCAGGAGTTCCAGGTGCCCGACGAGGTGCTGGGGCTTATCTACGCCCAGACGGTGGTCTGGGTGGGGAGCTTTTTCTGCCCTTTACTGCCCCTGCTCAACACGGTCAAGTTCCTGCTGCTTTTCTATCTGAAGAAGGTGAGTGAGAAGGACCCAGCCAACAAGTACTGGGACCACCCCGGAGGCTGGACAAGGATGCCAGGTGCTCTGACCACTAGGTCCTGAGAAGAGAGCGCTGGAGGGCAGAAGAAGGGGTCTAGGGCATCCCGTTATCTAGGTCTCAGCCATTAGAATTCAGGTTCCTTGGTACAGCCTGGGGTGGGGGGCAGGACTCTAGGGTAGGAAAAAGGATAAATGAGCGACTCTTGGGTCTCAGAACCCCTTTTCCAACCTTCTTTGCCAGGTCACCCTCTTCTTCACCTGCTCTCCAGCCTCCCGCACCTTCCGGGCCTCCACCGCGAATTTCTTTTTCCCTCTGGTCCTTCTCTTGGGTCTGGCCATCTCTGCTGTCCCGGTGTTTTACAGCATATTCCAGTGAGTGGGAGCGGTTCCTGCCTCCTTCTTCTACCCTCACTCAGGGTTCTGATTCTGGTCCTATTGAGCCCAGCCTGTCTCTGCCTCCAGGATCCCACCTTCTAAGGCGTGCGGTCCATTCCGGGGGAAGTCATCCATCTGGGCCCAGATCCCTGAATCCATTGACAGCCTCCCTCAGACCACCCAGAATTTTCTCTTCTTTCTGGGGACCCAGGCTTTTGCTGTGCCTCTCCTGCTGATCTCCAGGTGAGGGGACACAGACTTCTAAGTTTGAATATGTGATCTGGGGTCCCATTACCTGTGTCCTCAAGATATCCTAGAAAGAAGGGACAGGGGTATGAATTCCTGAGTCTGAGGGAGGTGGGTTGGGGCCTGGATTGCTTGGTCCTAAGGAAGAGTTGGGGCTCGGTACTAGATTCCTGGGTCTTGAGAGGAGGAGAATGGGGTCTTGCTCTCCTGGGCGTGAGAGGAGGGGTGGGACCCTGGAGTCCTGGCTCCTAAGGAAGAGGAGGGTCTAGAAGACTGAATTCCTGAATCTGAAGGAGGAGGGGGTCTTGGAGTCTTCCCCCGCCCCTTCTTTCCAGCCCTGGGATTGAACACAGGGGCGCTCTATAACTAAGCTACATTTCCCCATCCCCATCCCTTTTTATTTCTGCCTCCCGAGTAGCTGGAATTACAGGTGTTCACCACTGCATCCTGCCTAAATACATAGATCAGGACGTGTGTCCGTGGTGCCTGTTCTGTGTTGCTGGGGATTCAACCTGGGGCCTGGCTCATGCGTGCCAGTCTCTGTTTTTTAATGAGACATAGGGTGAAGATAATCTAAGAGAGTTTCTGGAGAGGTTTCCATTCCTTTCTCCCTTAGCATCCTGATGGCGTATACCGTGGCCCTAGCTAACTCTTATGGACGCCTCATCTCTGAGCTCAAACGCCAGATAAAGACGGTGAGCCAGGCCAGTCCCTGGGAAGGGCTCCTTGGGGACATGGAAAGTGGCATGGGGGAGAGAAGGTGTGTCTCACCTTCACCTCTCTTGACCCCAGGAAGCGCAGAATAAAGTCTTCCTGGCACAGCGGACAGTGGCAATGAGCTCCGCCAAAGGGGCTTCGACCAGCGTGTCTCGGGATGACGTCCCACCGTGAGGCCCCAGACTTTCCCCAGAAATGATGACGGCCTCCCAGCCCTGTCCCGAGATTTCCAGAGCTTCCGCTGCCAAGTACGGACGGTCTAATTGAACCTTCTGATCACTTCAATAAACAGGGTTGAGGCTCCTGAGCGCTCTTTCAAACCTGAGTCCTGAAGCCTGGGGTAGGGCTTTGCCCCGGGACTAGCCAATCGGGTGTATGGGCATGCGTGTCGGCGCGTACGGCTAGACGGCATGCCAGCCAATCGGCGGCCGCTTCCGGTAGCGTCAGGGGCAGGGCCGCTTGACAATCCCGACAAGAGCTGTCGCCAGGCATACAAAACTCCCAATGTCTGGGATTGGCTGTGATGGAGCGTGTCTCGGCCAATCACCTTTCTCTACGGACTTGGAGGGGCGGTGCTAATTGACCTAAACCAAACCGTGGCCGAGGTAGGGAACAGGGCGGGGCATCTCCTGCCAATTGGAAGTGCTAGAAGGCGGGTCTGCCAGTCTGTGTACAGCTACAGCACCATGAACATCTTGCCCAAGAAGAGCTGGCATGTTCGGAATAAGGACAATGTCGCCCGCGTGAGGCGTGACGAAGCTCAGGCCAGGGAGGAAGAAAAGGAGCGTGAGCGGAGGGTACTGCTAGCTCAACAAGAGGTAAGCTTCGAGTACCGGCGGCCAATCGCACCGGCGTCGCGGGCAGGAAACGGAAGTGGGAGATGCGCAGGCGCGGTGCGCTGGTACTAGACGCCGCTCCAGCTTTTGGCGACGTTTTTTTTTTGCTAGCTTCTAAGCCCACTTCTGCAAATCCTAGAAATTTCTGGTCTTGATTCTCCCCCGATGTGTTTGCAGTGTTCAGAGCCTGCCTCAGAGTAGGAGCTTAATAATTAGTTGTTGAATAAATAAGCGAATCTGTAAAAATGCATTTCAAGGAAGTCACTTTTTAACCAGTTTGCCTACGCACCCTATTTGTGTGCTCAGTTTGTGCAGACCACTTGATTCCCGAATCTTAAGCGCTGAGTTCTCAGAGGGGGGTTGTCATCTTGCACGAAGCGAGGTAGCTTCAGAGAGGAAGGCAAAGGAAGAGAGAACAGTGGCACAAGCCAGGTTCCACTTCACTGGACGGGCCCTTTCCTTGAACTGCTTTCCAGACGCAAGGTTTTTTTTTTTTTTTTTTTTTTTTTGTTTTTTTTTTCTGTTGCTTTTGTACTGGGGATTGGACTCAGGGACACTCTACCTACTAAACTACATTCCCACCACCCTCCCGGCTTTTTAGACGGGTCTCACTTAAGTTGCTGAGGCTGGCCTCAAACTTAAGATCCTCCTGCCTCAGCTTCCTGGGTCTCTAGGATTAGAAGCATGGGCCACCACACTCAACTCAGAGGCTTTCTTTATAGCTCCTAAATTTGTTTGGTTTACACCTAATTCCTCAGCTAATCTGATCCTCAATGGTGGCTGGAGAGGCGGTGGCAATCTGGGGTTTTAAAATTCTCGTTTCTCAGTATAAATTACTAATCATTTTGGGGTAGTGACTTGATACAATGCCTGGGATTTAGAGCGTTTGCCCTGAAGCAATCTGACTACATTCATAACCATTGTAAACCACCACCACTACCACCAAATCTAACCCGAGGGCCTCACTCATGCTCACCACTGAGCTGCACCTCTAGCCCAATAGATTTTTTTTTTTTTTCTCCTCTCTTTGTGGTACTGGAGATTGAAACCAGGGACTCAAACATGCTAGGCAAATGCTCCACTACCAATCTACGTCTGCAGCCCGACATTAAATTTTGGAATAGGGTCTTGCTAAGTTGTCCTAGCTGGCCTCCAGCTTGCATTCCCTGCCTCAGCCTTCCCAGTATGTGGGATTACAAGCACTACCATGCCTGGGTCCTGTACCTGTTTTTATCCAAACTGGAATCCCTTTTGGTTTAGGCCAGGGATCTTTTTCCACCTGTCCTTGATAACCACACCATTTACTATTTTCACTCATGCTGAGACAGATGCCTCTTCTGGGTCCCAGTGCCTGTGTTCTCTCTTGTAGCCCCCAGCATGATGGACCACTATGCTTTCTGCAGTCAGAACATTTGAGTCCCCTTGAGTGACCTGTAGGTTTTGCATATCCTGCCTATAATTCTTTCCCCCCAGGCTCGCACAGAGTTCCTAAGGAAGAAAGCCAGGCATCAGAATTCACTGTCTGAACTTGATGCAGCAGAGGCAGGAGCTCCAAGGTCTGGCCCTGTGGACCTGTTCCGGGATTTGCTGGAGGAAGGGAAAGGGGTGACCAGAGGCAATAAAGACTATGAGGAAGAAAAACGACAGGAAAAAGTAAGCTGGCTTCATCTGTGTCATCAGAGGGATACTGAAGAGAGCTGGGAGACATTTTGGTCCTGGGCTGTGACTGAGCATTAAGAAGTATAGTGAAAGAAATAATCACAGAACATTTGCAATAGGCTGGAACATAGTGCCTAGGACACTGGTTATTCCTGTGGGGCACTCACAGTCCTGGTTAGTATATGATGGAGGTGGTGCTGACATTTTTTATTTTGGGGTACCAGAGATGGAACCCCAGGGCACTCAACCCCTGAGCCACATCCCCAGCCCTTTTTTGTATTTCATTTATTGACAAAGTTTTGCTGAGTTGCTTAAGGCCTTGCTAAATTGCTAAGGCTGGCTTTGAACTAGCAGTCCTCCTGCCTCAGCCTCCTGAGCTGCTGGGATTACAGGCATGCACCACCACACCCAGCTTCTTAAACTTTTAAAATGTGAATCAGACCCTGCCACTCTAGAGCTCTCTGGCATTTCCATCATTCTGAGATTGTTATTCCCCAACCTCCACCACTGTGCTTTCAGCTGTCTCCCCAAACCCTGCCTTTGAACTCAGAGCTCTGCCCCATCCTCCCATTTACCTGCTTGGTACTACATTTGCCACTGTGCCTACATCAGGAGTTCAGCCTGTTTGTATTAGACCTTAGCACATTATAGCTGACTGATGATTGGCCCTTGATTTCCAGTGGTGGAATGACTGGTTATGTCTCCCCAGGGCCTTGTGCTCTGGGTAGGAAATGCCCTCGGTTTCTCTGTTACCACATCTAGAGCTCCCTGAGGAACTCAAGTTCTATCAACATCTCTTCTGTTTTCTGGCTCCCTCAGGAGAGGCAAGAAAAAGCGCTGGGCATCCTGACATACCTGGGCCAGAGTGCAGCAGAGGCCCAGACTCAACCCCCTTGGTACCAGCTCCCACCAAAGCGAGGGGGTTCCCCAACCGGCTCAAGCACAGATGAGAAGATCAAGAGCCGACTAGACCCCTTACAGGAGATGCAGAAACATCTGGGGAAGAAGAGAAGGCACAGCAGTGAAGAACGAGGTCACAACAGAAAGGGAAAAATGGAAGAATCTGAGAAGCAGCGGCCCAAACAGTAAGAAAAAGACAAATGCAGGGCAGACCATTCCAGACAGAGAACGTGGCAGCAGCCCTGCCTGGGCACCACAGCTGATATGGCAGGTGGGGTAGGAAGTAGTTCTCAACATGTGGTCCAGGGACCCCAAGTTCCAAAAAAGCCCTCTGGAGTCCTGTAGTGTCAAGCTGCTTTTTCATGATGTGAGATGTCTTTGCTCTGATTGCTTGATGTTATGAACACTTGCGTCCAAAATTTGTTTCATTTCTACTCCAGTATGTAAACTTAAAAACTGAGGAAATCAAAGATTTTTAAGAATATAAAAGGGTCCTGATACCAGAACATTTGAGAATCACTGGGTTAGAGAATAAAAGCAGGCTTGTGTCCTCAAGATGCTAGATCCCAAGTGCAGGGGGCGTTTCCAATTACAATTTGATTTACCTCACAAGAGGAAACCAGTCCAGAGGTTTCCCTGTTCTCCCCAGGATGCTACTCTGCACTTGACCTCGGTTGGGGTGTGTGGGGTACAGAGGGCACCTGCTTTTAGGACTGGGGAGAACAGAAGCCCACAAAAGGGTGGGCAGAGACTTCCTCATGGTGTTCCTGCACCAGGTGGCTTCAAGAGCTGAAGCAGCAGCCTGAGACATAGGGGCTCCTGGTGGTAGAGGTGAGAGGGCTGCCCTGCTTTCTGACCTTGCTTCTCTTCCCTAGGCCCCCATCCCTGGACCAGCTTCGAGCTGAGCGTCTTCGGCGGGAAGTGGCTGAGAGGGCTCGGGCTGAGGCCCTGCTGGCCCGGATCCAAGGCAGGGTACCCCAGGAGGGTCAGCCAGAGGAAGAGATAGATGATCGACGCCGGCGGTACAACTCCCAGTTCAACCCCCAGCTAGCCCGGCGGCCCCGCCAGCAGGATCATCTTGCTCACTGACTCCTGAGGGGGTACAGGAGAGGCTGTGCTGCCAGCCGTCATATAAAACTATTTATTCATAAATATTTTCCAAAATGAAAATAGGTTTACCAAAAAATGTCCCTCACTGGGGAGGGGAGGAGGGGGCAGCCCTCGCCCCCGGGGCCCCCAGGGTGGGGCTGAGAGGAAGAGAAAACCTCCCGGCCCTCTCCCTGCTTCCTGGGGGAGGGGGTACCCCATGGCCTGGGGCCTCCCCAGTCTTCCAGGGCAGGGCCCTCACCTGGGCAGGGGGATCAGCATGCGGGGGAAGGGTCAGGTAGAGGGGGCCGGTGTCACTGGAGGTCCCGGTCCTCCAGGTAGCGGTACTCAAAGGTGAAGCCTTCCTTCTTCCGCTGGCCCCACTTCTCGTAGTCAAAGTAGATGTAGGTGCCCTGGCCAGGGGAGAAGGTGGTCAGTGAGTGGATGAGGTGGTGGACTGGGAGCTGGGTCAGACCAACTGCCCCACATGCACAGGCAATTCCACTCCACCTCAGTGGTCTAGATAGCAAATGTCACCATGGTACAGGGGTGTGTGCATCCCAGTCAGGCCTCTACCCAGGCCTGTCTGCAAAGCTCCCCCTGCTTTCAGATGGCTGCAGCTATAGAGCATCTGATAGATATAGAGTGCCCAATACAGATGTAAAGGCCTAGTGTGGAGTCTCCACAAAGAACCTAAGGCCACAGGTACCATCGCCCTTGCCTAGAGCTCCCAACATGCTCAGAGTCTACATTCCAAGTGCTCTGCAGGGACACTTTATTGTGACAGTGATAGTGCGGGAATTTCTAAATGACTGGATGCCCTAGAATGTACTGATGTAAAGGACCAAACTAGGATGGGACACAAAGTCAGCAGTCAAGCGATCAAGGTTGGAGAAGAGCTAGGTCCTGAGTGAGGGTCTGAAATGCTTCAAAGAAAGCAGCCTGGAGATCAGAGGAGCAGGATGGAATTTGGTGAGGACAAGGATCACTGCAGGGGCTTGACATCTGGGAGACATTTGTGGAGGAAAACCACTGTGGAACACACCAAATGAAAGTAACTTTTAAAAAAAAAAGTCCCCCAACACTCACTGTGCAGCAGGCACCATTAGTACTTACACGTTATTAGCTCATTTCATCCTTGTACAACTGCAGGGGTGGGTCCTATTACCCCATTTTTACAAATAAGATGACAGAATAGAATCAGGGACTTGCCTGCCCCAGGTCAGCCAGCTGGAGCTGGGCTCAAACTCAGGAGGCTGACTACAAGATGTTTCCTAGGGGCTAATTGTTGGAACTGAGAAGGCCACCTTGACAGCCTCCCTAGTGTCTGCTGAGCCCCTGCTGCTGGGTACAGTGGAGCCCACAGCCCGCTTCAGGGAGACATGTCAACTAGGACATTCACACTCCCAGCCAAGGCGCCTAGTGCCACACAGAAGAGACAGGCTGCTGGCTACAGGAAGCCTTCTTTGGGCAGGGACACTTGGGCTCAGTTTGAGCCTGTTTTGGGCCCAGTGTTTGGGTTCAGACCTAGAGCTCAACAAGTGAAGGATGAGAATTGCATCCCAGGCAGAGCAATCCTGCTTAGTCTGCAGGTCTCAGCTGGCTGAAGAGTGGGAGTAAAGGAGAAAGCCAGCAGGGGCTGCCTAGCCATCTCTCAGTGGGACCAGGGTGGGTGGGGCCCTCACCTGCTCAAACTCATCGGTGATGGTCTTGGGCTCCTCGTGCCTCTGGAACCACATCATGTACTTGGTGTGGAATCGCCATGATTGCTTCTTTAGGGCCTTGGCTGCCAGGTACTGTGCTTTAGTGCCCTAGGGGAAGAAGGCAGGAAGAGGGGGATCAGGGGGCCCCCAAGCTGGGTAGGGACCAGGGGAATGGGGTGGGGCATCAGGGCTGGACCCGGGCTCCCACTACAGACCACAGTTGGGCTGGACAATCCGTTTGGAGACAGCGCTGGGGGCATGGAACATACCAATGTTGGTCAGGAGAAGAAAAATGAGACAGGAGGTGGAAATTGCTTTCAGAGAAGCTTTGAGAAGGAAGAGAAACTAATATATGACGAGAGCTCAAAAGAGAAAGTTTAGAGTACTACTCGGTGGGGATGAGGGGAGGGTACTCATGATGGGCTGGGGTCAGGATGCATGGGTTCCAAGAAGTCTGCAGGGATGCCTGAAAACAGGAGGTCCAAGACTAAAGGGCCTGGCTGAGGAGAGCTGGGAAGGGGCTTTGGGTCATGCCAGGGAGAAACCAAGTGGTCTGGGGCTGCCACTGAGGCCTGCCTCTCCCTCAGTCTGAGTAGCTCTTGACACCACTGGGCTGGATGGAGACTGGGACAGTCTTGGTTTGGGGGAGCAGGGCCCGGGACTGGGATAGGGAAGGGGGTGCGGTCCCGGTGGCCGCATTGGGGCACCCACCTCGCCCCTCCAGCCCGAGGGGGGACGGCGGCGGTGGCGGCGGAGCCGGGGGGCCCGAGGCTGCCCCGGGGGCCCTGCTGTACCTCCAGATAGTAGAAGATGAAGAAGAGCGTCTCAGTCGACAGGCGCTGATAGAACTCCACGGTGTCCGAGTGTGGGGGCGGCATCTGGTGGTGGTAGGGGGGCGTCGGGCAAGGGTTCCGGGGTAGGTACTGCCTGTGGAGCAGCAGGGGGTTAGTGCCAGCTGCTTTCTGGCTCCTGCCCCGATCTCAGGCCATCTGGAGGGAACCTGAGCCAGGCCTTCATCACTTCCTGGGGCCAGCTCACTTTTACCTACAGCCTCTCAGGACTGGGAGCCAGCTCCCCAGCTGCTGCCTCCTCCCTCAGACTCTGGAGTCCCGGCCCCCAGCCCGTTCTGTGGCCCCTCACCGGATGCGCTCGGAGTCAGAGGGGTGGGGCATATGGTGCCAGGCAGCCTCCTCCATGGCCTGCTGGTAGAGCTGCTCCTTGGTGAGGGGCACTGGCCCCAGTGGACACACGCCCAGCGACAGTGGTATGTTCACCTCTGACAGTTGTAGGGGTGGCTGGGCTGAGGCCGGAGGTGCTGATGTGCTGCTCAGGATGATGTCTGTGGGGAGGGGAGGGTCAAGCCCTCGGATGAGGAGGATGGATGGGGCCAACCCCTTCTCTTTGACCTGCCTCCTTCTCCACCATCCCTGGACTCTTACCTCGCTCCGTTAGGTGTAACGTTGGCACAGGGTCCTCAATACCAGAGCTGATGGCTGCCCGCTCTGCCATGGACTTCAGGGAGCTCAGAGGTTCAGGAGCCTAGGAAGAAAAGAAAGGGTCTGTACTAAGGGCACAGGCCAGAGATTGCTAAGAACAGCCTGTCAGGCCCCAAGTACTCTTGCCTGTTCTGCTGAGAGCCATCAACGGCAATTACTCATGCCTTAAGATGGACCTAAGGCATGGGGTTATGAATGATGGTGGAATGTGATGATCATTATTATCCAAAGTACAGGTATGAAGACACGAATTGGTGTGAATACACTGTGTATATAACCAGAGAGATGAAAACTTGTGCTCTATATGTGTAATAAGAATTGTAGTGCATTCCGCTGTCATATTAAAAAAAAAAAAATGTACCTAACATGTAAAAGAACTGCTGTGGGGAAAACTGGAAACTGTGTGGACTCTCCATTGTAGAATACGACCTACAGAATACCGATTGTGCCACCATTTGTCTTACGACATTCCTAAAAGGACCCCAAACTCTGGGGAAAAAAAGCCACTTAACTACCTGGTATTGTGGGGCATCTTAGGGAGGTGGGAGGTCTCATTCCCTTGAGAGTGAAAGGTTATCCCTCTGGGACTTGGTGCCCTCTTTGGGAATACCGGCAAGTTGGACTGGTATTAACTGGGTTGGAACTGACTTCTGCTCCCTGCAGTCAGGGCTGCTCCTCCACCCATTCTGTACCACACTTTGGTCACCAAGGCCCATCCACCCTGCATCCAAATATCCTGGATAGACCCATTCCATCCCCTGGCCATGCCCGGAGCTGCCCAGGCCTTCATACCACCTTTTATTTCACCCACAGCAGTCCACAGGGACCTCTCCAGCAAGCTATCTTTGTCCCTTCTCTACCCAAAACCTTGCCAAAGCTCCCATGTTCCACCCCAGTGATTTTTTTCCTTTTAAAAACCATGGACTCCTTCTCAAAGTTGCTTATTCCGTTTTCCAGAAAAGCACACACCATGAATTTTCTGATACCTATGCAGTTTGAAAGCTTCTTCTAGGTCAGAAACTATTCCAAGGCCTTATAAAGAATGGTCTGGCCAAAATTCCTATGTGGCAGGTGTTAACAGTGAGGATTTCTACTTTTCAATGAAGAGAAAGAGGCACAGACAGGACAGCCAGGACCTGGAGCTGGACAGCCTGGTGGGGTTCATAGGACACCCCCCTGCTATGTGTGCAGGCTCTTCCTCTGCTGAATCCACCCAGACTGCCTGGGCTGATCAGTGCCTTTCCCAGAATTCCTCTGGTTGTCAGTTCCCACCTATCCTACGCACACAGCTTATGCATCAGGCCCCTCATAACCTTCCTGGACCTGCCCCCCAGAACAGGTCAGGTACCCCTCTGCAGCCCACAAGAGCCTCCTCTGTGGCCACCTGATCACACACAGCTCCCTCTAGCACTGGAACAATTCCTGAGGGCAGGAACCAGCACAAAACCTGGCTCAGAGAAATGACCTGAACAAATATTTTTTTGCTTTTGGTACTGGTGATTGAACCCAGTTGTGTTCTACCACTCTGCTACATCCCCAGTATTTTTTTTTTTTTTTTTTTGAGACAGGGTCAGCAAGTTGCCTAGATTGGCCTCAAACTTGTAATCCTTCTGCCTCAGCCTCCTTAGTTGCTGGGATTATAGGTGTGACACCACACGCCACTCAAGTGTTTTCTTGATTGAAATGGTCTTTTAGAAGGCCCAAGGGCATGGTGACTTAGGGAATGCGCATGTGAAGTAGAAAGTGCCATGCATCTCAGGACAGGACAGAGACTGAGGGTCTGGGGAGATAAAAAACAAACCCATGGAAAGCAAGCGAGCAAATACAACCAACAGAGAGGGAAAGAAGACCAGAGAAACACAGTCCCAGAAAGAGCCAAGGAGGTTGAAAGCACCAGAGATGGAGGTGAGGATGTGGGGTAGAAAAGGTCCAGATAAAAGAACAAGTGAGAAAAGGGAAGAAAAAAACAGATGCACATTCAGAGAGGAAGGGGAGGTAGAGGTATTGCTGGAGACCTGGAGCGGGGTGCAGGAAAACACCTGGAGGCCACAGTCATCAGGGATACTCAGAGCTCACCTTGACTTCTGGGGTGGTGCTGAACTGCGGAGGTCCATTAAGCAGAGCACCAGCTGCCTTGGCCTCACTGAAGCTGGGCGTTGGGGAGCTGGGGGGGTTCACAGGCAGTGGCACTAGAAGGCTGGGTCCCCCTGAGTTGTTCCCTGAGCCTGGGGCCACACCGCCAGCCCCTGCTGGGGCTGCCGCACTGGATTCTTTCCTGGGAAGAAGATGAAAAGGGGAAGTGGCTCAGAGGAAAGTCGTGGGAGTGATGAGCACAGAGAAGCCAGATGGGCTCTGAGAGGGGCTACTTAGGACAGAAGCAGTTTTTTGGGACCAAGGTAGAATTAATTTCTGGGATTTTTTCCTCAGTAAAGCAGAGCTGCTGGAGTGGGAATACAGATTCTGAAGGTGCTCAAATAGGCCATGAGGTAAAGAGAGAATGGGGGGGGGTATGTCCTCAGGTAGATGGACACAGGGCAGGTGCCCCTGGGGCAACCCAGCTAGAGCTGGGATGGAGGAGGACGAGGATGACAGGTCCTTCATTTAGCATTCTTTCAAAAACAGGTGGACCCAGAGGAGTGCTCTGACTTAAACTTTGGAGGAATGGCTGGAAACAAAGGAGGATTTGTGGACATTTCACTTGGAAAAGTGGAACAATGTCCCATCCAGTGGAAGTCAGCCTTGGGGCAGGAAACGGAAATGTTGAGAATATGGTGGGGCACTGGAGAAAAGTCCCAGTGAAAGGAAGGTGGATTTAGGACAAGCTACTGGATAAAGCTAGAGGCTAATGCACACCTCCCAGGTGAAGAGAAGTGGAGACAGGACACCTAGCAAAGGTGGAAGTCAAAGCCCACTGGACGCCCTGCCCATCAAGGCCAGGTTAGCAATCCCCCAATGAGGGAGCCACCAGAGCCTGTGTGTTCCAGGAGAGGCTGCAACTGCCGCTGCCAAGACACTCACGAGGTGCTGGGAGGTGGATTGTGGGGACCTGAGGCCGGACCCAGGGCCTGGCTGCTAGCACTGTTGCCCCCACTGCTGCTCAGGGCCACCTCTGCAGGGCTGTCTGCCACGACTGAGCTGTAGCCTGGGGGAGCAAAAGGCAAAGAGAAAGAGGCTGTTGGCTGCTCCCTGTCCTGCTCCAGGCCCCTCCTCCCACCCTGCCGGCCTCACTTACTGGTGGCACCGTTCTGCTTGCCAGCCCCTCCACCTGTGCTGCTGTTACTATTACCGCCGCTCCCTCCACCACCGCCACCACCACCCCCGCCAGGCTGGGCACTGGGGGGTCGGGGCTGGGCAGCACTGGGCCCACTGGGGGCTGGTGGGGCCACAGCCTGAGCATAGGGGGCAGGGGTGCCCGAGTTGTGGCTGGGAGCTGGACTGGCCTTAGGGCCCAGGGCACTTGGGGGTGCTGCTGGGGCAGGTGCCCCATTGTTGCCAGGGGTGGTGCTCAAGGCAGAGGCGGCAGGCGGGGGACCAGAGGGGTAGGTGGGTGGCACAGCTGGGGACTGGGGATGCTGGTTGCTGTGGACAGGCTTGGAACCATTTTTGGCTGGAGACTGCAGGGAAGAGAGAACAGTGTCAGGACCCAGTGGATCAGCAGGTTCCCACCCACCTCAGGCTCAGGCTCCGGCTCCATCATGGTCCTACCAACCTCTTCTCTGAACTTGCTGCCCTTGACTGCTCCCAAACTCCAGGGAACCGGGGGACCTCATCCTAACTGCTTCAGTCATCTTCGTGCTCAAAACACATTTATTTCCAGTCTGCCCAGCTCCCTAAATTCTGCCAGGACACCTCCCCATGTACCCTATGGTGATCTGGCACAACTCTTGCTGTCAGTCAGCGAAGACCCATCTGTTGTTGGTCAAAAGGGACTAGTGGGAGACTCCTAAATGCCCTCAACATGAGAGGAGCCAGAGCAGCCTCATGTTCAAGAGTAGAAGAAAGCCAGCTGACAGTCAAGCACTGCTTCTGAATGTCACTGAAAGGACCACTACAGCCACTCGTGGGGTCATACGTTACAGCACTGCAGAAAGTAGTAGCAGAGCATCCCTGCTGCAGCCAAGTTCTGACAGACAAAGTGGGCTGCCATACCAACCAACTTGTGGACATTTTCTCACCACTGCATGGGAAACTCAGGCTCACCAGGCACCAAATGGGACTGGCTACCCACTTCCCTCCTGGGACTGCTGTTTGGCTGTGGGGGCCCAGGAAGGTGGCAGAGCCCACCTGGGAGTCCCTGCCCCAGCCTCTCTCTCACTGCTCCTAATCCTGGTCCCCACACCAGTCTCACTGATATCCACCAAGGGCCTCTCCCTTGGACCACCCCTCTCATTGGCCCACAGCGGGCCTTAGGCCCATTCTGCCCTTCCTAACGTCATCCTTGTGTGTTCCCACCCAGGTAGTTCCACAGCAGGTGTCTGCTTTCAACTTATCGCTTCTCAGTCTTGCTTGGCCCCTTCAGGGCCAGTCCACAAAGCCCTAGCCCTGTAGCCCAACAATCCAGGCCAGACTCATCCCACTTCTAAGCTTCCGGTCGGAGCTTGCCCTTGTGAACTGCGGCTGCCTTGTCTTCTGGCGCCCAGGGCACGGCCACCTGAACCACAGTGGTCAGTCACCTGCCTATCTCCCCTTAAGGGGCAACGATTTCAGCCTCCACTAGCACAGTGGCTAGCACTCAGACCTGAATAAGCCTTTGGGAACCACTGGATAAACAGGGGACATGCCCATCCATTACTGGCTTGAACCCACCTGGCTGACTTCACTATCTGTCGAGCGTCCTCTCTTCTTATCATCTTCAGAGTTCTCCTGGTTGGAGGAGGTGGAGTCAGACACCTGTGTGGCTCTTAGGTCCCAACACAGAGACACCATAATCTCTGAACCTCCTGGGGACCTGGACCCAGCTGAATGACTTTGTACCCCAGAGTTGTCCAAATACCTAACCTTAATTTTTCTGGAGAAACCACCTACATTCAGGTTCCCCAATGTCCTTGTCTTTTGGGAGCTGGCATTAATGCCCCCATCTTCCTAACAACCTAGGAACCTTCTCTCCTTAGGGAATTTCAGTCCTTGGATCCCTGCCTGAGCTTGCTGCCCAGGGCCTCAGGCACCCCCTACACTGGCCCCACACACCCAAGACCCACCCATGGCTTAAGACTGTGTGGGACACCAGGGTCCACCTATCAGCTCTTTACATCCGGAAGGGCCTCAGCTGCCCTCCCTGCAGCCACTTTGGAGAAAACAGGCTCCTCTTAACTCCCATCCTCCTCTTGCTACTCTGGGTCCTCACCGTGGTGCAGTTGGCTGGACTGGGGGGGATGGGAGAGCTGGAGGTGGTCGAGGTGGGCGTGCTGCTGGACTGGTTGAAGATCTCGTCCTCCATGTGGCTGTGGCTGGGGGGGGAGGTGGCGACCAGCGCCTGTGCTGTGGAGGCAGGAGAGGGGCACGGTTAGCTGGTGCAGCTGACCCTTTGGGGCCTTCATCCTCTGCACCATGAAGGTCAGTCTAGGGCCTTACGAATGTCCTCGAGATCCAGGTCATCATAGAGGAACTCATTCTCCTCAAAGTCAGGGTCCTGAGAGGAGTCAACGTAGTACTCAACATCATCCTTGATCTTGCGAATGGCATCCACGAGGATGGAGTCATTGTCCAGCATGCGCAGGATGGTCTCCAGCATGCGCACATGGTAGCGGTGCTTCTCGATGTGCCGCTTCAAGCCCTCAATCCGGTCCTGCTTCTGCTGGCGAGCCCAGGGCCAGGCTCAGGGGCTGCAGAGAGCCTGCCCGGCCCCTCCTGCCCCCACAGAACCTGTCCTCAGTCCCCAATCCCCATGGTGACCCGGAGGCTCCACTCTGGCCCCTCCCAGCATGGGGCAGTGTGGAGTCTGCCCACCCTCTACCCCACAGGAACCAAGCTCAAGGTTTCTGACATCTCAGGGATCCCTACCACACCCTCCCTAGACCCTTTTTGTCTCCGGCGATCCCTGGAAACTGGTGAAAGACCAAGATACTCCTATGCCACCTGCAGCCTCTCAACTGAGCCCCCACCTGCTCTGACCTCCTGGGATAAACATCCGTTCTCCTGTCTCACCCTAACAGTAACAATGACAGTTCCTGTCTGAGGATCTGCTTCTTGTAATCATGGCACATCCATCACCAGCCCACACACCTATCTGTATACCCCTAGAGACCCAGATCCAGAAGCCCAGCTCTTGCCTAGTCCCAAGGCCCCAGTTCCTTTTTGGATTTGACATCTTAGATCAGTTTCAAATTTCTCCTTTCTTCAAGGAACCACTCTCTCTCTCTTGAGTTCCTACTTCCCAAACTTCTCAGGGTCTCATATCCAACACTGTCATAGCTCCCACCTCCAACTTTCCTAGTGAACCCCATCGGTCATTATTTGTATTCCTCTGAATCCACACCCTACAATCCTAGAGTAGAATCCAGGACTCCAACATCTGACTTCATCCCAGACCACTCTTCTCCTTCAGGCCATACCCATTGCTCTCAGAGCCCTGTCTTGTCCTGCCACCCTCTCCTGAGAATCTGGGCTCTAGGTACTATGTGGCCTCCCACCTATGTCACCCTTCAGGTCTCACACTTACTTTGTGGCCCCAGCTGAACCTGAGTTCATTTTCCTCCAAACTGCTCCTCTTTGTGATGGCCTCCCTATCTCCCATCTACCCAGACACCTAGGACCTGATTCTGTGTACCTCCTTCCTGTACTACCTCTCCAAGCCCTCACCCCAGGTTTGCTCAGGCATCCAGACCCAGTTCCCATGGGCTCCCACTTGCTAGCCCACCTCCATCTTCCACCCCATGGGTCTCGGGGCTCCCCCCACTCACATCCTTGTCGCCCTTCTTCTTGCGCGTTTGCACTGATAGCGATTCCACTTCACTCTCAAACTGGTCCACCTGCATGTTTAGGGTGTCGATGGTATTCTACAGGGGGAGAAGGCTATTAGCCAGGGGTCCTGGGTGTGCTGGGGCCAGGACTCCAAGCTCACCTCCTCTTCTCTGCCCCAACTCACCGTGAGCCACTGGCCAACCTCTTCCTTTTCCTTCTGGGCGGGATCCACCTTCTGTGCCAGGCCCAGGCCCTCCTTGCTATAGGCTTTGGTTTTGGTCTCTCTTTCCACAACTTTGAACCGTTCCATTTGCTGCAGAGAAAGCAGCAGGGGGGGGGGGGCTTGAAGGTGGGAATGGAACTAAGGGCCAGCAACATCTGAATCTGAGCCTCAGGACCCATCCCTCAGATTCTAGGCCCACTGCCTCTTCCCTTCCTCCTGGGATCTCTGGAGTGACTGCTACATCTCTGCCCCCTGGGGTCCCAGGAATCTGGCTACCACCCTGGTTAGGGACCTAGGCTCTGGGTTCCTACCGTCTCGATAAGCTTGCGGTTGTCAATAAGCTGCCTTTTGTCCTTGATCTCATTGGATGCTACCCATGTCTTGATCTGGTCCCTCAGCCGCTGCAGAGAAGAGAAGCAAGAAAGTCAGATCTTGGATCTGGGAACCAGGACCCTCAGCTCCCTCTTTTCCTGGGACCCAGTAGTCCACTCTCCCAGGCCCTCCTCCCACAGGACACAGGAGTCCAGCCCCAGCCCCCTCACTTGTAGCTTCTTAATCTCCTTCTTTAGGTCAGCCTCATACTTTTCTTTCTGGTTCGCGTTGGCTGCGTTGTGGAGCTGAGGGATGGAGAATCCAGCAGTCAGTGTGGGAGTGGCTGTCCCGAAACCTGCTCCATGGAAGGTCCAGTCTCTCTTCCTCAGGCGGGGGACTCTGACACCCACCCCAGCCCCCGCCATCCATTTTTAAGCTGGTTCTCATAGGTCCTCAGCACCAGGATATACAGCCCCCTCCCTTGCCAACACCCAGAGACCCCCAAAGCGCTTCCTGTGTTCTCCCTGGAAACCCAGATTTTTAGGGCCCTTGTACCTTCTGCCAAATATCTTCAAACTGCTCCACACCCTCGGACACCTTCTTGAGGCAGCGATCAATCTCACCTGTGAGAGGACGGCAGGCTGTTAGAATCCTGCCCATTGAGCAGCCAAAGAGGAACCCCCAAAGAGAGCATTCAGCTACACGTGCAGTGAGTAGTCAGTCAGGTACCTTGGAGTTTGCGCTTGTCCGCCATCTTCCCTGCCCTACAGACGCACTCTCTTCATACTCCCTTGGAGACAGACGCTGCTGGCAAAGATCGGGAAGGAATTAACACCTATTCCTCCGCTGGTCCACAGACATGAACACGGTGGGAAATGTGGGGTAAGAGGCAGGGTAAGGGGAAAAATGTGTACTATCTAATGAGAGGCCGGGTCCACTTCTCCTTATGCTCCCTCAATTGCCCAGCTGCGATACTCTGGGAGTTTTGTTAAAATGAGGAAAGACACTTTTTGTGGTCCTCTGACCCAGGAACTGGAAGGTTCCTAGAGTACAGAGCATCCTTTCCCCAGATAACCATCCAAGGATTTTGTAGAGCAGGACAGTCATACTGCACAAGACTGACTACAAGACAAAGGCACTGGCCCCAGAAATCACACTTCCTACAAAAAGGGACTGGGAACAGGGGTGACTAGAAGTCATTCTTCAGGCAAGCCAAGAGACAAGTGGCATGAAGGCCTGATACTATGTATGCACCCATGAAGTGTGCAAGAGGGAGGGGACGCTGGGGCAAGGTGGAAGAGCGACAGGAGATACCTAAAACTAAGAAGAGTTAAACCCCATCCTATCAGAGAGGGCGTAGATCTCCAAGAAATTTACCCCAGGGCAGAATCCTTGAGCCAAAAGGGAACAATACTAACCCAAAGAGTGTGATACCAAGAAGGGCAGGTGATTTGGGGGCAGAAAACAGTACCCAAGAGAGTTGGGAAAAGATAGAAATCTTACAAAGATAAGAGGATGTAAAGGTACCTTAGCCACAAGGGAGTTGATCTGCACACGCAAAGAAATTCCATATCAAATAGACTGGTAATTTAGACTCAGAGGAACCTATACCACCAGGGCAGGCACCCAGAACTTAAAGACAGGCATCTTTGCCCTAAGGAAAGTTACATGCAATCCAGGGGAGACCACAGTCTTTTTAGTCACGCTGAAGCCACACCACAGGGCTCAACACGGAGACCAAGGGACCCTTGGGAGGAAGGACCATGCTAAGAGGACTTTTGAGTTGCAAGCACAGGTTGCCTTCCCCAGGGGCCTACACTGAAAAGCAAGGATCCAAGGACATTCCTAGGCAAAGGGCAGGGGTACCCACAGTTACTACTGTGAAGGCAGCAACTGCTTCACATGGAGGACTAAGAGTCTCAACCTGGTGGGACCACACCAGGAATCCTCACCAACAGGTAGGAAACACCCAGGGGACAGTCCTGTCCAATAGCACGTACAATGTGGGAAATGTTCCACAGCCTCTGAATTGGCTGGCCTCTGAATTCTTGAAGGGTGGCCAGTGCAACTAAGGAACTTACTTTAAAAAAAAAAAATAATTCACAGTATGTTGCTCAGGTTTTCTAGTTCCAGGCTCAAGCAGTCCTCCTGCCTCAGTCTCCAAGCAGCTGGGTCTACTGGCAAGAACCATCATACCCAACAACTTCTTTTATTTTAAAGTTGTTACTAATTGCCACAAGGGCTAGCACCTACTGAATGGGGCACTATAAAGACAGCAGGCTTTAAGACATGAGGCATAGAAAGAAAGAACAGAGCCATACCTTCACCACAGGGTTTACCATTTTTGTTTTTACTGATCCCATAGGGACCTATTCCTACGGATGGAGATAGGTGGAGGTGGCACCTGAGACTCAGGGGACTCAGTACAGGGTCATTTGAAGAAAAGCAGTACTTCAGGGTCAACGGACACAAATGCGGGGAACCTCCAGGAAAGTGAAGCAACAGGACACAGAGGACAGTCCCAGTGAGAGAACTCAAACTGGGTTGGGGTAAGTACCTTTGATCCAGCGTCCTTCTACCAGGGCCCAGACACCAAAATGCAGCATGCAGGGATGTTGACCAAGAGTGAGTACTGGCTCCAACACGCCAGCACAGAAAAACCCCTACTTCATCAGGGACAGGAACTTTACAAGACTTTACACTCCCCCCTTCCACCCCAAGTGTGCAACAGAGGGTCAGAGGCTGGAGGGAGAAGTCATCTCATGGTTCACATTCCTAAATAAGGCACTCTACACCTTAAGGAAGTGACGCCCTCCCCAAGTCCCATACCAAAGGGGTTGGGACCTTAGTCAGGGGAGGAGCTGATACCCCCCAGGAGGGATCATGCTGTGGCACCAAGGAGGCGCAAGTCCTGAAGGAGTCAGAAGCAAGGGGCCAGAGGAGCGGGACGGTGCTGGGGCAGTGCTTCTGACATCAAGGTGGGCACAGCTGCTACTGGTGTGGACAATACCTGGTTGGGGAAAAGCATCTCCACAAGAGAAGGGGCAAGTGCCACAGGCCCAGGGTACTCCTCCCTGGGATGCTGGAGTCTCAGCTCAGTGGAGGAAACACTCTCACCCCACGAAGAACCTCCGCCCCCAAGAGGATGCCTGCACACCAGATGCCCCATCCCCAGCAAAGGTACAAAGAGAAACGAGGCTGGTGCTGAGCACGGAGGATCCTCATCCAAGGCTTCCCCGAGACCCCCCCGGAGTTAACCACTTCAGGGCCTGTGAGGAAGGGGTGCCTTCACACCAAACATGTGCTCAGACGGTGGGGTCTGAGACAGAACTGAAGAATCTGGGACTCTTGGCCCACAACTGGCCCAACCACAGGATCTCATGTTCAGCACCAAGTTAGGAGCTCAGGCTGAGGGGGCAGCAGGGATGAGCCACACACCAGAGCAGGGAAGCCAATAACAAAGAGGCCCCAGAACTTCACCTCAGGCGCCATGAGGGGCACAAAGCTTAGTCCCTAATCCTGGGGCCATCACATGCTCATACAGAGATCTCGGTGCAAAGTGCCTTTGATCTAGGAGAGCTTACACTCTAGACAAGGAACTCTGGTGAGCAGTGTCACAAGGCAAGTCTCAACTTGGGAAAGATGCAGGCACCAGGGTAGCAGGTCATGGGTGGAGGGAGTTCTATTCCCTGGGGGAGCCCAACACCAAGGGTGGGTATGGGAATTCCCACCGTGGAATTATAGCAGAGCACTCTATTCCCTGGGAAGGTGGTCACATGAGGTATCTCCAGTCTCAGGCACCTCATACTCCCACAATAGAGTGGGACCCACAGCAAGGTCTTTGTGATTACAAGGTCAGAGATGAGAAGCACTGGCCAAGAGCACCCCAACCCAAGGGGGTCCTTAGTCTCATTAGTGAAGACACATGGGGGCATGGACACCTCAAAACCAGGAGAGGGGACAATGTCAACACCAAAGAAAGCAGGGACCTTATTCCTGGGAGTGGCAACACCAAGACAAACTCCTTACCCTGGAAAGAAAGCACAACCCTAGAGAGAAAAGCCACCTCTCCCATCAGAAGCCTTAGGTCTGAGAGGTTTTCCATCCCTGTGGGGTGACAGGTGAGAGGCCTGCAAGCCCATATTCTACAACTTCCTAAACTCAATGATGGGACAATCACACCCTCATAGGAAGAGTTCTCTCCAGAATACCAAAGGGGAAGGGGCTCTTGGCTCCCGGGGTGACAACACCCAAAATCAGATGTCTCAGACTCAGGGAAGGCACAACCCCTGGCGTGGAGAACCTTCACCAAAAGGGCAGGAGGCTAATCCTGGGGGAGGTTACAGCCCCTGCACCAAAAAGCAGCTACCACTCAGAAAAACAGGCGCGTGCCCTGCTCACGCTGGGAGCTCACCAACAGCACGGAGAGTGGGCTCGGGAGGCTTCACCCAGACCCGGGGAGCTAACCGGCCCGACACCCGCACCGCGGTGGACTTGACACCCGGAGAGGCAGGCAGTGTGCATCCAGGGGACCCGGCACCCCCGAAGCAGAGGCGGCGCCCAGCCCCAGATAACGGGGCGGGCACGCCAGGGACAGCCTGGGTCGGGGGTCGCCACGCTCAGACTCAGCACAGGCTCAGGCACGGGGCGGGCCGCCGGGGCTCTACACTGGGGCAACAGCCACACGCTGCGAGGCGGAAACTTTGGCTGAGGCTCTAACTCCGAGCGCGGCCGCTGCGGGCCGGGGACTCAGTCCGCCACCGATCGCCCGCCGGCGGCAGGGTCCGGGGCCGGGCGGCCACGCTCCGGGGGCTGGCGGCGGGAGGGTGCGCGGGCGCCGCGGCGGGGGCGGACTCGAGCGCGGCGGAGGGGGCGGCACCTCGCACTCGGGCCGGCGCGGCGCCACGCGGGAGGCGGCGGCCGAGGCCGGAAGGGCCGAGCGGCGGGCGCGGAGCGGCGGCGGGGCCCGGCGGGCGCGCGGCGAGGGCAGGGCAGGGCAGAGCAGAGCAGGGCAGGGCGCCGTGTCTCGACAGGCGGCGGACCGCCGGGGCAGGCGGCACGGAAGGCGGCCGGCGGCACCGGGGGAGGGGAAGGGGTCCGGCCCAGTCGAGCCCGACGCTCTCACCGCAGGAGCTGGCGCCGCCGCTGAGGAGCGTATCGCGACAGGCGGGGGAGGCGAGCGCCCGCCGCCTTTTTCTCGCGCCCCGGGCCCGGGCGCTATCGCGATAGCGGCGCGAAGCGGAAGTGGGGTGGGGGGAGTGGGCCCGGGGTTGTTCTGACGACGGGGGTCGGGGCTCAAGGGAGGCCGCGGCGTCTGCCGATGGCTCCGCGGAAGCTGACCGGGCCCGGTCCAAGATGGCGGCGGCGGAGGAGGCCTCCCCTCCTCTCTTCTCGTCTCTGGCGCCGACCCGCCCCCGAGCCCCGAATATAGGCCTGTCATTGCTCCTGCCGCACGCCGCTCTTGGCCGTCGGACGCACTCTATTGGTTCTTGGCAGAGATGCGGCCGGCCCCCTCCTGCGGATTGGGCAATCGCTGCAAGGCGCGGCGTTCGATTGGCCTCCCGCGCAGCCTGCTAGGATTGGCTCAGATTTTCTTCCTCGCTCCTCCTCCTCCTCCCGCCTCAGGGCACAACACGCCAGCGCGAGGACCTGTGCGTCCATCAGGAGGCCTGTGTCGTGCTGATTGGATGTACCCGCCCCCTTCTCCTTAACCAATTGGTCGGAAGGAGGAGCCAAGCTGATCAGGGGCGGGAAGTCGTCCGTCAAGTTCGGAGCCATTCTTAATTGGTTGCGGGGTACATTTTGCCTTGAAGCTATTGGTTGTACCTGGAAGTGGGTGGGGAAAGTGGAGGAAGGCATGGAGAGTGGGCGTTAAAAGCCGCGTACCTAATCCGAGACAGGTGTCTTCCTAGCTGGTGCGGAACCGAACTCATCTGCCAATCAAAACAGCTGACAGCCCGAGGGGGCGGAGCTAGGCAAGAAGGCCCACCCCTTTCCCTTCGCTGGTTCTGTTATTCATCTCAGTTTGACCAATAACGTAGCGAGTGGGGCGGCATCTACACATACAACGTGTGACCTAGGGTGTATCCCGCAGGTGTGGCTCTCAGGAGCATCCTTCCGCATCTCTTGCATTCTAAGCTTTATGGTCTTTCTCTAACTGCTTCTGTTTAGAACATCTCTAAATCTCAGTATTTGCTGAATTAAGGAAGGAACTTGAGACAGTGCCTCCAAGTCACTAGTATCATATATAGCAGAATTGGTTGGAAAGCACGAGAAGTGGAGGTTTTGTCCTGCCTTGACTGGTTAGGTGAGCGAACAGTGGAATACTGTCCTCTGCACCTTTCTTCAGTAAGTATGCCGCAGAAGGTACAGATGAGGCTGCCCTTCCCTTCCCTCGGTTGTCTCCAGTACACCTGCTCGTTACACGTCCCAGCTCCGTTGTCTTTTTCTTGGGGGAAAAAGTCTAATTGACCATACTGAATGCTCAGGTGAGGATTTATTTTTGCACGACTGTCATTTTCGTACTTATTTGTGTTCCCCATTTGAATTTTGCCTCCCTGGTACTTAAGACACAGGAAGCAGTCATAGCTTTTGCTGAATGAATGCAGGTGATAACTTATTGAAAACTCAATGGGTACCTCAGCTTCCTGGGAACTGGGATGTTTTTGCCTGGGGTCACACAACAGAAGTAATACACTCCTCTAGGTGGTGAAAAGTAATGGCCTGTTAGACATTCTGCACCACCTCTGTCAGAATTGCATGAGGCAAGAGAGGAAGGAATGCTTGTAAAAATTCGTATTTCTAGAACCATACCGATCTAAGGGAGTGGCACCCGGGAATCTGCATTTTTACATATTTCCCAGGAAGTTTGAGAGCTACTGATCTAGAGCTTTCCTTTCAAAGTGTGGCCCATGGGTACAAAGATGTCTTGTAGGCATCTCACAAATCATCTAGGGATTTCCTAAAATACAGATTTTGGTTTAAGAGGTCTCAGATTCAGCTTTCCTGACAAGCTCATAGATCATGCTGTTAGTCCATACTTCCCACTTGGAACCTCAAGAATGCAGAGAGATGATGATCAGGCTTGGCTGCACAATAGAACCACTTGGGGAGCTTTAAAAAAATCCAGATTCCCAGGCTCACACTAGACCAACCAAATTACTCTCTGGGGGTGGGAACCAGACAGTAATTTTTCCTGAAATGATTCCAGTGTGCTGCTAATCTGAGCCACTCACAGAAGACTTTTCTAGAGCATTGACTCCCCAAAATGTGGTCCTTGGAATCAGCAGCATACATATCAACCATCTGGGAACTTGTTTGAAATGCACATTTTAAGCGCCACCCTAGTGAAACTGAACCAAACTCTGGGCCCAGTAAACATGTTTTAACAAGTCCTCCAGGAACTCTGAAGCATACTGAATTTTGAGATTCACACCTCTATGCCTCCACCCCACCCACCAATGGCAGATAACAAACTCAGGTCAAGGAGGGAAAGGAGATTCTGAAGAGAGATGTGGACAAAGGACCCTTTCCCGCGACACTGTTGCTCACCAGGACACCTCTCCCCTCAGCTTAAGTGGGTGAAGGCACTTCAACTGAGCCCCAGTTCCCCAGACAGGGTGGTCAGTGAGTGTGAGTGAGGGTGTATGTGTGCTCCTTTTCCTCACCTGGCAGGGACTTTTAGAGTCAGCAGTTCATACCGGTGCAGGAAGTCTGCTTCCCTCACCCTTGTCAGAACTCAGCATCCCCTACCCCCAGAAAACATGGGTTAAAAGTAACAGAATCCAGGGCTGGATTGTGGCTCAGCAGTAGAGCACTTGTTTAGCACGCATGAGGCCCATGGTTCGATCCTCAGCACCACATAAAAATAAATAAAGGTATTGTGTCCAACAATTTCTAAAAAATAAATGGTTTAAAAAAAAATAACAGAATCCAGCTATTGGGCCCCTCCTGTGGGCTGTGCATTCTTCCCAGTCCTCCCAGGTACCTCATGGGGAGGGTGTGAATGCTGGGAAGGTGAAGCCACTGGTCCAAGGGACCAGAATGATCCAGTCTGCCCATGTTGCATGCTGAAGCCTTTAAGGGCAATACTGCCAGGGCATCACGATGACTGATGTTCTCCAGGGCTTCACCCAGGAGCCCAGGATAAGGGAGGGGGGTGGCCCAGATACCACCTGGATTGGAAGCCCAAGCTCTTTCCCTAAACCCAGTGGCTCTGGCTCCTCTAGGTGTTGGATGAATGATCACTCCCCAAAGACAGATCTTTGTACTGTGCTTTTAATTACACTCTTCCCTAAAAAAGGATCTCTTGTCTCAGTTAAAAAGATGAGTATGAGGAAGACCAGTTCTGTCCCTGAATGGGGTGGTGGTATTAGTCTTGGGGGTGGCGGACAGAGCCTCTTCCATTGACTCCATCGATATCCTGGTCCTGAACCAACAGCAGGGCAGAGCAGGCTCTCCACCCCAGAACTTCCTGGCTCTGAGCTGGATCCCTTCAGAGGGCTGGGCTTTCAGTTCTCTTCAGTGGGTGGCCACCCTGGGCGTATGCCATCTCTCAGGTGGACATGATGCCACTCTTCTCACTTTTGACCTTGAGGAACTCAGCCATGCTAGAGAAATACTTCTGGTTGGCCTCAGCCACCTTCTTCTCAGCTGCTTGTGGGTTCACAATCTCCAGACCCTGGATGAGAAGAGTAAGAGGGGATGAGAAGCGGAGTGGGGAAAAGGCCAGGCCTCCACCATGGCCCTCTTCACGTGTCAGAGCTCCCCATCCTTCCCAAGCCCTCAGGCTTCAGTGGACATGAAAACAGTTCACCAGTTCCTGGAGTTTCCTTCAACTCAGGAGACTCTGATCAGCAGACCTGGGGCTGAGGAGAGGGGCCTAGGTATCAGGCTTTTTAACTAGTTCCCAAGATGATGTTAAGATCACCAATGTTTGAGTAAAGCCATTCCTGCCTGGTTTCTGGATAAGAAACTGAGACCCAGAGGAAGCGGCTAGCCCAAAGTCCTACCACACCACCACCAAAACCAGCCAAGGATAGTGGTAGTACCGTTCTGAATTCTTCCAACATAGTAATTCTTTTTTTTGGTCCCGGAGACTGAACCTAGGGGGCTTAACCACTGAGTCATATCCCAACTTTTTTATTTTGAGACAGGATCTTGCTAAGTTGCTTAAGGCCCCACTAAGTTGCTGAGGCTGGCCTTGAACTTGCAGTCCTCCTGCCTTAGCTTTCCAAGTTGCTGAGATTACCAGTGTACGCCACCATGCCCAGCCCAATGCATACCTGTCGTCTTCTGCTGAGGCTTCCCTGGCTGCCCTGCCCCTACCCTTCCCAGGCCCTCTGCTGCCCTGTCTCTTCCTGGCTCTTGCCATCCTCTCACACACTGGGTGCTTTGCTCATCAGTCCACTACCCTGCTGCCCCATAACCTCGAGGGGAAGACTTGTCTCTCTCATTATCCCGAAGTCCAGAACAGTGCTGGAAACTTTGTGGCCACAACAAGACACTTGCTGGAGAGTCAGTGAACTCATCAATTCCTCCTGACACTACGTGACAGGTTCACCTTACTTTGTGGTGAGTAAGCTGAAGCACAGAGATACCCAGCTCCACACTTGTCTGTTACTGTTGGGCAAGGACCTGAACTCAGGCATGACATCCAAGCCCACCTGACTGCCATCTTTCTTGAGCAAGGCCATGAGATACCCCAATGCCCCAGTCATTTCCAAGGCAAGGACCTGGAGCCTCAGATGTAACCTAAATGGAGGGTAAGAGGGATGGCTGGACACAGTTCCAGTCCTGACTCTAAAGCTGGTTTGTGCTGACCACAGCCATGGGTCGCCTCCCATCACTGCTAATCTTTGACACTTACTATATGCCAGGAGCTGCTTACGCCCTTCATGTACCTTGTCAACATGAAACTCCACCACAGCCCTATCATGTGCCTTCTTTAGAGGCAGAGGGGAGGGAGCTTCACCAGGATCACTCAGAGGGCCAGGGAGCAAAGCTAACCCAGGGCAGGAGCACCTGACTCTGGTGAGAGTGAGGGTACCTGGAGAGGGGTGAAGGCCACACTGGAGGCAGTCCCAGAGGAGCGGTCTCGGATTGTGGATTTCCCACCATACACCACACTTTGCTTCTGCAGAGTTCGCTGCGGGAGGGAAAGGGAGGCTGTGATCTGGGCTCACCTGGCCCCTGGCCCCTTTACCCCCTGGCCCCATGCAGATGGCCCATACCTGTAGCGTCTTAGAAATCCTGGCTTTGGTGGCCTCATTCACCTGTGTCTGCCGCACACGACCACTACCTGATTTGCCCAGGTGGCCCAGGCTAAAGCCTAGGTCCTCCTGGTAGGCATCCTCCTCGATCTGGTGGGAGGGAGAGAATCCTTCAGCCAGACACAAGGACTACACTCAGCCAGCCCCTTGGCACCCTCCAACTTGCTGAAACCCAGCAGTTTCGAGTGCTGGCCTCAAAGACACCCATTCAGCCTGAGTGCCTTGTGAAGCCCCAGCCCAAGGGCACTTAGGTGACACAGGGGACCCCTCAAGACCCCTGCCTGACAGTGCTCAGGTGATGCTGGGACCCTTGAGAAACAGGATCCTGGTGCTACTCCCTGAGCTGCAGTGATAGCTCAGTGCTCCATCACCAGCACATTAGAGGCAAGACGTGGGGTGGGGTTCACTGCCAAGATGGCACCTCGTTCTTGAGCTAGTTCTTGAGGGACCCGCTGGAGGATGCTCAGATATAGGACGGAGCACAGCCAGGGGGCTCATGAGCAGTTGGGCCCCTCACAAAGTCAGCTGAGCCCTGAAGCAGCCTCAAGGTAGGAGGGAGGAGCTGGAGAGGCCCATAGGGCTCAGCTCAGGAGCCTGGGTGCAGAGGAGACTTGTGGGGAGCTGGGCAAGGGGACAGGCTGGGATAGGAGAGTAGGTCCAGAGAGTGGGAGGACACCAAGGTTCCTTGGCTGCCAGGCAGGGGTCTGACCTCTCCAAAGCTCATGCGGTTGGCCTGCTTCCGGATCTCTGTCAGCCCCAGCCGCTCCTTCATCTTGCGGTACCTGCAACAGGTGCGGGGAGCAGAGGCCCAGGAGTCAGCTGAGAGCATGGCAGCCAATTCCTTTTCCACCAGCCCTGGACCCAGGGCTGCTCACCTGCGGCCACCTCGCTTCTTCCGCTGCCCATCCAGGGGTGCAGGCAGGGGCTTCACTTGCTTTACAGGTGGCGGCTCCTGCCACTTGTCAAACTTGCGCTCAATCTCGTCCTTCAGTTCATAGCCCACCTGGAGAGGGGTGAGGAGAGGCGGTGGCTGCCCACCAGGCCTTGCCCATCCATCCACCATCCTTGTCCACCAGAGCAGTCTCCTCAGGAGTCTTCCTCCTGGGGTCCTACAGGATCCCATGGACTCTCAGGGCTTCAAATCCCATCTAGGACTTCATGACCCTTGAACCTTTACCTGGGGCTTAGCCCGCACCTCTGAGTTCAGCACCCCGTGGACAACCACCTCTACAGGAACGCTTCAACAGTGACACAGCCAGGCAGAATCCCTGCCTCCTCCCCTCTCCAGTCTTCTGCCCCTCGTTCCCAGACCAGTAGATGGCAGGTCACCTCCACAGCCTCTCTCCCACACCGCGGATCACTCTAGGCTCTTCCTTCAGAGTGACTCCAGCTGGCCCCTTTGGGCACCTCTATCACAGCCAGAGTGTGTAGGCCTGTCAACTACCTACCTGTGTCCCCAGGCCCCCTCTCCTGGGGCTCACAGTGCTCCAGCCTCAGGGCCCCTACCCTGATCATTTCCTCTGCCTGGAATGTTCTTCCCCCACGCACCCATGCAAGTCACCCCCTTAGTCCTCTCCCCATCAGAGACACCTCCCTGGCATCCCAGCTACGTGGGCATCTCACTTCCCTCCTACCCGGGCCCTGAACTACGCCTGGCATTTATTTATTCACTTAGCCCTGAGGGACAACTACACACACGGTTTACCATCGGTCACGCCCGCCCGTGTCTGTGCCACCCCTGCTGTGTCCCCAGCTGAGACAGTAGACACAGAGGCCGAGCACCTGACACCACTGGGCGGCTGCCTGGAAAACAAAGGTGCGCCAGATGGAGGCAGACCTACTTTCCTGAACAAATCCAGGAAGGAAAACAGAAGTTGCTGAATAACTGCTTGAGTGAGGTCCAGGAGCCCCTGCTTGTAGAGAGAATACTGCAAAACAATGTCCCCTCAACACCCCCCGAGGGGGTCCACGTTCAAACCACCAGGACCCACGACTGTCACCATGCACAGCAAAGAGTCTTTGTAGATGTGACTGAGATAATGACTGTGAGGTGGAGACATGCTCCCATTATCAGTGTGGGCTCAATGTCGTTACAGGGGTCTTAAAACAGAGGAGACGGGAAGATGGAAGCAGAGCTGGAGAGGCCAAGACGCTACACAGCTGGCTTTGGAAATGGTGGGGGTGGCTGGCCCAGGAAGGAGGCCACCTCTGGAAGCTGCAAAAGGCACAGGAACAGGGCTCCCAGAAGGGAACAGCCCTACTGGCACCTGGACATCAGCTTTGCAAGACCCATTTTGCATTCTGGACTTCTGACCTCCAGGACTGAGAGATAATAAACCTGTGTTTTAAGCCCCAAGTTTGTGCTGACTTGCTACAACAGTCCCAGGAGAGGAACACAGGGCGGGTGGGGGGGATCCAGCCTCCAGGGGATCACAGACAGACACACCACCTGGGCGGTCCTGACATATGCTGTGGGCCTCTGTGTCCCCCTGGACAGACCCAGATGCCAGCCGCCCTCACCTTCCCCTCGGTGCTCTCATGGAAGCTGTCCACACGGGCTGCCAGCGTGCACTTGGCAGCCACCAGCCGGGCTGCTTTCCGCCGGAGATCCTGGAACAAAGGAAAGGAGGGGCCCTTGGTGACATGGCCTGGGTTGGATTAACTCTCATGCTTTGGAGTAAGACAGGTAGTGCTAGAGGACCCTGGCCACGAGTACTGGGCTCCAACACCTTCACCCTCCCCTGTGAGTATGTAACTCAGGGCACGCTGCTGGCTCCCCAGGTGTTCTAGTAGCGACCTGGAAGGTCACCATGAGGACCAAAGGAGAAAACCCACATGCAGATGCCCCTTCAGCACTGGCCACCAACACTGTTCCCCCATCCCACAGACAGAAGGGAAGCTGGCCAGGGCACAGGACCACGGCCAACAGACCAGGGCTGGACCCAGACCTGCCTGTCCCAGAGCTGTGGCTCCACACAAGAGGGAGTGTGAGGTGGCGCCTGGGCCAAGCAGCAAAGGTGGACCCCAGCTCTGGGCCGATGGCCTGGATCCAGATGACTGCACTACCCACATACTCTTGGAGAAGCCACCAACACTCAGCACCTCGGTTTCTTCCTCTGTAAAATGGGCGCCAAGAGCAGCTGGCAACACTGGAGCAGAGTGAAGTGCCATCTTCACAGTGTGGTGAGGATTCAGGGAAATCCCTGAGTGTTTCTAAAACTCCAGCCATCATGGTCTCCACCACCACCGTCACCATTCCAGCCATCGCTGTCCCTACACTGTCACACGGCCATCAACCCTTTTTCTTAACCTACTCTCACACAGCACAAACCTGTTTAAGAAGGGAACTTAATGGTATCACAAACGGGAGGTTACTAAGTAACAGAAGCAAAGTATGTGGAGACTAAAATAAAGAGACTCATTGGCGTGTCCCTGAGATTCACGCTTCTGTGCTTCTAAAGGGAGGTGGCTCCTGTTCTAAGAAACATGAAAACTGTGCAGAAAGCCCTTGGTCACAGACTTGATAGATAACATTAAAACAACAAAGCCAGAGGCAACGATGTGTATTAAAGAATTTAACTTTGCCCTGGGCTCCTGGGAGGTGACCTTGGCTAGCCTGCAGCCCTTGGGCTGGCTGGCTGGTTATGAGGTGGTCCAGTGTACTATACAGCTGGTCCCTCAGGGAAGACCAGCCATGTGACTTAGGCTGGGGGCTCTTGTTTGCAGACTGAGATCAGTCATAAGGGCAACTTGATCATGTCCATGCAGCTGAGCCCCAAGAGCCTAACACTGAGGCCTACAAGAGCTTCCTGTTGGTGATACTTTGTGCCTATCATGTGCTGATGCAAGGAAGCAACAGTGTCCTGACTCCAAGGGACAAGAACTGAGTCCTATGGTGCTTCTCTCTCCTGGATCCAAGCCCTAGACCTCTTGTTGGCTGCTGTGAATCTGCCCCTGTAATAAGCCATACCAGCATCTCTCACGCAGCCCCGCAAATCCTTCTAGGGAATCACCAAACCTGAGGGGTCTTGGGCCCCTCACTCACAAGCTAACCTCAGGCTGCTGGTCCAGTCCTGCTCTGTAGGTGTTCTGAACATAATGGGTCCTCACAGAAGCCACATGAAGCAGACACTATCTCCCCACTTTACAGAGGACAAGCCCAAAGCATGGTGAGCAGCCCTCGCTGAGCTCACCCAAATTGCTCTGCAGTGCTTCAGAACCCATGTCCTCATTCCTGTGCCTGCACTACCCTGTTCTCCAGGCTCCTAACGGTTACTGACAGCTGTGCAAGAGCTGGGGCTGAGGAGTGACAACAGGGAGGGCTCACCGGGGGCAGGGACTGCACGATGTCACTATGGTAGATGTAGCCAGTATGGGGCAACACCGAGGTAGATGAGAAGCCAGAGAGCGTCTTGCGCTGGGCCCCGAGCAGCATGATGTTGCAGGCAGGCATCTTGGAGAGGTTGGTCAGGCCACCAGCCACGCCTGCAGCAGGAGAGGAGAGGTCAGAGGAAACATGGGGTGTGCATCTGGAGACTCACTGTGTGCTCCATGCCTTTACATGAGGATCTGCTTGGATCCCCACAGAGGCCCTGCCAGGAAGGACTGACGTCTCTCATCTCACTGGAGAGATGCAGAGGAGGTTCAGAGGAAATCCAACAGCAGTGACCCCAAAGTGCATGCTAAGCCACACTACTCCACTCTGAGGATACTGACTGCTTTGGAACAGTTTTCTTCAAACCAGGGCTCCTCTGACGACCATGCGTGGGCCTAGTCATCCTGGTTTCCGGGGGAAGGGGACGGGGGCTGTACACGAGCTCCACAGTGGTGTTGTGCGGCTCTGCAGCACTGGGTATCCACTCGGGCCTCGCACATGCTAGGCAAGGGCCTTGCCACCGAGCCACACCCCAGCCCTTTCTATTTTATTTTGAGACAATGTCTTGCTAGTTGGATAGGACCTTGCTGAGTTGCTGACGCAGATCTTGAGCTTTCAGTCCTTCTGTCTCTGGCTCCCTGGTTGCTGGGATTATAGGTGTGCCCCACTGCACCAGCCACAGGGTGTTTTTTTTAGTTGTTGATGGGTCTTTATTTATTTATATGTGGTGCTAAAGAGTCAAACCCAGGGCCTCACATGTGCCAGGCAAGTGCGCTATGGATAAGCCCCAGCCCCAGCGCCCACAGGGTGTTTTTAAGGATCACGCAAACTACCTCATCAAAAGAATGAATCCTTAAAACAAGACCTTATGTCCAAATGTAGTCACATTCTGAGGGACTAGAACTCCCAGAGTTATACAATACATTGGCTAACCTGTCTGTGGGACATGGCCTAGGGCCTTACCCATGATCTTGGCAGCTGTGGATGCTCCGATGATGATGGACAGGTTGGGTGCGATAAAGGACATCCGGGATTCCACATACTCATAGATGCGGTGCTTGGAGGCATTCAGCTCCAGCGCCATGTCGCAGGCCTCCTCCAGCCGCTCCAGCTCCTCCTCCGACAGCTGCTGCCTGCAAGGCAGATGGCCCCAGCCCTGCTAAGTGCCCCAGCTGCCTGGTATCAGCCCAGGCCCCCCTGCTGTGTGTGGGCACACCTGTGTAGATTCAGGGCAGTCAAGTCCTATCATCCCAGAAGCCGAGGCACAAGGGAATCACAGTTCTCAGCTAGCACCACCCTGGCCAGCCTGGGCCCTTGTCCTGCCCTTTCTGGCCTCTGTTGTGAACCAGGCCTGGGGAGATGTGCAGCACAGCATCCCCTGGCATACGTACCCCTGGGTGGTGGAGGCGGTGACACTGACGACCATGATGGTGGCGTTGGTCAGGATCTGCTGCAGGTTCTCGTTGTTCTTGCACTTGTCCAGGCTGTTGCCCAGCTCCTGAGGTAGGGAGGGGAGGGAGCAGGGTCCTTGAACTCAGGACGGAGTTGGCTCTTGCTCAGCACCCAGTCTGGGTCTCTTCTTGGGGACACTGGGAAGTTGTAGTCTACACATGCGGAGCTTCTCCTTCCTCTTACCAGTTCCCAGAGTTTCGCTCAGAGTATTAGCTTTGTCTGCCTGCTTGGCTGATCCAGAAATGAGCCTGAGCAGAGTCGTCACCCAGAGGAAGTGCCCTGAATAAGCCCACTGGTCCATTCAACTACGGTCACAGATGTAGTGAAAAGGACTTCCTTTGCCACCATCCTGGTCTTTTCAGGGACACGGGGTTGGGGGGGCGTGTTCTTCTCCTCCTGCTGCTCTTTTCTCAAAATCCCTCAGCCCTCCTATGAGACTCAGAACCTTATAGGTCTGACGTGGTCTCCCTTTCTAGCCTCCCTCCCTGCCCCTCCTCCTTTCCTCTTGCCTCCTGCCAGTCAGGGTTTTTGCACTTATGCAACAGTGTCCTCTGTATCTTTACATGACTGCTGGGTCAGCCCTCAGACCTCAACTCAAATGTCACCCGCTCTGGCCACAGCTGGGGCAATAATAGTCAGGCCAATGGGGATCCCATTGGGAGATGAAGGGAAGACAGCAGCAAGGGGTGGGGGCACAGGGAGTGGCACAAGAACATCCCTCCTGGTTCCATCCCTCCCTGCTGAGCAGATGGGAACACCATAGCTTCCAGTCACCTCTCCCGTCATGTCCAGACCTCGAGGTTTCTGGACCAAGGGCCTGAGTGGGCCTTGCCCCCTTTTGCACTCTAATGGCCTCAGTTCTTCCAGGGTCCAGCTTCTCTCCACTCACCTTGACTGTGCGGATGTAGTCCAATGCGTTGGGGACCAAGGACTCCAGTTCAGGGAATCTCTTTGAGTACTTATCACGGATGAACTTATGGATGATGTCTAAGGTGAACAGAAGAGCAGATGTCCAGTGAGGAGTTGGCAGGCTCTACTGGTTGTTCCTAATGTCCACTGCCCCCTCTTCCTTTAGAAACCACACCCCTGAATCACAGCTTGGCACACGGACATCCAGTATAAAGGCTACATTTCCTGGCTGCCTTTAATGGTAGGTGTGCCCACATGAGTTAGTTCTGGCCCACAAGGTGTAAACCAAAGTGACCTGTGCAATATCCAGGTCATGCCCTTAAGAAAAAAAGAACCAGGACCTTCTCTTCCCTCCCACCTACTGGTGGGGGTGTGGAGGTAAGGGATGGAAGCAGGGCATCACCCTGTAGCATGAAATAGGTGACAGAGAAACAAGACAGAAAGAGCCTGGGTCCTGCAGAGACTCAACGGTGACACCAGGCCTGGTCTGCTGACTCTGACTCACGTATCACATGAAAGCCACGGTTACAGCAGCTGAACCTGGATTCGAGCTAACACCAGGGCTTACGGGAAGCCCCCTGGGAATGGCCAGTGAAGGAATTGGTCCAGGTTCCTGCTTGTCCCTCCTGTGGGGAGGGGCAGGGAGTGAGGGGAGACCAGCTGTCTTCACCGCCCTTCTCGGCACTCACTCAGCTCATTCTCGATCTCCACAGTCAGGTTGTTGGCATCCACGATGACACGGTACTCAGGGGCTGCCTCTACTGGTCCCATCACTGTGGAGATGAGAAGCAGCCTAGATGGGTGTGTGATTAAACTCCACACCTCCTAGGTCACAGCTAGGGGTATGAAGCTGGAGGGAAGCAGGAAGGCTGAACGTCCACTAGCTGATGGATCTATGTTTGCAAATACCCTGGAACTCACGGCCTGCCTCCAATCTCTCTCTCTGGTCTGCCCTGTCAGCCAGTCTAGACTTGACCCCATTGTGCCCCAGAACTAAAACCCCAAGGCTCACAACTAAGCTCCCCAGACTGATATTCAAGGCCTCATATGCCTACAAGCCTGGTAAGGACCAGTACGAGGAGGCACCTTTGGTGCTTAGACCCTGGAGCCACTCAGCTGGCACTTGAGGACTCACCACTCTGCAGTCTGGCTCTCAGTCTCATAGCCCATCCTCTCAGCACACCTCCATTTCCTCACACCCCAGCCGCAAAGGCCAGACTTCAGTTTCACTCCTCTGGCTTTACATGTGCTGTTCCCTCTCCCTCAAACCTCCCTTCCTCAGTCTGTTTCTAGAAGCTCCTCGTTCTGTGTTAGTACTAACAGCCATGGGATTGACATTGACCCTATCACCACGAGCAGTAGCCACAGCAGCTGTCACGGTCGGGACTTAGCAGGGATGTGTCAGGCATTGTTCTAAGTGTCATACGTGCTAATTTACTTCATCCACAACCCCCCAGGGAGGTGGACATTACATCAGAATTGCCAAGAAGGAAATGGAGGGCGCTGTCTGATGTTGGAGTCAGTAGATGGCAGAGCTGAGACCTGACTGCAGGCAGGGTGGCTTCAGAGTCAGAGTCGTAATGTCTTTAACCCGAATGTCCAAATGCCTCTTGAAGCCCTTAAGACTCAGATGGTGACCCAAGGGAACCAGATGTCTCCTCTGCACTCCATAACACAAGCTACCTCTGCTACACAAGGATCACCACCTGGTTTGAGTTGTTTTGTGTCCACCTTCCCCACCAGATACCAAGTCCAAGCAACTCTGACTCAGTCCCTGAGCCTGGCCTGACATCAGGAAGTTGTCCATTTCAGAACTGCCCATGCATGGCTCTCTGGGTCAAGAAGTTCCTCAGACTAGCACCTAGAACCTGTAGGAGATGGCATCTTCCTAGTTATGCCTGGAGCTCTGGGCATGCTGTTCTCTTGCTCTGGGACCCCTTCCTCCCTTTCTTTGCTTGGTATATGTACTCATGCTCCAAACTCTAATTCAGGTATCACTTCTTCCTTGACCCCTGAGACAGGTTCAGCCAACCTACCCTGTGGCTCTGAAGTATACTGAGCCTGTCACCACCCACCAATAACTGCCTGGAGCCTGGCCTAACTCCTCCACTAGACCCTCAGCATTTTGAAAGCAGAGACCTGGGCTGATTCAACTGAGAGTGCTCAGGAAAGTGTTAAATAATGGAAGAAGTGAATCTCCCTGAAGCTCTACTATGACTACATCATTCCTATGCCCAGCAGCTTCCCAGGAATTCCACTGCTAGGGAATTTCACTTGAGAGCCCATCCTGCCCAGAAGAAGAGGAATGGAAACCAAACTGCACTCTTAAGATGTGATCTGAGTGCTTAAGAGATGACCCAGTGTTCCCCAAAGTTGGAATTGTGAAAAGAATTTAGGTGATACCCTAACAACTGTATTTATTTTTATGGTTACTTTTATTTATCAAATGACTCCCAGTGTTCCATTTGTAATAGTAGTTCCCTTAGTTTTTAAACTTTAGCAGAAACATTCATTAATTTGAAGCAAATGTTAATAATACGACATATGGTTTACACAATAGCAAAAACTCTCCAACTGGTCATGTCAATCACTAAAGTTTGGGGAACCTTGAAATAAGTACTATCACAATTAGTAAGTGCTCAACAGAGTAACTACTTAAGTGTCAGCTTTATAATGCAATGTATTTTTAGGGGATAAATGAATTGGAGTGGAATAAAAAAGAAAAGAAAAGAAAATGGCTCTGGAAAAGGATGAGAGGGAACTACACTCAATTTTCAAAGCAACACAGAGCAAAAGAGCAAGAAGGCCCAGCAGGACAAGGGACAAAGGGGAGGAAGTACCTTCTGAAGCTCTGGCCTGCTTGCTGATATATTCCTCAATCTTCATCATGATCTCTGCAAACTGTCAGGAAAGGAGAGTAGAGTCAGAATCCAGGACTGTTAAAGAAGAGTTATGGCCCCCACCCTCTGCTCCTGGGAGCTTCTCTTTATAGCCATCCACACCCTCATCCTCTCACCATCTTGCTGTCCCATAGCTTGGCAATACTTTTGACCGAGTCCCCAGAAAGATCCAGCTGTGTCTCCTCCTGTACATCCTCGATGGCTGGTTCCTCCTCTTCTTCTCCATAGCTTCCTCCTTCCTCCTCTTCTGCTGCCTCCTCAAGATCAGCCAAGAGTTCATCTGCCAGAGACATCCCAAAGCCTATGGGGAGGGAGCAAGACCATACCCGAGTTGAGTCCTTCCTATTACCAGAAGGCAGGCCCTGGTCCTTCTTGTCAGCTCTAGTATGCAGACTCCACAAGGACAAGCGCTTTCCTTTGTTCCCTGGGGGTGTCTCCACAGCACACCCCTTTCACCACCACCTTGCTAAGACTTACCACCTTCTTCTCGCGCCTCCGGAGCCTCGTGCAGTCAGTCCTCTTCGCCTCACTCTTCCCCGGCCCAACGCCTCGGCCCCGCGCGCTCCTTGTCCCCGTCCAACCCCTGCACCCCATTCCAGCCCAGGGAGCTTTGTGATGCACCCCACACGCCCTGCGTGTTGCCCTAAGGCGCTCCGCACACTCGTGATTACTTAAGCGATCCCCGATGAAGTTCGCCTCCCGGGCATCGGAGAGGGCGCCGGTCACGCCCCCGGGGCCGTGCCACAGGAGAAGCACAGCAGACCTTTCAGCGACCGGCCTAGGAAGACCTGTCCTTGTCCTTCTCCTCACACACTTCCCGCGCAGACCCCGGGGCCCGGCCTCCCGCCCTCCCCTCGCCTCCATCACACTCACCTCCTCACTCCGCTCCACGGCGCCTAGGAGATCAGCTTTGCGAGAGCGGTCGACACTCACTGATGACGTCTCAAACCTGCGCCGAAATTGCGACAAAACTGCGCTCTGATTGGCCACCGCCCGCGACTTTCCGGCAGCGCTTGGAACAACTTTATTAGCACCTGCCTCGGAGCAGAGACGGGGTTGCTGGGCCCAGGGCACGGCCTGGCGGGCTCACGGCCCGCGGAGGCCTGGGCCTGCAAGCGAGGGTCACCGCGGGCAGGCGACGCGGCGTCGGGACAAGAATAAATACGGCGCCCCGCGGGCGACTATTGGCGGAGTTGGGTGAGAAAACAAGGCCTTAAGCCGGAAATAGGAAACTACAACTCCCGGGGGGCCCCGGGCCAGGCCGAGCTACCCGGGCCGCGAAGCCTGATGGGACAAGTAGTTTTGTGCACGGCTCAACCTGGGCACCTGAGGCTGGAGCGCTGAGGCCTGCCGCGCCCCGGGCGGGAGACATGGAACTGGAGCAGAGAGAGGGGTGAGTAGCGGAGCCCGGTGCCCGGCTGCAGAAAGACGACGCTTCCCCGCGACGTGCGGTTGTCAGAGCTCGACCCGAGGCCGTGGGCGTTGATTTGTGGTCTGTACAGCAGTGTCCTGCCCCGGAGGGCTGTCCGCTCCGGGGCCGAGACGGGCTCTAGGGGAGGGGGCTGGGGCTGGGAACTCGGGTCTGAGGGGAAGGTGGTCCTGGACCCCGGGTCTGAGGGGGAGGTGGCCCTGGATCCCAGGGTCTGAGAGGGGGAGGTGGCCCTGGACCCCCGGAACTGAGAGGGAGGGCTGGCCCTGGACCCCCGGGTTTGCGGGGCAGTGGCCCTGGACCCCCGGGTCTGAGAGGGGGAGGTGGCCCTGGACCCCCGGAACTGAGAGGGGGAGGTGGCCCTGGACCCCCGGAACTGAGAGGGAGGGCTGGCCCTGGACCCCCGGGTTTGCGGGGCAGTGGCCCTGGACTCCCGGGTCTGACGCGGTAGGGCTGACCTTGAACCCTCGGGCCTGGGGGGGGGGGAGGGCTGGACCTGGACCCTGTGTCTGGGGGGGCGGTGACCCTGGACCCCGGGTCTGGGGGAGGGCTGGAGAGCAGCCGGCTGCGCCTGACCCCTGCTGACCCACAGAACCATGGCCGCCGTGGGCTTTGAGGAGTTCTCGGCGCCCCCGGGCTCGGAGCTGGCGCTGCCGCCCCTGTTCGGCGGGCACATCCTGGAGAGCGAGCTGGAGACGGAGGTGGAGTTCGTGTCCGGAGGCCTGGGCGGCTCCGGGCTCAGGGAGCGGGACGAAGAGGAGGAGGCCGCCCGGGGCCGGCGGCGACGCCAGCGGGAACTCAACCGCAGAAAGTACCAGGCGCTGGGCCGGCGCTGCCGAGAGATCGAGCAGGTGGGCAGCGCGCTTCCGTGTCGGGGTCCCGGGCCAGGGCCTGCCCACATGCCCTCTTCCTAGTGGCCCTGCCTTCCCTCTTCCCTTCCCGTTTATTTACCGGCCTGGGACCGCCGCTCCTGGAGAGCCCTCTCCTCGGGAGCCCCTGACGCCAGCCCAGCTCTGGCGGCTCCATCCACGCACCTCCCCGTCCTCAGCCCAAGCTCTTCAGTTCTGTGCCCCTAACTCGAGGCCCCAGGCCAGTCTACTCTGCTCAAGAACCATCCCTGGACCCTTCTCCCTCAAATCCCCGCGGCCCCTTCCCCAGCTGGGACGGCTGCTTGTCCCCTGGTGAGAATAAGGGTGGAGCAGCAGGCCAGGGACACCAGGGCCAGATGCTTGGGTTTTTTTCTTTCTTGGGAGCTAGGGAACCCGATTACAGTTTTAACAGAGGGAAACACAGGGCCAGGCCTGGGTCCTGGAAGACTCTTGGGAGGTGGTCCTATCAGGTTTGCTCAGTAAACTGGGACCAGCTCAACAGTCACTCTGACAGTTTGAGGGCCTGTTAGTCTGAGATCAGGTGTCAGCAGGGATGTTCCCAGAGGGCTGGAGGCTGGCTGCGTTCTAGGCCTTCCTCTCTTACGCTGCCAGTAATCGTTGGTGTTCTTTGGCGTGTAAAGGCATCCCCTGACCTCTGCCTTTTCCTTGCACATGTGTTACGTCTGTTTCCCTTTTTATAAAGATGGCAGTCATGCTGGGTTAAGGCCTCCCATGACCATGTTTGTTTTTTTAATATTTATTTATTTTTTTAGGTGTAGATGGACCCAACATAATGCCTTTAGTTTTTTTATGTGGTGCTGAGGACCCAACCCGGGTCCCGCCCGTGCTAGGGGAGCGCTCTATCCTCTATCGCTGAGCCACCATCCCAGCCCATGTTTTCACTTGACTACCTCTGTGAAGACTACCTCCAAATCCAGTCACATTCTGAGGCGCTGGGAGTTAGCACTTCAGCACACCTTTCTGGGTGTGTGTGGGGGGGGACACGACACAAGTCAACCCATACCAATGGTATGGTGGTTCTGAGAGCGGACAGACCAGGGGCCAGGAGACCAGGGAGGTATTCAGAATGCTGCCTGACAGGTGAATGGCAGAGTCCAAGGGAATTCTACTTGAGCCTGCTCTTAACCCACTTCCCTAGGAACAGTCTGTTCTTATCCCTGTTTGACACCTGCAGGAACCCAAGGCTTCAAGATTTAGTAACTTACTCAAGTTCACAGGTAGGATTTGAAGTTCAAGGTCAGGATTTGAACCTAGGTTTTTCCGAGCAGGAGGAGCACATGCTTCAGCCAATACTAGGCTGTTGCCTGAGCCATGTTTCTGCCCTCCACACCCAGGCTGAGGTCCTCAGAAACTGCAGGGGCTGTCCCCTCAGCCTGGAAGGCTTTGCTCCTGGTAGTCACTCCTTTGTCTCCTTCCCATCACTCAGCCCACCAGTCCTCTGATAGCACTCACTAAAGTGGCCCCGCCTTGCCTTTGGCATGTCAGCCTGGCTGGTGTGCATCACGCACTTAGCCCTACAGTTGCTCATTCAGCTGACGGGGGCTGCTGTGTGCAGGCACTAGGCCCTCCATAGATGGCGCTCCATCAGACCTGTCCAGTGAGTGGGAGACTAGTGGAATCCAGTGTACCTGCTCACCATCTCCCCGCAGGTCAATGAGCGGGTCTTGAACAGGCTCCACCAGGTGCAGAGGATAACTCGAAGACTCCAGCAGGAACGCAGGTAACCCTTTCTACCTCACCACCCCTCACCATCTCTGCCATCTTCACCCACCTGGCCCTCACAGGCCTCAAGGACAAGAGGTTGAAGATGAAGGCTAGGCTTAGAGGCAGACAAGAAGAAAGAGTGGAGCTGGGTTTTAGAGGGAAAAGCTGGCTCCAGGACCCAGGGAAGGGCTGGGAGAGCAGACTGAGTGGACAGGACAGCAGGATGTTTGGCTCTGAGCAAGCAATAGCCCGTCTGAGCTGCATCTTCCAATCAACTGAGGGCAACACCAATGTCAAAGCTGCTCTGAGGGTTAGGCTGGGCTCTTGGGGATATGCTCAGCTTGGAACTTCCCTGAAGAGGTATTTGTGAAATAAAAGATCACCTGTGTAAAACACCGCCAGGATCCTGATATGGGAAGTGTGCAGAAAACTTGTGGAAGCAGAGGGGAGGAAGAGAAAGCAGCCTTGGTCGGAGGTGAGGTTCCCAGTAGGAGTGTCATGCTCACCTCAGTCATTAATAGGAATCAGCTCCTAAGTGAATGTTTGCAAAATGCCAGCCTCAGAGAGCCCTTAGAGTATCGCTGTGTCTGCATCCAGCCCAGACAGATCAGTATCTCCCACTTACAGAGGAAACGAAAGGTCAGACAAGCCATCTTGCCCAAGGCCCCACTGCCTGGCTAGTGCCCAGTTTCCAGGCCTCTCAGGCTGCAGAACTATAAATCTGGGTCAAGGACAATCTGGCTTCAAGTAGAATAAGAGCTGGGCTCTACTGTTTGCCCCCAACCCCACTAATAAATAAGCTGTCCCACTGGTGGCCTCTCTGTTCACACAGATTCCTCATGAGAGTGTTGGACTCCTACGGGGATGACTATCGGGCCAGCCAGTTCACCATTGTGTTGGAGGTGAGCACTGGCCTTCGGGCAGGTTGGGAAACTGAAGCCCAGGACACAGTCTTGACTTCCTCCCCTTTACCTACCAGGATGAGGGCAGCCAGGGTACAGATGCCCCCACTCCAGGCAATGCTGAGAACGAGCCTCCAGAGAAAGAGGGGCTGTCCCCCCCTAGAAGGACTCCTATACCCCCAGAACCCAGCAGCCCAGCCCCTGGTGAGGGGCCCAGTGGGCGGAAGAGGCGGCGGGTACCTAGGGATGGGTGCCAGGCAGGAACCACGCTGACTCCAGAACTGGCCCCAGCACAGGTAGGAAGGAATCCAGGTGCTGTGGCCAAAGTGTCACTTGGCTCCTGGGCTTGGCTGCTGTGCTGTGGGGCCCAGAGCTAGGCAGAGCTGGAGAAAGGTGAAGCAGGAAGGGCTGAGGAGGCCTGGGGCTGGACAAGACTCCAAGGGGAAGACCTGCAGAAGGAAGTGGCTGGAGAGGTAGCAAGATAGGAGGAGAGAAGGAGGGCAGGCGGGTGAGGGTGGAGAATGTGGCACGTCTGGGTGCAGAGCTGGGGCTGCCTCTGAGCACAGGAAGCTGGCCTGTGAAAACAGTGCTGGGAGACCCCAGGTCTCCCGCGTTCCCAGGCTCACTTGTGCTTTCCTTCCTTCTTCAGATTAAGGCTGAGGAAGATTTTGGCTTTGAAACAGATGAGACTCTGGATTCAAGTTGGGTTTCTCGGGGACCAGACAAACTGCTGCCCTACCCAACTCTTGCCAGCCCACCCTTTGACTGACCCCAACCCAATAAACTGCCCCCCCCATTCAACCTAGTCCCTGTCAACTGCTCCTATTTCTCATCACACGTGGGTTGGTTTCACATTTTATTGGGCGAAGGTGCCTCCTCCCTGTCAATGGAAGTGCTCACAGTTTCTTCAGCCACTCCAAGCTGGGGCCCTGGGGGTCCTGGGGGTGACTGGGCACGTCAGGCATGTTCCCATCATCTCGGACGGGCACTGTGAGACAGAAGGGTGGGCCACTGAGATCAGCAGATCTTTACGGCCCTGCAGAGAACAGCAGGAATGTTGGTGCAAGTTCAAAGGGAAACAGGTTTCCAGGGGAGAGAAAGGAGAGCCAGGATCAGAGAATCGGTGACTCAGAGAGGTAGAGAAACAGGAAATGGTGGGAATGACGGTTATCCCCAGTGATGGGGAACCAGACACCTGGAAACCAACAGATGCAGGAACCCAAAGAGGAACAGAAATCTGGAAAGATAATAGAAACTCAAAAGTATAAAAACAATGGGATGCAAAGTATGTGGATTAAGGATTTGGACAGGGAGAGTGCAGACAAACTGCAATATCTGACCCTGCTCAGGAATGGACTGCCCACTTCCACCCCTCCCTACAGCACAGGTCCCTGCTCACCTGGGTAGTTGTAGGGTGTGGCTTTGTTGATCATGATGGCATACTTGGTGTAGGGGCTGATTGGGGGCAGAATCACAGCTGTGGAGAGAAGAGTAAGGCCCAGCTTAAAGTGATTTTCTGAGGTGGGGAAAAGGGCAAAAGCTGAGTCTTGGCAAAGAAGGGGGTATCAAGGGGAGCAGGAAGGGCTAGAAGTTCCAGGAGGACACTTCATTCTGTGGGCCCTTCAGTATTCTAGGATCCCCATTTACAGGCAGAATACTTCAAGGGAGTTGATGGTCCAGGGATGGGAGCCCATCAGTCAGGGACAAGTCAGGCCTGGAGGGCAGAGGGTAGTGAGGCATACTAGAGGTGAAAGGGTGTGCAAGGTGTGCAAAAGGATCTAGGCCAGGGCTGTCTGACATAAAGATAACTTTACATTGTAATTTTACATGGTGGCATTAAATGTTTCATATTAATCTTATAATATGTTAATCTGGTACACCCAAACATTTTTACATAAAAAATCAACATTAAAATGTTGATAAGTGTACATATTTTTGAACATGCTAAGCTTTTAAATCCAGTGTGTCTCCTACCATCTCAAAGTACTGGCCCCCCTCAAAAGCTCAGGGGCCCCGTGGCGGTCTAGAATTTCATCCGGTGTGATCTGCAGACCAGCAGTACTGACAAGACCTGGGAACTTGTTAGAAATGAAGAATCCCAGGCCTTGCCCCAAGCTTACAGAATCATAAATGCTTTTAACGGGACCGCTCACCCTGCCCAGGGTGAGCCCTGGGTGAGCAGCGCAGGTGCGCGGCACAGCTCCTTCCTCAGGGTGAGTGGCACAGACTCTCCAGCTCACTCCCAGCGCAGCCAACCCAATGCAGATGCGGGGACGGGGAAGGGCTCGTTATTTCACTACTGGGTGAGTCCCAAGGCACAACCAGGGTGGACAGCCCTGCAGAGGCTCTGCACCTCTAGTGTGGCGGTGTACTGGGAGGCGTGGAGCGGTTCAGGCGTGAGCTCGGACGGGCGAGGGGGGCCGTGGGGCGCGAGATGGAACGGGGCGGGTGACGCACGTTAGCGCCCGGGACACTCACGCACCGAGACTTCCAATGGCGAAGGACACGACCAGCACCGGCTCCTTGGCCCAGGCATTCTTCAGAAAGGCGGCGAGTTCTGGAGGGTCGGGTAGAGAGTCACCTGCAGGGGCTGCCGGGTGACCTCTAGCCCGCTCGCGCCACCCCGCCCGGGAAGAGCCCCCATCTGCCTGCCGCGCCCTGTCCAGGACGGACCCCACCGCCTCCACGTGTATTCCGCCGCACCTCAGCCCTACCACCGCCCGCGGGCTACCAGGAAGACCCGTGCCCTGCACAACCGCAGTGTTCACACTTACTCTGAGCCATCTTCTTCCCGGCGGCGGCGAGGGCGCTCAGCACCCTGGGAGTTGTGGTCCTTGAGCCAGCCTCCGCAACCTGGGCTGCGCGTGCGCCCTGGAGACGTGTCCTGGCGGAAGCGGAGGCACGCAGCACCCTGGGAGTTGTGGTCCCTGCGCTCTCAGTCCGCGCGTGCGCACTGAAGTTGGAGGCTGTGGCGGGGAAGATTTAAATGCCTTGAGCGCCAGCTGGGTTCACTTTTCTCAGTCTAGGGGTCGCTCCCAAGGACTGACTTCTAGTCTTCCTGCAGCAACTCACATAAGGCGGAATTTTTGAAAACCCATTTACAGAAGGAGAAGCGGAGGCTGGAGAAGGCGAACAGCTGCCCTACGGATTTTCAGCTCGGCATCAGCTGGTGCTGGAAGCACTAGTTTTCGGGTCAGATGGTTTAGGGACCTTCTGTGGACTCACAGTTCCCGTTGTTACTGCCCTATAGCTGGGATCACTCCCCTCCCCATTTTTTCCTTAAGTGGAATGGTCCAGGTTTGTCTCTCAGTGAAAGTGGGAGTTGCTTGAGAGCAGTAACGAGGTCTGAGCCCTCTGTGCTCCCGGCTTCACGCAGCAAGGGCCTGGCGCTTAATGGGTGCTTTTTTTTTTTTTTTTTTTTTTTTTTTTTTTTTTTTTTTTTTTTTTTGAAGTTTAATGAACCCAACAGGTTATGATTCCTCCTTCCAACTTTTCCCACAGACCACGGGGCTGTGACACAGCCACCCAGGCGCCCTTCCTCCCCGCAGCCCTTCTCCTTCCCTATACAGGGCTGTCTGACGTCTGGCTTTCGGACGTTGCCTCATTTCCTGGGAGGGAGGAGGGCATCTCCATTCCTGGCTTCAGCTTTAGAGAGAGCCCACTATGGCCCTGGCGGTGGTCCTCCAGCTGCTGACCCTCTGTGAGCTGCCCCCTCCCTTCTGCCTGGGTCCTTGGCTGGGCTGGGAGCAGAGAGAGAAAAGGGTTGGGGACCCAGCCACCCTGCAGCACCAGCTGGGCGTTTAGCATTCAACGTCTAGTTGAGAATCAAGGGACAGGACTGGGGCCAAGACTGCTGGGCATTCAACTAGAAAAGACCGAGTCCTAGAAGAGGAGGGAAGTGGGAACAGGCTTCTTAGATCTTGAGACAGGAGGGGATCAGAGACTAGGGAGTGTGGAGTCTTGATTTAATTATTTATTTTTATTTTTTGGTACCAGGGATTGAACTCAAGGGCAGTTAACTGCTGAACCACATCCCCCCCACCACCATTTTTTTTTTTTTTCCTTAGAGGCAGAGTCTCTCACTGAGTTGCTTAAGGGCCTTTCTAAATTTCTAAGGCTGGCTTTGAACTTGAGATCCTCCTGCCTCAGCCTTCAGAGCTGCTGGGATGACAGGCTGTGCCACCCCGCACCTGGCTGAGGACTCCTGATTCTGATAGGGGAGGAGGTGGAAGCCAGGACCTCTGAACCCCTGGGAAAGGAGGGGTGGCGGGTAGGACTCCTGGCTGGAGGGAGGAGGGGGCTAGGGGCAAACATCTGGCTTCATAAGCAGGTGTGGAAGGAAGCCTGAATTCCTGACAGCTTAGAGAGGAGTAAGTAGGGAAGAAGTTCCTGTTCTTCAGACTCAGGAGAGGCTGAGGAATCCCATTCCTGGGCTCCTGGTGAGGTGGGACTGGCACCCTCAAAGGACTTTACAAAAAATTTCTCCTCAACCCTGTGCAGGGGCTCTGGGTCACGCAGACCTCACTCCGTCCGGTGAGTAACACTCCTCTTCATCCTCTGCTTTGCTGACACCTCTTTTCCAACTACTCAGATTCTATTCTGGTGCTCAAGCTCACCCCAGGTTTCCTTCCCTCCCTTCCTTTCTCCCGCCCCTTTCTGCTCCCTACCTCCCTCCCTTTCTTTTCCGTCCTTCCTTCCTCACTCCTTTTAGTGGCCACGATAGGTGGATAGTGAAGAGTCATAACCTAGAACTCCAGCTTCACCACCTTATTACTAGATGACCTGGAACAAACCACAGCTTCGAAGACATTTCCTTCTCTATAAAATGGGCTGTTGTAGGACTTAGTCTAACCACATGGGTAAATCCCCTGGCTTGGAGAAGTACCGTCTCCTGCCATACCAATTATCCCTTCAACTGGATTCTGGGGTGAGGGGTCATTCCCTTTTGATATACATTTAGGTATATCCAGTTTTCCACCCTTACAAAAAGGAGGGTCTCCCACCCATCCTGAGACGGGTTTCTTCCTGTTTCCTGAGAAGTGAGACTGACCTTTCCTTTCTCCCACTACACAACACTTCAACTTCAAACAAGAATTATCTGAGAAAGGGCTGGGGATGTGGCTCAAACAATAGCGCACTTGCCTGGCATGCCAGCCGCCAGGGTTTGATCCTCAGCAAAGATGTTGTGTCTGCCGAAAACTAAAAAATAAATAAATAAATATTAAAAATTTTTTTTAAAAAAGAATTATCTGAGAAACCATCGATGTCTGAGCTACCAGCTTCTTTCAAATTGTTTTTCTACCACTGAGCCACATCCCCAGCCCTTTTATTTTTATTTTGAGGCAGAGACTCACTAAGTTGCAGATGCTGGTCTTAAATTTGCATCCTGCTGCCTCAGCCTCTTTAGTTGCTAAGATTCCTAGTGTGCACCACCACACTCAGCTCAAGTTAAGGTTTTTTTTTATGATAAAGCTAATATCTATTATAAAAATTCAGTCATTAGCAAAAAACATATAACAGTCTCCTTCTTTCTTCTTCATCTTCCTTAAATGATCTGAATTTCCTTATATTCACACACATACATGTATTTATAGATTTGTTTTTTTTTATTTTGTTTTTGCCAAAGCAATATTAATAATGGATGACTCACCCTGTTCTGTATCTCATGCTTTTTACTTTACAATCTGTCTTGGAGCTATCTCCATGCCACTCTTTCTACTTTTTATTGTTATTCCAACTGTTGACCAGAATTGGCTATTGCAGGATGGCTGGATTCTGGGGTGAGGGGTCATTCCCTTTTGATATACATTTAGGTATATCCAGTTTTCCTGGATATACAATCAATGCTGCAACAAGCACTCCTGCATGACTTTCTGGTGCACACATGTGCACCTTTGTGCCTGGAGAAGCAGTGGAATTATTGGGTCATTACTCCTGTCCTGTATCTTGATAGAAACTGACACATTTCCTTCAGAGAGGGTACATTCAAGTGCCCAGGGGCCGGTTTCAACATATTCACCCAAACTCAATGTTAACCACAGTTTTTGATAACCTGATTGGCAAAACAATCTTGGTGGTTGTTTTTAATAATTGTTATGAGGGTTAAGCTCATACTTGTGTTGTAGCCGACTGACTTCCTCCTTTGTGAATTGCCTATTCATGTCTTGTACAGATTTTATTTGAATGGTTCTCGGGTTTCTTTCTATATTCTTAATCCAAATGATTTATGAATCAAGTGATTTTTGCCAATACTGTCACATGACTTCTAGCTTCATTTGTCTTTTGGCAAATATAACCCAAGAGGTCAAATTTATTAATTTTATCTCATGATTTTTTCATTGTACAGCTTAAGAAACCTTTCCTACTTCAAGATTTTTGTGTTTTTCTATATATTCTAAGAATACATTTTAAGAAACACATGTAGGTTCTTAATCAAGCTGGAATTTGATTGGGGGAATGGTGCGAGGTAGGATCCCATGTTACTTTTTTCCAAATAGCAAGTTTTGGCAACTGTTAGTCTGTTTTGTGCTACTATAACTGAGTGCCACAGTGTGGGCAATTTATACACAACAGAAGTTTATTTAGTTCTTAGTCTGGCTGCAAAGTCCAACATCAAAGGGCCTGGTAAGGACCATTTACCTGCATCATGCTGTGGCCAAAGGCATCACCTAGTCAAGAAGGGTATTGTGCGTGTGCATGTACGTGCGTGTGCATGTGTGTGTGTGTGTTTGTGTGTGTAACTTACCCTTACATCAAACACACACTCTGGCAATAATGGCACTGATCCAACCAATCACCTCTTTAAAAAAAAAAAAAATGCTTTTTAGTTGTAGATGGACACAATATGTTTTTTTATTTATCTTTGTGTGGTGCTGAGGATCGACATGTCCAGGGCCTCATACTTGCTAGGCCAGTGCTCTACCACTGAGCCACAACCCATCACCTCTTAAGTTCCCACCTCTCAACCCTATTGTGTTAGGGATTAGGTTTCCAACACATTATCTGGGGGGGGGGGGGGACAAATTCAAACCAGAGCAGCAACGACTGAAATCTGGTACCAACATTCTAGAGACTAAAAACGCAGATGTCTGGGACATGGCCCTCTGAAATTGTTTAAAAGCCATAACCCAGTGCAGTGGCATTGGCAAATGCCTATAATCCCAGCCACTTGGAAGGCTGAGGCAAGCATTGCAAGTTCAAGACCAGCCTGGGTAATTTAGTGAGATCCTGTCTCAAAATTTAAAAAATAAAATAAAATAAAAAGGGCTAGGGATGTGGCTCAGTGGTAAAGCACCCTTGAGTTTAATTCCAGTACCAAAAACAAACAAACTACACAATCAACAAAACTGGAAGTGTGTGTGTGTGTGTGTATGTGTGAGAGAGAGAGACCAGGTATCACTCTGATGCTGAGGCTGGCTTTGAACCTGCCCCCCTCCAGCCTCAGCCTCCCGGGATCACAGCGGCTCCGCCACGGCTTGCCACTTTCTCTGACCAGCCCGAGTGTGGTCCAAGCCTTCCTCTATTTTACACAGCTGAGGCACACACAGGGCAAAGGCGCCTGGTCCCGGCTGCTTTCTTCCTCCCCCAACCTCCCCGGACCCCCCTGCGGTTCCTGGGAGGTCCCGGGCTCACGCAGACTCCCTTATTAAGTTCCCCCAGCCTCCTACCCCAAGCCATGGCTGGGGGCTCGGCCAGCGGCAGTCGTGACCCCGGGGGTCAACGTGACCTTGAGGTGCCGCGCACCCCAGCCCGCCTGGAGGTTTGCGCTCTTCAGGGCGGGCGAGAGCGAGCCCCTGCTGCTCCGGGACGTGTCCTTGGAGCTGGCCGAGTTCTTTCTGGAGGCTGTGGCTCCCGCCCAGGGGGGCAGTTACCACTGCTGCTACCGCCGGCTGGACTGGGGACCGGGCATCTGGTCCCAACCCAGCGACGTCCTGGAGCTGCTGGTAACAGGTGAGGTCCTGAGCGGGGAAGGCGAAGGGCGCAGGGGCCGGGAAAGGGAGGGGAGAGGAGGGACGGGGACGCTGGGAGGAGAGACCGAGCTGGGTGGGTAGCTGGGAGGTGAACAGACCGAGCTGGGTGGGTAGCTGAACAGACCGAGCTGGGTGGGTAGCTGGGAGGAGAGACCGAGCTAGGTGGGTAGCGGGGAGGTGAACAGATGAGCTGGGAAAACGGAGAGGGGGGTTCAGGGGAGGATGGGTGGGGAGGAGCCAGGTCGCGCGGGCTCAGGCCCCCATTGCGCCCCCCCCCCCCCCCCCCGCAGACCTACTGCCGCGGCCGTCGCTGGTGGCGCTGCCCGGGCCGGTGGTGGCGCCCGGTGCCAACGTGAGCCTGCGCTGCGCGGGCCGCCTGCCGGGCATGAGCTTCGCGCTGTACCGCGTGGGCCTGGCGGCGCCGCTGCAGTACCGCGACTCGGCGCAGCGCTGGGCCGACTTCCCGCTGCTCGGCGCCCGGGCGCCCGGCACCTACAGCTGCTACTACCACACGCCCTCGGCCCCCTACGTGCTGTCGCCGCGCAGCGAGCCGCTGGTCGTCAGCTCTGACGGTGAGGCGCCCGGGATCTAGGGGCCGATCCCAGCCCTCCTCCTTGGGACCCGGGGACACACTCCAGCTCTCCTCCTCTGGAACCTGGGGAGTGGCTTCAGCCCTTCTCCCCAGGACCTAAGGACCTGACGCCAGCCCTCCTCCCTCAGATCCAGGGCCCCAAGCCCAGCCCTCCTCCCTCAGACCCGGAGTCTGAGGCCTGGTTCTCCCATCTGCCCTGCCCAATTTTGAGACTTGGGTCCTCAGCTCCACCCCAGGAGTTAGAGCCCATCTCCCTCTCCTTGGCCTGCAGACTCCAGCTCCTTGGACTACACCCAGGGGAACCTCATCCGCCTGGGGCTGGCGGGCTTGGTCCTCGCGTCCCTGGGTGTGCTGGTCGTTTTGGACTGTTGCAGCAGGAGCAGTGCCCTCGACCAGGCCTTGCCCTAGGGGGTCAGAAGAATTCCTGCAGAGCAGCGCAGACACTGGGATCCCTGGAGCCGGACAGCCCCTACTGGAGCCCCCCAGCCCCCCAGGTTCAGCCCCACTTAGCCATCCTTCACCTTTGTGTCCTGCCACCTTCTTCAAACCTTGGTTTCTTTTATTGTAAAATGGGCACGTTGATAACACCACACCACAGATTATCGTCCGATTGAGTGAATAGTTCCTCCCCAAAAGTGTTTAGAAACTGTGAGTAGCCTGTAGTAAATGCTCAATAAATGTTAGCTATTGTAATTTCTACCAGGCTTGCAAGACCCGATTGAAGTTTTCCTTTGCACTGCTCCATCTCGATTTTTAAGCAATTCTTTATCTCCTTTGGTGGCACCCTTGACTGCCAAGCAAATCCCTTCCAAACTGTTCAGACCTTCCCCCAAAAGTAGACTTAGAGGAGACCAAGCAGAGCTTCTACCCTAGTTATAGCTTCATTTGCAGTGATCTCCTTGACCACCACCACCACCACCGTCATCGTCGTTAAAGTCAGCTCCTTTGCCAGGCAAGAGCAAGTGGTGCATGCGCAGTAGAGCTTGGACCTGGTCGCTGATCTTTACTCCCTCAGTTTCCCACTGTACTCTTGGCTTCAGTAGTGGTTAAAACACACACACACACACACACACACACACACACACACACCCTTCCTCTTGCAGCCTGTTCCCTTTCCTTGTTTTCTCTCTCTCCCTCCCCAAGGCCTGGCTGACCTGCGCAATTTCTCCTGGATTTTTTCATTTAACTTCTATCTTTCTCTGGCCAACCTTGACGCTGTTCTCATCTCCAGGAATCCAGATTCTGTCTCCAAGCCGTTCTCACCACTCAATGTTCATGCATTCCCATCTTGACTTCTGTGGTGGAGCACAGACTCTATTTTTTATTATGTTTTCCAACTTCCTCCTTTTTTTCCCAGTTAATGGAGAAGACTGTAACTTTCAGCTCTTGGACAGCCCCAGCTCTGCCGGCTGTCACCTTGTGCAGTTTATCAAGCCTTCTGAATTTTCCTCTGTGAAAGGGGGGACTGAACATATCTACCATGTCAGCTCTAGAGAGAGTTAAACAGATGACGTGTGTTTCCAACCTTAGGCGAGCAGCTTTCACTTCTCTGCTCCTTTTTCTACACACGATAAGTAAAATTTACATGTAACTGTGTACACACCCACACACATGTACTAACATTCATAAAGCAACACTTGCTTCTGTGCAGATGCACACTGACTTACTCTTTCTTATTAAAAATGCCTTTAGGACCACACCAAACATGCTCATGGTCTCAGGAAGCATGAGCCACATTTGTTGCTGTGTTCTTTTCTTTTAGAAACTAACCTATACCACATTGTGCATAAAGACTGAGAAGTTTATAATGTGCACAGACCATATAAAATAGTGTTATTTTTACAACTGAGTTGTCTTAGTGGGCAAGATTAGGATGTTCAAATGTGAGATCAAGCAGAACTGACTGAGCTTTGAAGTCAGACTGGCTACCTGGGTGCACTGACATGCTGCAAAGGTGTCCGCTGGACCTTCTGGGTTTGTCCTTGGTACCCATGTGGGACCCTGGCAAGGTTCATCCAGGGCAAAGCTCCCTGACACAGGTGGATGTGGGACATCAAGAGAGATGAAGGGGCTGGGGTTATGGCTCAGTGGTAGAGCACTTGCCTAGCACGTGCAGGATCCTAGGTTCGATCCTCAGCACCATATAGAAAATAAAGGTATCATGTCCAACTAAAACTAAAAAATAAATATAAAAAAAGAGAGAATGAAGGGAGCAGCCTTGGATGGGGCTTCAGGGTCATCAAACCCAGTCTTCCCTCTTTGTAGATGAAAAATTGTGGAAAAGAGCAGTGTGGTGAAGTCCCCTGACACCATAGGAAGTCGGAGGCACATCAGGGAGGCGATCCTGGTGCGACTTCACCTGGTGCGACTTCACCTGGCATCCTCCGCTCGCTCACTCCACCACGCAGCTGCTGTCCACTCACACCTATCGTGGACGCTCATTTGTAGCCACCGCCCACCTCTTCTTGCTTTCTGTCATTTCTACACCTCTCTATTCTCCCATTTCCCTCATTCTTTCTTCCATCCCTCCATCCCTGCATTAATCAATCTATTGACCCACTGAACTGTTGGCTAATTAGTCAATGCACTATGCATTCATCTGCCTGTGCACTGAATCCACATCTTTTATTCCTGACGTCACCAACAGCCCTCTAATCCGGGAGGTCAGCCCAGGATTCAAGTCCGTGTGGTCAGAGTTGTTTTCTCCATGGCTACTTCTCAACACAAGAATGTATTGAGTGGAGATTTCTGAGTTTTGTTGGTTTTCGCCTCCTTTATCACTTTTGCTTTTAAATAAGGAAGAGAGAGGGGAACAATTCACAATTCACATCTGCAAAACAACCTGTGGCTCTCGAGGCAGCTATTTCTTTACTTGTCACCTGCACGTGCTCAGAGTGTGTCAGGTACTGGTGATGAGCCCGAGGTCTCTGGTACAGTATCTTCCTTCCATCCTCCTTGCTGGGTTGATGCTAGTCATGCTGTTTCCATTGGCTCAAACTCTCATGGGGCCAAGCTCAAATTTCTGTACATCCAGTTGTTTTATTATTTTACAAATATTATTATTGTTATCATCTTGTTACTGGGGATTGAACTCTGGGGCACTTTACCACTGAACCCTTTTTAGTTTTTTTGAAACAGGGTTTCACTAAGTTGCTGAGGCTGGCCTCCAACTTCTGATCCTCTTGAATCTGCCTTCTCAAGTCTCCAGGATTACAGGAGAGCACCACTTCCCCTTGGCTCCAGTTGTTTCAAATGCAGCCCAAGGAAGCAGATTTTTAGACAGTCGGAGCTTACCTGCTTTGCACCGCCCACAAAAGCACATTCAACACCTGCAAGCCAAACCCTGAGGCTGGGAAAGACCCCAGGTCTTTGCCACCCTTTGGAGTTCTGGTCCCCCCTTGCTGTCCCCTAGGCATCCGGAGGGACTTCCCTTCTGCAAACCCATCAAGGCTCATCCAAATAAACTCGTAGTGCATTACCGCCACCTTGTGGCACATCCTTGTCCTTGACCAGAGCTGAAGTCCAGAGCAGGCTTGCCACAGTCACTGTGCCTACTCTGGATCATGAGTCATGAATGTCATTCCCAGATCTCTCAGAGTGGCACGCTGACTGGCCATTGCTGGAAACAGTGGCTGCTCTGTGGTCAGGGTGCCCAGAGGAGGAGGAGGAGCACAGAGGTTCCTGCGGGCTGGGTCTGCTACAGTCTCCCTACCTGCCTGGCTCCACTCCCAGCTCCCCGCTCAGGAGTCCGTCTGGCCTTTGTGCATCTGTCTCCGTCAGCTCAGGCTGCAGTGACATGTCATAGACTGGGTGACCTGAAGAGCAGTTCTGGGGTGTGGGGAGGTACATAATCAAGTGTGGCTGGGCTTTGGTGAGGGGGAAGAGAGAGAGAGGGGGGGGAGAGAGCCCCCAACCCTCTGGTGTGTCTTCCCCTTCTTCTAAGGATCCCAATCCCATCCTGGGGATCCACCCTCATGGCCTCATCCAAGCCAAATGGCCATCAAGGGCCCACCTCCTAATGCCGTCACACGGGGTCAGGGCTTTACCCTGCACTCAGCCCCTGACAGCTCCTCTAGGCGATTGAGTACCCTTATTTATTTTTACAGATTTGTGGAAGGTGCCTGTCTCTGTCAGGGCTGGCTGCGTGATGGAATTCTGGGCACCGTATGCTCATCCAGATGCTCACAGGCTCCAACTGACTGGGTACGGTGGCACATTCCCGTAATCCCAGGAATTCAGGAGCGTGAGGCTGGAGGATCACAAGCTCAAGACCAGCCTCAGCAACTTAGCAAGGCCCTAAGCAAACTTAGTGAGACCCTGGTTGAAAATAAAACAATAGAAGGGCTGAGGATGTGGCTCAGAGGTAAACTATCCCTGGGTTCAATCCCTGGTACCAAAAAAATAAAAATCAGGCTTAAACTGCCACTGATCCAGGAGGATCCTAACTGGCCTCTGTGATGCTCCCGGAACATGAGCGGAGCCCAGCTTGCGAGCATTGGCTGCAAGACCATCTCCCCCTCACCTCCAGGGATCCTGTGTGCAATAGGGCATGCACACTCTGTCTTCAACCTGGTTCCTGGCCCCTGGCACTGCCTGGGTGGTACTGGGGGCAGGAGCATCTTTTGTGACTCACAAGGAGCCCCTTCCACTTTGCCTGAGTTTATGCTGATGAGGTGACTTGGGGATGTGGAGATGTTGCCAAAGGAAGCAACGGGGTGATTGGAAGGCTGAGACTCTCCACCTCATCCTCTGACCGGCAGGAAGGAGAGAGGGGCTGGGGGTGATCAGCCAGTCAACCATGCCCATAAAGGCTCAATGATGGGTGCAGAACCGCCCCCCTGCTGGTGAACACGTCCACATGGGGCAACCCTGTGGTTGGGGACCTGTGCTGGGGAGCCTTCTGGACCGTGTCTGCTGTCTCTCCAGCTGGGTTTCCTTTGTACCCTTCATAGCATCCTTTATAATAAACTGGCCATAGTAAGTGGAGAATGTCCCTGCATTCACCCAGCTGTTGTAGCAAATTCCCAAATATGAAGGGAGGTTGTGGTACCTCTCGCCAGGTCAGACAGCAGCGTGGTAACTTAGGGACCCACTGTTGCAGCTGGCACCTGAGATGGGAGCAGCCTGCTGGAGGGGTGTTGATCTGAGGGGGTCTGGGCTAACTCCAGGTGTTAGTATCAGATTGGAATGGAACCTCTGGACACCCAGTGGTCTGCAGACTGTAGCTCACACATTTGGTATCAAAGTTCACAGGGAGCTGGCTCCTTGGACTGGTTGTTCTTTTTGCTCTTTAGGTAAATAATGCCTTGCCTAAATCTAAAAGTGGCTTGTCTTATCCTCCCTGGTTGGATCAGTCAGCCCTGTCCTGGCCTCATCTGCCATGTGTGACCTTGACAGCTGCATGTCCTCCTGGTCACACTGTTACCAGTGAACATCCTAGTAACCCATAGTTTGCTTTCTTCTAACAAACTGAACTTTAAGTGCCTGCTTTGGGCTTTTAAGCTACCTAATAAAATCTCCAAGTTTAGCTTTAAAAATTCAAGCTTCTGGGGCTGGGGATGTGGCTCAAGCGGTAGCGCGCTCGCCTGGCATGCGTGCGGCCCGGGTTCGATCCTCAGAACCACATACCAACAAAGATGTTGTGTCCGCCAAGAACTAAAAAATAAATATTAAAAATTCTCTCTCTCTCTCTCTCTCTCTCTCTCTCTCTCTCCTCTCTCACTCTCTTAAAAAAAAAAATTCAAGCTTCTGTAACCCAAAGGAGTCTAAGGATGAGAATTAGAATAGGATGTTCCTCTTTCACAGGTTTGAGAGAGGGGAGAGACAGAGAGAATGGTGGGGGACAGAGAAAGGCCCAGAAGTGAGAGCAAGAAGAAAGCTTTTATTCTGTGCCATAAAACCAGTTCAAGAGTGTCATTGGATAAGCCGATAACTGAGGATATTCAGAAGACTATAAATGTGTCATGTGCAGTCTGGAGATGTGTGGCTATTTATTACAGTCACTCATGTGTTCTGTCCTCTGGTCCTATAAACCTGTCCTTTGAAGCTTTACTTGCACAGAATAACCTTGTAGGAGTCCGACGGCATCGGGACCCATACAGCATGGTGGCAGTAGCTTTCAAGGAGCGACCTGGTGCTGAGTGGGGGTCTTGGCCATGCCTTGTTGCCCTGGCAACATGTTCTAATTGACACCCCTGCCTTCCCAGGCGGCAGGAGCTGTGGAATCAATCAGTTCTGCGGCATCAGAAGGCGCTCATTAGCACCGTGTGCTGTTTTCCTCCCACACTTATGATGGAAAAGTTAAAAGCCAAGGAGACTAGATTTTGTACTTCGGCAAGAGTTTGAGCATCTGATTTAATTTCAGTTGCAGAATCTAACACCAGATCTGACAGAGACAAGGGTTGCCCCTGATTTGGGCCATGGTGAAGAACGGTGGGGGGGAATGTTAGAGACCAGGACACCATGGATGAGCCTCGGGAGGCTGTGGGAGAGCTGGTGAAGTGGTGTGGTGGTGGAGAAGCCCGGCTGAAGAGAGGGTTCCTACAATGGCCTCTGAGGGAGTTGGTCCAAGCAGAGGATGGGTGGGAGGGGGTCACCAGGTAGAGGGAAGTGGACTGGGCGGGCCTGAGATGTGAAGGATGCACACACACGTGCACACACACACACGTGCACACACACACACACTTCCATTGAGCATCTTGACCATTTTTTAAGGGTGCTGCTCCCTGACCTGGATCACTGTGTTGTACAACATCGCGACCAGCGTCTCGGGAACCCTAGGTCACCCGAAGCTCACGCAGCACACAGCCACTCCTTGGTGCGCCCTCTGCCCAGCCCCTGGGACGCGCCCTTCTATCTCTGTCTCTGGATCTGACTCCACAGGGCCTCCTGCCCGGGAGCTGACCTCCAGGCTCACCCCTGTTGTGGCTGGCCTTGGAAGGCCCTGCCTTTTCCAGGTGGACTGGTATTCCCGGGTGTGGACGGGCCACGTGCTGTAGGTCATTGGTCGGGCCGCCTGTGGTGCCCAGCGCTGGCTGCTGGGGAGAAGGCTGCGTGCATGAGGCCTGGCAGGGAGTCCCCCTTCTCCCGAGGAAGTCTGCTCGGCTCCGCAGGCTTAGTGTTCATGCTTGTTAAGGCTCCGAGTGCGAGTGCCATGCCAGTGCCCTGCACACGCTCCTCTTCCCTCTGCCTGGGGTTTTGAAAGCAGAGATTCCCGAGGGTTTCCTGGAGACCCCAGAACAATGCATGGCTTTTCATTCCTGCTATTCACTCTGCCTTCCAGAGGGTCCTTCTGCTAGGCTCTGGGCCTTAGTCCGTTTTGCGTTTCTATGGCACAAGGCTACAGATTGGGTCGTTCCTAAAGAAAAGAAATTTATTTCTAGCAGCTTCGGTGGCTGGAAGTTCAAGAGAAGGAAGCAAAGTCTGGCCAGGGCCTTCTTGCTGCAGCGCCCACGGTGGAAGGCAGAGGGTGGGAGAGGGCAGGAGAGGTGGGATGGAGTCTGGACACGCAGACCCCTGCCCTCAGGCCCCCCTGCCCAGCTGTGGTGCAGGTAAGCCTCCTGCAGCTGATCCTGGGGGGACACGTGCAGACCTCACTGCAGGGACAGCTGTCCTTCTTGGCCACGTGGAGATACACTTCTTTGCTCAAGTTCAGACCTTTTATTGCACAGCCACCGTTCCCTTTATGGAGCACCTATGGTATACTGGGCACGCTGAGTTCTGAGGAAGTTGATCAAAATGAACTTCAGATTCTGGCTCCAGATTCTTAAGGTGTAGGTGGGCCGTCTTGGCCACGGCCGGACCCTCCCCCTGCCATGGTCCTTCTCCCTTCTTCTCACACCCTGCTCCTCACTGCCTCCTTCGCCTCTGGTTCCCCTGTTCTCCACCTCCTTCTTCCTCTTCCCCTCCTGGCCTTGCGTGTTCAACCCCCTTTTTACCCACCCTCCTCTTCCTTCTTTGATCTGCTTACCTTTCTTCAAGCCCAACCCCCTCTCTCTCTTCAAGCTTCTGGCCCATTCCCCTCCTCACCCTCTGTCTCCCATGATCTTATTTTATTTTAGGTACCAGCTTCATCACTGAGCCACATCCTCCGCCCTTTTCCATATCTCATTTAGAGGCAGGGTCTCCCGAGCTGCTTAGGGACTCGCTAAGTCACGGAGGCTGCCTTTGAACTTGCGATCCCCCTGCCTGCCTCCCAAGCTGCTGCTGGGATCACAGGTGTGGGCCACCCCTCCCACTTTATACTGTTTTAAAGTCGATCTCAGTTATAATATTTTTTATATTATTTCACCTATAAAGACTTCTAATTTTATTAATGTATCTCTAGTGCTTATGTGTGATAAACACCTAATAAAATGAACAGTCACTTATCAAAATCATCTAACCTACTCCCCAGTTGTCAAAAACATGCTACAAAGTTATTCTTCGACAAAAGCTATTCAAACACAGTTACCCTACATTTTGATGTTAAGGCGAAGGATTTGAGATACATCTTTTTATTTTTATTTTTTTTAGAGTCATAGCAATATAGGTGATTTTTTTAAAAAAAAATTTAAGTTATAGGTGGACAAATACCTTTATTTTTTATTTTTTTTTTAAGAGAGAGAGAATTTTTTTAATATTTATTTTTTAGTTTTTGGTGGACACAACATCTTTATTTTATTTTATGTGGTGCTGAGGATCGAGCCCAGTGCCCGGCATCTGCCAGGCAAGCATGCTACCGCTTGAGCCACATCCCCAGCCCAAAGGGCTACACCCTTTTTATTTTTACAGGGTCTTGCTAAGTTGCTGAGGCTGGCTTTGCACCTGCAACCCTCCTGCCTCAGCCTTCTGAGTAGCTGGGGTCACAGGCGTGAGCCACCACACCCAGCTCTGTTGGTATCTTGTGTGGCACCTGCACAGGACCAGCTTAGCACCTGTGGCAGAAGCCAGCAGCAGGCCTAAGGGAGAGGCTCATGCCCCTCACGGCACCGTGGTGGGGCACCGTGTTCGGAAGTGGGTGTGGTGTCAGATATCTGGGAGGCATCCGCCCTCACACACGAAGTTTGGCGCCTTCTTTCACAGAGGCTGGCCCAGAAGCCAGGGCCTCCTCCTCAGTTAGGGACGTCCTCGGGCCTCTGTCTCCACGTGTCCCACTTCTGCAGGTTCAACCAACCACGGGCGGAAAACAAAACAAAAGTGCGTGTGTGTGACAGGCCCAGACTCTGTCTCTGCGGTCACCCCCTGAACAGTGAGCGTGTCAACCACTGATCAGCCCCTACGTTGTATCAGGTACTCACCTGCAGATCTGGGTATGTGTGTGGGGTGGGGTGTCCTGGGTCCAGTGTCCAAGGAACAGACGCGCAGCACGCAATCGCAGCATAAAGTGAGTCACACAGTAGGTCTCAGTCTCCTGAGCACCTCGGGAGAGCCGAACGGCACCCACCTGTGCTTCCCCACCACAGAGCTGAGGCCTGCCAGCCGGGGCCGGGCTCGTGGCAGGAAGACCGCTGCTGTCGGTCGGTTCCTTGTGACTCTCTCACTAAAGCAAACCTTACACAGTCCTTCCTCGTGGCCACCAGAGGAATGGAGCTTCGGCAGGCCTTTGCTGTTGGCTGATACATTCCAGAGCCTACGTTTAAAACGCACGTCTTCAAAGTCAGCCAAAGAGACGTTAAGAAGAGGGAGAACATGTCCCCGTTTTCCTGATACTACATAAGGAGAAAGATCCTTCTGAGTCATAAGACTAATTTAAGGAATTGATTTGATAAGGTGTTGAGTTGAGAACGTTCCGGAGAATATCAATCTTGTTTTCTGGTGCAATCTGGAGAACCACATGAATATTCATGACTGCCTCTGAAGCGTTCCCTTCTCTGTTCAAATGAATCTATACACAGAAGCGTTGCTTGGATAAAAGGGTCTTGTTGGATTCTCAAGCCTTTAAAAATCATTTGTACATCTTTTGAAAATAACTTTTCAAGAAACACCTGTCGTTGTAATTGGTTTTACTCCTTGATAATTTGTTGTTTTATTGTTTTTCTGAATCTTCAAACAGTGAGATAAGTGAGCTTTATCAGGACCAAACAGCCTTGGGGGCCTTTGCTCTTCTTCCAAATGCATGGTGGAAAAAAAAGAATTAAGACTGGTGACTTATTTGATTTCTTATTTTAACCTAGAAATCGAGAATTCTCTTAAGTCAACAGACCTACCCAATGCAATGTTTAAACTTTATTTGAATCCCAATTAAAAAAAAACTGATAAAAAGAACATTTTAAAGCCATCCGGCAAATCTGAATTCTGACGGGCTATCAGCTGCTATCAAGGAAGCTCTGTGAACTTTCCTGGTGTGATGTTGCTTGTGGTGCTGAGATTATTTTTAAAAACGGTTCTTATCTGATAAAGATAGCCGTGCACCGGACTGTTCTGAGGTGAAGAAGATGACTCCACAGAGGGATCACTAAACTTGAGGGTGGCTTTGTGATGTCCATAACAGTACAGCACCTCGGCACAAGCTGGTCCCAGTCCACGTCACTCACCCGAGGGCTGCTCAGCCTGCTCCATGTCCCCTCAGGAAACCATGTTGCAGCACCCGGCAGCAGCCCCAGGACAAGGGTGCGAGATGGAGCTGCATTCTTGGGAAGGAAGGACACTGGAGAGGATGGTGGGGCTCCGGAGGCCCCGCCGTGGGCCGCTGGAGCTTGCCCTGCTGGCAGGGACTGCTACTTCTGCTCTGGAGGCCAGCGCCAACTGTGCTCTTGGAGCTGTATCCTCAGGGCCACGGCAGCTGAGGCTCCCACCTGCCCCAGGTGCTGCCTCCTGGCCCCTGATGGATGGGCAGGGCACTTCCACAGATGCTCTATCGCTGTCTTCCCCAAGTGCTGGGAATGTGGTCTCAGGTGTGCCCAGGAGGAGGGCAGAAGTGACCTCGGGGGTCAGGGAACAGGCAGCACAGGGGAGGGGAGGCCCCAGGCTGACTTCTTACACAGACCCTCCCGACTTCGACCCCCCTGACTCCCCATATAATCGTGGTAAAATGCACGACACAGAAAACTTACCATCTGCATGATTGTTCGACCCCGGCATCCCCAGTTGGAAACTCTGCACCCATCGGTCAAGTCACCCTGTCCACCACCTTTGTCCCCGTGACCCTGGAGGACTAGGAGCTCCAGGGGCATGGGGTCACACAGTCTTGGTGGGGTGGCAGGCCTCAGGTTCCTTCCTTTTCGATGCTGGATGATGTTCTGCCATGTGGAGGGGCCGCGAGCTGCCCGTCCTCGCCCACTGTGGACAGCTGGGCAGGCCCACCTTTTGGCTCTGGTGAACAGTGCTGCTATGAGCAACAGAGTTTTCAAGACCCTGCCTTCTATTAGTTTGGGTTGACACCAGAAGCGGAGTTGCTGGGCCAGACCTGACTTAATCTGGAGCCTCCCAGCCGCAGGTGGGCAGGGGTGTGAATGCGTGCTTCCGTCCGGCTGCGTGTTTATGTGAAAGTCCTTACAGTTCCTTTTCACTTGGCTTTCTCCTCGTCCTACACCACTCCATGTGAAATTTCTAAAAGCTAAAATTTTTTAAACATGTGAAATGGTGAAAGTAGCATATTGATTCCAGCCCATTTGGAAAGCACAAATAAGCAAATGGGAAAACATCGACCGCCATCCCTCATCACTCAGAGAACAGTGTTCCAAGAGTATGTGATTCTACCTTCTGGCCTTTTCCAGGGCAGGTCGGCCCCCGCCTGTTGGGATCCAGCATCCGTGTTCTCTGCGATCTGTCTGCACCACCCAGACGTGGGGCCCGGCCTGCCTCCTCCCCTGGCTCTCTGCTGACATCTGCGTGATGCTCTGACCTTTCCTGTTGGAACTTCCGTCCCCTCCTCCACCCTTGCTTCCTTGGTGGTGTTCCTGAAAGTCCTCTCTCAGTCATCGGCTTTGCCCAGGGTGGCCAGAGTTGACATGTCACTTCCACTTGTGTCTTCTTGACTAGAAAAGCTGGCTGCGAGAAGGGTTTCTGAGCTGTCATCCTGGATTGTGTGTGTCCAGCTCTGTTCCGCCCTGCAGAGGAGGGGACAGTGGGTCTTGGTGTTCAACCAGCAGTTTTTCTCCTGTCCTCTGTGTGGATTCACGCCTGTGCCTCAGGGAGGGCCGTCTGAATTCCCTGTGGGTCCAGCGGGCTCTGTGGGTCCAGCCCCTGGGGCAGGGTTGGGTGAGCAGGTATTTCCTGACTTTTGACTAGGAATCAGGCTTTGTGTGTTAGGGGATTAAAACCTTAAAGGGGTGACTGCCAATCCCAGAGGCAAAACAATATCGACTTCAACAGCAAATCTGAAGGAACATTCTCTCTTTTTTTAAAATATTTATTTATTTGGTTTAGGTGGACACAATATCTTTATTTTACATTTATGTGGTGCTGAGGATCGAACCCAGTGTCTTGTGCATGCTAGGTGAGCACTCTACCACTGAGCCACATCCCCAGACCAAAATGTTATTAGTTAATTTTTTTATGTGGTGCTGAGGATGGAACCCAGTGCCTCACCAGTGCTAGGTGAGCTCTCTACCACTGAGCCACAACCCAGCCCTGAAGGAACATTCTTGATCAAGGCATAAGGTCCTGGGGTAAGTCTTGGGGGAGAGCAGGGGCATTTGGGGAGGGGGCCAGGCTGGGGAGGCAGTTGGAGCTGGCGAGGCCTGTGGGGTGGGTAATGGGGCCAGTGGGTGAGCGAACCGCAAGCCCTGGGTCCCTGTGTGCACACTGCGTGGGTCCTGTGCTGCGTGCTGGGCACACCTTCCCCGTCTTCCAAAATCCAGTTGTTGCTGAATTTTCCAGTTACCCCTGCCTTCTCTCCTATGTGATATTTTTCTTGGAATTGACCCACATTTTCACTGTTCTTTTAAAGACAACTCGACTTCTAAAACACATCTGTGTGTGCATGCATGGGCACTGCATGCGTGGGCACTGCATGCGTGGAAAGCAGGTGCCCTTCAGCAGGAACAGAAGGTGGCCCTCAGGCTGGCAGAGAGGCCACACTGCTCGCTCCTACTCCCCACTAATGCCACCCCCAGCACTGAGCTGCTCTTTCCCCTGTTCCGTTTCTAAGGGACAGGAGTGAGCAAGAAATGGAACAGAAGGCAGGTTCCTGCACGTTCCCCCCGCGTGGCTGCGGCCGGGAGAGCTGGAGAAACACTCCCGGAGGCTCAGTCTGGGTCACCATCCGACCTGCAGCTGTTTTATTCCTGGGGGTCTTGTGGCTGCCGTAAGGAAGGACCCCAGCCTGGGTGGCTGGAACAGCATGATGGTGTTTTCTCTCCGTCCTGCTGACCAGAGGTCCAGGACCCAGGAGAGGACCCGGCTGGAGCTCCGAAGCTTCTCTCCTCCGCCTGCAGGTGGCGCTGTCCCCCCGTATCCCTCTATGCCTGTCTGTCCCTTTGGAAGGACACCAGTGGGACTGGATTAGAGCCCACGCTAATGACCTCCTTTTACCTGTTACCTCTTTTTAACATTTCTGCATTTTAAAGATCGTAGGCCAACAAAGTAGCATATATATTCATGGTGTGAAAGGGGATATGATGATTCGTGGAGGTGACATGGAGTGACTGAATCAAGCTGATGACTACGTCTGTCGGCTTTTGTGGTGGGACCATTTGACACTGACTCTCTTAGTGAATTTGAAATGTATGGCATCTTGTCATCTCTTGCTATACAGCAGATGTCAAGGAAAAGCCTCCCACCCGCCTAACCAAGGCTTTGGCCTCTGGCCATCATCTCCTAGCCCCCCTCCCTGGCCCGTGCCTGTGCCCCGTGGGAATCCCTGCGGATTCTGGATTCCGTGAACGTGACCAGGGAGGTGGCGTGTCCTCGGCAGCCGTGTTTCTCATGGCCCTAACGCCCTTCCTGCCCGCGGACTCCTGACTGGCCGGGCTGAGGTGGGCTGTGCTGAGAAGCCCCCGACACCGGGAAGCAGGGCCGACTCAGCCGCCAGGGGCTCAGGCCCTCCGTCCATGGGGCCTCGGGAACCGAGTCCTGCTGACCACGCAGGAGCTTGCTGCAGAAAGCAGATGGAAAGGGAAGTCAAATGGTGTCCTGGTGAATTGCCAGGCGCATCTCTATTCTGACATCAGAAATGATCCTCTTAAAAATTAGAGCATTATGGATATGCATAGGAGCTGGGTTCATTTTGACAAAATCATACACGTATGGAATTTGATTTCAGTCCCTCCTCCCTCCCCTCCTCCCTCCCCCACCCTCCTTCCTCTATTGATCTTCCTTTCACTTGTTCATTTATTTATTTTTAATTGGGCCTTCTACATCCCCTGTAGTATATTTACATATGCACATAGCATGGGTGGTTGGATTCATCCCACTCTCCCTCCCTTTTCTCGTCCCTCCTCCCTCCCTCTCGATGTCCACACCAGTGTTTATAGCAGCATAACTCACAGTGGACAGACTGTGGACTCATCCCAGGTGCCCACCAACAGGTGAGTGGGTAAAGAAAACGTGGCTTAGACACACAATGGAGCTCCACCCAGCCAGCAAGAAGAGTGAAATCACGTCCTTTGCTGGCAAATGGAAGGAACTGGAGGACGTCATGCTTCTGAATGAAATAAGCCAGACTCAGGAAGTCAGGGTCGAACGTCTGCTCTCATGTGTGGAAGCTGGAGAGGAATAAGATGGGGGCAGAAGGGGGCATCACAAAGGCACAGGGGACATCGGTGGAGTCGAAATAATCCTTTCCTAATTTCAAATGAAAGTTTCAAGTGAATATATTTTTTTGTTTGTTTACGTATTTTATTTTTGTGGTGCGGGGGATCAAACCCAAGGCCTCATGTGCGCTAGGCGAGCGCCGTACCTCTGAGCCTCACGCCCAGCCCTAATATATTTATGTTTAAAACAAAACCCACCCCGAAAGCAAAGCCAAAGCAAGTCCGCCTTGGCCTTGTGCACTCACTGGTGTGGCCTGTGGGTGGAAAGTCCCCTTGGGCTCTGTGACTCTTCCTGAGCGAGAAGCCCTGATGGCCCGTGGGACGGCATCGAGTGGCTTCACGTGTGCAGAGTGCCGAGTTCTCAAGAGTTGGTCCTCCTCGGGACCAACTCTGCAGGCCCCAGTGCTAAGCTGTTGGGGGTTTCCAGTCGAGGCCCGACGTGCGACTGAGGCCGAGCAGGGTTTGCTGTGAGTCAGGCCCTTGAAGGCGGGTGTGTGAGGACCGTGTTGAAATCAGCATGCTTCCTGATGTGGCTGCTGGAGGGAGGGACTGCAAGGCCACTTCCTGGGTCAGGGAGGCTGTGGCTGGTCTGTGGGCTGCAAAACCAAGAAGGACGCTTGGAACAAACAACTGGCAGGCGGACATGATCCCGCGGCTCCTGTCCCTCCTCTGCTTCAGTAAGTGTCCCGGGGCCATCCCCTGGGCTGCAGATAGCCTCCTAGTGGTGAGAGGTTGGGGACGGATAGAGAGAGGAATCACAGGGAAGAGCTGGATCTTGCTGATGCAGGGGAGGCACGAGCTCCAGCCCGTGCCAACCTCCTGGTTTTGCTGAGTGCCTCTGCACCGGGCTGCCTGGGATTTTTGGTCTTCTCAATATCACTCAGCCTTTTGTGTAAGTGAAAGTGTTGAAGATAGAGACTTTATATCAAGGTCGTAATTTAAGTCCGATGGCAAGCGGAAGGTAACTGTAAAGTAGATAAGATGCAGAGGAGACAAGGTCGGGGGTTCCGACCCTGCACCGTTGCTGGCCACGGTTCTGAGCCTGCCGCCTGCTATTTTCTAAGGAGGCAGTTAGCCATGACGGCAGTATAGAGAGGCTGGCTTCAAATGGAATTTCTTCCTGTTATAATCAAAAGTAATACAAGAGACATCAGAAGATAACAGATAACAGGTTTTTTTAAAAATACATTTTTTAGTTGTTGATGGACCTTTATTTTTTATTTATGTGGTGCTGAGGATGGAACCCAGTGCCTCACACATGCCAGGCAAGTGCTCTCCACTGAGCCACAAGCCCAGCACCAGCCCCACAGATAACAGAGTGTCCAGGTAGGATTCGATACTTTACTGGCCCTTCCTCCCACCTGAAATCATGGCATAGACACCTGTGGGACCGGTGCCATACTTGGGGAGCACCATTCTGTTCTATCCCCAGCCCCTAAAGCCCTGCAAAAGTAAGTTCGGTCCACTTTTACAGCTTAGGAATTTAATCTGAATTTGCAATGTAGAGTGACTCGCTTAGGACTGCACGGGTTCAGGGAAACTGAATTTCCACACACAACCGTCTGAGGTCACGTGATCAGTGTTTCCACCCAGCCACGGAGGTCCCCTGGGAGGGGCATGTATGAAGGGGTTCTTGGTGTGTCCTGGGGGTATGAGAAGGGACTTGGATCTGGAGAAATCTGAGGAGCTAGAGTAGTTCAGAAGGTGCCCAGCTGTGGGGCCAGAACGCAACCCAGGAAAAATACCTTTAGAAACAAGTGGCACTGGATCCCCCGAAGCCCTGAAGAAAGCCGGCTGGCCTTGATGTGGCCTTGGGGTCCTTCCTGCCACTCTGATTCTTTGACCCTGAAACTTCAGGTTCCCGGAGCTTTTCTTCTGTGAGAGGCCTGTCTAAGGAAGAGGCGTTCAGTTGTGTTGGGGGGACTGGGCAGGTAGCAGGGTGCCAGAACCTTCACTCCTGGGTGCACCAGTTGTAGGGTGTCAGGACGCTGTGTCCACACTTAGGACTCCGTTTCCTCCTCTTTCAAGGTCAGCTTAACAGGTTCGTGTGGAGTGAACAGTGCTCAATAATGATTCTTGATTTTTTTTTTTTTTTTTATGAGATGGGATCTTGCTGAGTTGCCCAGGCTGGCCTCAGACTTGCCACCCTCCTGTCTCCGACCCCTGAGAGCTGGAATTCCAGGGGTGTACCACCATGCCTGGCTAATGATGATACTTTTTGTTATTCTTCCGTCTCTGACTTGGTGAGGGACTGATTCCGTGAACTGTTTCTTTGAGAGAGCTTCCCTGGCTGTCTGCATGGAAATCTCATTCCTTCTTTTTTATGGCTGAATAGTGTTTCATTGTAGGTGGGATAATATATAGCTCTATAGACACAGATCTAGGTCTAGAATGAGACTTTTTCCAAGGAGATGGTTCTTGAAGTGGCAGAAGCAGAGAAATCCCCCGATCTGCTAAATGCAAACTTCTCCTGTCCCTCTTCTGTTCATATGAGTTACCTAGTCTAGGTATCTCGTAGGAGGGGCACCGTGCATGTCCTCTCTTCCTGGCTCCCTCCCCTGGCGCAACGTCCTCAAGGTCTGCCCACTGTGGCCTGGCATGTCGACATTTCCTTGTTCGTGTGTGTGTGTGTGTGTGTGTGTGTGCGTGTGAATAACATTCTATTTGAGGATGGACTACCTTTAGCTTATCCATTCCTCAGTCGACGGGCACTTGGCTATTTTCCTCCATTTAGCTATTTATTACTTCCCTTTTTAAAACATGAAATGTATTTTCAACTGATTCTTGTATGTAATTTTAGCACAAAAGCCTAGAAACTTCCTCCTTTTACTACTAAGACACAAAACTGTTGGCTCCATGGTGGAGGAAAAAGAGGAAACCTCTTTGGATCAGCCCAATCTCTTTATTATGACAGTGTCCACACTCAGGCTTGATGTTCCTCTGAAGGAGACCTTGGCCCTCAGGCAGCACCGAGTCCCCCGTGTCTGGGCACTTGGGGCAGGACCACTGTGAACGGTCACCTCTGTCAAGCCACCTTCACTCAGAAGTTCCTTTTTGCCTCAGTTGATGTCCGAGTCTGGAGCGGTGCGTGTCCGGTTCATTTAGAGTGGGGTTCTCCCCCTCCTCTCACTCAAATCACCAGGGGCATGTGGAAGAGTGCCCTGGCCCGAGCCCATCCCCGGGATCCTGACTCGTGCTTCTGGGTTGGCTCTGTGCCCTGGACTTTCCCAGGTCCCCAGCCCAGTGGGCAGCCCAGGGTCAGACCACCCAGATGGAACGTCCCACAAGGGCAGCTACCTGTGGGTGGGCAGGGCTGTGTTTTCCCTCTTCTGGACGATCTGTTTGGATTTTTTTGAGGCTTACACAGGGCACCAAACAAGCATGAAAAGAAGTAATGGTTAACACTGGGTCAGAAGTCCTTCAGATTTAGGTAAAAGATGGCTCCCCTAGCCCTCCCCAAGAGCCAGTCCTTCGCCCCAGCAGGTGGATATGATGGTGCAGTATCGGAAGCAAGGGAGGAAGACGGGGTGGGCCCATCCTTGTAAAATATGACTAATGCTAAAACTGAGCGTTGGTCTGCTTTGTGTTGCTGTAACAAATTACCTGAGGCTGTGGCTCCCGCTGTAGTGGGCGTTCTGTGGGTGACATCAAGTGCCCGAGGGAATCAACTTAGAAGGAGGCAAGGTGTGTTTTGGCCTGTTGTTTCAGAAGATTCAGCTCAGGGTCGGTTGCACGTGGCCTTGGGCCTGAGCAGTACAGTACATCATGGCAGCAGCCCGCGGTGGAGGAGGCTGCTCATCCCACAGTGGCCAGGAAGCAAAAGGAGACAGATGGGAAGGGGCCAGGGTCCCCATCACCCCTTCAGGAGCACACCCCCAGTGACCAGGCCTCAGCACACGAGCCTGGGGGGACGCTGCAGATCCACGCTGCAGCAGCTCCCGTCCTGGTGGCTGGAAAATCCAAACAGCATGGCACTGGCATCTGGCAAGAGTGCCCTGTCCTGCCTGGCAGAGAAGGGGCATGTGTGCTGGCGGGGGAGCTGGCCTGGCCCTGTGGGAAGGGCATCAGCCTTCACAGGCGCTGCCCTGTGATCGATTGCTTCTCAAAGGTGCCACCACCTCGGTACTGTTCCCTGGGGACCTAACTAACCTCCAGCACTAGAGACTTTAGGGGACACACTCAAACCCCATCATGGGGCGTATCACCAGTCAGCCAACACGTGCTGCTGATGGCCGACCAGGAGCCAGGGCCTGGACAGACCTGGGGGCCACACAGAGACCTGCCTTCCAGCTGCTCCGTCACAGCACCTCCATGGCCTGGGGTAGGGACACTTCTCTCAGCTCCTAACTAAGTGGTTTCGTCTTCATCCACGTCACCCGAGGCACCAGGCAGCCTTCTCTACGAGGCTGCTCGGTCCCGGGGGTCTACAGGAGATTCCCACTCCAGCATAGGGTCCTGAGGTCCTCAGGAGCAGTCACGGTCCCCCAGGCCTGAATCTCCCCAACAGTCTGCCTGGCAGGGAGCCCTCCCCTGGGGTCAAGGCGGGGACTCGGACACTGCGCCCCAGGCTGTGGCAGAATGGGTGGGAATATGTGAAACCTGGGGACGGAAGATGAGAACAGAGGCTCTGTCCGAGCCGGGAGGCTGGCGGGGGTGGAGGAGACCCTGCAGCACACGCGCAGCCCCGGGACCCTGCCATCCAGAGTGTGAGCCAGGGTCGGCTCAGCAGGAGCTTGGGGCTCAGGCAGCTCCAGGCAGCCCCCTCCTCACAGGCTCTTTTGCAGGATTGTGTGTTGGCCAAAGAGACCCCCCGGGAGATGGTGAGTGATGCTTCTGCCGGATGCTGCCGGGTCCTTGAGCAAGAACGTCCCCAGCCCTACCCTTTCTCCAACAGGGGCTTCTGCGACCAGCCCTGAGCTCTGCTTCCTTCCAGGGTCCCTTCCCAAGCCCACCCTCAGCGCCTGGCCCAGCTCGGTGGTCCCCGCCAAGAGCAACGTGACTCTGCGGTGCTCCAGCCCCGTCCCGGGGATCCGATTCCTTCTCAGAAAGGGACCTGATATTTTGGATTCCAGGCTGCCACTGGGTCCCACTAAGACCACGGCCGAGTTCCTTCTCACTGAGCTAGGACCCCGGAGTGCTGGGCCATACACCTGCGAATGCTTCTGGGGAGGGTTCTCTGGTGTGACCTCTCAGCTCAGCAACGTCCTTCTGCTCTTGGTCACAGGTGAGAGGAGGGGTTGCCCAGAATAGGATGCAGTGACCCTCAGATGGACGGATGGAGGAGAGGAAGAGGGGGAGGGGAGGGGCTGTCATCGCCAGAGCATCTGGGGAGGGGCTGGGACAGGACTGGATCCCTTGGCTTCATCCAGGACTGTGGGAGGGGACATCTCGGTCCTGAATCCAGAGCAGACAGTGGGGGAGGGGAGGTGTGGCAGGGACTTCCTGCCAGGCCGGGGGACTTTCCCCAGGACCTCAGAGACACCTTCCCTTGCAGGGTATTTGCCTAAACCTTCCCTCCAAGCCCATCATGTGGGCCAGGTGACCGAAGGGGGAGAGGTGACCCTGCAGTGCCAGATACCCAGCACCATGGTGCGGCCTTTGGAGTCTGCCCTACTGAAGGCCGGGACCCCGTCGCCCGTGCAGCTGCACAGGCCCGTGGGGTCGGAGTCAGACTTCTCCCTTCAGGGCGTGACAGTCAATGACACGGGGACCTACAGCTGCATCTACTACCAGGCAAGGGCTCCCTTCTGGGCCTCGGACCCCAGCCCTGCCTTGGACATCCTGGTGACAGGTGAGCTCTTTGTCACCTCGTAGTCGTCTGTGCCTTCTCTTAACAGCCTTCCCTCCCCCAGTTTCCTTTTCTCGGTTGCTTCTGGCCCTTGGTGACCCCTGCGCCGTCCTTCCCCACCCTGAATCCTGCCTCTCGGGTTCCCTGCATCTCTGCGGGTCCCTGTGGTCCTTGGGATCGGATCTTGTTCTCAAGGACTCTCCATTTTCCACCTGGTTTCCCACAGCCTCCTGCTCCTGGCCTGGCGCAGGTTCTCCTCGGGTCTCTTGTCTCTGGGGCCACTGTTAGGACTGAGTGATCGTCCAGGCCAGCAGGTGGCCTCGCCAGCTGCCCTCTCCCCTCCTTCAGCTTTGTGAATTCTCTTTTGTGCCTTGAGACTGTGTGCGGGGTGCGACTGTTTTATAGTAAGAAATAAAGGTCTGGCCAGGGGCGGTGGTGCACGCCCGCCCGTAATCCCAGTGCCTCGGAAGGCTGAGGCAGGAGGATCGCGAGTTCAAAGCCGGCCTCAGCAGCTCAGTGAGACCCTATCTCTAAAAAAACATAAAAAGAGGACTGAGGGTGTGGCTCAGTGGTTAAGCACCCCTGGGTGCGATCCCTGGTACCAAAAAAGAAAAAAGGAAAGGAAGGAGGTCAGGTCTCTATGGTCTTTATGGTCGTTGGTGAGGGCCACAGAGGGCTTCCCCGACCTGCGAGGGACTTGCTGTCTTCCCTAGGGACTCGGCCTGCAGGGAACCCTGTTGCCCATGAGGTGAGCCTTGGGCTCCTGGGGGGGGCTGAAGCCAGGACAGGAGCCAGGGCCAACACCAAGCTTCCCTTCTCCAGGGCCAAGCCCAGCAGCAGGGAGGCCTTCCCCGGGGGCCTCGTCCGAGGGTTACACCAAGGGCAACCTCGTGCGGCTGGGAGTGGCGGCCGGCGTCCTGCTGATGGGGGTGGTCCTCGTGCTGGAAGCCTGGCATGCCGGAGGGGTGCCACACGCTCAGCCAGGTAAGGCAGTTGAGCACCGCCCATGGCGGGCAGCTGCAGGGACGTCCCACGGTTGGAGGGGTGTCACTGGTGAACAGAAACAGAAAACACTATGGCCACGTCCGCTTGTTTTTATTTGCCAATTTTATTTGCCTCCGTCAGCCTGGGAGGGAGAATCAGGTCATTTATTGGGCACTAAATACGTCCTCCCACTCCTGGTGAGATAGATGATTGCCACCAAGCCGCTGTTCGTAAAGATCCACTGTTCCAGCAAATTTCAGCGACCCGGTGCCGCGCCACTGGCTACAGCCGCCCGGTGCTCCACCCGCCCAGGTTCTCTGAGCACCAAATTTACCCGGGACCCTCTCTGGTTCCTCTGCACGGGTACACATGGCAGATTAGGTAGACTGTTCTTTTCACCATGTGGGACTGTCTTATTCATTTTAGGGACAGACTCTAGATTGTTATGAGGTGCCAGTGAAGCCCGGGTCATAGTAGAATTTAACAAGGAGCCGTCAGCACCTGAGGGGAGGAGGAGAGGCGGAGGGGGACCCTCGGAACCTGTGTTGGAGGTGGGGATACGTTAGTGATCCTCTTCTGAACTCAGGTCTGTTCTTGGCACCCACAGGCTCCCCCCGGATCCCCAGTGCACCCGTGAACCCTGGACAAGTTGGGTCAGCTGGTCTGAGACAGTGTCCTGTGCCACCGGCTCTCCCAGCTCCTTGAATAATGGCTCCCTCTTCCTGACTCCTTACCTGGGACAGGGACAGGCTTGGCACCCTCACCAATAAAGCATTTTTAGGATGATCATAATAAAACGTAGGAGCTCTTTTCTCTACTGACACAGCCATGCCGCCTGGATTCTAAGCCAAAGCCCATGTATGTGTGGACCTTTTCTGTGATCCCAATTCTATCAGTTTGATCATTGTGGCTTTATTTTTCCTTTTCCTAAGAGTGTATGTTGAGAATATAAAATATACACGATTTACATATATATAATATGCAAAATGCATTTATACATAATATATATATGCATCTCATCTATTATAATATATATTTATATTCCTGATAAGTTGCTGATTGGACATTTTATCCACTTTTATTTTTAGTTGAGTTCTTTTTGGGTGGGGGGCAGTACTGGGGATGGAGCCCGCGTCCTGGGGCATGCTTAGCTGAATTCTTTATCTTCTTAACTTTGCAACGTAAAGATACACACAATCTGGACACAAGCCCCTTAGCCCATATACGCTGAGCAATTATTGGTTTCAGTCTATGCCCTGCCTTCAGATTTTAACTTCTTTTTTTTCTTTCTATACTGAGTGTTGAACCAGGGCCTCGCACTGAGCCAGCTCCCAGCCCCTTAACATCTTTTGAAAAGCAAGAGTTTTGAATTTGGGTGAAACTGAGAAACCCAGAATATTTTTCCTTTATGGGAAAACCTTCTGTGTCCTAGCTAAGAAATGTTTGCCCGCCCCTTGGTGAAGGACTCGATTTTCTGGTTTCCCTCCCCAGTTTTCTGGTTTCCCTTCCTATTTCTGTTGCCTCTGTCCAGTGCCCTTTGCCCTGGTGTCAGGGCTTGTCCTGGCTGTCCCCTGTGCCTGGCCTCCTTCACCCAGATGTTCCTGGTGTGCTCAGGCAGCAGGAGGGCTGTCTAGCCCACCACCCCAGGGAGAGGCTCACCACTCCTGCTTAGGAGGCTTTGGGCTGCTGTGTGGCCAAGAGTGGCCACAGTTGATAGAGCTCTGGTTTTACAGCCAGTCTGGGCGAAGAACACCAAGGAAAATATCTCTCTCTCTCTCTCTCTCTCTCTCCTAGAGATCAAACCCAGGGCCGCTTTACCACTGAGTAACATCTCCAGCCCTTTTTATTTTGAGAAAGGGTCTCGTTAAGTTGCCCAGGCTGGCCTCAGACTTGCAATGCCCCTGCTCCTGCCTCAGCCTCCTGGTGGCTGGGATTGCAGGTGTGCACCACCACATCTGCTTCCCGACCCCCCAGTGCTGGGGATGGGACCCAGGGCCCCTCATCCCATGATAGGCAAGTGCTGTCCACCGAGCTGCATCCCCAGCCTCCCCGGAGTTTTATTGACAGATAATTGACAAACAAAATCCTTACAAGGCTATTGAAACATACCATCCATGACCATTAACTATGCCACCTCGCTGTGCAGTCGCTGGGAACTCCTCCTGGCGAGGGATGGTGACTCGGTACCTGTGGAATATTCTCTGGCCTTTCCCCACTCCACCTTTCAAGAGAAAAACTGGATGCTCTCTATCAAAACTCCATATCCACACTCTCTCTTAGAATCTGGCTTGAAGACACCCTGAACCCTGTAAACACACCCGAGTGAACATTGCCAGTAATTGTAACCTATGGGAAGGTTTGATTTAGAGCCCGGCTCCCTGCTGGCACCTAATGGCATCTTGGCCAGCAACGCTGCCCAGTTTCTAATGGAGCATGAAAAACGGCCTCAGAGCTGGCTTCCCCCTCCTCCAGGGCAGCTGGTTCAGGCAGAGGGGCTCCAGGGCTCAGGATGCTGTCTCCCGTCCACACAGGGGCTCACCTGGTTTGGGTTCCCTGCCACACTTTCATCTCCATCTAGAACCTGTATTGGAGGCGCGGAGAATCAGTGATCCTCTTCTGAACTTAGGTCTGTCCTTGGCACCCGCAGCCTCCCCCCCAGATCTATATTTATTTTTAGAAATAAGACGCACTGAACAGGACACAGGCAGAAGAGGATTCTGCCTGAGTTCCGACCCTGCCCGTTCCTGAGCCCCACGGGCTGAGATGCCTGCGAGTTCCACACGATGCCGCTCAGATCTGCTGCTGGGAGACTTGTCCTCTCCCGTTCTGGAGCATTTTGATGCTGATTCTTGTGACCATTTTGGGAAAGAGATTTCAGATATTCTTACTCCAGGGAAATGATACATTTTTAAGGTGATAGATGAGCTCCTCACTCTCATTTGGTCCTTCTACACTGTGCTCATGTACTGAAACATCACATTGTACATCATATGTATATCCAGTTATTATCTGTCAATTAAAAATGAAGCTAAACTAATAAAATTTTAAAGCACTTTATTAAGGTGGGACTGACATGTAAAAAACTTTATATTTAATGTCTACCACCCAGTGAGTCTGGGGTAAGTGCACACCTGGGAAGTCATCTCCACCAAGGACAGACACACATCCATCACTTGTAAGCCCCGCCCCCCTTATTGTTATCCTTATTCTCTGTGATGAGCAGAGAGACTGGTGACCTCTGAGAGACATCAGTCACCTTGTGGGTTGTCTGTGCAGATGCCGGCTCTCCGGTGTTGAAAATGTCCTGTGGTTATGTCACTATTGGGTGGTGACTGAGGGGGAAGTGGGTGCTCTGCTGCAGTGGGCACTCAGAGTCTCGGGTCCACGCTGGCAGATTCCACCAGGGATGGAAGATATTCTGGAGAAGTTGCCCTGAGGAAGCGTCCTTGTGTGTATTCCCTAAGCAGCACCGGGTACCAATGGTTCCCGGAGCGTTTACCCTGCACGGGTATCACAGGTCATCCAGATACTTGGAAGCATGCTGTGGTTGTGTGCTGTGCCTCGGTTACGTGCCAACACTGCCCCATTTTCCGCCCCATTTTCCATAAGGGACTTGAGCATCCTCGGATTTTGGTTTCGGGGCACCCTGGAAACAAACTCCCTCAGATGACAAGGAATGATGATTCTTTTTGTGTGAAACTGTAACTATCTCCAATAGCTAAAAGCAACAACAACAAAATTAAAACATCTTAATGAAGATGTAGACATATATAATACTTAAATATAGTAAAGCAATATTTGTTCAAAATTAGTTTACAACGTTGCTGGGCAGGACCCCCAGGAGGCGGGGCAGGTGGAGCCGCACCCCAGCATCTGTGGAGCTTGTGGTTACCGCTGGCTTCTGGCTTCCTGAATCGGTTGCAAGAAGGAAACGCTGCACCCGGTGATGACAGATCCAAAGCATCAGAGCAAAGCCTCGTCCTCTGGTCCGGGCTCGCGGCGGGCGGGAGGGGAGAGCGCTGCCTGCTCGGCCTGAAGCCAGGGTCCGGCTCCGGCGGAAGGCGCTATGAGCGCAGAATCCCTGTGGCTGCTCTGCCTCGGTAGGTCTCCAGTGGGCGCTAGGGCTGGATGGGGAGTGGGTTCACGCCCGGGAAGGCGGAGTGCAGGAATGGATGGCCCTGCGGGGGGGGGGGGGGGGTGCGTCAGAGCCGGGCGCCTGGGGGCTGTGCGCATCCTGAGAGACGGGAGCCCAGGCGCAGGGCTTGGGGACACCCAGCCTACTCCAGGAGAAAGGCAGTGCTCCGCGGGCATCTCCAAGGCTGCCCTCTGACCGTGCCCTCTTGAGGAGGGCGTCCCTCTGGGCTACATCAGACAGGGGCTGTCCTCAGTTTGAGCCTACCCTTATCAAAGGTCCCCATACTGTGAAAAGCAAGGTGTGGACAGAGGGAACAGGGTAGCCCAGAGGTGCCCTCCTCCGCCCCGTGCTCGTTAGGTGGCTGCTGAACCCCAGCGCGGCCAACCTGGCATAATGGGAACTATTCTCTCTCAAGTGCTGGCCATGCCCATTCCTTACCAGGGTGCCGAGGCGCTCTGCTCCCTGCCCCTCTGCCTGGCTCTGGCACCAGCTATCCTCGGCTTTCTTTGCCGTGTGGATGTGTTGCTGCAATCTCTGCCTCTGTCCTTACTCAGCCTGTGTGTGGATGCCCCCCCCCCACCCGTGTCTCTTATCCTCCACTTACAGGGACAGCAGTCACCACCGAGGATGGCCCCACTTAGCCTAACTCTTCACGTTTGTAAAGCGGGCATACTGCTACGTCAGGGACAGTCCTGTCCACAGCTGTGGGAGCTGGAACTCAATTGTGTCTCCTGGGGACACAAGTGAACCTTTAACACCCTCCTCCTCTGGCTGTAATACTCTTCCAGAAGCAGGTCTGTGACACAGGATGGGCCAGTCTGACACTGCTGGACGCTTTTAGACCAGCAGTGAGATGGGGACTTCTTTCCTCCCCGCATGTGACCTACAAAGATGCAAGACTGTAGCTCCTGCAGCCCTGTTCCCGGGCCCCTTCTGCTCCAGCTGGCGTCCCAAGGGAGCCAGACAGGAAAGCCAGGAGAACAGAGCCTGGGTGTTGGCGCTGCCCGGCACTGATAGGCAAGGCGTGCACGTGAGCCAGGGCCACCTATCAGTCTTCCACTCCGTTTTATTTGGGGTGAACTTTTAATATTTAAATTTATGTAGGTCTTGACTAGACAGGGTAACACCAATGCACATAAAATCTTAAAGTTATTACTTCCAAGTGTATGAGGTGGTGCCTTTGAGTCTGTACTGGTGACGTCCAGCAGCACCTTGTCAGGTTCCGAGACCCTCATCAGCCTGCAGGCACCTTTGGTGCTTCCTCCCCATACGTTGGTCGCTGCTCCGGGCACCCACTCTGTCTCTCCCGACTCTCCCGTTCTGGATGTAGCATAAAATGGAATCACACCCTGGTGGTCTTGGTGCCTGACTTTGTTCACTTAGCATCATGTTTCTGAGCTTCACCCACATCGTAGCATGAATCGTACTCCCCTCCTTTCTGTGGCTGAATAGCTCTACAGAGAAGTGTAGATCTCACCGGGTGCTGTGTTCAAAGGACCTGTCAGACTGTAGCTAGTTTTTGGTAATCCAGTAGCAGGTCTTCTACACACTCTCAGCATTTACCTACAGCTACAATTTCTCAGGTGCCCCTCTCTTGCCATACACTTAACATCTGTACCGTCTCTCTGTGTGGGTTGCCATTCTCCAATGCAGAGCCGTGCGGTTCCTGCACTGTTTAGGGGCTGTTGCCTTCAAGTCAAGTGGGAAGAGCAACACTGGAAACCTAGCTCCCCAGCCAGGCACAGAAGCTCTGGAGGCAGGAGGATCGTGAGTTCAAAGCCAGCCTCAGCCAAAGCAAGGCACTAAGCAACTCAGTGAGACCCTGTCTCTAAATAAAATACAAAATAGGGCTGGGGGTGTGGCTCAGAGTTTTGTGCCCCTGGGTTCAATTCCCTAAACAAAAAGAGAAAAGAAAGAAAGAAACTAATGTAAACTCCCAACTACTAGATCACCAGAAACTAGCTCCAGTTTACAGGTACTGAAGAGAAGCTTGCAGAGAGTAGAGCCAGGGTGACACGGCCCCTTGACATGGGTAGCCCTGGAGGACGGTCCCCACCTACCCTCATGGTGGTACCCACGCTCACACAGCTCAAGTCCTGTCTAAGGCCCTGCCTCTCTCCCTCCTGGGGAGGCTGGCGTCTGCGCGCTGACTCCCCACTTGGTTCAAAACAAGGACAGACAGCCTGGGACAGTTGGTGGCTTCCCCCTGAAAAACGCTGCAGGCTGGTGTCCCATTCCCCCCCCCGGGGGCTCCTCAGGCTCCCTTTCCAGGAGCAGAAGGGGGGCTAAAGCAGGCAGCTGCAGGCCTGAGGGAGGGGCCTGAATCTCCAGGGAGGCAAGGGGTCCCTTTGGAGGAGTAGAAAACCCTCTGCACACCCCCAGGGTAAAGTGACCTTTGAGGGATGAGGGGGGAGGCCGAGGTGAGTGATTTCTACCGGGTGAAGGGACTGATCCTGAAAGCAAAGCGATCTCCAGGAAGGGTTGTGGGAGTGTCCCTCTGTGCACAACTTCTGAATGACAACAGTGAGGCGGGGAGCAAGCCGGGGAACTGTGGGGACGACAGAGGTTAACCCTGGTAGTTGCGCTCTCTCCTGGTTGCACGCGAAGCCAGGCGCACAGCCATCTCTCAATCGCATCCTCTCTTCCAGGGCTGTGCCTGGGCCTTGCAGACCAGGGAGAGAGCGGTGAGTGTCCCCCGGTCCCCTGGGCGTTCCTGCGCTCCACATTTTCTGGCCTTCTCCTCCAGTCCTCCTGATTCCAGGAGGGGCTTCACCTCTTCCAGATGAAGAGGCAGTTAACTCTGAATTCTTTCCAGAGAAGCTTCCCAGGCCCTCGCTCCGTGCCTGGCCTAGCTCCGTGGTGGAACTGGGGAGCAGTGTGACTCTGCAGTGCCGGGTTGGTTTCCAGAATGCCACCTTCATGCTGGGGAAGTTGCACGACCCGGGGTTCAAGCAAGAGCAGAGCTCAGCAGAAACCCAGGCTGAGTTCCCCCTGGCCAGCCTGCAGCCTGAGGATGCTGGGGGCTACTTCTGTGCCTACAAGACAGCAGCCACCGGCCAGTGGTCAGAGCAGAGCCAGCGCTTACAGCTAGTGGTCACAGGTGAGGGGGCGGCCTGAGATCGCCTCCTTCTGCTGCAATGGGCTGGGGAAGAAGGAATCCAGGAGCCAAGACAGATCTGGGGGGAGCCGGGGAGGTGGAGCCAAGTGTGGGGATTCCTGGGGGTCTTCATGATGCGGATGTGGGGGGGAGTTTTAGAATATAATCAATTAATTAAGGGTTCAAGGTACAGGGAGGCCATCAGACGAGGAGACACCTGCCTCTGAGACATGGTGACTCAGTCCCTGGGGAGGAGCTCACTGCGCCATAGAGGCTCCATGGCAGGGTGCCAGGGCTGCTCAGGCCACAGAGGGAGGGAGAACTGCGGGCAAGAGCCGCCTTGTATTTCCATGGGAAAGAGTAGGTTGGGACCCGCTCCTTGTCCCAGGGTGCTCCTGGTGGCTTGCACTTGGTCTTGGGTGGTGGGGATGGGGGCTGTGGTCCTGAGTATGAGAGCCCCGTGGAGCAGGGGGCTGGCATGTGGCTCTGGATGGGGTGATTGGCGCTGGGAAGCCAAAGCCTGGCAATGGGATTAACTAGCCCAGCTGTTAAGGGGAGTCCCTTCAAGGCCACCAAGGCCCCAAGGCGTGTGGGACCTCTCAGCCCTGGCTCTTCCCCACCTTCCCCGTCCTCCAGGATCCTGGCCAGCACCTTCCCTCTCAGTCAGTGCAGACCCCGAGGCTGCTCCAGGTCACAGGACGCTGCGATGCCTGACTCCCAACAATGGCTCTGAGTGCCTCATCACCGCTCTGCTGAGAACAGGCACCCCAGACCCCGTGCAAGTCAAGGAGGGGAGAGAAAACCAAACCGACTTCACGCTCCGCGAGTCGAGCGAGGACAGGGGCAGCTACAGCTGTGTGTACTACCAGTGCCACTGGCCACACCTGGGCTCCTCCCGCAGCAGCCGCCTGGAGATGCAGGCCACAGGTGAGGATTCAAGGTGATGACGCTGACTTTGGGCATGTGTCCAGCATTTTCTATGCTCCAGACTCTACAATAAGCAACTCACCTCCATTAGCGTGTTCAGTCGTCTCTTCCTATGAGGGTGGTTTTTGCTTATAGAGATTAGGGGTGACCTCCTAGATACACAAAGATAATTAGCCTCACAATGCTGTTCAAACATAAGTTTAAAATTAATTCCTATTCATGCCAAAGAAAAGCCAGAAAGAATGACCGGTACACTCTGAGGGACGTAGGGAAGGTGACCAGTGGAATGTGGGGCTCAGAGAACCCACCTCAGGGAAACTGCTTCAGGCAGGGGGCAGGAAGGTGAGGAGAAGGGGTAATGAAGACATCGGAGGGCAGGTACTCATGGGAGGCGGCTGCATAAGCACCTGAGATCTCAAGGAAGGGGCATAAGGGGTGACTTTTTTTGCATTTTTTTCATCCAACCATCCATCCATCCATCCATCTATCCTTCCTTTCCTCCAACTATCCTTCCATCTATCATTCATCTTCACATCATCCATCCATCTATCCATCCACCCATCCATCCTTTCTTCCAACTGTCCATCCATCCATCCATCCATTTATTCACTCATCATCCATCCATCCCTCCACCATTTTGTCTACCAATCACTCAACATTCTTCTTCAAGTGACCGAAGTTGCTCCCAGTAGGAGAATCCCTGGGGAACCTCACAATAACCAGCGTGTGTACAAGTAGCCACGTATCCACGTCTGTGTCTTAGCTTGGACTTGGGACTTGAAGACAACATTTGATTTTTTATTTACCCCTTTGTAAGGCTCAAGATAATTGGTGCTCCAACCATGTGTTCCTCACCCTGAAATTAACTTCCTATTCTATCCCTAATAACTTTTTCTTGCAGTCTTATGAATTTTTTTTAATCCATACTTTAAACCTAAGGTCGTAGTGCTAGGTGGCCAGGTCCCAGCTGTTCTCTGGCAGATTGTCTACTCTCCCCTGATCCTCTCTTTCTCAGCTGCCTGCTATGCCAACAGACAGGCTGTACTACCACTTTTCAGTGATTCAATTATTCAGACCTCCTTCTCCATTCAGAACCTTTGTTGCTTTGCAAACCACTTTCTTGTTATTGCCCCTCACCTATTACAAAATGAGAACATGAATGCTTCTGTTACAGAAGAAAATAAATTAAAAGTATACAGCACAAAATGGCTGTTCATTTACCCTACAAACCTAGATACTTTGATGCGTAGTATCAGCAGTAACAGACAGATCAGTTCTCTTGGCCAATAGGAGCATACATCATTTTTGGGGGGGGAGAAAAAAAATAAACAAGAGCAAGATATGAAGCTTATGTTTTAAAAAAAGTAATAGATAAACCAGGTGTGGTGGTGCACACCTGTAATCCTAGCTACTCATACAGTAGATAATTACAGGTGTGGTGGTACAAGCCTGTAATCCCAGCTACTCAGGAGCCTGAGGCAGGAGGAGGCAAAGTTCAAGGCCAGCCTGGGCAACGTAGAGAGACTCTGTCTCAAAAAAATAAAGGGACTGGGGAAGTGACTCAGTGGTAGAGTGCACCTGGGTTCAATGAAAAAAAAAAAGTCATAGATGGAGAATAAATGATAACTAACTAACCCACTAACTAACCACAACTCTAGCAGCTTACAACAGCCGTTTATCCATGCCATGGTGTTGGTGGGTCGGGAGGCCAGGCAGCACCCAGCTGGTTCTCTGCTCGGGGTTTACCTCCCAGGCGTCAGGCAGGGCTGGGCTCTCATTGGAGGCCTGACTGTGGAAGAGGCTGCTTCTCCTCTCCATTGCTTCTCCAGAGCCCACAGGAGAAAGGCAGAGTGGGGGGGGAGAGAAGGTGAGTCCCCTAGCAAAACAGTCTCCTGTGGACTAATGTCACCACTGGAGGGACATCCCATCACCTTTGAATATCTGTTGTTAGAAGCAAGCCACAGGTCCCCGCACTCAAGGACAGGGGACAGCACACAGGTGTGCACACAGGAGCTCGGGCTCATGAGGGACCTGGAGTCTGAGCCGCAGGCATGGAGGACAGGAGTGACCTGGCCATGCTGACCTCTGGGGAAGGCCGTCCAGGGAGGAGAACAGTAGGAGTGAGTTCCCAGAAGTACCCATGTCTGGGAATGGTTGGGAAGCAGAAAGGAAGATGGAGAGGGGAGAGCAGGGTGAAGGGCGGGGCCCGAGGGGCCTGGAGCAGGAGCATCTGACCCGCCCACAGACTCTGCTCTGAGGCCCTGGAAGCCCCGGCTTTAAGGGCCTCTGGCTCTGGGACGGCAGAGGCTTGGAGGAGCACAGGAGGGTGCTGGCAGCTGCATCTCAGGCAACGGGACACTTTATTTTAACATATTTAGTTGTCAAGGCGATAATGATTATCACGGTCAGGTTACTGAGTACATCTGTCACTGCACTCCTCGTTAGTCCCCAGAGCTTGTTCATCAGAAACCTTGTGCCCCTCCCACACACATTCACCTGAAATACACCAGACACAGAAAGACAGCCGCTGTGTGAACGGAATCTAAACAAGGCAAGCTCCCACAAACAGAGGAGAGTGATGGTTTCCGGGGCTGGAGGTGGGGGGCATTTCAACTTAGACGGGATAGTGCCACTGGACGTGGGATGTGGACTCACCCTTACCTGTATTTCAAGATCCATATTGGTGCCAGGGATTGAACCAAGAGCGCCTAGCCACGGAGCCACATCCCCAGTCCTATATATATATATATATATATATATATATTTTTTTTTTTTTTTTTTTTTTTTTTTTACTGAGGTAGGGTCTTGCTAAGTTGCTTGGGGCCTTGCTAAGTCACCAAGGCTGACTTTGAACTTGCAATCCTCCTGCTTCAGCCCCTGAAGCTACTGGGATTCCAGCTGTGTGCCACTGCCCCAGGCTTCAGATATACATTTGAGATAGAATTTCCTGGTTGTGGTGCTGGGCTGATTCACTGCTGCAGAGATGTCAGAAAGTACGGGTGGTCCTCGAGAGTTGGCTTTAGAATGCGGGGGCCCATGGTGGTCTCTGCTGAGGTGGGAAGAAGGACAAGGAGAGAGACGGAAGGGATGGGATTAGTCATGCCATTCATAAATGTCACTTATTGGAGATGATTTCTAACTCCGGGAGGACTGTGGCGTGGTGAGGACCGTCTTTCTTCTGCTTCCCAGAGAGGGCCCGAGCCCCTCTGCAGGATCGAGGACTTAATGCCCCAACGTTCCCATACAACTTTGTGATTCCTTTCCTTGCATCCTGTTTCCTAGATGAAACTGATGGACCTGGAGCTCCCTCCACAAAAACAGGTGAGACTGTTAGAAAGGAGGCGATTTCCCAATTAGGTCTGCTTGGGGATTCCCTTTGCTTCAGAGCACAAGAACTCAATGCCCACTTTCTCTGGGTTATTGGGGGAAGCGCTGCCTTTTCTGGGGCAAAGGTCTCTGAGGCACTTACAGGTTCTGGAAATGCTGGTGGGTACACAGCACAAGGAGCATCGTCCGTCATGTCACATGGTGATCACTGCGGTGGAGCTTTGTGAGGAATGAGGGTGTATCTGGGGACTCTTTGGGGTCTGGGACCTGTGGATTGCCGTGCTTTGGGAAAATGTGTGATTGAAGACATTTTAAAAGTCTGAAATTCTCAAAACCGGGAAACTACATTATGTTCTTTTTTTTTCCCCCATGAGCAAGTGACTAAGAGTCTGTCCTTAGAGTTTCCCCCCCCAAATCAGGGCTGTTGGCAGCAGGAGGCTGGAAGAGCTGGCCCAGACTTTAACGGCCCACTACGTGCTAAGCAACCTTTCTTTCAGCAACCGAGGACCTTCCTGTAATCTGCCCAGTGGCGAGACTGAGAATGGCATGGCGAGAGTCTGTGCTGGTGGAATTTATTTTGGGAAAGGTACCCGCAGTGTGCTCTTGCCGGATGAGCCTCAGTCTTGAGTAGGGTTGGATTCCATGTTAACAGACTTGGAAATGACTGCTGCCCCAGCTTGATGGACGCAGTTGATGCCAGGAATGTTTTCTCAAGGAACTCTGAAACCTGAGAGAGCGGAGGAGTGTGGAAGTACCGGAAGCAAGCAGGCGATCTCACGAGACGTGAGAGGGAAGACCAAGAGCAGCTTTGAGCTCTTGGATGATTCATTTCCCTTTCTGTTTTATTGACATATTTTTCCTTCTACTCACTCTCGTAAAGTGCGCCATCCAGTAACACTTTGTGTCTTCACAAGGTGGTAGAACCATCACCACTACCTAATTCCAGAATATTCTCACCACCCCCAAAATGAAATCCCCTATCCATTTAGCAGTCCCTCCCTCACCAGGCCCTGCCCATCCGTGATCTGCTTGTCTGCCCGTCTGTTTCTGAGCTCAGCGCTGGGGGTTGAACCCAGGGGTGCCGCTGAGCTACATCCCAGTTCTTATTCTTTCATTTTGAGACAGGGTCTTGCGAAGTTGCTAAGGCTGTCCTTGGACATGCCACCCTCCTGCCTCGGCACCCTGAGTCTCTGGAATTCCAGGCTCTGGAATTCCTGCCCTGACTTTCTGTTTCATTTTTTGGGAACTGCCAAGCCGTTTCCATCGTAGCTGTGTGATTTCACGTTCCCACCAGAAACAGGCAGGTTCTGTTTAGCTCCACCTCCTCGTGAACTCATGTTTTCCTCTTTAAAAAATTATAGGCATCCTAGGAGGTACAGATATGAATTCTTAAAACATCCTTTCTGAGTTCAAATTTATCTGGGCACAGTTCTAAAGAGAATAAAATACCCTTCTGCAGAGGAATGACGTCCCCACCCTGCATTGTCACCTCAAAGCCTCCAGAAACGGACCCTCACACCAACTTCTAGGTGGAGAGCTTCACCACCTACCTCTGACCCGGGGCCGGCTTCCCTGTGGGCACCTGAGGCTTTACTCGTACCCCGCTCAGGCCGTGCCACTGCTCTGTCGGGGGATGCCAATAGTGTGGACACTTTGTTGCTTGTTTGGGCCATTTGGAAACAGTGATGTGAAACTTGACCGGGCTGTGTGCACACCGCAGTGTGAAGCCAGGTCGGTGGCTGTGGGGCCGTGTGGGGAGGGTGATTTTGCAATGATTTACTTCTCATTTCTTAGGAATTGCGGGTGAAAGAAGCCATAGTCCAGGAAGTGGGGGGGTGGGGATGGCCAGGAGGAGGTGAGGCAGCAGACTGTGCTTCCATGGATGGTCCCAAAGGTCCGGAACAGAGGTTCTCGCTGGCGTCACTGTCCCTGAGTGTCAGTGCTGCTCTGGAGGGTTCCTGGGTGAGGGTCATCGAGAGACAGGCTCTTAGGGACACTGGTGGGAGGTGACACAGGGAAAGTGAGATTTTAGGGGAGTCAGGACGAGGCCTGGGAGGGAAGGAGGCTAAGCAGGGTGGCCATCACGCTCTCAGATGGCCTCTAGTTGTCTTCAGGGAGGTGCCGGAGTCGGGGCGGTCACAGCACAGGGGCAGGGAGCTGGGGTGTTGACACTCCACAGCGATGGCCGTTGACCAAGGGCCCGTGGCTTTCTGGATTCTCTCAGGCAGTTGCCCAGCGAGGACACAGTCACCCGGCAAGGCCAGCTGTGGGAGGGGACGTTCTGCAGTGTGCAGCAATGGTGGGCTGCAGGGGAGCCCGTGGCATCTGATATGGGGACAAGATGGGGGGACGCAGTCATATGACCTCGTCTTTATCCTGCACGTGGCCGCAGCTTCAGACCAAGTGCTTTAAGGTCCTGTTAGGCATGATCACCTGCCCACTGCCCTTCTTCTACTTAACCAATCAGTAACCTGTTCTGGGAAGGGAAGGGACACTTACAAAGTCTGCTGTCCCTGCACTGCTTCCTGCTCATCAATTAAGAAGTGCCTCCCTGGGCTGAGTGTGGTGGCACACACCTGTCATCCCCGTCACTGGGCGGGCTGGGGAAGGAGGGTCAGAAGTTCAAAGCCAGCCTGGAAAACACAACTCTCTCAAAATAAAAAGGGCTGGGGATGCAGCTCAGGGGTAGAGAGCCTGCGTCACATGCCCCAGCCTGGGCTCAGTCCCCAGTGTCACACACACACACACACACACGCACACACACACGCGCACCAAGAGGATGCACGAAACCTAAGGAGATCAGTTAGCTCCGTGATTGGTAACGGAGGGCTGGCTGACAGAGGTGATAGCTAGGTAATAGACACCAGACAGATGACATAGACTGGAGGCGATTCAACGTGTGACATCTTAGATAAAAAGATTCTAGGAAAGTAGGTAGGTAGAGATATACTTAGAGATGGTGGAGAGGTAACTAGTGGATACCTGTACACCTACCTAGAGGACAGATTAGACCTCAGGAGTAGATGGATCAGACAGATGATTCCACCTATAGACAGTGAGGTATCAGGTGGGGGTGAGTCTGGGACAGTGACCCTGGGTCAGCGCACAGGACAGGAAGTTGTGAAGGCCTCCGACTTGGTTCCACACATGGCCACAGATGGCCCTATATCCGGGAAACATTGCCAGGCCGGTGCTCACTAATGAAGATGGAGGCAGGCTGCCCCTGTGACTGTGCAGAGACTGTGGACTCGGTCTTCAGCTTCTCAGCCTCTGCTTCCCAGTCCCACAGGCCTCCCATGTCTGCTTCCTAAACTATTAGGGGCAACAAGGAGCTGGGGCCGGAGTGGGGCCTGCTCTTGCAGAGCTCTGGGAGCGTCCGGCATGGTGGAGCTGCACGTGTGCCCTGCAGCGGGGAGTGGGCTGGATTCAGAGGGCGCACTGTCACTTCTGGAGACCCAGTGTCTTGTGTGTGGCCTGGGGGGTCTCTCTTGAGCACGGTGCTCGCGGGCATGGGTGGGCTTCTCCACCGTGCCCTCACTCTGCTCCCGGCAGGACCCTCCTGAGTCCTCTCAGCTGCTCCGTTGTTACTCCTGGAATCACGTCTCCTTCAGGGTCCTGCAGCCCCACCCTGAAAGCCCTTGGTGCCCAGGTCCCCCAGGCCCTGCCCATTGCAAGCCCCACGAGCCCAGGGAAGAGCGTTTGAAGTGAGAGCTACGACCATGTCAGTTGTCAGGGCTCCAGAGAGCAGAACCCAGTGTGCACGGAGACTTATTTCCAGGAATCGCCTCATGGTTTGGGGAACCAGCCAGTCTGGAAGCTGCAGGCTGGAGGTGGAGACGCCGATGCTGCAGCTTGAGCCAAAGGCCCTCGGAGCCACCACCCCTTCCTGCTCGGGGACCTCCGTCTTTTCCCCTGAGGCCGTAACTGATGGGCCCAGGCCCACCACATTTTGGTGGGTGATCTGTTCTGTGTAGTCCTGAAATGTCTTAGTTGAAATGTTGATCCCAGCCACAAAAGGCCTCGCAGCAACATCGGGACTGGCTTTTGGCAGAACAGCTGGGTGCCATGGTCCAGCCAAGTGGACATACAAAATCAACATCGCAATGTCCTCTGTGGCCTCGCAGGATAAGACAAAGGGTGGCCAGGGGTTGGGACGACCCCCTTGGCACTCTCCGTCTAGAATCCAGTTTCCTACACACCCAGGCTTCTGGCTGTGCTCGATGGCACCAGGATTCTATATGAGACTCAGAAATACTGTGGTCGCAAAGGATACCCCCGGGCCCCGGGGCTTGGCCTGGGCCTGCGGGTTCCAGAGTCCAAAGGGAGAGGAGCACCTAGGAAACTAGTCGGACCTCCCAAGCTTTCCTGTTCCGTTGTGGTAACAAATGCATGACATAAAATCCTCTACCTTTCTTCTCCTAACTACAAACATTTACTCCACATTCTTTTTTTCTAGATGTATGATTTTTTTTAAATGGCCTAAATTTCATTTTATTTGTCTCTTAAAGGACCATTTGGTCTTTTGCTTTTCTTAAAATACAACCAAGTTACAACTACATGGCACAACTAAAAGGGTGATCTATGATCTGCAAGTTGATTAATTTTTTTAATTATTATATTTATTTATGTATGACAGCAGAATGCATTGCAATTCTTATTACACATATACAGCATTTACAGCACAATGTTTTTTATATCTCTGGCTGTATACAGAGTATATTTCATACCAATTCGTGTCTTCAGGTTTTCTGAGGAATCTCCAAACTTTCCAGAGTGGTTGCACCAGTTTGCAATCCCACCGGCAATGTATGGGCGTGCCTTTCTCCCCACATCCTCGCCAACACTTATTGTTGCTTGTATTCTGGATAATTGCCATTCTGAGTGGAGGGAGTTGGAATCTCAGTGTAGTGTTAATTTGCATTTCTGTAATTGCTGGTGATGTTGAACATTTTTTCATATATTTGTTGGTCATTCATATTTCTTCTTCTGTGAGGTGTCTGTTCAGTTCCTTTGCCCATTTATTGATTAGGTTATTTGTGTGTGTGTGTGTGTGTGTGTGTATGTGTGCGCGTGCTAAGTTTTTTGAGTTCTTTATATATCCTGGAGATTGATGCTCTATGGGTGCAGGTGGCAAAGATTTTCTCCCATTCTGTAGGCTCTCTCTTCACATTCTTGATTGTTTCCTTTGTTGTGAAGAAGCTTTTTAGTTTGATGCTATTCTGTTTATTAATTTTTTTTTTAAATTTTACTTCTTGTGCTTTAAGAGTCTTATTGAGGAATTTAATTCCTAGGCCCACACAATGGAGGGCTGGGCCTGCTTTTTCTCCTAGTAGACACAGGGTCTCTGGTCTAACCCTAGGTCCTTGATCCACTTTGAGTTACTCCAGACTCTTAAATCATTGGGTAGGTGTCTTCAGAATTAAGGATTTTGTTTTTAAGGATATCCACTTTGTCGCCCTTTGTCACCTTCCTGTAGTCAGATTACGCTCTTGTCATTCTCTGGGCTTGAATTCTGGCTCCAACCCCATGCGAGGGCTGGTGTCCTGGTTTCCAAGGGCACTTTCTTTCTTCCGAAGGATTTAGAGAGCTGGGTCTCCCTGCTGTTTCTTTCTGTTTCTTTTTAACCTATCACTAATGTTGACTGCTTAACGCAGAATCAAGACTCACACACAACATCAGGGCTCTCCCTTTTCTTCCACTGGCCGTTGGGACATGGCTCAGGGGTCCCCGATGCATGGAGCTCCTGTCTTGGGCACCTGGTATTAACCCCCCGCCCCCGCCCATGCCCCACGCAGTGGCAAACCTAGAGCAGTGGCGACTAGCCGGCCACAGCCAGCCCCAGGGGTCTGCTTCCTGTCTGGTTTCTTGTCTGCAGTTTTTTTCCCTCTCTCCAGAACCTTCTAACTTCATTGTCAACTCGCTGCACGTAAGAAAAGTCAGCAAATACTTGGGCTTATGAGCTGTTCTCAGCCAGAAGAGATAGTGCATCTAGTCCATTGTGTTTCCAGAAATAATAGCAAGCTGCCTCCTCGTGTCGGGGGCTTGGGGAGGGGGTAAATGAGTGGGTTCAATGGGCCATTTTGAAGGCAGAAAAAATGAAGTGATTCTTGACTCAGGTGCGAGTTGGGACTTTTTGTTCATCAATGATTGTGTCTGGCATTGCACTAAGTTGGCTAAATGCTCATCCCTTGTGGTTTAGATGGCCCCAAAAGCTCATGTGTGAGACGATGCAAGAGCATTCAGAGGTGAGATGGTCAGATACCAGTGGATTAGTCCCCTGATGCGGACTAACTGGGTGGTGACCATAGGCAGAGGTGAGTGGCTGGAGGAGGTGGGTCCCTGGGGCAGTGCCTTTGGGGTTTATATTTTGTCCCTGCTGAATGGAGCTCAGAGACAGAACAACTGCCTATGAGGAGCAAGGCCCTGGTTCCATACCTGGCACCAAAAAATCAGTGAGTGAATGGATGGATTAAAAGTTCAAAATGGAGGTAGTAAGTAGTCAATCTGCTTATGTGCTTACCGTGGAGATGAGGAAGACGTACACACAGCAGCTAGTGCAGAGCTGGCTCTCAATCAATGACCAGAAGGATCGATCACAGAGGATGGAATTCCCTGGCTGCAAGGCACGTCCCAGGCCTTTGCATGGGTCCGCGTCTCCTCCCTACCATTCAGCAAAGCGGCTGCCACAGCTCCCTCACTCTACAGGGAGAGGAGGCGGGAGGGTGGGGGCGTCCCAGCTGGGGAGCCAGGCGCCAGGCCCTGGCTGTTTGTGTCCCAGCAGACTCTGCCCACCCTTCTCTCACCAGACCTCAGAAGCATCCTTGCCGTCACCTTCAGCTGCCTGGCCATTGTCCTCCTCATCATCTGTGTCTTCCTGGTGGACGGGTGGACACGGCAAGGTGAGCTGGAGGCCGCTCTGCCAGGCCGGGGTGGGGACGATGAGAAGGCGTCCTCAGGAGGGGACCCCTCCCTCTGCTCTTTTCAGACTCGTCGGGTGAAGACTCCTCCAAGAGGTAGATGGACACAAGCCCCCGACAAGGCCTGTACCCCACCCCTTTCTTCAGAGACCCCGTTTGCACTGCAGGGATTGGCGTCCAGCCCACCCCAACCCCGCCCCAGCCCACTGTGTGCCTTTCCCCTGACCTCTCCAAAGCCCGTCTCTGTCCCCCGCAGAAGCAGCCACTCCAAATGTGACAAGCAGGAGACTTCAGGTGAGTGACACAGAGATGGGTAAAAACCATGGAGAGAAAAACTTAATGCCTGAAAATTGATATTCTCTCTCTCTCTCTCTCTCACCTACAGATTTCGCTCACCTGGAAAATTCACCTGTTCCCGTGAGTGCCCCCCTCAGGAATTCCCAGAAGCTCACTCACTGCCAGTGTGGGTCACGTCTGCCCCCTGGTGTACCCCACAGTCTGCTTTATGATGCCCCAACTCACCCAGGAGGCAGGAGGCCAGCCGGGATGGTGTTCACCCCGTGAGCCTGAGCCCAGAGCTGCTGGGTTCCATCCAGGGTGCCCCTGTTCACCACCCACGTGGTCTTAGAGTCATCACGGGATCCCCAGGGGCTGGGCTTCACTCCGGTCCCCATACCTGGTGGATATTGCACCCTCATTTTAGAAGGCCTGGGGGACCCAGCAGGATCGCAGACGTCAGGTTGTCAGGGTTTCTGTCCTGGGGTGGGTATCCCAGCCTCACAGAACCCACCGTTGGTCTGCTGTGCGTTTTTTTTTTTTTTTTTTCTCCTTTTCTGTTCTGATCTGGTCTATTTGCCATGTTCAAATTTTGGCATTTAACAGATAGTTGGAGGTAGGATGATTGTAATGATGCAATATTTCACAGCTAGTGGCTGCAGAGGAGAGGTGCCTCTCCTCGACCCTGGGCCTTTGCAGCAGTCCCTGTGAGCGTGGGCAGGACACCCTAGCTCCTGGAGCACAGCTGGGAGTGGGCTGTCCAGCTGAACCGGCACCATGTCTGTTCTTCTGCTCTGCCTCATGCAACCAGCACCAGTGCATGTGGCCCCTGAGCAGGCGAAATGCAGCCAGTGGCACTGAGGTCCTGAATTTCAATGCGACTTAGATCAATGTGGATTTAAGTAGCCCTCTGTGGCTAGGGACTGCCACATTGGACCACCCGGCTCTACAGACCCTCTGTATCCATCTCCAGGAAGTGACCCATGTTGAGCTGAACGCCGACATACCCTCCGAGGTAGCTTCTGTCTCCGCTGAGGTGCCCCCAGCATCTCGAGAAGGTGCAGAGCTGGAAGTGTAGAAGAGGGGGACGCGCTGGGGGTGGGATTAGGAGCACTGTGGTGATTGGGAATGCGGAAATCCACTTGTCCCTGCGGCCCTTGCTCGTAGCCACATCAATAAAAGAAGTTTCTTATCTCAGAAGGATCTGGCTTCTTCGTGGATTATCAGGACCAACAACTGGACCCCACTATCTCTGCACACAGTTCTCCCTTGAGCAATTCAAGGAAATAACCAAAAACCACTGACCCACTGTCAGCAAATAATTAGTGACCACCTCCAGGAGAAACGAGGAGAAGAAAATGGTCAAAGGGATTCAGCTCAGTTCCGTGGCCTGTTTTACCCAATGAGCGGAAGATAGAGAGTTCAACTGTGCGTATTACTGACAATTATGCGAAGGTAGAATGGATGGGCAGGTCACAGATCTAAGGGCTCGGTCATAACTGAATGGTCTTACTTTTTTTTTGTTTTGTTTTTAATTTGCTTTTGCTTTTCTGAGACAGGCTCTTGCTATGTTGCCCAGGCTGGCCTCTAAGTCCTGGGCCCAAGTGGTCCTCCCACCTCAGCCTCCTGAGAGAATGGTCTTTCCATGTAAACTCAGTATGTTCAACGGAGAGGGAAGACAAGATGATTTAAAGTATATGTAAATGTTCCAATCAGCTTTCAGAGAGTGTCTAAAAGGGGCAGCGAGGCCAGGGACATCTGCCGCACCTTGCTCCATTGGCTCAGGAGATAACAACAAAAACATGACATTTCTCCTTTGGCTTCCACACCTCTCAAACACTCCTGGATAGGTGTCCGTGAAAAGCAGAGTGTGATGTCAGCAGGACCTCGCACACAGGCTCACAGCCACCAGGGGGTCCGTGGTGGCACCTCAGGAGAAGAGTCATCTCAGAGGCCATCTTGCCCAACACCTTGCTCAGGTCCCTGGTGACAGGTGCAAGAGCTGGTGATCTGAGTCAGGATTGTTCTTCCAAAGTCCAGCAGGTACCAGCGGCAGACTCAGCTCAGAGCCCTGACCCGCTGACTCTGCACCAGAGGACAGAAACCGTGGCCCGAGCAGGACCGGAGTGGTGCTGTCAGCTCTGGCCACAGGGCCTCCTTGAGGCCAGGCGGCTGGGCCATCGTAGCTCCAGCACAGGTGGCTGAGCTCAGATGAAACTGGATTGAGCAAAACAAGCCAGGGTGCGTTTGCCAGTCCCTGTCCCAGGCCGCGGCTTCTGCCAGTCTGACTTACCAGAGTAGGAGCTGGAATGGGCAGAAACACGGGCTCAGAGCACAGGGAACTCTGCGTCCTCATTCTCCATTTTCAGAATGAGAGATCCTGCAGGATGGGAGAGCACCCAGTCCTCCCGCCTTGGACACCCTCCTGCAGCAGGGTGTAGGTCTCCTAAGAGGGCCTGGCCAGCATCTCCCTGGAAAAGGCCCAGCTCCCACAGGATGCTGTCCGCCATGTTACCATGCAGCACGAGGCCCTCGCCAAGGGGGAGACCAGGTCTTGAACCCCCAGCCTCTAGAACAGGAGCTAAATAAACCTCTTTTCCTTATAAATTACCCAGGCTCAAGTGCTCTATTAGAGGAATAGAAAACAGACGGAGACAACGAATATGTGTACACGTGTGCGTGCACTGTGTGCGTGCACTGTGGGCCACACTGAGGATTGGGAGTTTGGGGGAACAAGGACATTCAGCGTGTGGACATGCCCAGTGAGAGCCACTCAGAGCCCTGACACATGGCACACACACCAACACACACTGTGGTAGGCTGAGTCCGTCTGCTGAGTCCTGGCCCCCAGAACCTCAGGTGGGGCCTGTTTGGAGATGGGGCCATACTGGAGTGGGGGCTCCTCACCCCACAGGCCTCGTGTCCCTATGCAAAGGGGGAGTTTGGACGCAGAGACGTGCACGTGGGGAGCCTACGTAGAGGTGAAGGCAGAAGTAGAGGGTCTGCCTGAAAGCCAGCCAAGCTCACCATGGAGCCCCGGAACGGAGGCAGGCCTGGAGCACACTCTCCCCCAGGGCCCTGAAGGAGCCAGCCCTGCGTCAGCTGGTCTCAGGGTTCTGGCTTCTAGAACCGAGAGTCGACGAGCTTCTGCTTCAGCTGCCCAGAGCGCTGGACCTGGTCACGGTGGCACGAGTGACACCGTGTTCTACATGAGGCGGCTGCACACCCAGTGCAGGCGGCTGCACTCCCGGCACAGCAGCACCCTGGCTGAGCCACGCTGCCCCACACACGCACAGACACAAGCACACGTGCACACGCAGACGCGGCAGCACACACATCCTGAGCCCCACGGTCCCCGAAGTCGGGGCCCTAGTGTTTCTAGGACACGGCGCCCAGGATGCACCCCCTAGGCCTCCCCAGGAGAGAGAGCGGGTCCTTCCCCTGCTGGAACAAAGCTCCTGGGACTGGGTGGCTTGTGACAACTGACTCCTGTGCACGGCCTGGAGAACAGGGTCTGAGAAGGAGGCGGCAGGCTCAGGTCTGGGGAGGCCGCTTCCTGCCTCCCAGATGGTGGCTTCTCCCCCATCCTCACAGGTAGAGGATGAGGGCGCCGGGGGCCTCTTCACAAGGACACCATCCCATCAGCTCCCAAAGGCCACACTTCCTCACGCTGTCACAGCGGGCTGAGGTCCACCACATGGATCTGGGGACACACAGTGGGTCCACAGCACCCACGCAGCTGGTCCTGCCGCCTGTTGCAGAAGCTCCAGGAAGTCAGGGCCTGAAGGGCATCCTCACCCTCCCGTCCTCACCCTCTGTCCCCACCCCCAACCCAGCTGACAAAGAGCCAAGTCCCACGGGAACAGCAGGGCTGGGGAGGAGTGTTCCCTGCTCCTCTCGTCACACATGGTCCTGGACTTTAAAACGGGGAGCCCTCAGTGGCCATCTGTCCCGCCATGTGGAGGAAGCCGCTCTTGGTGACTCAGAGAACACGGGAGACGGGCGGGAGGGACGGTGCCTTCAACTTGGCTTCCAAAGTCGGCATCCTCCCCTCAGCTTCCTCCTCTGGGTGGGGGGGAAGGAAGTCCTCCCGTCCTGGTGGCGGAGCCGCACTCATCCGCGTGGGAGGAGGCACTTCCAAGCTGGGCCTGGAACGGCCTCCTTCCTGCAGCGCACCCTCTGGGCTCCTGTGCTCCCACCTGCCTGAGAGGCAAGCCCCCGCCATCCCTGGGAGGTGAATCTGCAGCAGGTCATCCGTCCTGGGGCCCTTTGTGTGCAATCCTGGGCTGAGCACCGACAGGGAAGTGGGGCCAACCAACCCTGCCGCGGGTGCCCACACCGTGGGCTCGCTGGTCAACTCCCCTCTTGCCCGCCAGCCCGGGCCTCCTCTGACGCCAGTCTCCAGGGTTGGATCAGGCTCCTTAGTCCGCTCGAGCTGCCACCATAAAGCACCAAGACTGGGTGGCTTGTAAACCACAGAAGAGCATTTTGCACTGTGCCGGAGGCCGGGAGTCTGAGGCCAGGGTGTCAGTGAGGCTGGGTTCTGGCCAGGGCCTCTCAGGGGCAGACGGCCAACTCCCTGTGTCCTCACAAGGTGGAAGGGGCCAGGGGGCCCCCGGCACTAATCCCACTCCTGAGGGCCCCACCCTCACGTCCCAATCGCCCCCAAAGCCCACCTCTTCTTACCCTCATTCAGGGGTTACGGTATCAATATGTGAGCTGCAGCAGAGGACACAGGAAACCCAGGCCCAGGATTTGAAGCCCAGCAAATTGAGGACGTGGAAAAAAACTTGGAGGTGTTTTTGTGAATGACTTTATTGGACCCACTTTATTGGGTCATTTAGCAGCAGGACTCAAAGACACACAGGAACGTGTGTGCACAGGCACGGGCGTGAGAGGACATGGTGAGGGGACTGTGTGTGCACAGGGGTGGGCGTGAGAGGACATGGTGAGGATGGCCCACTGCAAGCCCCGGAGAGCAGGGACCCAGGACAGGAACCGGGAGAGCAGCGGGTCTGTCTTCAGCCCTGGGCACAGGTCAGGTGGCACGAAGCTGGGTAGCTCCCTTCAGACCTCCAGGGCTCCGTGCACCTCCTCACAGTGGACAGGAAGGTCCCGAGGGTCCTGCCAGTGGTGTGACCTCTACCTCCCTCTTCCCAGGGCTGGTGTAGTGTGAACAGGTGTCTCAGGATGCGGGATGTTCTGTTTTTCAACAGGGATGAGGGAGAGACCCGAGAGGGTGCAAGGGCGAAGTCCGCGTTGCAACGGCTCCACCAGCCCAGGAACCCTGCTTTCCTCAACTTCCTTTTTATGTTGACATTTAACACATTTTATTATAGATTGAACTTATATGCATATTAAAATTAAAGCATTGCAGTGCTTTTTTTATGCAAGCCCTTTCGTAGGCATTTTAAGTGAAGTCAGGGAATCAGTCAGTGCTGTTAAACAGCTCGGCTGCCTGGAAGCAGGAAACCATTTATCTTTTTTTTTTTTTAAGGGGGGAGAGAGAGAGAGAGAGAGAGAGAGAGAGAGAGAGAGAGAATCTTTTTTGTAGACGGACACAGCACAATGCCTTTATTTTTATGTGCTGCTGAGAACTGAACCTGGGTCCCACCAGTGCTCTACCGCTGAGCCACCATCCCCGCCCAAAACCATTTATCTTGCAAATCAGCACACGCCTGCTTTCTTCCCCCAGGGGCCACCTCTCCGTGGGATCACTTTCCCGAGGCCTTGGGTGACCTGGAGGTAAGACTCATGATGCTTATGGTCATCTTAAGGTCATAAGGACTTCTGGTCTCAGTGTTTTTCCTTTTCTGTTACCTTTTCTCCTTTTCTTGGTCAGCTGCGGGGTGGGACAGGCGTCAGCTCAATCACTGGAATGCTCTTGGAGGCTGAGGGCGCTGCAGGGTGAGCATGGTCAGCCAGCTCTTGCTTCCCACCTGGAGCATCTGCTCCTCTCCCTCGGGCTCACAAGGCTGCAGATCCCTCACCTGCTGTTCCTGCGCACCTCCCCAGTTGGCCACCTAAGGTCACCTCCCTGGGCTTCTGTACATTTCCAGCCTCTCCCTGCAGGCCTCAACTTCTGCCTCCAGGTGGCGCTCCTGCAGCGGCTACGTGAGTCTCCAGGGTTCCTGTCTCCCTCCCTCTGCTCCCCAGCTGGACCCCAAGGAGAAACCACCATCCGCTGCCCAGCCCCTAAGGTGGAGAGGGCGCCAGCCACACACACCAACTGTCCCTCCTAAAGAGACACAAAGAGGGGCCAGGGCCGTGGAGGAGTTGGGTTCCTGGCATCTTGAAGTTGTACACAGTGTCCGAGCCTAGAATCCTTGGCATCCAAGGTCTGAGATGCTCTGTCACCTGCAGGAAGACGGCAGGCCAGCCATGGCGGTCGGTGAGCGTGAGTAAAGGTGGCACACCATGCTTTCCACCAACGTCACCTTATTTCTGTTCTTCTGAGGTGCTTGATTCTTGGGGACAAGGTGTGGACACACCTGAGTCTTCTCTGGATCCATTTTAGTCGTTTTATTTCATTTTTTTCCCGTACTCGGGATTGGACCGAGGGGTGCTTTACCACCGAGCCACGTCCCCAACCCTTCTTCGTATTTGTTTATTTACTTATTTTTGAGACAGAGGCACGCTAGGTCGCTGAGGCTGGCCTCCTCCGACTCATGCTGCTGGGATTGCAGGTGTGCGCCACTGCCCCTGGCTCCGGCTGGCTCTGGCCACCTCCGTCCTGCACCACAGCTGAGGAAGGCTCCTTTGGAAAGAATGGAAAGTCGGAAACGAGAGCTGCAGGTTGGGGCGGGAGACGACGGTGTGCTCCAGCCGCTGGCACCCCAGGCCCCACCAAGGATGTTCTTCAAGGGTGCACCCGACGGCAGCTGTCCCTTCTCCTCCACAGAGCAGGAGGGGCCGAGAGAGAAGGAGAGCCTGAAGGACGCCAGGTGAAGCCCAGCAGATGGTCTGGAGACCCGGCCTCCACACTCCTGCCCCATCAGCACGTTTAGACTAATGTGTGAGGCGTTAGGTGATTCCTTTCCGATGCTTTTCTGCGCCCAGAGCCACTTCCAGGTAAGGCCAAGGGTGACAGGAAGGTAAGGTGAGGGCTGCCGTCTTGCCAGGGAGGTGCCCGGGTTCCAGGTGAGGAGGCGGCTGACCAGCAGGCCCGGCCCTCACTCGCTCCCGGTGGTTCCGTTGGGCTCCGAGGGCACCTGGGTGGGCACAGAGCAGGCTGGGCGCTTTCACTGGAGGGCGCTGCCGGGCCTAGGAGCTACGTCTCCGCTGACCTCCTCCTGCCCCTCTTTCTCCTGACGCTGTTCCCAGACGCTTGGCCGCAGGCGCCAGGATTCCTCTTCCTGGAGGCCGGCCCCAGAAGCCCCCTCCCCCTCCCACTGACCCCCCAGCCGTAAAGCTGGCAGTGCCCCAGTCTTGGGGGCCTGTCTGTGGAGGTGCTGGCCGTGGCGGCATTCCTGACGGGCACGCGACAGTGGGGCAGAAGACCCTCATTCCAGAGGGGCCTGCCCTCTCCCTGGGTGAAGGAAAGTCACGCAGAGACCTCGAAGAGCCGGCCGGACGCACCTTGCCGGGTCTCTGTCCCAGCCCTGCCACCAGGCCGCCCCCTCCTCCAGCCACCTTCTCCCCCTCTGTCCCTTCAAGTCTAAGCACGAAGAGGACGGTTTTCCCCGGGTTTTGTGTTCATCTCTGCAGGCGCCTGGGTCACACAAACTCCTGAGTAAATAAATCTGTGGAGCTTGTCTCTCTGGAGCCTCTCAAGGGCACAGCTGGTTACATCACCTTTGAGCTTTATCTCTCTCATCCAAATCCCAATCTGCTTAATAAAACCTGGTGACCTTAAACGTCCCCGGGAGAAATGCTGACACTGAGGATCTTAAAGTTCCCTTCCAAGAAGAGTCCCCATCACCAGACTTTTTGGGGAGCTACAGTGTTGGACTAGCCTCCTGCTCTGGCCCCAGGTGACAAGACCAAACCCCAGTAGAGTCACCTGGGCCTCGTGCCACATCATCAAACTGGACTCTAATAAAGGCCAGTTTTCTAAACACAGGAGCTTCCGATCTACCTGAGTCAGCGTGACAAGGACGTCCCCTCTGCTTTAACCCCACCGGGACAGTAGCTCGGAAGTGACGTTCCCACCTCGTCATCCTTCTGTCTGTAAAGCCCACCTCCCCGCTCAGCCCCCCCCACACACACACACACACGGCCCTTCTACTTTGTAGAGCAGGGTGTTGTCGGATTGAAGATGGCAAATAGAGGCCAGTTAGGTCTTTAAATGTGTTGCGATTTTGTCTTTGGACACTAAAACCAAATCAAAAAGACAAGGAAGTGTTGGCCACGCCTGCCCAGCTGAACTGCCACAAGCTGACCACTAAGCAGAGTCGGGGACTTTATTTCACGTGGATCTCAAAAAGATGGGGAGGAGGGCTGGAGGCCCCTCCACCTGCAGGAGGGCAGGTCCCCCGCTCGAAAGGCCCTGCTGGAGGGGCTTAGGCCACAGAGACACCTCCCCTGACCCCAAGGCTGAGGCAGGTCACCTCAGGGCAGATGGGTCCAGGAGCCGGGTGACTCCTCAGAGTAGCAGCCCAGGAGATCCCCGAGTTTATCCCTCCTCTCTCCCCAACCCCTGAGTCTTGTGGTCGACATTGGCCCATCCCTCCCCAGCCCCTGGGACCGGCCGATCCACTCTCTGCTTCCATAGTGTGGGCTTAGGTCCCTGTGGGAGGAGACCTTTGTCTCTCTGCCTGGATTGTTTCGCCTGATGGAAGGTGCTCCAGGTTCATCTGTGTTGTCCAAGTGGATTCTTTTCCTTTTCTCTCTCTCTTTTTCTTGGGGTGGGGGCGGGTGCTAGGGATTGAATTCAGTGGCACTCGACCGCTGGCCACACCCCAGCCCTATTCTGTATTTTATTTAGAGACAGGGTCTCACCGAGTTGCTGAGCGCCTTGCTGAGTTGCTGAGGCTGGCTTTGAACTTGTGATCCTCGTGCCTCAGCCTCTGGAATCGCTGGAATGACGGGCGTGGCCTGGAGAAGTTCCCCAGTCAGCACTCCAGCTCTACCCAGGCTGCTGGTTGTCGGTCAGAGGGTGGCCCCCCATTCTTTATTCACCACCATATATCGTCGTACCCATTATGTTCACAGACTCCTTGCTTTGCGGATCACTGTTCTTGCTTCGCGTGGCTAACCTGTTTCCTTACCTCTCTTGGTGTATTTCTCATGCTTACTGGTTTTTAATTTTTGGTCCTGGAGATTGAGCCCAGCAGCCTTCTCTCTACCCCTGAGCCACATCCTCAGCCCTTTGTAACTTTTATTTTGAGATAGGGTCTGGCTGAGTTGCTGAGGCTGGCCTTGAACCTGTGATCCTCCTGCCTCAGCCTCCCAAATCGCTGGGACTATAGGCGTGTGTGCCAAGGTGCCTAGAGGTGCTTATTTTAAGTTCTTGGTCCACCTGCACCTTCTCCCCCAAGCCCTGCAAAGAACGATTGCTCCTGTCTCGCTTCACCACACCCAGCAACTCCCCCAAACCCAGCTCCATACTCGAACCCTGGAGGAGAGATTGCCGCTCTGCCGCAGGCTGGCCGTCCCCTGGTGAGCCGTGCTGGTTCAGCATAAGTGACACCGAGTCTAGGTCATAAAAGGTGACCCAACTTCTGCCTGGTTTTTGAACCAAATGCTGCACTATGTGGCCCTGAGGCCACCATGCTGGCCACCTAGATAGCAAGCTCGTAGTCACTGTCCCCCGGCTCGGCCAGCTTGACATGTGGGTGGGGAAGCTTCCAGAAGACTCCAGGGAAGTCCAGCACCCTGAGCTCAAGACACCCACAGCCACCCCAGCTGAGCCGGTGTCGCGCAGCGGGCAGGAGCCCACTGACCGTGCCGTGTGTATCCCTGACCACAGGCTCCTGAGCACGTGCCACGGAGAGGGGTGGTGGGGTTCCCAGAAGCTGGCCAGGGCAGAGGCGCTGTCTGGGGAGAGGCAGCTGTCCTGACTGGACAGCACGGTGGCCAGGGCCATCACTCCTGCAGCCCTGCGGGGACCAGGGCACTGCTGCCATTTCTACAGCCAGATGGCGGCCAATGCTGTGGCCCACCACAGGCGGAGAAGGAGGGAGGCACTTTCTGTCCCAGTCGTCAGTGGCTCTTGCCTTACCTCTAGTGTGCACAGAGCATCCGTCATGAAAACGTGACCCCTGTTCCTTACCGAAGCCAGCCTCACGGGCACCGCTCCACACCATGTCCCCACCTCCACCCCAAGCCTTTGACCCAAGTCCCCAGGGCCCCCTAAAGCAGAGCAGGGGCTGAGACATGGGGCCCTGTCCTGTTGGAAAGACCCTGTCCCTTGCCGAGGGGACAGCCACGGTGGGCGTTCACCCCGGCCGTTGTGCCCGTCTTCCACCCCGCAGCGTGCCCCCTGCCAACCTCGGGAAATGATGTGGTTACTTCGGCAGCAAACTCCTTCCCCACCGCAGTATTAAACTGAAATGTTTCCCCATTACTGATTTATTTTTAATTAATTGGCTTTTAGTCGACAAATTAAAAACTGTACAAATTCACGGTGAGCCACATGATGTTTGGAAAATGTAACGTGGGGAATGGGGAGCGCCAGCTAATTACCCCACAGCGCTCAGCCGATCGGCGATTTTTTTTTCCCTTTTGTGCTGAGAACACTTAAAATCTACTCTCCTCCGTCTTCAACGCAGCACGTTGTTATTAGCTGTAGTCACTGGGTTGCAACATCTGAGTCTTAAAGTCCCCTTCCTGCAGGCTTGTCTCTCGGCGCGTCCTCGACTGACACAGCGAACGCTCGTACACCACATCCTAGCTCCAAATGGAAGCCGCCGTGACCCAGCAACTGCACACCTGGGCAGAGAGGCCAAGCATGGGGGGCAGGGAATCTGCCGAGTTCCGGCAGAGTCTTGCACACCAACCAGGAGGCAAAGCAGCCCGTGACCTGATAGACTGATGGACACACAGAGGGAAACCGGCCCCTGCCCCTCGAGGACCTCCCACTGAGAGAAATGAGCCGGCCACAAAGGGACAGGCCAGTCGTGGAAGCTGGAGGGGGGACTCCTGCGGCTGCTTCCTGGGCATGGTGGCACGTGCCTGTCACCCAGTGGCTTGGGAGGCAGAGGCAGGAGGAGCTCAAGTTCATAAGCCTCCGTCCAGGCTGGCTTCTGGCACCTCCCTGCTCCCCACGGTCCCTCGGAGCTCTGGGCCTCTCCAGCACAGCTAGTCACTCCTGAGAGGGCGGGTGAGGAAGGCAGAACTAAATGACGGATGGTGAGATTAAAACAGCCGCGGCTTCATCACCTGCCTGTGGCGCCCTGTGTGACCAGGCGCGTCTGAGCTCTCACGTCCCCGAGACCAAAACGCCCGACTAGAACGACTTGGAGGAGCAAAAGTTCCCAGGGCTCAGGGGTTCAGAGTTCCAGGGCAGCCGCTCCCCTGCTCTGAGGCTGCGTTTGAGGGGGTCAGCCGTCCATCCTGGGGAGTCAGGAAGCAGGGCTGGGACGGGGCCACCGGAAGACCCGTCCTTCCAGGGCAGCGACCCAGCTCCTCCGGCCACCCACCTACACAGTGGCCACCCAGTCAGTCCATTCAAACTAGGACGGACTGATGGAGGGACAGCTCTCACAGGCCAACCATGTCACCTCCAAACATCCCTGCACTGGCAGGGGCTTTGGGGGACACCTCACACCCAAACCATGACAACCATCGTCACGTCCAAAGAGCCACCATGCGTGGCCCAGGTGTTGTGCCAGAGGCCTGCTGGAAACTTTACCTGGATTAGCTCACTCCCAGCAATGCCACTAAAAAGGAACATCACTACCTCAGCAGCACACCAGGACACCCCAGAGACAGACAGAAAGGGGCACACGCACAGCTGTCCCCACCCACACGGGCCCTGGCCTGGACCAGGTGCGTCCTGAGGGCCAAGGGCCACGGTGCTGTTGGGAGGTGCTGGCTCCGTTAGGGGGTGGGACCCGTGGGAGAAGCTGGTCATCAGGACTTGCCCTGGAAGGACAGGTGGGGCCAAGTGACCACAGCCTGCAGCTGAGAGCCAAAAGAAACCTTCCCTCCTTTTCAGGTGACTTCTTGAGTATCCTGCGACAGTGACGCAGAGCAGCCTAGCAGAGCGGGGCCGCGGTCAGCCGGGGCTGCCAGGCTCTCTCTCCCGTCTCAGGCCTGCCGCTTCCCTCCCTGAGCCCAGGTGGGACGGAAGGCCAGAGTGAGGCCCCCACCCCGGGGCCAAGACGGCTCTGGGCTCCCCTTAGCTGGGCACTGAGTCGGAGAGGAAGGGCAGCTGCTGCCGATCTCTCCCCCGCACTTGTCTCAGTTTATAATTACACACTCATTAGTGCGGAGATGTGATTAATATCTGTTTCCAACCACCCGCCGTAGGCTCCACAGGGGTCCTGCTTTGCCCTCTACTGTATGCCAGGCCGGGAGTGAGTGCCCCTCCATACAAGTCCCACGACCCAGTGCCAGGAGGCCCCGCGCCGCTCTGTGGGGATTATTATCGCATTTGCTCCTCACAGTGACCCTGGGAGGTCCGTGAAGTCTGGGAGGATGGAGAAATGGAGACATCCAGAGGCCCCCGGGTCGCTCGGGCTGAACCTGCCCCTCTGGGTCCAGGCGCTGCACCCAGGGGGACACAGCCTCTGCCTGCTGGGTCCAGGAGGGGCCCACGCCCGGCTCTCTGCCCTCTGCACCCTCAGCACTGCGCTGGGCACACCAGGAGCCAGGGGAGCGCTGCCCCGCAGTGCTCCTGAGACGTCGGTCCAGCCGCCCACATTTCCTGGACGGCAGAGCCACGTTCTCGGTGGCTTTCAACCCTGGGGCAACCTATGATGACACTACCCCTCTGTCATGTTATGGGACATGAACGCCACATTCCCCAGAGAAGATTAACAGGGCACATGCCAAACACATTACAGAACCTATTACACCCCACGGTACCTGGATGAACCTGCCGGGCTCCTGCTTCTGTGGATTGAAAGGGTGCAAAAGCAATATGTATTCACAAGAAACCACACTTTGAATTTTGAAGCTGATCTTTCCCGGGGTTGGACACCTGGTGGACACCTGGTGGCAGGTCCGGGGTCACACGGGGAAACCGCCATCTCGGCAGCATGTGTGTGGCTGGGCGGTGACGTCCCTGGTGAGGTGTGTTGAATGCATGGCGGGACTCGAGATGTTCCATGTCTGAACGTCGACGGACGCAGCCCGTGGCAGAGTGAGGTCACCTGCAGTGTAGTCAGTCATGCCAGACTCTGGGGACATGGCCGGGCACGCTCCGGGAGGTCCCAGAGGGCGACTCGGGTGATGGTAGCGGAGCAAGGGATCTTACGAGTTCTCAGGCTCAGGGCAGCAGCCCGTGGGTCCGCCCAACCGGGTCGACGTTCAGGGCACAGCTATGTCAAACACCATCTTACACATCTTAGATATTTACACTGTGACCAATGACGACTCAATAAAGCCGGACAAAAAACCCACAAAAATGAAAGGTTTAATTCAGAAAAAACATACCCAGGGGATTTCTCTATTTGGAGGGCTGGGTCATCTCTGTCGCGAGGGATCCTTCCTAATGCCTTCCTTTGTGACGCCCCCAATCTTTCCTAACCCCTGGCAACCACCAATCCCTTCTGGGTCTATGACTTTATCATTTCAAGAACAAGAAATTCGTTTTAACCCCTCGACCTGTCTCTGCTCAACAACTCACCATGGCTCCCTAGTGCCCTCGGATAAAGGCCAAGTGACACAGTTGGACAGGTAGGTCTCCCCGCCTCCTCCATACGGAGACCCCTCTCTTGCCCCCTAGACCCCACTCCCAGGCTCCCGCCATCTCTGGTCTCCCTCCTACCTGGAATGCCCAGAGCCCAGGAGCCCAACGCTGGCTTTTCCTCTTCCTAAGACTCAAGTTAGGGGTCTCCTCCTCCCGTGCCTGAGCCGACCCCCACTCCCCAGGGGTTCTTCCCCCACCTCCGCACTCGCCAGCTGCCCTGTGGCCCGGCCGAGCTGCGCTGGCTGCCTGCTGTCCGGCACATCGGGGATGACAGGTGTCCCAGGAGGACCCAGCTCCCGGCCCCCGGGGGGAGTCCGTCTGTGGGAAGGGACTTCCCCTTTGGAGTCATCTCAGACAACGGGAAAGCTGCAAAGGCAGTCCAGAGGGGCCCCAGGTCCTCACCAGGCCATGGTCTCCCCTGCAGTGACCCCCCAGATGACCATGTCGGTCAGGCCCGCGAGGCCTCCGACTTAGCCAGTGTTTCTGTCGGTGGCCCGTTTCTGCCCCAGGACCCTGCACCGTCTGCGTCTGGCCTGTCTCCCAGGTCTCCTCTCGTCTAAAGCTCCTCGGAGCTTGTTCTCCCTGACCTTGGCCACGGGCCATCTGAACCAGTGTGACGTCACCTCGCTACTCGGTGCAGTAACTAACGTGACCCCTTCCAAGCTCACGGATGGAGGTGGGAGGTCTTCGTTTCCGGGGATGCTGATCCTCCCTCTCCTCTCACACTTCCCGGCACGTGTGAGGATGGTTGTGCAGAAGATCCGTGTTCGAACCCCACCTTCTCCACTCAGTATCTGTGTGACTTGGAGAAAGTTGCTTAACTGCTCTGATCCACTGTGCTTGCTTACAGCAGTCCAACAAGCCCATGGACGGCAGCTCAGCAGCACTGTGCCTGTTGCCAAGGTGATGCTCATGAACGCTCAGCCCAGCACCCAGAACACAGGAGGTGCAAGGTGCATGGGGGTCTCCAAAGGGAAGAAGCTGGCCCTGACCACAGTGCCCACTCACGCCCGCTGTGAGTAGTGGGGTGGGGGTCCGTGGCACCCACTCCTCTGTCCTGCTCCTTGGTCCTCCTAACCCTCCCCAGAATGCCCCTGTTAGGACACCACAGTCTCCCCAGGCTTACCGGGGACCAGGGCTGCTTCTTTCAAGACCCCACAGCTGGCCCAGCCTGTGCTCAGCACCTGATTCCAGAGCCACCTCCGTCTTTCAGCCCCTGTCCCCCACCCCTGGACCCCGCGAGGCGGGGGGGGGGGAGGGTGGTTGGGCCTCCTCCACTGCACCCTCAGGTGCCTGTCCCTCTGTGCGTCTGTGTCCACATCTGCCTTTCACCAGGACACCGGTCCTTCTGGATTCCCTCACCCGGTCACCCAGTCCCCGCTGACCCTCTCTCCCCACCAGGCTGTACTCTGAGGCACTGTGGGTCAGGCCCCCAGCACGTGGCCTTGGGTGGGGACACGAGTCGACCGTCACCCGTCACTCGCGGGACTCCAGGGCTGACAGGTTCAGTGATGGTGGGTTTCTGGGGAGGACACAGGCCGCTCCGCCCTGCCCCAGAAAGCAAGGCCGCGTCACAGACTCAGTCCAAATCAAAGCCGTTCCGTCTCCAAATCTTTAATCTCAAATCCGGTCACAGTTAGGTCACGGTGAGTTAATCCCACCCCAGCTGCAGGTTCAGGAGTCTCTCCGCAGGGGAACCAGTCCAGACCTGGAAAAGGGAGGCCCGACCCCCTCCGAGACCCCCCACCCACCCCAGCCTCAGTCTCCCCATCAGGTCCACCAGCCCCCCCAGGGAACCCTCAGGTGCAGAAAGCCTCTTCCTGTCCCACCCCAGGACACCAAGTCAGCCACCGAGAAGAGCGTGTTCCCAGAGGAGAAGGCGCTGGTGGGCGCAGGTGCAGGGGCCCAGGGAGGGCCAGTCCTCCAGAGGACGGGCAGGTCTTCTGGGGCCTGGGAGGCACGGCGGAGGCTCTAGGTGGCCGGGGGTCCTCGCTTTGGGCACAGCGACCCCCAGGTCCAGGAAGGCAGGGAGAGCAGCAGGAAGCAGCCCCCGCCCAGCAGCAGGACCAGGCCGGCCGCCACGCCGCAGCCCAGGGACCAGGAGTACTCATAGGCCAGGCGCGGGGCCGGGCCAGGCTCGGGGGCGGCCCCCTGCATCAGCGCCTGCACCGCGTGGCGGAACACCTCCAGGCTGACCAGGAGCAGCAGGCCTGTGGGACAGAGAGAGGCCACTGGTCTTGTCACCCTTCCTTAAACAGGACAGCGGGACGACGCACGTGGCACCAGGTCACCCGGGTGGTCTAAAGTACCCGGGAGGGGGCACAGATCTAGGCAGACGTGGCGCTCCTGTGGACGGGGTGGCTGAGCACCTCCTGTATCGCAGGCCCTGCTGGGGAAGCGGAGAGAAGGAACAGGACCGTCCCCAGAGGCGGAAAGCAGCCTGGTGCTGCCCAGGGGTTGGCAGTGGGGTGAGGAGGGGTTGTCAGTTTTGTATGCGTGGCTGCCAATGTCCCTAATGCCACCGGCTGGCATGCTTCCAAATGAGTAAGAGGGCAACTGGCATCTTGGGTGCATCGCCCTGTGATTTTAATCAAGAAGTAAACACAGGGATCAAGAAACACAAAGTTCAAATTCAGACTCCAAGACTCGGGCACAATGGCGCACGCCCGTAACCCCAGCAGCTCAGGAGGCTGAGGAAGGAGGATCGAAAGTTCAAAGCCAGCCTCGGCAACTCTGCGAGGCCCTAAGCAACTCAGCGAGACTCTGACCCTAAATAAAGTTCATTTTGAAAAAAGGGGACGTGGCTCAGGGATTAAGGGCCCTGAGTTCAATCCCTTGTTACCCGCCCCACCCCCAGAAGACTCTTTCTGAAGAGTGACAGTGAATCACTAAAGAGAAGAAAGGAAACAGGCCGAGTTAAGAAACAGCAGAACACAGACGGAGGCAGTGTCGGCTCTCTGCCCCGAGCCACCATCCCCTCCAGGAGGGGACAGATGCTAAGCCAAGGCACCGAGGCCTGCAGACACGAGTGTCCCCGGGTGCACAGAGGCAAAGGAGGCCAGAGCCGTGAGGGGACCAAGCTGCCCCTGTGGACCTGTAGGAAGCAGCACCTGACGGGCCAGAGCTCCTGATGCGCCAGGAGCAGCCACAGTCGGCTCCAGGGTCCTGTCCCATCTGAAGCTCTGTTTCAGGGACGTCTGGAGTCGTCCTGCCTGACGAGCCTCGTGTCCTGCAGGGTGCGGCCTCCCCAGGGAACTCGGGAGAGTAGGTAGTTCAGAAGGCGAGGCATGGCAGGGAGAGCTTCACACAGGGGCCACGGCCAGGGTGGGCAGGCACTTCAGATGGTGGCGTCACCCAGAGCCGCTTGAGCCCAGGGGCGGAAAGGAGCAGGCCCCACAGAAGACTGAGCCACGCTGCTCCAAGCAGAGGGAGCAGCCCGCACCAAGGCCCTGGGGCAGGAGGGAGCGCCGCACACTCGAGGGAAAGAAAGGGCGGTCACTGTGGACGGGACAGGGTGGGTGGGGCCGAGGTGGCAAATGGGCTGCAGAGTCTTGTGAACCGCCAGACAGCACCCCCTGGGCCAGAGGCAAACCTGGGGCCTGGGGGCGCAGCCTGGAGCCCGCGCAGCCCCTCCCCTGGGCTGACCCGCCTCATTCAGCAGCCCTCAGTGGGGTCGCGGGTACCAAGGGCTCGACACACAGAGACCAGCCAAGTCCCCGTTCCCCCGGAGCTTCATCCAGTGATGAACGGTCAGCTAAAGGTCACATGTTGAGGTCCCAACCCCGAGTCCCCAGAACATGGCCACCTCTGGAAATGATTAAGTAAGGCCGTCAGAAAGGACTGCCACCCAGTATGACTGGGTCTTCCTCCTCAGAAACGGGGCGTGGGCAGCTGGCCACAGGCAGGGCAGAGGCCCAGCTGAGGACCTGCGGGGCCCAGAGGAGGCCCTGTGGAGGCTCAGTGGAGGCCCTGTGGAAGCTCAGCAGAGGCCCAGCAGAGGCTCTTGGAGGCCCTCCAGCCCTGTGGAGGCCCTGTGGAGGCCCAGCAGAGGCCTAGCAGAGGCTCTTGGAGGCCCTCCAGCCCTGTGGAGGCCCTGTGGAGGCCCAGCAGAGGCTCTTGGAGGCCCTCCAGCCCTGTGGAGGCCCAGTGGAGGCCCAGTGGAGGCCCAGTGGAGGCCCAGCGGAGGCCCAGCAGAGGCCCTGTGGAGGCACAACATGTCTTCCTCACACTCTACTTCTCCTCCGTGGCAGCTGCTCACGGCTGGTGATTAACAACGATGGATCCACATGAGACTGTCCTAGTGCCATCTCACCCCAGGCCTAACCCTGAGGGCACACGTCCACCTGTCACAGCCCTGAATCCTCGGGGGACACTGACACAGACATTAGGAAAAGACGTGCTGTCGGCTGTGCCTGTTCCTTTGTCTACAGACACACACACACACACACACACACAGCCGCCCATCCCGACACCCAGCACGACCACACAGTGTCAGGGCCACCTCGCCTCCACCCGGCCGCACAACCCACAGGACACATCCAACCTCAAATAAGACACTCTGAGACGCCCTCGGGGGGAAGGCAGGTGTGAGCGCCCCAGCAACGGCCCCTGCGAGCTGTGCAGTCCTCGGGAAGGTGTCCTCTGACATGGCTGATGGCCCAGAGGGCGCACAGTGCAGGGAGGAGGAGTGACGGGTCCCTGGAAGGCTCCGTGGGCAGAAGGAAGGGTGAACACCTGATGGGTGGACCCTGGGAAGGTCAGGGCTGACGCGAGGTGACCCCCAGAAGCTCACGTGTGAGACAGTGAAAGAAGGTTCGAGGAGAAACGATCGGCTTGTGGGAGCCTCAACCCACTCAGTGACTTCGCCCCCGAGGGGTTAACAGAGTGGTGACTGGGGCCAAGGGGGAGGCTGGGGGAGGTGGCCTTCGGGGTCCTGCCTTTGGGGTAGATGTTTGTGTCTGGAGAGGGGCGTCTCTGCCTCCTGGTCACCCTGATGTGCGCGGCTTCCCTCCGCCACTCTCTGCCATGATGCCCTGCCTCACCTCGAGCCCCGACCACGGGAGCTGGCCTTCCAGGGACTGAGACCTCTGCAACCCTGAGCCCCAAATGGACTTTTCCTCCTCTGCGGTTGCTCAGGTCGGGTCTTTTAGTCTCGGGTGTGAAAATCTGAATAAAGCAAGGGAGTTCTGGGTGTGAGGAGACCTAAGTCAGGGATGGGAAGGGTTTGCCCAGATCACAAGCGGTCTCCAATCCAGACGCGCTCTTTCCCTGCTGATTCCCCGCCGTCCCGTCCCAGCACACCCCTCTCCAAGGCCGGGTCACAGTGGCCCTCTCAGGACCTCAAGCTCACCAAGCTCTCTTCTCCTTGCTTAACTATGATGTGACATCGTGGAGGTCACTGCCTCGGACAGGCTGCCCAACTCCCCGTACGGAATCAGGTGCTCTTATTGCTCACTCCCGCGGGGACGCTCCTTGTCCTTCATGTCACCGACTATGGCTTCTAACTGTGGGGTTGCTTGTGCGGCTCCTGTCTGGGTAGTCAGACCCGTCAGCATGGTGACAGGCACCGGTCTGCACTGTTAGGATACTGCCTCCAGGCATCCGCATATGTGCATGCATGTGCAACGTATGTATCATGTGTGTGTGTGTAGAGGTGTAGACATGCATTTATTCATTGTATCACAGTAAATTGGATGAACTAGCGAATAGAAGATAGAAAGGAAAGGGAATGACTGAATTTCGCCCTCTACCTAGGGAGATCTCCATTCATAAGACACGGTAATACTCTTCTCCACTCGTGTGGCTCTTGAACACCCACACGGCCTCCAGGCCTCTACCTCACCTGTTCATAGAGGCTACTGTGTGCACTTTTGCAAGACTTGCCTTGCCTTATACTCTGATCTTCATTCTGTTCTGCAAACTTCCCTAATGCTTTATAGCCTCTGCCCATTTTATTTCACCATCACGTTGACAACTACCACCACCACCACCACCACCACTAACATTACCACCATCCTAATCCCTACCACCACCATCACAACTGCCACCATCACCACCATCACCCCTACCATCACCACCATCACCATCACCATCACCATCACCATCACCATCACCACCATCACCATCACCATCACCATCACCATCACCACCAACACCATCACCATCACCTGTTGCCATTACAACTGTCACCATAACCACTATCACACCATCGCTGTTACCAGAACATAACACCATCATCACCCCTACTATCACCATCACCACCATCACCACCAACACCATCACCATCACCATCACCACCATCACCATCACCATCACCATCACCACCAACACCATCACCATCACCTGTTGCCATTACAACTGTCACCACTGTACCTTGGATAATTCCTATTATCCTTCAATTATCGGCTCAACTGTTGCTTTCTAGATTAGCTATTCTGCCACATACCACCACCACAGAACGTCCCCTTAATATGCTTTACGGTAACTCTCATCGCCAATTCAGTTGAATCACGACTTATGTAATTATTAGTTATACTCTTTTTCTGCCCAAATTGAGGCCCTTGGATAGCAGAGTCGTCTTGTATCTATCTCTAGCCCCTACCATGCCTGGATCATCGTAGATGCTCATAAACACTCAAAGAAAGGAAGTGTGATCAATGATTTTTCTTTCCACCGGAGAAAAGTTTGATTCAACAAGGCAACTAAGGCCCAGAAGATGAATGGAACTTTCCCAGGGTCGTATACTGATTCAGGATCCAGACTAAGACCAAAGCTAGTCCACTGACTCCCCGGCTGTGCCTCCGTCTCACCATACCGTGCTGAGCCCACAGAGACACCTCAGGAGAGTACTCCCCGAGGTGCCAGGTGTGTGCAGCAGAGAGGCCAGCTTGGAGAAGGCCGCCCAGGCTCAGGCCCACCTCTGTCCTCACTGTGTGAGTCGAATAACTCATCTGCCTCTTCTGAGCTTCAGTGTTCTCAACTACAGAATGAAGAACAGTGATCTCTACCTACTGAATCTCTCCACATAATTGTCATGGATTTTATGCCAATTATTATTATTATTATTATTTTTTTTTTGCAAAAAAGTCTGGTGCGACCACCACGTGAAGCTTTTCTTGTTGTAAAAACAGTGCTGGCATTACTTAAAAGTAACTTTGTTCTAAGCTAGCTGTCTTTGTGTAAGTTTGGGATGCACAGGATGCTCATGAACGTAGGTTAATGCAGAGGCGATGGTTATGCAGTTAAACACAGCAGCAGGCCTGTGGTAATCTGAGCTAGATGTACAATAAACTGAAGTCTTTGTTACTGTCAAGGGCCACATTTCCTATGATGCAGTATTTTTTTCTGGACCTTCAACTCCAAAAAGTCCTTGCAGACCCCAGGCCCCAGGCCCAAATCTCCAAGCCTGTGTGGAGACCCTCTAAATCCCAGCCAACCACCAGGCTTGAACTCTGCCACCGTGGAGCCTGATACAGCCCTTGGGTTTCCCGACATCAGAGCACGCAGCAGTGCCTGCAGACCTCCCCACCCCAGGATACAACAGTGCTGGGGATTCCAGGTCCAAACCTAAAAAGGTATTTGGGGAGAAATCCAAGCTAGCAACAGGCTTGGAGCTGTCCTGTGGCTGAGACTTCTAGGGCCCTGGGGTTCCCTCCTGCTGCTGGCATGCAGCAGTGCTTGGGGTTCCCACCCCTAAGCATGCAACAATCCTTGGAGACCTCGGGTCCAGATCAAAATGGTATTTGTAGACTGTCCAATCCTCAGCCAACAAAAGGGCTTGGAATTCCTCCATCTTTGAGCCTATGATAGCCCTTGGGCTCCCCTCAAATCCCAGCATGCAGCAGTGCATGGAGATCCCGCCTCCCGGCATGCAATTGTGTGTACAGATCCCGCCTCCCAGGATGCAACCATTCTTGGGGATCCCCCTCCCAGCATGCAATGCCCTCAGCCCAGGCTCTCCGCCCTCACCTGAGAGGACAAAGCAGACAGCTCCAACTCGGAGCAGGAACTCGGCACCTTTACTGAGCACCATGATGACACAGAGACAGCCCAAGGCCATGACCACCAGGCCCAGCACGGCTATCACCGCAGCGGCTATGTTCACCTCTGCAAGGGGAGAGGGGAGAAGCAGAGATCACAGAGAGAGAACAAGAGGTTTCCTTTACAGGGGCCCAGGATCAGGAAGATGGATGATTCAGGACTGTAGAAAAGTTGTCAAGTTGGTGGCCCAGTCCCGTCCAATAACAATCCTGTTAAAGAAACTAAGACTCAGAGAGGGTCAGTGACTTGCTTAAGGCCACAGAGCAGAAGGCACAAAGCCTGGGTTTTAGAAGGAGATGTGAGCAACTGATCATTACTATCATCTGGTCATCATTTGTGCACTCCAGGGGAATGGTCCAGAACCCTCCTTGGGTGGGCCGTGTGCTTGGCACACACAGGTGGGCCACAGGTGAGCACCAGGATGATGCCACCGCCAGCACGGAGGTGAGACAGAACAGGTGGAGCAGGCCAGGAACCGCTGCTTGCAGGTAATGAGGGGTCACTGCAAGCCCTGGGCTCTGGAAGCCTCTAGAAGCCTTGTCTCATGAAATCCTCATAGAAGCCGGATTCATGTCACGATCCCAATCCCTGTGCTGGTGGGGACACCCCGTGATGGAGAAGCCGTGCTCAGAGCAGAAAGGACAGAGTCCTCAGAGGTGCATGGTCCAGTGCGGTGGCAGCTGCTGACCACACGTGGGCTTTTACTTTTAACGTGACAAATGAAACAAAATTCAACACTCAGCTCCCCTGTGACAGCAGCCACATGCCAAGTGTGCAGGACGGGTCCCAAAGTAGAGCATTTTCATCTCCGCAGGGGATTCTGGGCAGTGCCCTTCTACGGTAAGATGTGTTTGGGTTCGAATCCTGCCACTTCCTGGGCGAGATGGCTTCTACCTTCTCTGGGCTTGTTATCTCCTCCAGTGTGTCCTGCAGTCATGCCAAGGACTGGAGATCATCCAGACAGAATGCCCAGGGTGGGGCTTACCCGTCCCAAGCGCCCATTCATGAGATGCTAGAGTGCTGTCCTCAGAGAGGGACTGCCCAGTCCCGTGGCCTGTGGCTTGGGCAAAGTAAGGGGTCACAGCCTCGGGCCCAGGGTCTGGAGAATCTGCACCACCAGTTCCCACGGACCCCAGAGCGGAGCCCATCATCCCGGGCAGAGTGGCGGAGGAGCGGTGCCAACAGCCGTCCCTGAGCGCAGCCAGCACCCAGCCCCTGGTCCCAGCGTGAAACCTGCTCACCTTTCTTGGTGGTTCTCTGGAAGACGCGGGCGTTCTCCCCCGTGGTGAAGAATTTAAAGTAGGTGCAGTTGGCTTCTGTGAGAGCAGGGGAGAGAAGGGGGAGGGAGGTGACGTGAGGCGCTGTGTGCATTCCCAGGGTGGACCCTTCACAGAGCTCAGAGGGGCCTTAAGAGAGGACCTCAGCATCCCTGGTGCAGAGGAGCGGGAAATGCCTCTTGGCAGCCCAGGACGCCCGGGGATTCCCGCCCCTGCAGAGGACTAGATCCAGGGCCTCAAGTGGGCCATTAACTGACTCTGGGCGTCCGGTGCTTCCTCTTTAACAGGAGGTGATAATCTCTTTCCTGGCTCCTTCCTGCAGGTTTGTTGAGGGTCAAGTGGGATTAGAGAGGGACGGCCACTTTACTCAACAAAGGCCACCAAGAAGCAGGACATGGGAGGCTACAGAAGAGGGGGTCCTCCCTCCCACCTGAATCCAAAGAGCCCCGGCAGGCTGCTGTCCCAGGCGCCCCCCTGCACAGGGCACAAGCCCCGCCTGGCCGCTCGCTCGCAGCAGAGGAGCCTGGAGAACCCGTGGCACAGGAAGAGGCTCCGCTCCAGCAGGAGCCAGGGAAACGCACTTGAGCCAGCAGGGAGGGGCCACTTTGGATCAATTAGACGGGCGAATATTAAAAGGGCAGCAGCAGGCGGAAACTACCAGCAGTGAGGCTGTCCTGGGCTTTGGGGGAAGGACCGGACACGTTTTATGGAGCGTGTCACAGTCCCAGCTCCATGATGGCCATCAGTGGAGCATGGGCCCCTGTAGGACGGAGGTCCTGAAGATGACCTCACCCAGCAAGGTCCTAGTCCTCTGAGCCTGAGTGAGCACACTCTGCGATGATCTCACAACAACGAAATCCACTAAGGATGCATGGCTCAGAGCACGTCCCCATCGTGGCGTGACGCATGAGCCATGTTGATACCCCGGGACCCGGCTGTTTCAGTTCTGGGTCTGCACCCAGGAAAAAGCACATACAGGGAGGACACAGGTGTGGGTGTTCACTGCAGCCTCGATTATAATTAACACAGAGCAGGAATGACCCAGGTGTCCCTCTCTCAAGGACAGGCATATACACGAGGGGACGCTCCCTGTGGAAAGCTCTGCAGAACGCAGTAGCCACGAACTACGATAACAAAGGCGGGAAGACTTGAGAGACGGGTGTTGAGCAAGAAAAGTCGAATTAAGCCGATTAAAGAGCAGGATGAAATCTACAGCATGACCTCATTTATGCAAATCAGCACACACAGGTGGGTAGAAACTGACTCTGCTCCCCAGGTCGAATGCGTTGAGTCAGGAAGGAATGGAAAAGAACCAGGTTATTCAACACAGCACAGGAAGGATCTTCTGGGCTGGTCACGATCGGAGGACCCGAACCTGGGAGTGGGATTCGTGTGATGTTGTGCATTTTGTGTCCGAGAAACTTTAACAATTAGGAAAAGAGCTTTCTGAGCTGCATTTTAGAGGCAGATCTCCCCTCCGGGTTCCCCCAGTCAGAACGCTCTTGTTCTACAGGTGGGGAAACTGAGGCTAGGGAGGGGGAGGCGTGAGACCCACAGGAGTAAAGGACCCCGAGGGGGACCAGGCGGCCTGCAGAAGTGGAAACGGGACTTTCCTTCTGAAGAGGACATGGAGGGACAGAGAGACACCCCTGAGTCCAGTGAGCTAGAGTGGGCGCCCCCGGAGCACCGGGGGAGGGGAGGGACCTGCAGTGTCCAGCAAGGAGCAGTGACAGGTGCGAATCCTGCTCCTGCAGCGGCAAGGGGTACTAGGGTGCTTCCTGCCACAGGGTGGGGTGCAGCGGGTGGAGAAGCCTACATTCCTAGGGAAGGGTGAAGGTCCTGCTGGGGCAGGGGGGCTGTGGGGTGTCCCACTCTGGCTATGAATGACTCAGGACTTCTGGCTTCTTGACCCCCAGAGGATATGGCAAATCCCATCTGAAAAGCCACCAGTGTGAGGCAGCTGTCACCGCCCAGGGACATGAGTCATTCCATTTCTCAGACATCAGGAGACTCTGAGAGGTCCTGCACGGGTGACAGTCAGAGCCCTATAAGGAAGGCAAGTCCCTCCTGGCCAGCAGAGGGGACAGCAAGAGACGTGAGGAGCCCCATCTTCTTTTTAGTGAGGTCAGGACACCCCGGTGGCATAGTGAGGAGCCATGGAAGCTCCCTATGGAGGAGTGAGGTGGGACACAGCGGCACTGCTCTCAGGAGCAGGGACAGCCAAGATTCAAACCCCACATAACTCGCCTGGTTCACAGTTGCCCTCGGTGGAAGGGACCTGATGATCACTACTCACGGGGCTGGCAGGACAGGGGACGAATCCATGCACATCGACTCCTTAGAACAGAGCCAGGAACTAGGTACCCGTCTCACATTTTTATTACTGGGGAATCCCGCTTGGCGGAAGCTTGAGATCATCCTGCTCAAGACCCTGAGGGCTGACAGCTCATCTACAGGAGTGAAGTGACTAAGATAGTCTTGTGGACAGCAGAGGATGCCTGGTGCCCGCCCACTTGCTAGGAAAGGCTCAGGACACCCTTATTTGGACTCTATGGATAAATCCACCTGGAGAAGTAACAGAGGACAGAAACCCCATCTGGAGCCCAGAGGGGCAGGATCCTTTCTGAGGGATGCTGCGATGGTGGGGCATTGTGTGGATGGCATGGCTGGATACCCCACATGGGCAATCTCACAGGTGGCATCCTGAATGGCCAGAGGGGAGATGCCTAAGATGTCTTCTTTGGGTGGGTAGAGAAGTGCGCTCCTGCCCAGTTCTCGTGAAGAAGGCCTGCTGGGACAGTAAAGGGCATGGCATGTGCCGTCAGTGAGAGCTAAGGGACAGCCCTCTGGCACAGCTGCAGAACTACTGTAGGGGAGGCGAGGGGCGAGGAGAGTCCGCAGAGAAAGTGAGAAGGGCCGGAGCTGCAGTCAGGCCTCCGGAGGGGAGAGGGGCAGGGATGAATGGTGCCAGAGCACAAGGCCCGCCCTGGGGCGTTGGCAGGTGACTGGCAAGAGCTTCATTTGGCAAATTCACAGGGAGCGAACCTGCACAGATTCTACACTGGGGTGGGCAGCAGGGCGGTCTGTCTGCCCAGAGCTCGCAGCCAGGGATCCGTCTGTCTCCAGGGGGAAGACTGTCTGGGACGCAGGCTCTCTGTGGGCACATGCACAGGGGTGCAGGCATCTCGGGGGTGTGAGTGGGGATGTGCTGTCAGGTGTGTCAGGCTCTCTGAAGGCACCAGCTGGGTGTGGGGGCACAGGCTGGTGATGGGGTACAGGCCGGAAGACAGGCTCTGAAGCACAGGTCCCCTGGGGACAAGCCAGTTAGGAACACGGGCCAGGTCTGAGTGCCCTCGTCTGTCTCTGAGAGCCCAGGCAGATCTGTGCACAGGTCTTTCTGGGGTGCCAGCTCTCTCCTGGGGGCCCGGGTTCTTTCTGGGGCGTGGCTTCCTCAGTCTCTCTACCTGGGTCAGGGCATGGCCTCTCACCTCCAGGCAGCTCGGCAGGGCCACAGGTCTCGCGGCCCTCGGGCACGTCCGCCAGCCACAGTCGCTTGGTGCACACCTTCCACAGTCCCAGGTGGGCGGCGTCACAGACGGCACTGCTGTTGGCCTTGTAGGTGTTGAGCTCCACCCAGAACTCTGTGCCCACGGCCAGCACGGCCAGCGTGGCACCTATGGAGACCAGCAGCAGCACCAGCTTGATCTTCCCCTCTTGCTCTGGTGTCAGGAAGACTCCCTTCTGCCCCTGGGCACGCCGCCGGCCTGCAGCGGCCCGCCGCCGGTCCTCCTCTTGCATGAAGAAGTTGGACCACATCATCATCCTGGCTGCAGATGGGGCTCGGGGAGGTCCAAGCAGGCAGAGCTGAGGAGGGGTCCTGAGGGGCGGGCGGGAGGAGGGGCCGGGCACAGCCTGGGACCTTGGAGGGAGCCGGGGCTCAGTGGGTGCTGGATGATGAGAGAGGAAGAGCTGAACCTCAAATGAGGGAGTCAGGTGCCCTCCGGGGCTCGGCAGTTGAGAAACCTAGACCCCAGGGAGGGGAAGCCTCCAGGAGGAGCCGGGGCTGCAAACGGAACTCAGCAAAGAGAACCAAGCCGGGAGGAGGCAGGTGCCCTGAGGCTCACCTCACCAGGGGGCGCCTGGGGGTGCAGTGGCAGGAGACCCGAGCACCCACCCGAGCCCAGAGGCACTCCTCTGGGGTCTCCACTAGGGCCGCGAGTCTGGGGTGCCCAGAAAAGGGAGCTGAGCCCTGCTGTGTGTTTGAGAGATGTGGCCCCAATCCTCTGGGCTCAGAGTTTGAGGAGGGAGGACTTGGGGCCCCTCTGGGGAACAGAAGGGGAAGAGCTAGGTCTGGGTCTCGGAGAAGCCGGGGAGCCCCAGCATTCACAGCCGATCAGCGGGATTCAGAGGAGTTCTGGAATTCAGCAAAAGGGAAAGGGAGTCTCCCTAGTTGCTCAAAAGAGATCCAAGAAGCCGGAGACTCCCTGCTGAGGTCCAGAAGGGACCGTGGCTGGGCGTCCATAAAGGAGTCTGGGGTCCGCCCGCTGCTCAGAGGGGAACCGCGAGTCCCCGCTGGGTTCAGCTTGAGGAGCTGTGGTCCTCACTGAGGCTCAGAAAGCAGGGGCAAGGGATCCTGGACTTCACAGGCCTCTTGGGACCCGGAAGGGACTCCGTCCCTTGGGGATCACTCTGCTCCCCCTCCCCCGGGCTCCCAGGGCCTGCCGGGCTGCGAGGGCTCTTGGCTCAGCTCCAGGCCTCGCGACCCCCTCGGGCCTCCCACCCCGGCCTCCTGGGCAGGGGCCCCGCTCGCTCTCCTGCCTCGGCGCCGCGCCGACCCCAGCTCCGCAATGCCTCGACCCGTCGGCTCCGCTCGGCCTCCGCCCGCTCGTCCGTCCGCGGGCCTCGCCCCGCCCGCCCATCCCCTCGCCCTCCCGGCTATTTCGGGCTCGACCCGTAAATAACACCCGCACCTGTCGCCGGCGCCTGTTGCCATAGGGATCCCGGGTATTTTAAGGGGACAACCGGGCGGGGTGGGGGAGAGGAGGGGCTGGGACTGGTCTTAAAGCCGCTGAAGCCCAGAGTTCGATTTCCTGAAGGGTCAAGGGCGGGGCTGAAAGTCCCAACTACAGCCTCCCACACGGGGAGACAGGACGGGACCGTGGAACCACGGGTTTCTGTCCAGAGCAGGCAGGGCTGGGAAGCTGGAGCGCTGTGTCACTAGGACAGAAGGGGCTGAGGGGGGAGGCACTGGGCCTGGACCCTGGGTCTGAGGGAGGAGGCTGGGGCTGGACCCTGGGTCTGAGGGAGGAGGCTGGGCCTGGACCCTGGGTCTGAGGGAGGAGGCTGGGCCTGGACCCTGGGTCTGAGGGAGGAGGCTGGGCCTGGACCCTGGGTCTGAGGGAGGAGGCTGGGCCTGGACCCCTGGGTCTGAGGGAGGAGGCTGGGCCTGGACCCCTGGGTCTGAGGGAGGAGGCTGGGCCTGGACCCTGGGTCTGAGGGAGGAGGCTGGGCCTGGACCCTGGGTCTGAGGGAGGAGGCTGGAACTGGACCCTGGGTCTGAGGGAGGAGGCTGGAACTGGACCCTGGGTCTGAGGGAGGAGGCTGGGCCTGGACCCTGGGTCTGAGGGAGGAGGCTGGAACTGGACCCTGGGTCTGAGGGAGGAGGCTGGAACTGGACCCTGGGTCTGAGGGGGGAGGCTGGGCCTGGACCCTGGGTCTGAGGGGGGAGGCTGGGCCTGGACCCTGGGTCTGAGGGAGGAGGCTGGGCCTGGACCCTGGGTCTGAGGGAGGAGGCTGGGGTCTGGACCCTGGGTCTGAGGGAGGAGGTTGGACCTGGACCCCTGGGTCTGAGGGAGGAGGCTGGGCCTGGACCCTGGGTCTGAGGGAGGAGGCTGGGCCTGGGGGAGGGGGACTGGGGCCTGGGGGAGGAGGGCTGTAATCTGGACCCTGGGTCTGAGGGAGGAGGCTGGGCCTGGACCCTGGGTCTGAGGGAGGAGGCTGGGCCTGGACCCTGGGTCTGAGGGAGGGGGCTGGGCCTAGACCCTGGGCCTGAGGGAGGGGGCTGGGCCTGGACCCTGAGTCTGAGGGAGGAGCCTGGGCCTGGACCTGGGTCTGAGAGGGGAGGCTGGGCCTGGACCCCTGGGTCTGAGGGAGGGGGCTGGGCCTAGACCCTGGGCCTGAGGGAGGGGGCTGGGCCTGGACCCTGGGTCTGAGGGAGGAGGCTGGGCCTGGACCCTGGGTCTCAGGGGGGAGGCTGGGCCTGGACCCTGGGTCTGAGGGAGGAGGCTGGGCCTGGGGGAGGGGGACTGGGGCCTGGACCCTGGGCCTGGGGGAGATGGGCCAGAACCCAGGGTCTTAAAAGGATGGATGGATTCTGGGGGTTTGGCCCTCAGATCCCAGGAGATAAAAGGGTGAGGGAAGGGCCAGGCTTGGGGACACGTGAACCACGGCAGCTGACCTCTTCATGACTTTATTTTCAGGGCACCCCTGGGGGACCTTCCATGCAGTTTCAGCTCCCCCAGGAGCAGGGGCAGGGACAGCCGTGTGGCATGGCAGCAGGGCCTGGTCATCACCCCTCACCCCCTCCCTCAGCCCTTCTGCAGACTGCCCAGGTGGGACCCTCCTGCCATCCACCTCCACCCAGGATGCTGCTCCAGGTAGGCCCCATGCCAGCTGACCAGGGCTCTGGGGCACCCCTCCCTGCCTGCCCCTGCTCTGTGCTCTTCCCTTGGAGCCCCCAATGCCCTGGGATGCGACTGTCTGCTTAGGTGTCTGACTCTCCCACCAGACTGGGTCAGGGGCAACCTCTGCACCACCCAGCTCGTGGCCAGGTACACAGGCAGCCTTATAAGGTGTGGTAGGTGATGTGAATGAACAAGTGAGCCCAGAACTGGCCAGGGAACTGCGATGAGGAAGCACCGGCCTCGAGGACACCCCCACGAAGCTGGGAAGGTACCTGCTTCCCCCAGCAGAGCACACCACCCTCTGTATTCTGCTGCCTTTCTCCCTCAGGGGCACACACAGCTCTTTGATCACAGGTTCTGGCAACTGGGAGTCTGAATGGACTTTCGTTTCAGAAAATAAAGGAAACGTCTTCTTTCCCTTTGCCTTGCTGGGTCTTCCCAGGCTCCAGAGAGTCCCAGAGCCTGCATGAGCAGCAGCAAAGGACAGAAGAGGCCTGGCTGGGGTCCTCCGGACTCTGTTCACCACCCCTGAACTCTCCCGCTGGCCGGGGTCACCCCGTTGTTCTCACTCCTGCCTGCTGTAATAGCTCTCTGATTTCAGGGTGCCTTTTCCCGTCTTCCTCTCCTTGTCTGGGTCATTTTAATTGCCTCTATTCCCTTTCCCTCTTCCCTGGTAAGGGCTTCTGTCCCTGCCTCTGAGCTGAAGTGAGCTCTGTCCAGATCATCAGCCAGGATCACTCAGCAAACCTACTGGTCACTTGCCCCCAGATCTTCTCCGATTCCGCAGCAGCTTCCGCACAGCTGGCCCCTCCTCCTCCATATACGTATGTATGTTTTTAAATTGTAGATGGACCTTTATTTTATGTATTTATTTGCAGCGCTGAGAACCAAACCCAGAGCCTTCCATATACCAGGCAAGCGCTCCACCACGGAGCCAAACCCCAGCCCCCTCCTCCTCCTCTTGAAATGCTTGTGCTTAGGCCCTCAAGGACTCTCCTGCTTCTTGCCAGCCTCCGGTCACTCCTTGGCTCCCTTTGCTACCTGCTCTTCTCCCCCAGTGTAGATGTCCCCCCAAGACTCTTGCCAGGGTCACTCTACCTGCACGCAGCTGCTAAGTTACCATCCCATTCTGTGGCTTTCCATGCCTCCATCTGCTGACGTTTCCAAGACTTGTATTTCCAGCCACGATCTTTTAACCACTCCTATCTGATGTCTCCAACTGGTTGCTCCATACTCGGACTTGGACTTCCCAAAGGCATCCCCACCTGACACATCCCTACGACGACCCTGGATTCCTACCACCAAACCCTGCCTCCCCCTTCCTGGCCGCAGCACCCAACCGGAGAATCCTCTCTCCCCTTCCCTGGGCTTCATTGCCTCCCTGTACAGCCGGCTTGCCACCACTGTAGGCATCACCTCCAAAATCCCAACCCCTGCTTCTGCTTTTGACCTCCCAAGTCTATTCCCAGCACAACACCACAATTCTGTTATTGTTTTGTTTAAACAAAAATATGATCCCAGCATGCCTGTGCTCAGAGCTCCCCAAGGCTTCTCATCAAACCCAGAATAAAGTTCAAATTCCTTCCCAGGCTACAAGGCCTGAGCTGCCCTCTGCACTTGGGACTTCTTAACCCAGTCAACTAGCCCTTGTTTATTCTGCTCACAAAGGCCTCCTTGGAAATCTGGTTTTACTCAGGCTTCTTCTGCCACCTTTGGTGGCCAGGGTTCCTGATCCGAGCCCTTCTCTCCTCCCCTGCCCTCTCAGAATGCATATTTCTGTTCAAACATTACTTGGCGGTCAGGACCTCTTGACGCAGCTTATCTCGTCACCCTGATCTGTCATCCTGCTTCACTTCTGAAGCACCCTTCAGTGTGTATTGCACGTGCCTCCTGGGAGCCCGAGAGCAGGCCCTTGTCAGCTCACCACCATACCCTGTGGGCCTAGCCTGGGCCTTGAACAGGTCAGCGCTCGGCAATTCTCCAATACTGTGAAGGCTTGCGCATCTTGTTTTCAGTTTCTCCCTCTCGGAATCTCCTAAGTCTTCGCCTTTCCCATCTCTAGGACTCACCTGTTTTGGGTCTCTTCTGCACCCCCCATCTCACTCTTCCTGCGGCCCACCCATCTCACTCTTCCTGTGGCCCACCCTCCACCTTTCTTGCTGTTTGGCCTTTGGATTGCAGAATCCATCATCCCCTAGCCAGTTCTGTCCTCCCCATCAGTCATCCCCTTGAATGCACCTCTCCCTGGCCCTCTCCTCACCTCCCCGCCCCTCTTCTCTCCATGCATCAGACTAAGTCCTATCTAGTCTCACTGACTCGTATCCTCTCTACATTTTCCAGCATCTCCTTCCTGAAACCACCATCACAGAATTCCTCCCAGGCTCGCCCACTCCAGCCTCCCCTGCCCCCACTTCTAACTCTTCCACACAGGCCCCAAAGCAAATTTCTAATGCCCACTCTGATCCCCTCCCTCCTCGGTCCCACTTCTGATGTCTCCGATTCCCAAGGTCACCCTGACCTCATGGTACCTCACTAACCAGGTCCTGCCTTGTGCAACTGAGCCCTGGCTCTCTCCCCACCAGACTGGGAGCCCCCGGAGCACAGGACACGGGATGGGAAGTTCCCTACACCCAGCATCACAGGAAATACTTGCTGAGCAAATGAAGGGAAATGAAGCACCCTGCCCTCTCGGTGACCTTCAACTCCATCCCTTCCTCGGCACACCCACTTCCTTTACCCCCCTCAACTGTCATCCTCTCCACTGCTCTTAGGAAGCCTCCGGCTGGTCTGCGACTCAGGCACTGTTAGACCCTGGCTTATAGGCCCTTCCCCGCCTGACCTCTTCCTCGACCCTGGATTTCAGCATCCCAGAGGCGTCAGCACTTTTCCCAAAACATCACGCTGCTCCCCTGCCCTGGGCTTCTGCCCCAGCTGTTCTTGCCCAGAAAGCCTTCCTTGTCCCCTTCATCACCTAGGAGACACGTGCTTCTTTGAAGACCCAGACTGGGCATCACATTCCAGGGAGTCTTCCCTGCCCACACCTGGCCACCCTGTCCTCCGTGTTCCACGGGGCCCATCGTGGTCCCAGTCACCACGCTCGCTTCCCTGCCTGGGTTGTGCTTCCTGACAGTGCTCAGCTCCTGGGGAAGAGTGAGGGGTCTGTTGCACCTCTGGGGTCCCTAACTTCCTGCCTGGGACCAGAGCACATGCACCCGAATGCCAGCGGCTGGAGAAAACAGTGAAACCTGGATTGCTGTCTGATTCTCCTGCACACGACACCATGCCTGTGCTGCAGCATGTGTGACTGCGTCCTCTCTGCCACCAGCACGGGCTTGGAGGACCAGTGACTATGTGATGCCGTATTTTAGTTGCCTCTGCTCCGTACTCGGCTAGGCTCCTGCCTTTCCTTTATGCACCATTCATGCTGTGCTCCTGCTGAAAGCCATCCACAGCCCCCTATGAATAAAACCCAACCTACAAGTCCCTGCACAATCTGGTCCTGTCTCCAGGCTCCTCTGTCCACCTGGCTCACTACACTTCAGCATACTGTGCAAGCTCCTTTCTGCCCTAGGGCCTTGGCATATGCTGTTCTCTTCCTGGGACACATGGCCCCAGCTCCATTGGGCTGTCTCCTTGTCATCCTTTCAATGTCTACTAAAACTTAAACTGGGTTAGCCCCCTCCCTCACAGAGCATTTTGGAGGATCTCGGGTTTCTCCTACCTCCTAACTGTAATCTCTTGTATGTGTACATAATTCTCGGATTAATGTCTGTCTCAGGTGCAAGATGCAACTCTGAAGATGTCCCGGACCCTGACTGTTTTCCTCCCTCTGTATGCTCAGCATTCAGCACAATGCCTGGCAGTTAAGCACACACATTGCCAGTAATGAATGAATGAGTAACTCTCTGCGCCTGCCTTTATGCCCCTTCCCCAGTGCCTTCCTGTGTGTCAGCACCTGCCACACAGCAGGTGCGTAATAAGCCCTTGTGGAAAGATGAATGGAAAAGTGAACGAACACCTGCGTCCATCTCTAGTCACTTGCCTTTCCGAGTCCCTTCTCTTGACCTCTCCCTTTATGTAGAGCTTATATATAGTATGTAGGTGTAACTCGTGTGCTATGGGCCCCTCTCCAGGAGTTGGGCTGGGCTGGGAGTCCCTCCCTCCCCTCCCCCCCGCCCCGCCCCCACATGCACACAGCAAAACATTAAAAAGAAAACATCTCAAAACTGCAAAAAACACCACGGCCCTACCCCCGCCCCCTAAATCCCACAAAAAAATAAAACACGACGCTCCCTCAGCAGAGCCCCCTCCCTGCTTCACCCCTCCCCTGGGGTCCCTTTGGCGGTTGAGGGGGCTCCCCGACGCCCGGGGCCGGGGAGGGGCGCAGGGGGAAGGCCACGCAGTCTCCAGCGCGCTCTCGGGGAAGAGCGAGGCGCCCCGACCCGGCAGCCTCGTTGCACGCGCGCCCGCGCACGCGCCCGGGACACGCCCCGCTCCCCGCGCGCCCCTACACGGGCGTGGTTTTCCTGTTGAGCGTGTTGGTGTTGGAGGCGGCGGCCTCCTTGGCCAGGGTCCCGGGGGCGGGGGCGGCGGGCGCAGGCGGCGCGGGCGCGGGCGCGGCGGGCGGCCCGGTGACCGTGACCGTGACGCCGCCGCCCGCCTCCTTGGGGAAGGCGTTGTGCAGCGTGAGGAAGCCGGGCGCACCCCCGCGGTCCCGCTCGGCGCCCGTCCCGCCGCCGCCCCCGGCGCCCCCGGCCGCGCCGCTGTACGCGCCCGCGCCGCCGCCGCCGCCGGCCCCCGCCAACCCCGCGGCCACGCTGCCCTTGGACGGGTCGCGGCTGAGCGTGTACATGGAGATGTCCGTGGAGGCGAAGCCCGGGCCGCCCGGGCCGCCGGGAGACGCGTCCCGCGACGGCGACGGCTCGCTGGAGCGGGAGCTGGAGCGGGAGCGGCGGCGGTAGCGGAAGCGGTAACTGGGCAGACGGAGGATGGCCGAGGGGCCGCTCCCGCCACTGCCGCCCGCGCCCCCGCCGGCCTTGAGCAGGTCCGAGCGAGACTGGCAGTGCGCCTCGCGGCTGCGCTCGATGTAGATGTTGACGGCCAGCACGCCGATCACCTCGGCCAGGATGAAGGACAGCCCGCCGAAGTAGAAGGACCAGCCGTACGAGTAGTGGTTCTTCTTCTCCTCATCCCGCTTCGGGCCCGGCTCGCCCGCGTTGGCAGAGATGTACACGATCACTCCGATGATGTTGCTCAGGCCTGGGCGGGGACAGTTAGAGGGGAGCCTCCAGGCCACCCGGGCCCGGGCCCGCCCCTCCCTGCCCCGCCCCGCAGTCCAGGCCTTGCCCCGGGAGGGCTAAGCTCCACCCAGGGAGTTAGGCCCCGCCCCACCGGACGAACCTCGACTCAGGACCTAGGCCCCAAACCCCCCCCCCTCCACATGGAATGGGACAGACAGGACTCTGGATGGTCTAAGCTCCACTCGGTGGCCTAGACTCCGCCCCTGCTAGCCCAAGCTCCTGCTGCACTGTTCTGATGGTCCAAACACTATTCTTGATGAGACAGTCACAGCCTGGGTTTCCAGGTCCTTTCTTGGTTGATTTAATTTATAAACTCAGTCTCCGCCGTCTGTCCTTTGAATAAAACGATGTGATCTCTCTAGGTCCTGTCTACTGCTGATCTACACTCTCCAGCCTGGGTATTTACTCCAGGCGCTCCCCTGATGTTTTAAAATTTGATAAATCAGGTTCCCTTTCAACTCTAGGTCCCGCCTCCAGTTTGTCAAACCCCGCCCCCTGTGGGTCTAGGCAAAGCTCCTCCACACCCCTCTCAGGCCTAACTAGCTCCAAATTCCAGATCCTCCAGATCTTCCCTTGCAGATTTAGACCCAACCCCATGCATACCCTGCTCTTTAAATATGCTAAATCCTCCCTCTTCTCCTTATCCTACCCCTTCAAACGACTCTGCCCCTGGAATTTCCCAGCTGTACTCTTGCAGAGTAGAAAGGGAAGGGGGGGGTCTTACTCCTAATAACATGCCTCTCAAGGAGTTGGTCTAAGCGCCCTAAATCACCCAGGTTAATAATGCCCTTAATGACATAATCCCTCCCATTTTGAATTTTCCAGGCACCGCCCAATCTTTTTAGCCCCTCCTCCACCCTGTTTTACTGGCCTAGCCCCTTCAGCCTTCATCTCTACACGGTTTCTCAGAACCACCCCCTTCTTGGCTAATCTACTAAGCAGGCTGCTCACCGTCCTCCAGCAAATCACGTTTTCCCTCTTCTGGCCCCTCCCTTCGGTGGCCAGCCCCGCCCCTCTAACCCTAATACCTCAAGCCCATCTCAAGGTCCCACCCCCTTTCCAAAGCTCCTCCCCTCCCGCCTCCAGAACGGCGGGCTTTGGAACCTAAGCTCCTAGCATCCTCGGTTACGCTCCAGACACTGGTCTGTGCCCAAGAAGAGTACACCTACCTTACCCAGCGGGAGGCGATGGAGCTTGGGAAGAGCCTAGAAAGGCTTCGGGCTCCAGGGGGCGCTCGGGGTAGGGTCGTTTTGCAGGCAGACCCGCGCACACACTCGCGCGCGCGCTCGCGGGGACCGCTCCAGCCCGCCGCCCCTTCCCTCTGCCTCTCACCTGCTGCCACGAACAGGATCCCGGCTCCCAGAATGATGTTCCTCTTGGACTTGTAGACGCGGGAGGCCGCCACGCACACGCCCCCGAGCAGCAGCAGGATGGCGCTCAGGATGGGGAAGATGCTGGAGGCCCGGACAACTCCTGCGGGGAGGAAGAAAGGAAAGGAGGGAGGAAGGGAGCGAGGGCGGTCAGACGGGCCGCCTGCGCTCCCCGGCCCGCGGCGCCTCCTGCCTGCCTTGGCCACTGTTTCTTTCTGGGTCTAGTTCTCTAATTCTGCCTCTCTGCCTGTAATCCTTTCTTTTTTCTTTCATCTATTCTCCCGCCTGTTTTTAAAAAATTTCTCCATATATATGTCTGATTTCCTCTCGTTTTCTCGTCCTTTTCTTTTTTCCTTGGCCTATGTTTTTCCTCTCCTGTCGTATTATTTTCCTCTTTCTCTAAATCACTCTCCCTCTCTATTCTTCTCTCAGCTTCTCCATTGTTCCTCCCCCATGTCCTTTTTCTTTCTTGGTGTTCCCTGCTACGCGAATCTTCCCTTTCTCCAGATCTTTCAAATGTCTTCGTACTTGTCTACACCCCTTCTCTCCCCTCCCTCCTCCTCCCTTTTCTGCCAGGCGTCATCTCTTTCTGAGTTTCTCCAGCACCCCCGCCCCCTCCCCGCGACTTCTGCCTGGCTTCATTCAACCTTTCTGGGTCGCTCGCTCTCCCTCCCCTCTTCCTTCCCTGGCCTCTCCTCTTCCCCACCCCCATCCATCTCTCTCCCCCCATCTGTCTTTCTCCCTCTCTATCTCTCTGCAGTCCTTTTCATCCACCTCTAAAACCCCAGGCAACCAGACTTGGCGATTTCAGAGCCCGGCTAAGGCTGCAGCCAATCGTCACCCAAGCTTTGCCGCGTTCTCGGGGTGACTACCAATCGCAGCCCAGGCTTCCCCAGCCCGCTCCTGGAGTGGCCCGTCCCTGCCGCGGATTGGTCCACGGCCCGGGCGCGGCGGCCAATCCCAGCCCGAGAGTCGACAGCCCGTCCTAGTGCACAGCTGCCGCGAGTACCCCAGAGAACCGGGCGGCCAATCAGCATCCGAGATCCCCCCTCGGCCCGCCCCGAGGTGAGAGGAGGGGGCGGGGACCCATCACTAAGCCAATGGGGAGCCAGGGGATCTGAGCGTCTGGCCGCGGATCGGCTGGGAAGCTAACCTACGCGTGTGATCCCAGCGCCGGCCCGGCAGCCCCCTCCCCCCGGCTGTCCCGGACCCCACGTACGGAGCAGATACTCCGCGCTGTCGTGGTCGTAGTCCGTGTCCTCCGGAAAATGGTTGATCTTCACGCAGACGCCTCTTTTCAGCCCTGGAGAAGGGACGGGGGTGGTGGGGGTGGGAACTTCAGAGTTGGGGGCGGGGCGGCCCACAGGGAGAAAGCCCCCCCCTTCCCCAGACCCCTTCTCTCTGGTCTGATGGTGAGACAGAAGTCCTGGCCCTGAGCCGGTGTCGGTATCGGGACAACTTTCAACCTCTCTGGTCTGTTTCCCCACCTGTTAAAAAGGAAACAAAAAAAACACCCAAAGGCTAATATCTTTCCAAGCACGTACTACAGGCTCCAGGACGTCTGCCCTGTAACCTGGGCTAAGACACTCAACCTGTCTGGCTTTCTCTTTCCCCTCGGAGGAGAAGGGTGTTGGTCTCCACTTTGTCAAGCCGCCCTTGTAACCCTCAACTTGTTGAGAAGTCTGAAAATGCGTGGGAAAACAAGGACTGGACTTCCCCTGAGACCCTGCGTGCGAAGTCCAGTTGCAGGAGGGAGCAGCCCAGTGGGTCGTGGGAGTTTGGTTTCTTCATCCTGTAAAGAGAGGGAGGGATTCCCAGTCTAGCAGAATCTGGACCCTCCAGAGATGGAGTGGCTGAGGAGGGAGTGTAGGACGGCCCTAGGGGTGCTGCAGGCTCTCCTCTCCCTTCCTCCCAGTGTCCTCTCCTCGGATCCTCATCCTCACACCCTCTGGAAACCTATCTGACTTCTTTGGAGACACTGTCTATTTTACAACCTCTAGCACATAGCTGAAGAAAAAAAAAGTATAAGTAAATTTAGATTCCTCAACTCTCCAAGCTCCCTCCAACCTCCAGGCCAGGGAACATTCTGTTCACATTCTCTGCTGATGTAGTACTTACCCTGCAGCTCCTTTAAAAAGCATTCCCTACATGCACGAGCGCGCGCGCGCACACACACACACACACACACACACACACACACACAAGTTGGGCCAGTGGCCTCCTCTTGGGTACAACAGCTCCCTGGCTGCCCCCTTTAGGATGTGCTTGGGTTGATTTACAGTCATCCTACTCAAGCTGGGAGTTCCTCAAGGGGAAGGGCCTGGAGTCAGATTCCTTGTCCCTAGCATTGCCTGGTACCCAGAGACCTAGAAGAACAATAGACGGATGAATGAGTGAATGATGGACAGAATAGAAGGAGAGCAGAAGTAGAGAGTAAAGGCAGACCAATACAGGCAAAGAAGAGCCGAAGAAATGGGGGTAAAGAGAAGAATTGGTAAGAAGGAGGACACGGCCGTGAGTAATACCGATAAAAATGAACATTTGCTAAGTGCTTCCTAGGTGGATTAACTCGATAGGTACATAAGAGCCCCTGAGGGCTGGGAGCGTAGTTCAGTGCTAGAGCACTTGCCCAGCGTAGCCCAAGCCCCGGGTTCCATTCCCAGTACCTAGGAATTAAAAAAAAAAAAAAAAAGAAAGAAAGAAAAAAAAAAAGATTCCATGAGACATGTTGGTGTCACACAGTCCTACTGCTTTAGCAGGAAGCCTGACTCTTGTTACACTTTCTACCTTGTTGCAATACATAGGCCAACTTTCTGTTCCCTCACCCATAAAAAGCAGAAAATGGGACCTATGTCCAGGTTGATGTGAGGATTTGGTCTAGACCAGGAGAGGTAACTGATGTTTTGCAGCCATTGTCCAGACATAGAAACCTGGGCACTGCATGGCTCATTAGCCCAGGACTGATGGGTGGAGGAAGCAGAACTCACACACACACCTCTGGGCTGTTCACCACTGTGTTCACAGCATCCAGGACAATACCTAGCACATAGTAAGTGCTCAATAACTGTTTTTAATGAAAAGAATGATTGAATGGGCCAAGAAGCAGAAAAATCACTCCATACATTAGAGAAATTCAATCCAAACCACAAGGAGATACCATTTTATACCCAGTGGGAAGGCTGCTACAGAAAATAAAATTATAAGTGCTGGCAAAGATGTGGAGAAATGGGGACCTTTGTGAGCTGTTGGTACAGAGGTTCCTCAAAAGTTGAAACAGAATTACCAGATGACTCAGCAGTTCCACCCTGGGTACACCCTGAAGAACTAAGCAAGAACTCAAAGGGATATTTACACCCTGTTTTCATCGCAGCATTATCAGATAGCCAAAAAGTGGAAAAGACTCAAACGTCCATTGACAGATGAATGGATAAGACAAACACAATGTGATGTATACACGCCGTGGAATATCACTCTGCCTTTCCAAGGAAGGGGGTATGAAACACACCATAACACCGATGAATCTTGGGGACATGGTGCTATGTGAATCAAGCCAGTCACAGAGAGACAGATTCTGCATGATTATATGAGGCACCTGGAGCTTCCGGCATCCGATTCATCAAGACAGACAGTAGATGGTAGTTGGAGGGTGGGCGAAGGGACTGAGTTTCAGTTTGGCAGAAGAAAACACTTCTGGAGGTTGGTTGTCCAATGTGAATGTACTTAACATTACTGAAAATTATTAAGATGGTAAATTTAGGTCATGCATATTGTACCCCAACTTTAAAAAGAGAAGGTGAATGGACGTACACTCCCTGGTGTAAACTCTGACCCATCCTTGGGGTCACAGGTGAGACTGTGAGCTCCAGTTCCCCTCTTTCTTGGGTGGAGTCACAGTCCTTCTCTCAAAGCACCCATACTTACATGAGCTGGGCCTGAAACCATGCACAGGACGCACAGTGCTGCCTAGCACCTAGCCCCAGTGGCTACCAGGCAGCTTGGGGCAGGAGCCACATGTCACTCGTTACCTAGGACCAGCCCCAGGAGGAAGACAGCGGCGGGATCCTTGCTTCACATTTGGGGAAACTGAGGCAAGACAGCTCTAGAAGTCAGCCTGTCTGCAGCGGACACTCCTGGAGGAAGCCGAGCAGCCCTGGTTTCCGAGCTGGGCCTGTGTGGACCATAGACCACGGTGGCTGCCCGGGCTCTGGGGGCAAGTCCTCCACACTCAGCCTCAGAGTTGTGGCTTCCCAGCTGTGTTGCTTTAGGAACCCAAATGTCCCTGAGATGGCATGGTGGTTACAGCACAGGCCTCTGTCTGCCGGCTGGCCCACATGGAGGTGGGGCTGGGAAGCGTGGGTTCAGGGGTCCCGCGGCTTCCTGCTCGGACCAACCAGGGGACCCTCTTGGTGAGATAGTGCGTAGCCATGCTCAGCACGCGTGGGGGAGGGAGGTTGGATTGGGTGGGTCCGGCCTCCTGGGTCCTGAGCAGAGCCGAGGGGGGAGCCTAGACTCTGGAGGACCCACTGACAGAGCCGCTGGTATGACCACCAGCCCTACAGGTGGCAACCGCCACCCGCGGGCGGGGAACACACGGGCTCCAGGCTGCACGTGGAGAGAGCATGTGCGATAGATACTTCACGAGTCATTTTTTGGTGTATAGATTCCATGTTCAAATGACATTCGGGCCATGCTGGGTTAAACTATCGAGTTCACCTATTTAGTTTTATTTGTTTTAATGTCACTACTAGATATTTGAAAATATGTGGCCGTTGTTACATTTCTGTCTGGCCTGGGTGACTAGGAGGAAGGACCCAGGGCTCAGTTGCCTGAATGCCTAGTAGTACTATGAAGAAACCAGCAGAGGCAACAAAATGCCAACCCCATAATCCAGCCCTCCCAGCACCTACCAGCCTGTAAAGTGGCACTCACAGGATCTCTTCCACTGCCTCTCTGACCTGGGGCAGCAGGGCTCCTGTCATCCTACCTCCCCAGTGACAAATGAAGCACAGACAGAAAGGCTAAATACAGCCCAGTGGGTGATACACACCCGTCATCCCAGGCTGAGGCAAGAGGCCAAGTTAGAGGCCAGTCTCAAGAACCTAGTGAGGCCCTATGCAACTTAGCAAGACCCTGATTTGAAATAAAAAATTAAAAAAGGGCTGGGGATGTGGCTCAGTGATAAAATGCCTCTGGGTTTCATCCCCAGTGAGAGAAAGAGAGAGGAAAAAAGGAAGGAAAGAAAAGTAGTAGTTAAACACATGGCCCAAGGTCAGAAAGGTTAAATACATGGCCCAAGGTCACACAGCTGCCTATAGCAGACAAAGGTAGATCCATTTGTCTTGTCCAAGAGCTTATGTCTCATACTACTTTCCACTGGGGAGATGAAGACTGAACCCCAAATCCCCAGGGGAAGTGTGTTCAGAGGTCTAGTTTCTCCTCTTCTGGCTTCCTGCTGGGCTGGGTTCCTGGGGGGGGGGGGATTTGTTGCTTGTTCTGGGAAACAGAATAGACCTGGACTCCAATCCAGACCCCAAGGGGCATGAGCTATGTGACCTTGGGCAAAGCACTGCACTTCTCGGAGCCCTTGCTTTCTCTTCCAGTTAACAGTAGCTACTTGGCAGGGTTATTATAGCATTCCACGATGAATGATTGACAGTTACAGTGACAACAAAGTCAGCCTTCACCTACCCGTCCTCGACACTTCTAGCCTGGCTGGCGGGCGGGATACCCACTTACCTGGTTTTGCTCACACCTCCTCGGCTTGCTTCTCCCCTCCCTCAGGTTTTGACCCTTCAACTAACGAGTCCATCTCTGAGCCGGCTCCTTCTCCAGGTGACCTCTCCTGCAGCTACAGTGATGACCCTCCCATCCCCACCTCCAGCCTGACCTCTTCCCTGACTCCAGCCTCAGGCACCCGCTGGCCAACAGCCCCGGGGAGGGGCAGCAGATGGAAGCCCTGTGACAAAGGCGGCTGCGAAGGGGTTTGACAATCTGTACGTGATGTGCGGCCCGTGACAGACGAAGATCCCATGACGTGGGGAGACGACATGCAGTGCACATTGCAGTGGCCATAAAGGGACTTTGATTGGGGTGGACACACTCACCTAGTCTCCGGTTATCTTCGGGCACAGTTGTGACAGAGACCGCACGTCCACAGAGCCTAAAATAACTCCCCTGTGGTCTCTCTGTCCTAGGTGCTGACTCTTAGTGGGTATCTTAAATTCAACATGACAAAACCTGAGCCTCGAGGTCCCTCCTTAATAAGGAGATGAAACAAGACACCTGCTGTCCATGTCCTGAGGTGCTCAGGCCAGAGCCTGGGCATGGCGAGGGGGCCGATTTTAACCCAACACCTAGGGACGATTTACAGCTTTGACCAACACACTGGGGAGGGGGCCTTGGACATGCAGTGGGGGAGGCCAGGGAGGCTGCTCAGTGTCGGGCGGTGCCCGGCGTGCTCCAGCCCCCAGTGGGGAATCGGCCTGAGACGCAGGCCCTCCTTCCCTCACGCCCCACAGCAGTGACCGTGGCCACCCCTGCCCACGGAAGCCCTGGAACGCACTAGGAATTCAAGCCACTCCTCAGCCAGAGTTCCCACTGGGGATGAGCCACTCCTGTTTCCCCTTTTGCCTTCCCCTTAGTCATTTCTCCACCCTGCAGCAAGAGCCCTCCTGGCAAAATCCAAGTAGGCTCCTGTGCCTTCTCTGCTCAAGAATCTTCCATGGCTCCCACCTCGAGAGTTAAAGCAAGGTCCTCTGAGGGCTGCATGGGAACCTGAGATCAGGACACTGTTACCTCTTTGCCTGCGATTCCTCCTGCTTTCCCCCCTCCCTCGCTCTGCCCCGACCATGCTGAACCCTCCCTGGCAGCCAGGCGCTCTGCAGCTCCTGCAGGCTTCCACGCACAGGGCACCGCTCCCTGGGCACACCCATGTCCCTGGTGCTAGGCTTCCTCCCCACACACACCTGCCCCCCGCTCCTGCTCCTCCTTAGCACTCGGTTCTCTATGACACTCTAAATGCTTTATTTATTTCCCTCCATATTATCTGTCACTCTCTAGAACACAAGGTAATTAAGGACAGGAATTTTTGTCTTTTCCCCTCTGCTGCCCCAGAATCAAGAACAGAACCTGACACAGTATCAGGCCAATAAAAATTGGTTGTTGGGTGAGTGGACGATGCTCTTAATCTTTGTACAGATTGTCCCGGGTTCTGCTGTGCAAGCCCCACACCTGGCTCTGTGCCTGGTGCCTGACCTGGGAGTGGACATGAACTCCAACATCCTGACCACAGTGACAAGGAGAGACCAGGTTCCCGTGAGGCGAGAGGGAGTGGAGGCCACTGAGGAGAGGTGGAGAGGCCATGCCTGATCTGCAAAGGCACCTGCTGCTCAGTCACAGTCAGTACCACGCAGCCCACCCTGCCAGGTCTTCCCAGGCCTCTGGAGTAATGGGTCTTCAATGTGTGGTCTCCCTATTTTTAATTGTTGGCGACTGATTCAAATTTCAGATTTTGTTTCAGACACTCCAGATGCCAGTGAGCACATCTGCAAAGCCCACTTGTTTCATAGCTGGGTAACGTTTGGCAAGTGGCTTAATCTCCCTGAGCCTCAGTTTCCTGATCCCTGACAGGAAGATGGCGTCTACCTCATAGGGGTAAGGGAGAACAGAATTTCTGGCTTGTGGTAAGTATGTGCTTAGCAGAACAGGAGAAAGGGACAGAAGAAAAGAGAGTGGCAAATAAGAAAATTAGAGGGATTTCAATCTTGTAGTGGCAGAAGGGCACTGTGGGGCTGCTGGTCCTATCCCTTCATTCGCAGACCTGGACTCTGAGGCTCAGAGGGGCAGAGAGAGAGGCCACACAGGGGACAGGTGCACAGGAAGGATGTGTGCTTCCCAGCCCAGCAACCCCATGGTACTACGAAGGAAATACAGATGCTGAGAGCAGGAGAGAGAGAAACTGGGGAGGAAGACTACAGAAGCCTCAGAGGAGCACGGGACCTAGCAGGGGAAAGAGAGGATCACAGAGGAGCATGGGGACCTAGCAGGGGAAAGAGAGGATCACAGAGGAGCATGGGGACCTAGCAGGGGGAAAGAGAGGATCACAGAGGAGCACGGAGACCTAGCAGGGGGAAAGAGAGGATCACAGAGGAGCACGGAGACCTAGCAAGGGAAAAGAGAGGAGCCCAGAGGAGCACGGGGACCTAGCAGGGGGAAAGAGAGGATCACAGAGGAGCACGGGGACCTAGCAGGGGGAAAGAGAGGATCACAGAGGAGCATGGGGACCTAGCAAGGGGAAAGAGAGGAGCCCAGAGGAGCACGGACACCTAGCAGGGGAAAGAGAGGAGCCCAGAGGAGCACAGGTCCTAGCAGGGGAAAGAGAGGATCACAGAGGAGCACGGGGACCTAGTAGGGGAAAGAGAGGATCACAGAGGAGCATGGGGACCTAGCAGGGGGAAAGAGAGGAGCCCAGAGGAGCACGGGGACCTAGCAGGGGGAAAGAGAGGATCACAGAGGAGCACGGAGACCTAGCAAGGAGAAAGAGAGGAGCCCAGAGGAGCACGGGGACCTAGCAGGGGGAAAGAGAGGATCACAGAGGAGCATGGGGACCTAGCAGGGGAAAGAGAGGAGCCCAGAGGAGCACGGGGACCTAGTAGGGGGAAGAGAGGGGCCCAGAGGAGCACAGGGACCTAGCAAGGGGAAAGAGAGGAGCCCAGAGGAGCACGGAGACCTAGCAAGGGGAAAGAGAGGAGCCCAGAGGAGCACGGGGACCTAGCAGGGGAAAGAGAGGATCACAGAGGAGCACAGGGACCTAGCAAGGGGAAAGAGAGGAGCACGGAGACCTAGCAGGGGAAAGAGAGGAGCCCAGAGGAGCACGGGGACCTAGTAGGGGAAAGAGAGGGGCCAAGAGGAGCACAGGGACCTAGCAAGGGGAAAGAGAGGATCACAGAGGAGGACGGAGACCTAGCAAGGGGAAAGAGAGGAGCACAGAGGAGCATGGGGACCTAGTAGGGGAAAGAGAGGGGCCCAGAGGAGCACAGGGACCTAGCAAGGGGAAAGAGAGGAGCCCAGAGGAGCACGGGGACCTAGCAGGGGAAAGAGAGGATCACAGAGGAGCACGGGGACCTAGCAGGGGAAAGAGAGGAGCCCAGAGGAGCACGGAGACCTAGCAGGGGAAAGAGAGGAGCCCAGAGGAGCACAGGGACCTAGCAAGGGGAAAGAGAGGAGCCCAGAGGAGCACGGGGACCTAGCAAGGGGAAAGAGAGGAGCCCAGAGGAGCACGGGGACCTAGTAGGGGAAAGAGAGGGGCCCAGAGGAGCACGGGGACCTAGCAAGGGGAAAGAGAGGAGCACAGAGGAGCACGGGGACCTAGTAGGGGAAAGAGAGGGGCCCAGAGGAGCACCGGGGACCTAGCAAGGGGAAAGAAAGGAGCACAGAGGAGCATGGAGACCTAGCAGGGGAAAGAGAGGAGCACAGAGGAGCACGGGGACCTAGTAGGGGAAAGAGAGGGGCCCAGAGGAGCACGGGGACCTAGCAAGGGGAAAGAGAGGAGCACAGAGGAGCACGGGGACCTAGTAGGGAAAGAGAGGGGCCCAGAGGAGCACAGGGACCTAGCAAGGGGAAAGAGAGGATCACAGAGGAGCATGGAGACCTAGCAGGGGAAAGAGAGGAGCCCAGAGGAGCACGGAGACCTAGCAGGGGAAAGAGAGGAGCCCAGAGGAGCACGGGGACCTAGCAAGGGGAAAGAGAGGAGCACAAAGGAGCACGGAGACCTAGCAGGGGAAAGAGAGGAGCCCAGAGGAGCACGGGGACCTAGCAAGGGGAAAGAGAGGAGCACAAAGGAGCACGAGGACCTAGCAAGGGGAAAGAGAGGAGCCCAGAGGAGCACTGGGACCTAGTAGGGGAAAGAGAGGAGCCCAGAGGAACACGGGGACCTAGTAGGGGAAAGAGAGGGGCCCAGAGGAGCACGGAGACCTAGCAAGGGGAAAGAGAGGAGCCCAGAGGAGCACGGAGACCTAGCAAGGGGAAAGAGAGGAGCCCAGAGGAGCACGGGGACCTAGCAAGGGGAAAGAGAGGAGCACAAAGGAGCACGGGGACCTAGCAAGGGGAAAGAGAGGAGCCCAGAGGAGCACTGGGACCTAGTAGGGGAAAGAGAGGGGCCCAGAGGAGCACGGAGACCTAGCAAGGGGAAAGAGAGGAGCCCAGAGGAGCACGGGGACCTAGCAGGGGAAAGAGAGGAACCCAGAGGAGCACGGGGACCTAGCAGGGGGAAAGAGAGGATCACAGAGGAGGACGGGGACCTAGCAGGGGAAAGAGAGGAGCCCAGAGGAGCATGGGGACCTAGCAAGGGGAAAGAGAGGATCACAGAGGAGGACGGGGACCTAGCAAGGGGAAAGAGAGGAGCCCAGAGGAGCACGGGGACCTAGCAAGGGGAAAGAGAGGAGCACAGAGGAGCACAGGGACCTAGCAAGGGGAAAGAGAGGAGCCCAGAGGAGCACGGAGACCTAGCAGGGGAAAGAGAGGAGCCCAGAGGAGCACGGGTCCTAGCAAGGGGAAAGAGAGGAGCCCAGAGGAGCACGGGGACCTAGCAAGGGGAAAGAGAGGAGCCCAAAGGAAAAGAATCAAGATGGGGATCTGAGGAGGACCAAGGTCAGGAGAGAGAAACTGTACAGTCTAGAAATGAGGAATCCAGCTATGCATGCCTGCAATCCTAGTGACTCAGGAGACTGAGGCAGGATCACAAATTCAAGGCCAGCCTGGGCAACTTAGTGAGACCACCTCAAAATAAAATGAAGAGTGTCAGGGATGCAGCTCCGGGGTGGAGTGATTGCCTGGCATAGTGAGGCTCCGGGTTTCATCCTCAGTGCCACAAAGAGAAGGAGAGACAGTGGTGGTGGTAGTAGTAGTAGTTGGAAGACGGAGCAGGAAGGAGAGGAGGAGGAGGAGTGGAGGAATGTGCAGAGGAAGAAGTAGAAGGCACAGGGGAGGGAAGATGAAGGGAAAGCAGGAAAGGACACCCTGGGAGTCTGGAGAAGTCGTTGGGGCTGCAGATGGAAGACAGACCTGCAGGAGGAAGGTGGCGGGGGAGAAGAGGAGGGGCCCCGAGTCACACCTCCATTCCAGGTAAAGCCGAAGTTCCAAGAGGAGGCCAAGCCGGGGTGGAGGAAGGGGCGTGGATTCGGAGGGGTAGGAGCGTTGAAGGGGGAGGATGCAGGAGGCCAGGGGCAGATGGGATGGGGCGGGTTAGAGGAGAAGAAGGGTCAAACTAAGGGCGGGAGGAAAGAGAGGAGGGTTGAGGTCCCAGCGAGTGCGGGAGAGGGAGGGCGGAGGGAGGGGTGCTGGGAGGGGGGAAGGGGGGGACAGAATGAATGAAAGATGAGCTAAGGGGCTCCCCTGAGGAAGGGGGCACCAACGCGCAGAGAGGCGAGGGCAGGCGGGCCGAGGCCGAGGAGCTCAGCTGGGCCAGGTGCGGCGGCAGAATGGGTGGAGTGGGGCGGAGCAGGGACGCTCCGGAGGCCCGACGGGGCGCCAGCGCAGGGCTGGCGCGGTGGCGGCCGGCAGGCCCTCCCGCACCCTACCTTCCAGGCAGCAGATCCTCCAGAGGCCCGAGTGCGTGAGGCCCCCGGGGTCCTTCTTCTCCGAGGCGCCGCCGCCCCCGCGGTGCTGGGGGCCGTCGTCGCCGGCCGTGAGGTTGGTGGTGTTGCAGATGAGCGCGCGCGTGTACAGCCAGTAGTCGGTGCTGATGGCGATGGTCATGAGCCCGAAGGCCGCGAAGGCCCCCACCGTGGTCAGCAGCACCTGCACGCCTTTCTCGCACCAGACGCCCCTCTCTTCGTTCCAGCGCTTCAGCGACTCCAGTTTGACCACGGGCAGCCGGGGGGCCGTGGGCCACCACCGGGGCAGCGGGGGCGGGGCCGTGCCGGCGGCTGGGGGGGGTCACAGCGCAGGCAGAAGCGGGGGGCCGGGAACCGGCGGGGCGGGCGGGGGCGGCGAGCAGGAGGCTGCGGCGGGGCAGGGGTCAGGGCAGGGCCATGGTCTCCGGCTGGGGAGGGCAGGGTGAGAGAAGGGATTAGATGGCACCGAGGTTCTCCCAGCCCTCCCCCGCGCCCGCCGGGGAAAGACTGTGCCCCCTGAAGAAACTCCTTCCACCCTCGTCCCCATCCCTGGAAAGGAAACCCTCCTCAAGTATTGTCTCCTGCCCCCCAAAGTCCACGAGTCACTGGGAGAGATCCCCCAGCCAGGTTTTATACCCTGAGAGCTGCTCTCTGCGGGCCACTGTCCTCCCGCTTGGAAGCCACCCAACCCGGGCCCCACAGCCTCCTCCTCCCAAGCAAGGCCTGACCCTCCTCCTTTCTGTCAAGACCCCCCACCTTCCCCAAGGCCTTCTCCGTACAGATCTTCTCCTCTTCCCTGCGCGTCCCACCTCTGCAATGGCTGGGAAGCCTCCGGAAATGCCCCCCTGACCCAGGCTTTGCCTAAAGTATCTCCACAATTTGGGAATCCCCAGTCCCTCCACTTCCACCTCTTCTTTGGAGAAATACCCTCCATAAGCCTGACATGACTGCTACAATTTCCTCTACTTAGGAAAAATAGATTGTTCAATCCCACCTCAGCTTAAAAAACAAACAAACAAAAAACACAACTTTCCCAAGTGACCCTCATTATTTGCACAAGCCAGGATAACCGGACCACTACCACTCACTCCCCTTCCCTTCCCAGCCCCTGTGCCTCAGGACACAGGTTTGCAGCCTCCAACACACCTTTCCAGAGGATTTTTAAAAATTCTAATATCTGGGTCCCACCTGGGAAATTCCTCTTAATTGGCCTGGAGCGGCCAAACATCTAGATTTTTTAAAACTCCCTGGGGAAGTGGAACGTGCAGGCTAGGTTAGACCCCCCGGTTTAGGATGTGACTCCCTGGCAGTCACATCCCCTCCAACGACCCCATGTCTCCCCAGTTCTGTCTTTGACTCCAAGAGAGCTCCCCACTCTCTCCTTTGCTTAACAAAGTCTTCCAAATCTGGCCCTGCTACCTCTACAACTTAGATTAACTCATAACCATCACATCCTTCTCCATTATGACCACCCCCCACCTTGAGCTCCAGAGCGTCTCTGCCCACAATACCTGCTTCCTCCAAACCCCAGTTTCTCTCCATTCAGGAAAGTCCCAATACCTGACCTGTGCACCAACCACCGTTATTCAAAATTAACCCCTGCATGCACCGGCCCTGGTCCTCTGTCCCTGCACCATGGCCCATGCCCTCAGCCCCCATCAGAAGCTCACCATCTGCATCACAGAGGATCCCTCGGCTCGCTCTGGCTCTCCCAACTCACTTGGAACCCTGCTCTCTTTCAGGTTCAAGGAAGCAGCGCCCTCCCAACTTCTCTTACACCACGAACAGTCCCCTCACTCTGGTCTGCTAGCTTCACCCTCTTTAGCTCCTAGCATCTCCGCCAAAAGGGAGACCCTCTCCTCTGCCCCCATGGACTGTCCTTCTTGGGAACACCCCCACATCATCCCCCACGGCCATTTCACATGTGCAGGAACTTACAGAGAAGCCCCCAACTTCTTCCAGACTTAAAAAGATCCTCTAATCCACTGCACCCTCAGAAAAATGGGATCCGCAAGACTACAACTCTCTTTTCAACTGGGAACAATTGCCCACTCTGCCCCCCCACTGTCCATTCACTTCTCTCTCTCACAGCTCCCCACCACCATGCCACCATACCCCAGCCTCCTGACGCCACCATACCCACTCCCCCCGGCCATGTGTCCTTTAGCTGTTTCCACCACTTTCCTAGACTTCTTCCTCAAGTCCCCCTAGAGTAAGGAGCCGGGCAGCCTTACAGGAGGGGAAATCAACCCCCAAACCTAGGTCCCCCTGCGGGGTGACCTTGGCCTCCCAGTTTCCTCTGGCTCTCCACCCCCCATCAGCTGGCCCCAGACCCGGGTCCTCCCAGGAGGGGCTGCTGAGAAAGGTTGTCTAGGGGGGCGTCTCCATAGCAACGGGGCCTAGTGCCCCACACATGTGTTCCCTCCCCCACTGCAACTCCCGCCTGCCCACACAGCCCCCTCCTGGGCCCTGGGCACGCTGGACGTGGTGTCCCTAGCCTCTGTCCTGGTGCTCGGTCTTGGCCCCTTCCTCTCTTTTCTCGCCAGAGCCAGCCCCTCTCCTGCCTCTCGGAGCCCCTGGCCCCCAGCGCAGCCACCTCTGCTGTCCTGACTAATCTCTGCTTCCACAGGGTGAGCCTGTGACCCCGGGATGTGCCTCCCCACTGCTGGGCCCCTACCACCTGGGACAGAGAGGAAGGGATGAGGAGGGAAAGGAGGGAATTTCTCCATCAATAAAGATTTGAGGATCTTTTCATTTTGCCAATTTGGGGACAATCTGTTTGGCTTTAGGGACTCTTCATTGACTCCATCTGCCCTGCCGCGGCTGCAAAGGAGGAAGGAACAGGGGACCCTCCAATTCTAAAGCTTCCGGATAGGAGGGGGTCACTGTCCTCTCTTCTGCTGGCCGGCTCCTTTCTTCAGAATCAGGGGGGTCAGAGAGCCTGAATTCTACATCCACCCACCTCCGATTAATAAGAAGATGGTCTCACCTCTGTGATCGATAGGCCAACTCTCCGATGCACTGGGCAGGGATGTCCAGCCCCCCCGCCGACACCCCCCCAGAAAAGCCCTTTTGGCTCCCAATTCTCCCAGCTTCCCCCTCCCCCAGCAGTGAGGGACCCAGGCGTCCGACCTGGTGGGGGTGAAATGAGGAGGCGTGAGAGGAATGGGGGTGCGGAGGCGGAGGGGGAGCTGGGGCAGCTCTGAGTCTGGGCCCCCCTGGGAGTGAGGGTCTGGATTAAAAAAAAAAAAAAGGTGAGGAGACAATTTGGTTCTCGTGTCGCTGGGTAAAGTGCGGAGCTGGAGGACGGGAGAGGGAGGGAGGAGGGAGGGAGGGGGAGGGGAGCTGCTGAGGGATGGGGAGCCTCCGAGAGGAGATGGATGGGGGAAGGGAGAGGATGGGGGGCAGGGTCTGGGTGGCAGAAGCAAGCTGGGGAAGAAGAGAGTGAGAGCTGGGGAGGGAGGGAGAGAGACAGCGAGACAGGAGAGACGGGAAGAGAGACTCGGAGACGGGGAAACAGGGGTGGGGGAGGGAGGAATTTGGGGGAGGCAGAGACTGGTAACAGAAGGAAGTTGGAGAGACACACACAGAGAGAAAAACCCGGGAGAGAGAAGGGGACGGGGACGGAGACCCGGAGAGAGGAACCCAGGGACGGAGTGGGGGAGGGCTGGGGTAAGGGGGAGGAGGGGGGGTCGGGAACTGAGTAACAGAAGGGAAGGAGGACCAGGGACAGAGTCATCCAGAGAGGAGGAAGGAGAGACAGATGGGAGAGACAGACAGAGGGACTGAGAGGATGGGGGAGAACTGGGAAGAGGGGAAGCAATGGAAAGGGGGAGGGGGAGAAGCGGGGAGGGGGCAAGGTCTTGGTGGAGAGAGGGTGACTGACGGGAAGAGAGAGTAAATAAGGAGAGAAAATTAGGGGAGAGGGCTCTGGGTGACAGAAGGTGCCTGAAGACAGAAAGCCAGGTGCAGAAGGAAAGAGAGACCCAGAAAGAGAGACAGATGGAGAGAGACTGAGACTGGAGAGAGACCCAGAGACCCAGAGACAGGCAGAGACTGGGGGAACACCACAGGGAGCCCGAGAAAAATAAAGGAGAGGGGTCCGCTCAGAGGCACTGAGGGGGCCAGAGACGCAGGGTACCTGCCCCTCCCCCCTCGCGTCCCCCGCCCCTGAACCCTACCCCCACCCCCATTTCAAAGCCACCACCCCCACCCCCACTAGCCTCCATCTCTCAGCATCGCTTGCCGCCGCCACCGCCTCTTCCTGTCGTCATGGCAACAGGATCCAGGCGCCCAGCCAAGGCTGGCAGCCGCGGCCGGAAATGAGGGGAGGGCCTTTTAAAAAGGACCCCAGGAAAGCTCCCCTTTCCCCCAATCCAAGGAAAAGCTCAACTTTTCAGGGTCTTTCCACCTCCTTCCCCAAGTAGCCAGGGCAAAGATCCTGCCAAGACTCGAATCCGATTGAATCCGTAAGGATAGAGAGCATTTTGACTTTCACCAACAATTCTTTCTCCTTGCACCCCCTACTGATGGATGGGGAGGAAGGGGTACAGTTAGAGTCCCCCCAACATGGGGCTGGGGCTGGGGAGGAAAGTGGCCTGCGACAAGCTGTGGAAACACTCTTTCCTGTGGGCCCGGCCCAGAGCTGCCCAGCCAAGGGTTTCCAGAAGGATACACGTGTCCACCCCGGAACTAGCCACCAACAGGGCTGGGACAGGAGGGCAGTCAGAAAGTTCGGTCTCGGTCTGAATCTCAGGGATGTCCCTGCGCCACTGTGTGACCTTGGACAGAGCACTTGCCGCCGGCGCCTAAACTCAGTTGTTCCCAGCGACAGAGGGGCAGAGGGGACCAGCTGCCTCCAGTTAGTGGAGCACCCTGAGGAGGAGGGCGTCCCTAGGTAAGCAGGTTTCCCAGGACTGCCCCCCAAGCAAATGTCATAAAAAACAACGTAAGGCCGTCTTCACCTTCAGCTGGGCAGCCTGCGGCTCCGGTCTCTGGTGGAATTGTGACAGAGTCCTTTCTGCACGGTGAGCAGCCAGACTCCCATGTCATGGATGAGCAAACTGAGGTCCCCATGTATGATCCCTCACCCAGGAAATTAAAAAGAGGCAGAGCCGGGGACCAAGCAGCCTCTTAACAGGGAGTAACTGGGGCAGGGGTGGCCAGCAAGAGGTGAGTTGTGAAGCCCTCTGGCCCCACCCACCTCCTGGGGCTGGCCTGTGCTCCTCTTGGTGCTCTGCTCAGCGTCTGTACCGCTGCTGGCCTCTTCCATGTCTGTCAGTACCCAGTGGCTCCCGCGCCCACTGGTATTTCTTTAGCTGAGTTCACTTGATTCTCACTGTGCCCTGAGAAGGATGGGAGTTTCAAGAAGCATTCAGACACCACTGGTTTAGAAGCAAAGAAAAACAGTCCCTGAAGGAAGGGACCTGGAATGTACTCATCCTTTCTTCTGCCAGGGAGAAGACTCCAGTAGGGAACAAGGTGGCTGCCATTACACACTCGGAAGCTTGCAGGCATCAGCCCAGACCTCAAAGGGTTAGGGCTCTGTTATTGACCGCTGTTTGGAAGATGTGGAAACTGAGGCTGAGAGAGGCTGGCATGTGCTGTAAGTAGTGTCAGTGCACGTCACAGTCGGGGCATCGGATGACCTTACAAGCCAGGGCTCCTCAACCTCAGCACTGCTGATATCTGGGACTTCTCTCTCCTAGGGGCTTTGTTGGGAGATTTGCATGCTGTGCCACCCGCTCACTTGCACTGGGTCACTTGATGCCTGTTAGTTGCAGAGGTGTGCTACCATCAACTTAAATCAACTTCAGGACAATCTCATTAGCTCACAGAAATGCCAGTCCCCCCTCAGCCATCACCCACAATCTCCTCCAGCCCCAGGCAATCCGCGCACTTTCTCTCTACAGAGTTCCCTGTTCTGGGCATTTCTCAGAGGCAGAGTCACACGGTTTCGTTCAGCCCAGTCCTCTAGATTCACATGTTGCAGCATGTGCCAGGGCTTTGTTCTGCTTCATGCCTGAGTAATATTCCACGGCATGGACTTACCACACTTTATCCATTTGTCTATCACAGGCCCCAGGATTGCCTCCGTGTTGGGGTGGTATGAATCATGCTGCTGTGTGCATTAGAGTACACATTTCCTTGTGGATGTGTTTTTGCATCTCTTAGGCCTGAGCCTAGGGGTGGAATCGGGGGTCGAGTGTTCACCCTTTCCAGCACTCCCGCACAGCTCAGGGACGATGCTTCAGAGGCACCTCAGAGAAGCTGCAGGTCACTGGCTCCCTTAGACTTGCCCCTATGTTTGCTCATGAACTCACCTGACCTGTGCCATGGCCTCCCTGTGGGTCTTGCCCAGGGACCTGGAGATGTGCATTCAGACAACTAAGTTGGCCAGGCCCCCACCCTTGAGAAGGTCCTCCATCCTCACCTCCACCAGGGGAGGCAGATGCCTACCCTCAGGTACGTGTGTAGAATCCACTCCTCGTGAGTGTGGGAAAGGGCTCTGAATAGGATGGGATGACATCATATCCATGATTCAGTTACAGCTGACCCTAAGCTGATCAGAAAGGACTGTCTGGTGGGCCAGACTTAATCTGGTGATCTCTTAAAAGAGGGTCTAGGAATCAGAGAGATCTGAAGCAGACGAGAGTCCCCTGATGTCCGTGAAGAAGCAAACTGCCACACTGTAGAGAGGGCTGAGACCTGAGAGGCAACAGGAGCAAGAAAATGGGCCTCAGTCTTACAAACATAAAGAATTGAATTACAGCAGCTTGAAAGCAGATCTCTCTCCAGTCGGGCCTTCAGATGAAAACACTCTCGACTGTACACCTGGTAAATCACCTTGATTTCAGGCCTTAGAGGCCACAAGCAGAAGACCCCAGCCCGCGGCTGGACGCCTGACCCTGGGAACCTGCGAGACAATAAATAGGTGTTGTTTAGAGCCTCCAGCCGGTGGGGACCTTGGGTGAGGAGCAGACCCTGTGGATCACATTGTACTGTCAAGGTCACTCCTGGGTGCTCTGCAGCACCTCTGCCATTCCTGACACCACACCCAGGCAGGTCCCGCAGAACCCCAGGCAGAGGTGTGCAGACCTCAGGCAGCCCTGTGTAGACCCCAGGCAGCCCTGTGTAGACCCCAGGCAGAGGTGTGCAGACCCCAGGCGGCCCTGTGTAGACCCCAGGCAGAGGTGTGCAGACCCCAGGCAGCCCCTGTGTAGACCTCAGGCAGTACTGTGTAGACCTCAGGCAGCCCTGTGAAGACCCCAGGCAGCCCTGTGAGACCTCAGGCAGAGGTGTGCAAACCCCAGGCAGCCCCTGTGTAGACCTCAGGCAGTACTGTGTGGACCTCAGGTAGCCCTGTGTAGACCCCAGTCAACCCTGTGAAGACCCCAGGCAGCCCTGTGTAGACCTCAGGCAGCCCTGTGTAGACCTCAGGCAGCCCTGTGTAGACCCCAGTCAACCCTATGTAGATTTCAGGCAGTACTGTGTAGACCTCAGGCAGCCCTGTGTAGACCTCAGGCAGCCCTGTGTAGACCCCAGTCAACCCTATGTAGACTTCAGGCAGTACTGTGTAGACCTCAGGCAGTACTGTGTAGACCTCAGGCAGCCCCTGTGTAGACCTCAGGCGGCCCTGTGCAGACCTCAGGCAGACCCTGTGTGGACCTCAGGCGGCCCTGTGCAGACCTCAGGCAGCCCTGTGTAGACCTCAGGCAGTACTGTGTAGACCTCAGGCAGCCCCTGTGTAGACCTCAGGCGGCCCTGTGCAGACCTCAGGCGGCCCTCTAAGAGCCCTCCTTCCTGGGTTCTCGAACTTCTGCTCCCTTGCCCTGCTCTCGCAGGGGCTGTGCCTGCACCCCACGGCACTGGTCGCCTCTGGGCTCATTTCCACACAGTCCCCAAGGACTTTCTGCGGTTCAGGGCTGACCCTGTCCCGCCTCTGCCAGCAGGGACAGTGGAAGGCGCCTGTCCTCCCGGACGCCAGCTGCCGTGCTGCATCTCCTGGGCCTCCTGCACACGGTGGTCTTAGCCCTGCGGGGTCCTTCCCACTGGGGGGCTCGCTGTGTGGCTCCCTGCCTGGAGCCTGCCCTCTCTCAGCCCCGTGGAAGCCCTTCCTCCACCGCAGAGGGTCAACCTGAGCGCTCCCTACGCCAGGAAGCCTGTGCCCCCCGCCCTGTCCCTCAGCCCAGGGACAGGCACAGACCTCTGTCCAGGGTGCCTGAAGGAGGGAATGGCCCTCCCTGGCGGCCAGCCCCGCCTCGTCCCCACCCGCCGCGTCCCCTTCCTCTCCCCAGGTGTCGGAGCGGTTCGTCAGCAGCAGCTGGGCCTTTGTGTTTTCTCAAGAGGAACCGGGCGGCGTGGCTCCTCTTCCTGCTGCACCCGGAGGAGATGATCAGCATTTCTCAGCCGTCCTTACTCGGGGTGAAGTGGAAATCTTCCAGCGCCAGGGACCCGGAGGCCTGAGCTTCCCTCCTCCCCTCCTTGCCTCTCCAGGGGACAGAGCCCAGGCGGGTCCCCTCGGAAGGGGAGACGCACTTGGTGCTGTCTCTGGGGACGGGATGCCCTGGGGTGGTCATTCCAAAGTCACACAACCAAGGAATTCTAGCAGAGCCTGGGGGTTCCAGGGAAGCCCCTGAAATCAGGTACATACTTTTGTGAGAACGGGCGTATTTTTCCTAGGGGCCCCAGCCTTTCTCTGATTCTCAAAGGAGCCCCTAATCCCTGCACATTAAGAACCACCGCTCCTCACTCAGCTTAGCAATATTCCTCTTGTGTTATAAGAATACAGATGGGGGAGTGGCACTCAGCTGCAGGTCGCCTAGCAGGCCTGAGGCCCTGGGTGGGAAGGGTGGTGGGGACAAGGTCCAGCCTGGGTTTTCCCAGACTTGCCTCTCCTGGGTAGGAGTTCAGGGACACCAGGATGGCCAAGAAGCTGCAGGAGGACAAGACCAGGAGGCGTCCCTGTTTACAACAAATCCCATTACCATGACAACTCCCACCACCGAGGACGTCACCATGACAACTTCTGCCACAGGTTCAAACTTTAAAATGACCAATGGAAGTAAAGTGGGCAGCATGCTAATTAGTTTTTCTAAAGTAGCCAATGGGAAGGAGGAATTGGAAACTATTCTAATCGGGTATATCAAGGTGACCAATGGGAGCAACTTGGGTAAGGTCTTCCATCAGGCCCCCACAGGGCAGAGGAGGCCCCAGGCTCAGGATATAAGACCCTAATTCAGGACACTGGGGTCTCTCCCTCTCTCTCTCTGCCTTCTCTGCTCCACTCCACCTAACAGAGCCCTATCTTCACCTTCGTGACTTCTGTGTGTCTTGCTCAGTTCCTGGTTGAGGAAGCCAAGGGCCTGGACTTTGACTGGACATCCCAGGGGTACCAGCTTTTGTCCCTTTTCCTTCTTCACCATGCAGAGTGCCTTGTAGGGCACACACTAGATGCCAGTAGGACACCCCAAATATGCCCACATGTTGCCAGATGTGACCTGAGGGCAAGGTCACCCCACCAGGGGACCAGGGACATAGAGGAGAAGCCACCAGCAGGGAGCTATTGCTCTGGAGGTGAGGCTGGGATTGCCAAGGTGGCAAAGCCAGGCCACCTTCCCCTTCCCACCCTCTCTGCTGCTGAAAGTTTAAACTCGAGATCAGGTGTCAAGACATGTAATAATAATGAAATGAATGACTGTTAAAATAAATCACCTCCGCGCAGCGGACCACTGCATAGCCATTCAAAGAAGAGGCTGGGACTGGGGTGGCAGGCTCAGGGGCAGAGCCCTGTGACAGGCCCAGGGCTCCATCCCCAGCACCACAAAAGAAAAGAAAGTGAGATAAATCTCTACATCTGATGTTTTTCCTGTACACACTTCAAAAACACCACTTGTGGCTGGGGATGGGGCTCAGTGATAGAACACTTGCCTACCGTGTGCCAAAGTCCCTGGAACACACACACACACACACACACACACACACACACACACACCCTGAGTGTGTGTTAATAGCTGTGGATATTTCACATGCTTTACATGTCTTAGTTTGAAATAAAGATTTATTTTATTTTACTTTATTGCAGTGCTGAGGATAAAAAATAAAAAATGTAAATGTATAATTTAAATATGTGTTTGATACATAAAATAGTAAAGTTAGAGCATGCTGACATAAGTAATGTATTTTAAAGAAAAATAACTATGGTTTCCAATACAAAGAAAATATAGAGTGTTATTGGTTAATATTATTAAAAATCGACTCAATGTTTGGCCTGATAGAGGAAAGTAGGATTCCTGCCTATGTGTTGAATCTACTGTGTTCTGATTTATCATGAAACTTCCAGACACTATTTCCTGAGAGAATAAGGATGAAAAAGAAAAATAATATCTTAGTATTGTCATAAAAATGGTTTCAATGTTGTGGTTCTCTTAAATGGGTCCCAGGGATGCCCAGGGACCCTGGGTCATACTTTGAGAACCACTGATGTATAACATGGTTTGTAAATAACACAAGTGTGTAAATAATATAAGTGTGTGAAAAATGGTCACAGATAAACTGGTGGAATGGTGAGACTTCATTATACATGGTTAGAGCTCAGTGGGGAAGCATTGTAGGCTCAGGAGACTCCAGGATTCAAATTTTAGTTTGGCCATTTTCTAGCTGTGTGACCAAGAGAAAATTAATAAACCTCTCTATGCCCTGGAATCTCATGTGTAAAATGAAGATGATAATAAGAGTGTCAAACCTCCTTGGGTTATGGAATGTAAGGTGTTTAGGACTTGAATACAAAGTGACTGGCACAGAGGAAACACCTGATAAATTATGCAACTAATTTATGCAAACTATTATTATTAAGCATTCTTGGAAAACAGTCAGGTAACAGTAGTGAACTGATACTCAATGAGCTCTATAATACATGACATGTGAAATCAGAAGGTACAGAACTACGTGTGCTCCCTAATATAATGACATTATGTCAAGTAGATGTGCGTATGTTACACCCTCCCTTATAAGTGGATTTAAACACATGCATATATGCTTGAATATACATAGTATATTCCTGAAATATGTTCCAATATTGGTATATTCAGGTTTACTTTAGATAAACAATGTAGAACTTTTCTTGACTTTTTAAAAATAAATAAATCTTTATGGGATCCTATTCCATTTTTAAAAATGTAAAAAACAAAAATAAAAAAAAACCTTGCTTAAGTTTTTGATTTTTTTTTTTTAAATGATTTTTTTCCTTTGGCTTATTATTTAAAAAGAACATGAGCTATCGGATTTCAAGTTGTTTGGTCTCAGACAGAGTCAGCAAAGATCCAGCACTTGCAACACCAAAACTCCTGCTGCAGGCAAGGCAGGCAGCACCAATCGATCAGCACGACAGACAGCACCAATCAATGGGGACTTCTTCCCCACTGAGCAAATGTTCAGAATCCTTCTAATACTGTGCTCCAAGCAGTCACTATGAATCAATTAGTCTTAACAAAGAAGCTGAAATGTATTTGCCATTGCAAACCTCAAGCATGACCTTCAGAAATTCCTGGAATCATGAAAAATGACTCAGAATATTTCCCTCTGGGAGTCTGACCCTGCTGAACATGAGTTCTTTCCCGAGAACCTATTCACACCGCCCTTCCTGTTCCAGAGGGATTTGGAATCATTCTAAACCATCCCCCTCATTTTTTTTTTTTTTAAACAGGAAAGGAAGCCAAAGCCCCAGAGATTAAAAGACTTGCTCAAGGTCACAGAATGAGTTTGCATCAGATCTGTAGTCATAAATTACAGCAGCTAGTAGACTTGACTCTGGGGTTAGATGTGCCTGGGCACGGATTCTCTTTTGCATTTTACCAGCTGGGTGACCTCATTTTCCCTGCACCTCAGTTTCTTCATCTATTAGATGGGGAGACTGGGATGCCTAGTTCAGGGGAGGTGGGAAGCTCCAAAGAGCTAATAAATAAAAAGTGCTCAACTCATCCAGGAATGGGGCTGTGATGTCACCAACTGTGGTGTGATTCAGAGGTGCTTCTTATTGCCCCTCAAGAGGCTAAATTTAGACATGGCAAAGAATGAGGGGCTGGCCCTATTCTTCCTGTCCAATACACTTGAAGAATAAGTTTTCTGGGGCTGAGTGTGTAGCTCAGCAGTAGAGTGCTTGCCTACGTGTGGGAGGCCCTGGGTTCATTCCCAGCACTGGGGAAAAACAATCTCAAGAATAAGCTTATCCAACGTCTAGGTTGCTCCCAGTCCCTCACTATAGTGGGGGAGACCATAGAGCTTGGAGCCTATTTCTGAGTCTCCTTCCCTCACCTGCAAAAGCAGAGTGATAATTCTTCCACACAGGCTGCTGTGAGTGCCTAAGGGATCCTGCTCAGGAGGAAAGTGTCTGGCTTGTGGTGTGTGCAACAAATGGCAGCAGTTGTTTCTCCACAGAGTGACAGAGCCAAGCATTAGGGAGCCGAGTGCTCCCTGGTGAAGGCGAAGGAAGTCAAGTTCAGAACCAGATGGATGGACTTGTGTCAGCCAGAGGCTTTGTTGATTTCTGTGTGATCCTGGGTGAGTCCTTCACCTCTCTGGACCTATCTGCACAGGAGAGGCCAATCAAGCCCCTGTGAGGCTTGGGAGAGCTGCAGGAAGCAGCGGAAGTAGAAAGGCAGGCAGTAGTAACAGCATTGGGAGTGAGGATCGTCATACCATGGGAACTTTTATCAATCCTGACCCAAGTTACTTGCTGTCCCCATACTTAACACGACCCAGTGAAAGTGCGTCTGTTCATTAGGATTATTAAGTCCCCTAAAACCACTCTAACCTTATTCTGCAGCGCTATAAGCCCCCTCCCTCTGGACAAGCAAAGACGTGTTTGAAATAAAGTTTATTGAAGTTTCTGTCGATATTTACATATGATACACGGTAAATAACAGAGCCAGGCCCCCCACCCCACCCCTTTCCCCACCTCCCAGGCCCCCCTCCCCCCAGCCTCATTAAAAATCGCTGCGTAAAGACAGGTTAACTGCTGCGGGCCCCCCTCCCCCCTCCCCCCAAGATGCAAACTAAAAGCCCCCGTCCCTCCCCTGCCCCCTCCCCCAACCCCGGGGGGCCATTCTGGTTCCGTGTACAACACTGTGCTACCTCGCCCCTCCTCCCCTAATAAGGGGGGTTGGGTGATTTCCTGGTGTCCTCCCCTTTTCCCCCATCTGTCCATGGGGGCGGACGGGCCCTTAAAAGAGGCCAAAGTTGGGGGGTGTGAGATGGGAAGGGGGACATCAATGAGAAGTGCCAGAAAATGGAAGACAAAGGTTTTGGGGGGTGTGGACCCCCGCTACTGCCCCTCCCTCCCCCGACGGGGCCTCGAGGGGGGAGAGGCGGGCACAGGTGTGCAGATGGCGTGGGGAAGGTCCCTCCACCCTAGGGTCCCCACCCGTGTCTTTCGGAGAGCGGGGCTGGATGCACCGAGGGGCTTGGGATGTGCAGGTGGAGGGAGGAAAGGGGGCGGGGGGGGGGCGGAGGAAGAAAGGCCAAGGACAGTTGGGAAAGCTAGAAGACCGGCTGGAACCCTAGAAGGAAGTCACCTTCAGGAGGCAGGAAAGGCCCAGCCAGCGAGAAAGAAAAGGGGCTCGGACGCGCAGAGAGAGGGGGTGCAGAGACCGAGCGAGCCCTGTCTGCGACCTCCAGCCCCAGCCGACCCGGAGCTGTGGGCGGGTCGGGAGAGGAGTCGGGGCGCAGGGGAGAAGATGACCGGCATTCCTGGCGGCTGCCGAACCCACTCTCCAGCCCAGCGCCCCTGCAGTGAAGCGGCTCTGGCTGGGCTCGGGGGTGCTGGGCTCGCTGACCGGGTGAAGGGGCGGGGCTAACTGTCTGGGCGTGGCCGTATGCGGCTGGAGACCGGAGGGCGGGGTCATTTTCAAGTGGAAGGAACCAATGAAGGGGAGAGGTCAGGAAAGTGGGAGGAGCCATTGAAGAGAGGGCGGGTGGTGGGGCGGGGCCTAAAGGTGGAGCAGCTTACTCTGGCCGGAGTATCCCTGGCCGGGGCTGCGGTCCAGGGCGGCCGGCGGGGAGGGGTAGGGCGAGGGGCGAGGGGATGCTCCGAGCAGCCGCGCCTCAGCAGGGCGAGGTGGAGATGTGCAGGTGGTCGGGGTACTTGATGGCGGGAGGGTAGTTCTGCGTCATCTGGATAGAGACGTCGCTGGAGATGTCCGACGGGCTGCGGCCCCGGCGCCACGCCTCGGGTTGCAGAAACTGGCCCGAGTAGTCGGAGCAGTCGCTGAGACGCGGACGGTAGAAGGCGGGGTGCGGGCGGTACATCTCCTCCTCCGCGTAGCGCTTGGTGAACAGGTACACCGACATCACGCCGGCCCCCTGCGGCAAGGCACCGTCAGAGTCCAGGGGCGCTCCCAGGCCTCTTACCCGAGCTCAGTCCCCTCCTCTCGCAGAACCCAACAGTCAAGGCTCCAGTCCGCTCTTCCCCCAAGCCCGTGGAGCTCAAGCCCTCAGGCACCCCTTCTTCCAGACCCGGGAGAACCAGTCCCCATTCCTCACCAGGACCCCAGGAGCTGGAGTCCCCAGATCCCTCCTCTCCAGGACCCAGGGGTTAGCCCCCCCCCCCCAGTCCCTCCATCTCCCTCATCACCCAGAGCCTACATCCCAGCCTCCTCGTCCTCCTGGCCCCAGGAATCAGGCCCCCTATACCCTCCCCCCTTGACCCTAGAGTCTGGGCCCCACCGACATCACCTCTTTGAGCAGGAAAGAGGAAGCCGCGAAGGCAAAAGACCACCCGTAGCGGTAATGGAAGTATTGCTCGGAGCTGCTGGGCCTGTTCATGACCTCGTCGTTGATGCTGGAGATGTAAAGGACCAAGCCCACCACCAAGGAGAGGCCTAGGGGGAGCAGAGCAGGTGCCCTCCTGCATGAGGAAGTGGAACCCCAGCCCCACAGCACTGCCTTCCCTCCCCCCACATCCAGGACCCCCTGGGCTGGACCTAGATGAGGTGCAGGGAGTCTGAAGAGGAACCAACAACCTCCTCTTCACCCTACCTGGAACCCGCCACCCAGAGTCTCAGTGCAGCTGGGAAAGCTAAAGATGGACACCAGCCAACAATCACAAGCAGGGTGATATGAGCTATGAGGCATGAGGAACTGAGCTCTGTGGGTCCAGAAGAGGCCCAAGGCCACCTGGGGCAGGACCAAGGGAAATCCAGGAAAATTTCCTTTGTCCAAGTCCTAAAGGATGAGCCCCAACCATTTCCTGGCAGCGGGAACAGCATGGGCAAGATTTGATGGGGGGCACACCGAGCTAGTCTATCCTACAACATGGGCAACAGCCACAGAATTGAGGCTAGAGAAGGGAGCAGGGACAAGGTCCTGATAGGCCTTGAATGCCAGGCTGAGGAGCTGAGCATGATGCCAAGGGTACTGGGGAGCCATGGCAGCTTGGGGCAGAGGAAGGACACAGCCAGATCAGTGTTAGAAGACCCTTTCAGGGCTTTGGTGTTGGGAACAGATGGGCAGAGAGTCACTGGAGTTGTGATATTCTATGGGGAAGAGAACGAGGCCTGAGCTGGAAAGAAGTGACAGCACCATTGATACTAGCAGCTACTTATGTGGGTTTTGGTCTGTGCTAGGTGCTGTTCTCAGCATTATATAGAAAGTAACTCATTCAAAACTCAAAACAATCCTTTGAAGTAGACACATTTTATCACCACTTACAGCGGAAGAAACAGAGGCACATGGAGCGTGTGGAGAAGTCTGGCTTGAGAATTTCAAAAGGCAAATATCACTTTCCTAATATGAACTCTGCTTTTAACAGCAGCCAGACCTGGGTGACTTAAGGAGGCCATACCATTTCTTGTCCTAAATCCATCTAACGCAGCCTTATCAGCGTCTTCCCTCAGAGTCCTGCAAATAAGCATTGTGTGACTGTCACACCCAGAATCCAAACTCCTTTCATTGCCTCTAAGAGGGATCTGTAAACCATGACCCATAGACTACATCCAGTGCACCTCTTGTTTCTGAACAGCTTTTACATAATAAACGGCTGAAAAACAAGTCAAAAGAAGAATGATATTTTGTAGCATGCAGAAAGTATATGGATTTCTTTTGGCAGTTCTTCAAAAAGTTAAAGATAGAATTACCATATGACCCAGCAATTCCACTCCTAGGTATATACCCAAGGGAATCGAGAACATATGTTCTCCCAAAAAATTGTACACAAATGTTTGTAGCAGCGTTCCCCAGTAGCCAAAAAGTGCAAACAGCCTGAATGTCCACCAGCTGATGAATGGATAAACAAACCGTGGGCCATCAACAGAAGGAATGTTATCTGGCCTGCAAAGGGGATGGGTGCCGACCTAGGCTACCATGGGAATGCACGGGAAACTGGTCCAAGAGAGAAGCCAGATGCTAAAGACCACACACCATGTGACCCCGTTCCTACCGAGAACAGGCAACTGCACAGAGACAGGAAGTAGATCAGTGGCTGCCAGGGCCTAGGAGGGAGGGCGACCATGACTGGCTGTTAACGAGGGTGCGATTTCTTGATGGTGATGAAGTGTTGTGACATTAGCTAAGGAGATGGTGGCACAGCTTTGTGAATCTACCAAAAAGCCTATGATGCACATTACATGAACTGTATGTTGTGAATTAAATCTCAAATTTGAAGAGTCTATGAATTTCAGATTTCTGTCCCTATAAACACAAATTTCTTGGCTCACTGCCACACCCATTTGTTGATATATTGCTGACTGCTTTCTACTGCTGTGGAGAGCAGAGTATCTCGACAGACAGACAGCAAAAATGAAAATCTTTGTGATCTGACCCTTTAGAGAAAAATCTGGGTGACCTTGTAGACACTAACACCTGCACTGCCTGGTCCCCACCAACCTCATCCCTGAGAAGTCCTCCCGTCCCTCTGCCTAAGCCACCTACTTCCTTGCTCTCCCCTCTTCCTCGAGTGCATCAAGCTAGTTTCTGCCTCAGGGCCTCCACCTGTGCTGTTCCTGCCCCTGGAATATGCCTCTCCCAGTTTCCTGAGTGCCTTCCTCCAGTTTGTCACCTCTATTTTTGTTGGTTTGCTTGCTTCGGTATTAGGAACTGAACCTGGGGCACTTAACCTGGGAGCCACGTCCCCAGCCCTTTTTATTTTTTATTTAGAGACAGGGTCTCCCTAAGTTCCTTAGGGTCTCACAATGTTGCCAAGGCTGGCCTTGAACTTGTGATCTTCCTGCCTCAGCCTCCCAAGCCGCTGGGATTACAGGCCTGAGCCACTGCACAGGGTTCCAAGTCACCTCGACTACAGGGGTGCACCACTGTGCCTAGTGTTTGTCACCTTTTTTTTTTGGGGGGGGGTATACCAGGGATTGAACTCAGGGGCACTGAGCCACACCCCCAGCCCTATTTTGTATTTGATTTAGAGATAGGGTCTCACTGAGTTGCTTAGTGCCTCGACATTTCTGAGACTGTCTTTGAACTCATGATCCTCCTGCTTCAGCCTCCCGAGATGCTGGGATTTGTTGGCTTTTGTCACCTCTTTAAAAAGGCATTGAGTTAAGCCAGGGACAGTGTCACACAAGTGCTGCATTCCCTTACTTAGGACATGGAGGCAGGAGTGTGGCTTGATTCCAGAGGTTCAAGGCCACCTGGACAACACAGTGAGACCCTGTCTTAAATAAATAGATAATAAATTTAAAAACCTCCCTCTTTCAAAATTAGATAAATGCAGGTGAAAACTAAGCAGTCAGAAGATCAAAAGCTTCCCAACATCTTCAGGTGAGACTGGGAGAAGGTGGGAGTGCAGAACTGTGTGACTCTGAGCAGGGGATGTGGCAATACCTAAGGAAGCCACCTGTGAATCAATCCTTTACCTCTAGGAATTCATCCTGAAGGCATCCCTCTGATCCGGTGGAAAATCAGATGCACAAGCAAACTCACTGCAGCATGATTTGTAATTGGAGAGGCAGGAAATGCTCTCGTGGAGATGGAATCCACTGTGGCACATCCGTCCAACCAAGTGCTGTGCCTCAGTGAAACAAGGAGGGAGACCTCCGGGACCCAGGGCAGGGTCACAGTCCAGACCACACCACCAAGCGCCAGGAGCAAGGCAACTCGTGGGCCTGAGTGCTCAGCAAGCTGCCTCTTAGGCGGGAAAGAAGCGTGCTTGAAGATACAGGCGTGCACCTGCTTCTCTGCGGAGAGGCGCACAGGAGGCAAACGGGGTGGGTGCCAACCAGGAGGAGAACAGTGCACCTCTGAAACTAGGCAAATACTTTATATTAAAAGAGAATCATCCAGATGGGGAAAACTGAAATTAAAAATAAGCAAATAAATGAATCTAACCCTATATTAAATTAAAAATATGGCCACAGTAGGAAGGAGCACAACCTAAGTGTGTGTGTGTGTGTGTGTGTGTGTGTTTGGGGGGGGGGTGCTGTGGATTGAATCCAGGGCCTGTGCTTGCTAGGCAAGTGCTCTACCACTGAGCTACATCTCCAGCCCCCAAGCAGCTTTTAAAAACAGCACTTTGCCTATAGATATCAGACTAAAGACCAAAGACCTACAAAGTAATCTATCTTGAGCCTTTCTTAGTAGATTTTTTTTCAGGGGGGCGGGGGGCGGAATCTAGGGTAGCAGTTCTGAAGTTATTTCATGTGCATTGTGAGGTTGAGTGGACCCATGAATACACTGATGCTTCAGGGAATGACAGCTTCTCAGAAAGAAGAAAGGTACAAACAAAGTAAGGCAAGAAAACTCATGTACTGTTTTGATATCATGATAAGCTCCTGCTCCTTAAATATGTATGATTTCCCAGCCTTCTGACCTGAAGGTCCTGACAGTGGCACCCCGAAAAGCACTGAGCACACTGAGCCCCCCTGCTCTTGGTTCCTAATGTCATTCCTCACTAAAAGGAACTAGACTCCCTGAAGAAACAGCCAATTTGAAGCCAGGGGTGGGGGTGGTAAAGAGCCAAGAACCATGGCACAGGTCTATAATCCCAGCTACTGTGGAGACCCAGACTGGAGGATCACGGGTTCAAGGCCAGTCTCAGCACTTAGTCAGACCCTGTCTTAAAATGTGAAAACAAACCCAGGGCTGGGACATGGATGGGTGGTAGAGTGCTTCCCTAGCATGGGTGAGGCCCTGGGTCCCATCCCACAAGGACCAGCTAGAAGAGCTTCCTGGTAGTCAACTTGAGGACGGTATGAGCACCAAAGTGAATGATTCAAGCAAGGTCACGTGACAAGATGAAAAAAAAAAACCTTTTTTTTAAGTATGAGTCCATGCTGATATTTCTAAAACTTAACAAGAGAAATAAGGTTGGCTTCAGTAGCATCCCCATTTGTACATGAGGGTGGCACATGTCAGGTGCAAGCGAGCATCACAGACGACAGAACCCCCCCCCCCAGACTATCTGTGAATTACAAAGAGATAAAAACTTCCTAAAATGGCAGGTTCCCCCTGAGCAAGCGATGGAGGCCGAAACCGCCAATCATCGGGCAGGTGGACTCCAAGGGCCCGTGGGGAAGGCTGAGCTGGCCTCTGCTTCCTTCGGGTAGTGCTCCCGCTGGGAATGTGTAACCCGGATCCACTCACAGGGACACCGGGGGACAGTCTACAAAACCACTGACTTCACAGTTCAAAAACGCCAACTTGAAAGATTGGGGGGAAAAAAGCATCGGAGCTATATAAAAGACGAAAGAAAAGCGCTGCAGAGCATTGACTGCACAGACCCACAGAGACAGCGCAGCGCAAGCAGAGCAGGCGGGCAGCAGGCACCGGCCGCAGAGGGAGGAGAGCAACAGAACACGAGAAAGCAGGATTCCAGAGGAAAATGTCCTCGTGTGCATCTGCACAAACTCGCTGGAGGCGCCCAGGAGTGCCCAGAGGCTGCGGTCAGCTTCTCAGAGTTTCTAAGAAGTGTTCAGAGAGAATAAAGTCTGCCAAGGAGAAAGGAAAGTTTGAAGACAGGGCAAGGGCAGAATGAAAGGGAAAGGGCCACCTAGATCCTCCTGAACGGGAAAGAGAAGTTCAAAGATCCCAAAGCACCCAAGAGGCCTCCTGTGGCCCTTTCCTTGTTCTGTTCAGAGAATCAAAGGAGAACATCTCGGCCTGTCCACTGGTGACTTTGCAAAGCAGCAGAAACAGGAAAGGTCTACTGCTGCCCGCGAGGCTAAAGGCAAGCCTGTGGGGCAAGGAGAGCGAGTGTTCAAGGTGGGAGGAAGCCAAACGGAGCAAGAGCAGGGAGACAGGGAGGACCTCAGGGCGCGAGGTGGAGTGGGGAGGAAGATGGATATGTTGGACGTTTTCCTCTTTATAGCATCTAACCCCCTGTACCTAGCTTACTCCTTTCAAAGAAAAAAAAATATGATTTTTTTTTTAATCTGTAAGGAGATTAAAGAGACAAAGGAAATGCAAACCATGGCCCTAGGTTGGATCCTGAGTCAGAAAAAAAAAGACCACAAAGGAGTATTGGGGCAACTGCTGCAATCTGGGTATGGACTATGTATTACCTGAAAATATTAAACTTTCTGAGTTTGACTATTGTACTGTGGTTTCATAAGAAAATGCCCTTATAGCTGGGTGTGGTAGAGCCAGCCTGAAGCCCCAGTGACTCAGGAGGATGAAGCAGGAGGATAGAAAGTTCAAGGCCAGCCTGGGCAATTTAGCAAGACCCTTTCTCAACATTTTAAAAAAGGACTGGGGATGTAGCTCAGTAGTGAAGTGCCCCTGGGTTCAATCCTCAGTGCAGTCGGGGTGGGGGGTGGACGCCCTGTTCTTAGGAAACATGTGCTAAACTATTTAGGAGTGAAGTGTTTGCAACTTAGGTGTTTCTGTGTGTAGATCCATGTGTATGCACAATGTATATATTACATACGTGCATAACACACACATACACAAGTGTACATGTACACGTGGGTAGAAGCTGGTCTAGGTGAAAGCTATCTGACAGTTCCTGGTATTCTTTTTGAAACTTTTCCATAGGTTTGCATTTTTTTCTAAAAAAAAATTTTTAAATAAAAATGAACACCCCAAAACAGGATTTTTTTTTTCCACAATGCTGCAGTGTGGCCTGGGAAATTACTTCTTCATTGCAAAGAGAAAAGCCTACCTCATCAATGGAGAGCTCTGATGGACATCACCTGTACCAAGGGCTCAAGTTTCACGTGGCTGAGGCTGACAGGGGCAGGGGGCGGGGACTGCCTGGCATTAGCTGCTACTGAAGTGATCCAAAAGTCAGAGCAGCACCTCCGAGTTTTCTGGGTAACCACGTATAATCTGCTGTCATCGAGCCTCTAGTCTGACAACTTCCAGCTTATGGAAAATATAAGAAAGAGGAATAGATGAAATGAGAAGTCGGGTCAATGAAGGCTGGGGATACTCTGTGGGACCCCCTGTCCTTCAGGGGATGATGTGTGAATCCAGGTGAAAGTACCCGAGCCAGAGAGCAATCCCAGGAGCTCAGGAAGAGGCCCAGACATGAAGCGTCTGTCCATGGGTGGAATGCAGGAGGACGCGAACAGCACCACCTACCTATGAAGTGCTCTTGCCAAAAACAAACCCAGATCTGCCCAGGCTTCCCGAGATCTTAGATGGCTGAAGTGTATTACACCACAGCACGGGGACATGATTGGGAAACTCCAGAATGTGGGAATTCTACACGACAAATGACCAGATTTCTTCAAAATACAAATGAAAAAAAAAATAATAATAATAAAAACATACAATCAAGGAGAGGAACTGAGATTAAAAGTCTTCAGAGATCTATCAACGAAATGCACATGTGGAATTTGGATCCTGATTTGCAGCAAACTAGCCATTAAAAGACACTGAGGAGCCCGGTGGGAGGACTGAACGCTAACCAGATAAGAGATGATATTGAGCAATTCTTCTTATTTGTTTGGGCTTGATAATGGCAACATGGCTATAGTAAATAAAAGAGTACTTTCTAACTCAGGGATATACTAAAATACTTGTGGACAAAATGGGTTGCTGTCTGAGGCTGGCTTTAAAATAAGGCAGCAAAGTACAGAAAGGGGACACGGTGGTGTGACTATAAAAAGCCCGCCATATGCTGGCAATCGCTGGAACCCAGTGAAGGGTGCCCGGGGCTTCCCTAACCAGTCTTTCCATATTTTCAGAATGAAATATATTTTGAAAGTCAACGTTGGAAAAGAAACATTGTGGCACAACCAGTCTCCATGACAAGAGATCTATTAACGAAATGCCGCGCGAGAACCTCGACCCAACCCTTGTTCTGAAGGGAAAGCTCAAAAGCAGTCTTCCTCCTTCCCCCCTCCCTCTCTCCCTCCTTTCCTTCTTTTCCTTTTCTTTCTTTTTTCCTTCCTTCCTTCCTTCCTTCCTTCCTTCCTTCCTTCCTTCCTTCCTTCCTTCCTTCCTTCCTTCCTTCTTTTCTTTCTTTCTCCACAACGTTGAGGACAGAACCCAAGGCCTCCTGCATGCTAGGCAAGGGCCCTACAAATGCGCTACACCCCCAGTCCAGAAAAAAAGACATTCTTGAGAGACAACTGGGACAGTAAGAAAATGGATTAAATTATATTGTGGAATGTTTATCAAATTTCTAACTGTGCTAGCAGCATCGTGGTCCTATGGAAGAGCGTCTGCATCCTTAAAGGATGCACGCCGACCTTGACTTTTTAGAGATGAATTATCATAATGCCTACAACTTACTTTCAAATAACAAAGCCAAGAATGTGTATGGTGTGTATAAAAAGGAGTGGGGGGCAGATATTTTAGATCAGGTGATTCTGATGGGTGTGACAGGGCAATGACTCACTCTCCTTCCTTAACCTGCTTGGTATCCTTTGTGGCACGCATCACCACTTCACATGCTCCTGCTTGTCATTTCTTTTCTTTCTTCTTCTTCTTTTTTTTTTTTTTTTGTTCTGGGGATTGAACCCAGGGCCTTGTGCATGATGCAAGGCAAGCACTCTACCAACCGAGCTGTGTCCCCAGCCCTTGTCATTTCTTTATTGTACACGTCCCCCAACTCACGAGGAAGCTGGGGACTCTATGATGCCAGTACACGTCTACTTGGTCCTCCTGAGTAGCATTCTTGGCACCTAACAAAAGACCCAGCAAGGATGAGTTCATGAATACTCTTGCCAGGCAAACGGAACCTCTGCAAAAGCACATTAACTGCCTTTGTTTCTTCCTTTAAATCTTAACTAACATATATTTTTGTGCACTGGAGATTGAACCCAGGTAACACTCTAAGCTACACCCTGACCCTTTTAATTTTTTATTCTGAATCTTGCTAAGTTGCTGAGGCTGGCTTAGGATTTGCCATCCTCCTGCCTCAGCTTCTGGAGTAGCTGAGATTACAAGCAGGCACCATGGTGCCTGGCCTGCTCTTTCATTCACTCTAAATCCCACTATTCCTTCATCCCTTCTAATAATGAAACTTTCCTCACTCTGGACACCATAGCACTTCTGACCTTTAGTATTCCTTAATTTTGACACTTGGGAATAGAGAGCCTGAGAAATGCTATCCAGTGGAAAGCCCTTGAGACAGGGTTGAAAGACAGGCAGGTTTACAGGGAAGGAATACCAAGGAAGCCCAGATGCCACCCCCACTCAGTGCCTAAACCAAATGCAGGGGTCATCTCCATCCCCCTCTCTCTCTGCCACAAAGAGTCATCACCCACCAAATGGTAGACTTTATTTCTGGGTTCTTCATGTATCAAAACCCTCCCTGCAGCCCCAGGTGCCTAGCCCAGCTTGGCCCTTATTCTCTATGTCTGCGTCATTGTTTCAAAATCTTTATCATCCTGCTTCAGATACTGGTTCTCTCTAAAAACAGGATGGACTCTACCCCTCTGTGCTCTCAGCTCCTCTGGGCTCCTGGCTTCCCACAGGGGAGGCATCCACCTTCAGTCTGGAAGTCCAGGGCTGATCCAGTTCCTGCTGGTGACCCTGCCTCCTAACCCCTCCAGCCTGGAGGTGAGCGCCTGCTTTACCTTACAGTACTAAGTAGCCAACAGTCCCCACCAGCAGAGCCAGAAGCAGGGTCTGTAGCAAATATCTCCAATGAGGAAAAGGCTTTTTAGAAAATAAGCCATTCTTTCCTTTCTCCATCCTGGCCATTTCACGATGGCTCTGATTCTCTAAAACACACCACACACACACACACCCCTCCCTCCCCCCTTCCTGTCTCTGTAATCTAGCTCTCATACTCTCTTCCCACTCCCTCGACTACACCTGCTCCATAATTCTTAGATCACAGTAGGCAAAATCAAGCTGAATAGAACCAACCTGGCTTCAGAACAATGGGGTTTCAGCACCATGGACAGCTGCTCCCGTGCCTCTACACATGCTAGGAACATTTCCATACAAGGCAATTTCCTTTCTTCATTGGAAAAATCCTCCCTTGCCCTTTCAGCACCAACGCAGGTGCCACCTCCTCTGGGAAGCCCTCCCTGGCCACTGCCCATGCCACCCGACTGTCTTGGGTGAATGCATCTCCCCTTTTCCAGAACACCCTGAGCAGTAACTCCCCCTTCTACACTCCTCCGTTCCGCACACACTCTAGCGGCAACTCATCCAGGCTCTGCAGACAAGCAAGCACAGGTTTTGAAAGGTCCGCGCCCTTTGGGGTTTACATTCTGGTAGAAAGAGGCTGAAAACACACGAGACGAGAACAGCAGTAAATACTATGAAGACACAGAAGGGCTGCTGGATTTGTTAGAGAAGGCAGCTCTGAAGAGAAAAAGGTCCGAGCCCTTTGAGGATGAGGAGGAAGCGACCCACACAGAGAGGAACGTGGGTTAGACACCCCAAGGTCAGCCTGCGATCCATGTTCTGAGTCAAGAGTGCTAGTGGGTTAGGAAGTGGGGTCAGAGGTTGAGCAGCAGTCAGATCGTGGAAGGGCTTGTGGGCTGGAGTAGGCATTCTGTATTTAAGTCCACCCAAAGGATACGAGTTGGTGGTGACAGGCTCTGACCAAGGCCCGGATTATGTCTGGATCCCTGTTTAGAGTGGGTTGTGTCTCCAGGGCCAAGCACCGGGTCTGGCACCCAGGATGCCCCATGAATGCATGAGTGAGCAGAGGCGCCGGTCATGGGTGAGAGCCGCGTGTGCACGCCTGTGCATGTGCATGTGCTTGCCTCTTATGGCCTAGAAAAAGAAAATCAATGCCCTCTACCCCACCCCCCGCAAGTCATGTGGTTCCATTGATCCTCTTGTGATGTCCTTCTCTCCTACAACTGTCCAACTGCCCCTATGCCCACACCTCCATCCCACACAGACCTCATCGGCCCCTGCATGGGCCACTACAGGAGCCACCTCCTCTGTGACACCACTTCCAGTCTCCTTCCCCTAGTCCATGCCCAGAACAGTTCCTGAGGACGTTTAACCCCCAGCAATGCCCCTCTCCCTCCCTGGCCCCAGCCTTCACTGCTTTCTCTAGAACCGAGGGCCAAATCCATCAATAAACCCTCCCCAGGCCACTCGTGTCTGTCTCTGAGACTCAGAGTCCTCTTTGTGAACATGAGGTGATTGGACCAGGTCATTCTGTTCCAAGACCTAAGGTACTGGTGTTAGGTCCTTTGTTTTTAGAACTTTTTTTATTTTATTGGGGCAGGGTAATGCCATGGTGAGGGAGGCCTGGGTTGGAATCCATTTTTAATGCAGAAAACTTAACCTCTGAGCATTTCTGTTTCCTCCGTGGTAAAATGGAGATAATAAGGGTACCTGCCTTGTAAGTCAAGACAAATAAATAACTTAATTTGTATAAAGTGCTCAGAACTGCTGGCCCCACGGCACTCTGTGTGACTGCTATTACTTCTGCATTTCAGTGTTTGTTCATTTATTTCCCCTACATCATGTTGAGTACGCACTATTTCAGTCCAGGAACTTTACACCCATGATCTAGATCAGGGGTTGGCCAACTACAGTTTGGTTCACCAAGTGTTTTTGTATGGTTTACCAGCTAAGAATTTCTTTTTTTTTTTTTTCTGTCTACTGGTGGGGAAAAATAAAAATAAAAGCAGCACACTATTTCATGACACATGAAAATTACATCAAATTAAAATTTCAGGGTCCATAAATGAAGTGTTATTGGCAACAATTCAGCAAGAGAAGGTCTTAAGTCGCCTAGGTAGTAAGTGTTAGTGGTAGGATTTGGACCCCGGTCATCCTAGGTTCGCCTCATGTGCCTCTACCCACTGTACCCCATAAGCCTGAGGACACAGGAATGGTTCCCTGGGATAGAACCCTTTGGTCGTAGTCTCAGAAATAAACTCAAGGAAGAGTTTCAGACATAGGGTTCGATCTCTTCCAAATGACTCTTGTTGGATCAGAAGTCTGACGTCCAGCCCTGACTGCATCATTGACTCTCGGCTTGACCTTGGGCAGGAAGTTCCTGGTGCAGTGGGGTGTGAACACGTGGTTTGGGAGAACACCCTTGGTTCTAATCCCAGTTCCATTGACGGGCTGTCACCTCCTCTAGTCCCTCTCCATTTCTGTGAACTGCAAACAATGGGGCTTTCCTCCTAACGTTTTTTGGGTAGGTTGAATAAAACGCCCCATGCTACCTACTCCTGCCCCACTTTCTCTCTCTAGGCCACTATTTCTCCATCTGAAAAATGATGAGACCTTGCTGCTCTGACACTCTGGGATGGTGATATTCTACATGTCTTATTTTAGCTCAGTCTGGCTCCACATGCCGTGATCTGAGTTTGCACAGAGGTCGCACCCTGGTTTCCCTGGAAAAGGTCTCATCAGGCGAGGTTGAAGGCTCGGGGGAGGTGTGGCTAGAGAGCTGGGTGAGGAGCAGGGAGGAGCCTGGAGGAGGGGACACCGAAGAGGCTTCTTTAACTCTGCATAGTCAACCAGAAAGACGAAGCCAAGGGCAGCTCTAGGGGGACAGCGTGGAGGTGAGACACACGCAAGGTTTGTTTATCAGACATCAGCTCAGCTGCAAGTACCTGACTTCAGCTCAATTAAATTGTGGCAAATTCATTCAAATGGAATTGGAGAACTGAGTCAGAATGAATTGGGGTCAGCTGGACTGGACTGACAGGCCTCCCATGTTTGAGCTGCACTGGGCTAAGCTGGACTGAAGTGGACTGCACCGAGCTGAAATCTGGAAGGCTAAACTCCAGAGTGAAGTCTACTGGAAGTCTGAGCCCTTGAGTCATCTGGTACCAGTTTAGACTGGTATCTTGGGCAACTCTTTGTGTGTGTGTGTGTGTGTGTGTGTGTGTGTGTGTGTTGCTGGGGATTGAACCCAGGGCTTTGTGCACGCAGAGCAAGCACTCTACCAACTCAGCTGTATCCCCAGCCCTCTTGAGCAACTCTCTACACAATTCTGGATCTCACTACCCCACTTTACCAAGCAAGTAATGATAACAACTCTGAGAGATATCATGAGAGGAGTATGAGATCATACAAAGAGCCTCTAACCTCAAAAGAAAGAAAAAAGAACTGTATACAAATACAGAAGTCTAGCTAACAACATGCACAGTGGACTGTTTAGGGTTAAGTGAACAGACACCTGAAATTTACTTTGAAACGCATCTAAGAAGTAAGAGAGATGAATGGAGGGTTAGAAATATAGACAGAGGAACAGATATAGGATAACACAAATCTAGCAAGACGCCAATCGTTGACCCAAGTCCTGCACACATGAGCATTCACTACAAAACTTTTGACTTTCTGTTTGAGAAAAATTAAAATGTTGCACAGAAAATAAAGAGCTTTGTAAACTGTTAATTACTAAAATATCAGTGGTGGTTAAAAATACAGCTCTGGAGGCGACTGGCGTGCCTTTGATTCCCAGCTCTGCCTCTCACTACTTGTGTGGCCCTCAGCAAATGACTTCATTCCTCTGAGTGTTTGCTTCCATATCTGTAAAATGGGGCTATTAATAGCACTCACCTCACAGGGTTGTTGTATCAGAACAGAGCAGGGCAGCTTATTAGCACCCAATACGCATCTGCTATGATTTGGTTCTCTAAGTAATGCTGTGCAGTGGGCACGGTCGGTGCTAGCTTCATTTCATGGAGAAGGGAAGTGGGGTTCAGAGAGGTTCTGCAACTCCTCCCAAGACACACAGCAAGGAAACAGCTTTCTAAGTGGGAGAGGGGCCACTTGAAACAATTTCCCCAACTTACAAGTTCTTTCCTTCAGCTCACCTGACAGGATGAAGAAGATGCCAGAAACGAAGGCTAGGATGGTCCTCTGAGGGCGTATGTGGCCGATGTTGCTGATGACGAAGGCCGTGAAAACGAGGAACAGACTGACCATGGGGAAGGGAGTGGCCGTGCGCACTGTCTCTGGGAGAGGCGGACAGTGAGAGGCAGGGTGAGGGGGACACTCCAGTGGGACACCTCCCGATGCTCTCATCACCCTGATCCCTCCGGCTCCTCCCCTTCCCCGTTGACTCCTCCCCTTCCTGATACTTCCCGGCTGACTCCACCCTTCTCTTGGTCGCACCCCGGACTTGACCCCTCCCCTTTCCTGCGACCCCTCCCTGCCCAGGCCCCGCCCTTTCAACCTGCCCCTTCTCGCTCCACTCGGTTTTCCTCCAGCCTCTGCTCTTTCACTTGGACCCCTCCCCTTCCCAACGTTGTCCCTCCTCCCGTGACCCCGCTAGTTTTCTGGGCACCTCCCCCCTCTTCCCCTCACTCAAAATATTCTCCGTGTTTTCCGTCACCAAGTTGATCTCTGGTTCAAGGAAGTATTCTGAGGCCACGCAGCGACCCTTCTCTCGACCTGGTGGGAAGACGAAGATGGCAGGATGACAGGGACGTTCCAGAGAGGTCGTTAGGGGCAGGACGGACAGTGCGTCCCCAGGACCCAGATGCCACACTTCCCCCGAGGGTTCTGGGCTGTTCTGTTATTAGGAGTGGGGATGGGGTAGGCGGGATGATCAGGAGTTCTTGTGAGTTGCCCTGGGGACACCTGGTTGGAAGAGGGCAGGGCTGGACCTGGGGTCCTCAGAGAGTAGACTGTTCACCGAAGACTCCGGGACCCGATAGGAATAAGGACCGCAGGTCGGGATTCCTGAAAGGCCGGGGTCTCTGTGGTCAACCCGGAGGCTGGATTCTTTTATCCGGCCCATGTCACCCCGGAACTGTCCAGGGGACTCTGACTCTAGAATACCGAGTCTAGAGTTAAGAAGAGCAGGGGTGGGCAGGGGTCTGAGGACCTGAAGTCTGTCAGCATCAGGCTCCTGTCTAGCGAATGAAGGGCTAGGCACGGGCTCCACAGAGAAACCTGGGCTTCCAGAAGGGAGGCAGGGTCGGCTTCTGGATTTCGGGAACACGGGGACTATGGATAAGTACTCAGGGTCCCAGGCAAGGCTGGACGGGTGGGCAAAGAGCAGGTGAGCTGCTGCACCTGCAAAGAAGCAGACTCGCCAGAGGCCAGCGTGCAGCGCCATCTTGACCTCGGTGGTCTGGTTCTGCGGCAACACGGTGCCCTCCTCCATGTACAGCCAGTAGTCCGTGCTGACCGCGATGCCCACGAGGAGCAGGCCGCACGCACCGAACACGCTGCTCAACAGGGTCAGGGCGCGGCTGCTGCAGTGACTCATCCTCAGCGGCGGGGGGCGCCCTGCGGGGCCTGCGGAACCAGAATCTGAGGTGCAGAACCACGAGCGGATTCACCCAAGTCCCCAACCTGTGGGGCCAGTTAGTATACCCGGCCCTGGCCAGAAAGCTAACTCCACAACCAAACTCTCCAACACGAATTCTGTGTCCTGAGCCACCATCCGGCCCTGCATACTGACTGGAGCCACCAACTGTTGACCCCCAACCTCAGGATGGGCCTTCTGGTATCTGCTAACTGTGCCCTGGCTCTGGCTCCAGGTCCCTAACCCCAGGTTTAGATTTCCAACCACAAGCCTCAAATCTACTTATCCCAGGCCCGAACCTGGTTCCAAATGTCATGGCTTTTATTACAAATTCTAATTCCAGATTTTCAATTCCATCACCAGACTCCCAGCCCTAACCTCCTGCCTTGAACTGAGAACCTGGTCTTAGAATCAGACCCCATCAGAGTCCCCAACCTTGAGCCTGCCTTGGTGACATAGAACTATTAGGCTGACTGGCAGCTTCAACCCTTATTCTGTCCTGACCTAAGCTCCCAGACCAGTACCCATCATCTCAACATTAAGCCAGGACTTAGGTGCCTGCACCTGGCGTAGTAGGCTTAGATTCTGGATGCTGTGTAACTTGACCTTTTCAGAAACTAACCCATGCCCTGATCCAATGCCACGATATTTTTCCTTTGGACCCTGTCTCTGAACTGCAGAAATCCCCTAAGTGGGTCACTAACCAAGAATTCCTAACCCCCACATCTTGGTTTCAGACCCTTGACTTCAGGCTTACCTGAAACTTTGAGCAGAGGCCCCATCAAAGCTTAAACTCTCAGACTTGACCCTAACACCCCTTCTAACACCATGAACTTGACCCATGACCTTCTACAGCTGATCCTGTACCTTGACCTCAATTTGGCACCCCAAACTAAGATCACTGTCACAATCCAGAGCCCAAATCCCAGAACCCTAATTTCAGCCTCCCAGATCAGGCAGCCCCTGAACCTGGGATACTGGGTCTTGGTTACAGGCTTCTGGATCCCAGGACAGTGAGACCCAGAGACCTGGAACCATGATCTTGACTAGAGACTCCAGAATGCCTAAACAACAAGCTGGGATACTCTTGACCCAGCATCCCAACCAGAGCATCCCAGTAAAACTAGGATCCTCATCTGCTGGCTAGAAATCAGAAAACTAGGAATTTCAGTATCCCATCCCCCATCAAATGACCCAAAAATTCCTTACCAGAGACTCTGCCCCTGACTTCTCATGCTAGGACTTCTAATAACAGACACTCTTCAACATCAACCATGGAATGCAGACCCCAACACTGGACCCTCTGAACAAGAAATCCCCAGTTCATACCTATGGTCTCCCAAAGTCCAATTGGCAACCCAGATATTCCAACCAGGAGGCCCCTAAACATGGAAGGATTTCCAGTTTCTCACCTGCAATCCTCATATCCCCCTTCCCCTAAATCACACAATGCCATGATATGGGGGCTCACCTGGGGATCCTCAGCCTATCGCAGCCAGAGACCTCAACATCCCCGAATACCAGCTCTATCCATCACCTTTTTGACAGAAAAGTTTGAGACCCCTTAAATACTCGCCAAACAATGTAACCAAGACGTGAGACTCCACCTTCCTTAACTAGAATTCTTGAAACTTTGAAACTCTGTCCCACCCCAATAAGGACCCCGGGAGTCTAAGACCAGTCCCCACCCTCCTATTCACAGCATCAAGATCCCCCCAGGGATCGGGACTGGCAAAGCTCTAGCTAGCTTTTCTCCCAACCCCCACGGGCTGGCTCCAGGGCTTGACCGCCCGCTGCCTGCTGGGCTCCAGTCCTCTCAGTTGGGAAGCAAGCATCCTAAACCCCGTCGGTCGCCGACTCTCTCGTCCAGGTAGCTGACACTTTCTTCTGTCTGCCTCCACACCCAGCTGGGATCTTGCCGGACGGCACCCCTTCGAACACGCGCCTTCCTCGCTCCAGTCTCCCCTCTACCTGGCCGGCCCAGAGCTCCTTATTCTGCAGCCCATCCTCCTATGGGACCCTCCCCCCAGGCCTGGAGCCTCCTTCTCGTCCTTTACCCCAGGCATTTGAGTCCCTGGGGTCCTACTCCTCAAACCCGCAGTCCGAACTCCTTCTCCCTTCAATCTCTTGGGGAGACGGTAACTCCCTCTTTCTGGGGACCCCTTTCCAGATCCACATCCTGCTTTTCCGGCCTGTGCCCTCCACCCTCACTCCAGGTACCGCCTCTCAAGGACTCTGCCTAGACCCTCCCCAGTGGCAACGGTCTCTGAGACACCGGCGCTAGGAGTACAGTTTCCCGGCTCCGGGACCCTCGGACCCGGTCCTCCGGGAATCGCCAGGCCCAATTTCCCCTACATCCCCCACAGCCTCCTGAATTCGGGCGTCCTGACCGCCGGAGTCCCACCCCAGCCGCCACTCAGGCCCCTTCGGTCCCAGCTGCGGCTTCCACTCTCCTCCAGGGGCGCCCCCGGCCTTCCAGGACCCTCCCCTCGCGCTCACCTCGCTCAGGGCTGGGCGGACGCTCCGGGCCGCGGGCCCCGCAGCCGCATGACCGGCCTCGCGGCTTCCCCCGGCCGCCGCCGCCGCCACCGGGGTCGCCGGTGCCCGCGCCCCCCGCCCCCGCCCCGGAGCCCGGCGTCCCGGCCCCCTCCCGGCCTCCCACCCCCCACCCCCCGCGCCCGCGGCCTCACTCGGCGGACGGAGCCGGGAGCAGGGACCGGCGGCCGCTCATTGGCTACTGCGGAGGAGGGGAGGGGCGCGGAGGGAGGGGGAAGGATGCAGGGAGGGAGGGAGGGAGATGGGCCTTGAGGATGGGGGAGGCAGAGAGGGAGAGAGAATGGGAACAGAGGCAGAGCGCCCGGGAGGGACAGGCACAAAGAGAGACAGAGGAGAGAGGGAGAGGGGGAGAGAGAGAGAGAGAGAGAGAGAGAGAGGGAGAGAGAGAGAGAGAGAGAGAGAGAGAGAGAGAGGCACGCAGAGACCTTGAGGCTGAGAGAGTCAGGGACCCACGGGTCCTGAGACCGTAGGAGACAGGGAAAGGGAGAGACAGAGGACTTTAGGATCCCTTACCCCCTCCACTACCGAGGCTCCGATTCTAAGGCCGAGGGAGTGGAGAGGTCAGAGACCCAGAGAGAAAGAAAGAGGCAGAGAGCGCTCAAAAGCCTGGGGCCGAGAGATGCTGAGATCCAGAGACCTTGAGCTTGGGGAAGAGAGAGACAGAGACAGAAAGAGGCAGAAGAGACAGAAAGAGAAACAGAGACAGACCCTGAGAAAGAGAGAGAGCAGGGGCCAGCCGGGGGTGGTGGTGGGGGGTCCCTGATAAAGACTGGAACTCTAGCCAGGCCAGGGGCTGGAGGAAGCGGGAGGGGGCGTCCCGGGCCGGGGTCCCCAGAGCAGCGGGCGGGCGCGGAGGAGCAGAGCCGGGTCCTGCAGCCGCCGCGGAGCTGGGAGCGGGGCCAACCCCCCCCCCGCCGTGATGTCAGCGGGGCCACTCTTAAAGGGGCAGGCCGCCCGCCGAGGGTCGAAGCGGGGGCTGGGGCCTGCGGGCATAGAATGGGGGGGTACAGGGGCAATGATACGGGAGACAGAGGAAGCCTCAGCATCCAGTTGGACTGGGGCCCAGAAACCCAGGAAACTGCAGACCAGAAAGTATGCCAGGCCCTCAAGGGGGCCTGCGAAGCTCTGGGGCTCAATCCCCTCCAAACGCATAGACAGGCATACCACTCTGCCGGCCTGTCCCGTCCAGGGACTACATTCCCCATCAGCCCTGGCGGCCAGGGGCCGCACCTGAGGGAAGGGTCTGTCGCAGTGTCTGCTGGGAAGTGTAGTCTTTATGGATTGGCCCCTCTACTCCCCTCCTGCCCCCCAGTTACGAGTGGGTCGGGGGGACAGGCCAGAGGACACTTCTACCTTCCTTCTGACTTACTCGCCCACTGAGCTGCAGGGTTCTGGTTGTTTTGATTTCTCCATTGTGTGGTCTCTTCCTCTAATCAAGTCTTTAGGTCTCTGTTTAGGAGGCCAACCTTTCATGTCTTTTCCCAGGACCTCCCAGGTTTGGATCTTGGTGTGTGGGTATGTGTGTGTGCGCAAGCATGTGTGTGCACGCACGCCCTTGCATGTTGCTCTGGATAGATATGTAGATGCCGTGTCTCCGTGCAAGGGATCTCTACCTTATACTTTGAATGGTCTAGGTATACATTTCTCATTGTGTTGAGTATCCACTTTGGTCCTCTCTAGAGCAGGCTCGCTCTCTTTCTGTGTATCCTATCTCTCGGGGTCTTTTCTCTTCCCTCTCTCATGCTGTGGGTATCTTCTCTTTTTGGCAGGGAGACTCTCTACTTTCCCTCTCTCTGTGTGCAACCCCCCTCCCTGCCTCTGTTTGTTTCTATGTACCGTCATGGTCCCACCTCCGCATTCCCTTCATTCTCCAAGCTTAAAAGAAAACATCCCAACACTTCAGCATCAGCATCCCAAATTTATTCTCCAGCAGCTGTGTCCGGGTGGGAGAGGCTAAGGGAAGAGGAGGGGGAGGTGGGGGAGGAGGGGAGAGAGTCCCAGAGAGTGGCAGGCACTGGGCAGGGGGTGAGAGGTTCCCAATAAAACTGGAGCCATGCATGGGCAGGTGAGCAGTAGTGGGTTGGGGACAGGGGAGTCTAGAACAAAAGCTGAATCCTCCATAGATCCCAGGAATACCCGATGTGGTAGGGAGGTGGCCTGGAGAAGGGGAGCACAGCCTTCCTCTTCGTCTACAACTCGGGCCAAAGTGGGAGGGGCCTAGAGGATAGAGGTGGATCTAATCCGAGTCTGGACCAAGCAACCCCAATAGACTACTGCCCCAGGGTGGGGTGAGAGAAAGAGGCATTGAACTATCAAGATGGAGTTTAGAACCCCATGGAGTTGGGACGGTAGTGTGGTTCTGGAAGCCAGTAGAAGAGCATCCAGAACGCTGGGGGTGGGGGACAATATAGGGCTCAGCCGAATCTAGAACACAGGAAGGCTCTAGAGACTCCATGGAGTTTAGAATGTCAGGAATGCTTGAGAGGAGCATCTAGAACCCTTGGGAGCAGAGGCCAGAATGCTGGGGGCAGGATCTAGAATGGGGAGGTGGGCAGAGAAGTGGGGGCTGCGACTGGCGAGCGGAGGGGGCATTGAGGACACCTAGCGGCAGCAGGTGAGATTACATGACGGGCACAGGCACCGGGCTGGTGGGGCTGCGGGCATCCGGGTGTACGAAGTCCGGGTTGACGTAGGTGAAGCCCTGGAAATCCGCCTGGTCGATGCTGGCCAGGACCAGGCGGTCCGGCGGGGTCAGTGCTGGCGCCGCCCGCGTGAAGAACTTATCGAAGTTCTCGCCACTGCGGCCACACTGAGGGAAAGTAGGAAGGGCAAGTCAAGCTCTGCCGGCTCCTGGGGGGCCTGTCCCGGAATGCCATTCCCGCCTCCTCCAGACTCTGGACACTCCCTGCATCGTCTCCGCACCCCCCTTCAGGGTGTCTCCGCAGAGGGGTCCACTCCCCGTAAAGGAAATGAAGCTCAGGAGTGCCCCTCCCCCACTCGGGAACCCAGGCTGGAGGCTCCGACTGACCGGGCGTGGCCTGAACGGAGGCGCAATCTCCAAGCGCTCCAGCCGCTCCCAGTCAATCCAGCGGAAAAAGCCGTGCGCCCGGATGGTGGGCTCCCCGTCCGGCCCGGAGCCTAGGCGCTTCCCTGGGTGCTTGGTCAGGAACTGTGGGAAGCAGAGAGAGACAGACAGACGGACAGATAGAGTCCAGGACAGGGAGACCACAGAGGAACAGACACAGGCACAGGATCCAGAGGGAGAAGAACAGCAAGGGGAACGGAGATGGGGAGGAGGGGCAAGAAAGAAAGGGAGAGAAGAAGGGGAAGAGGGAAAACAAGTGGAATCCAGACCCGGAGACCAAAGGACAGTCCGAAAAACAGAAAAAAAAAATATCAAGGTGTGAGGGGCAGGGAACCCAGAAAGAGAGGAGTGGAGACATGGAGGGAATCCCAAAGGGGAAAGGGAAGGGGGAGGGAGAGAAGTTTGGAGACCCAGAGAAAAGGAAGAATAGAGAGTCAGAGGGCGGGACATGGAGAGGCAGAGGGCAGAGACCCAGAGAAGGCAGAACAAGAGAGCCACAGTGTGCAGTTACGAGGGGAAGAGGGCAGTGGAGACCCAGGGAGAGGGGGACAATGTCAAAGTGTGGGCAGAGATATAGGAGGAAACACCAGGAATCACCAGGGCCACACCTAGAAGGCCACCACATGCAGATGGAGGCAGAGGTATGACACAGAGACTCAGTGCCAGTCAGAGGATGTGGAGACACCTGAGCAGGAGCAGCTGACACTTCTTGGAAACCCATGGTCAGAGAACCCCGTGGTTCTCCTGCATTAACTCCACGACCTTGGAGGAGAAGACTGAGTCACGGTCTTGGTGACTCTTCTAAGAGTCCCCCTGAACACAAAAGCTGCAGGAGTTCAGTCTACCTGACTCACCAAGCCCTGGCCTTTCAGCACTTCCTGCTGTGAGCCAGGGAGTGGGAGCCGAGGAGGGTAGGGTAGAGGCTCGGGCTGGGTGCAAGCAGAGCAGCACATGGTGATTCTAACAAAACCTGTGCATTCCACCAGTTTCCAAGAAGATGGGGGTAAAGACACTTGAGGAATGGGAGCCTTTTTAAAGATAGATCACAAAGGGGGCATGGATCATGAGTCTGAAGAAGCTGGGAGTGGGGATCCTCACCCCCTTGCAGATGGCCACAGCCTCCCGGGAAAGTGACTTGGGGTAGGTGACTGTTTGCTCCATGATGGCCTGAAACAGCTCCTCCTCATCTTCCCCATCAAAGGGTGGCTGTGGAAGTGGAGGAAATAAAGTCAGAGACTCTCCAAACTACTTTTTCCAAACCTTAATGCCCTCATCACCCACCATGAACACGACCAACGGAACCAACCACTGAACCCAACCACTCACTGACACCAGAAGACTTCCCAGGAAGAGTAGACCAAACTCTCAAAGTTCAATTTCTCCACAGTTTTTTGTTTGTTTGTTTGTTTGTTTTGTCTCACATGCCTCAGTTCAATGCAGCTCACTGTCTGGCTTTATTTATCTGATATGTCAATCAACAGGGTGTTAAATATGTAATATGCCATTTAAATAGAAGGGAGGAATGCTGCAGGACAGATCGTAAATGCACCCTCCGGCTGAATGCACAACTCTGGGACAGGAAAGGCAACACCAAGGTGAGGGGTCTTAGTTTGGAGTCTAGGTGGTCTGTGTAGACAACTGGGGGGTGCATGTATTTGGGTAGGGAAAAAATGGCACTTTATCTTTTTAAGCTGCTAGCTGAGCATTAACATTTCCTCCAACTGTGAATGTAAGCAATAATCTCTGATAGCAGTACCTATATAACTTCATCACCAATAGAAACCACAGTATCTTATCATGAAAGTTGCAGGCACTTCAGAATATCAGTTTTCAGTCATTCCTACCTCCGAATATGTAAGATCTTCCTAAAGCTGTGTATCACTGTTAGAGCTACTACTTAATGGATTGATTAAAAACAGCATATGTTCACATCCCAATTTTTAATATTTAGACAACTGTATATATTTAATTAAGTTAGATTCAATTAAATTATTAAAGTTTTGAAAGCTATGTGATTGACTTTGTCATTCTATTATCTTATTTTGTGTACACGAGAACAATATTTTGAGAAGAAGCACACAGGCCTCCCCAGGCTAGTGGGGTCCCTGGCAACAAAAAAGGGAGGTGGTTACGCAGTCCCGCCTATGGTGAGACAATATTTCAGGACCCTGGACAACGCTGCCTGGGCTCAACCTCTGCCTGGCTGGGCGCACCTCCTTAGACTTCTGACCTCCTTTCCACCTTGCTTTTCCTGAGATAAAGGCCACACAATGGGAGCACCCCACTGTGTTGCCTCTACAACACCAGCGTCTCCCCATCTTCCCCTTACCTGTCCCGCCAACATCTCATAGAGCAGAACTCCGAAGGACCACCAATCGACAGACTTCCCATATGGCTGGTAGGCAATGATCTGGAGGGAGGCCCAAAGGCAAGGAATCATGATTTTTCTTTAAGAAGCCCCAGGATTCCCCTGGCCTCGCTCTCCGGATCCCTACCCACTTCAAGTGCTGCAAGCACTTGAATTCTTCCCACTCTGAATATTTTGGCTAGAGCTCCACCCTTTGGAAAATTCATGAAACAAATTCATCTATTTAAAACATCCCTTTGCTCTCAAACATAAAGACCACCTAAGGGCCAAGGCACAAGTTCCAGCCATCTAGAACATTTGGGTAACTGAACCTTGCCTTTGAATATCAGGTATGGGGCTAAATCTTGGAGACTAGAGAACACAGTCATCTAAGGTATTATTTTAAAAATAGATGCTCCTGCCACTGAAGAATTCTGGCTTTGGTGAGACAGAGGGACCATCAGGAACATGTATTTCTCTAATGTTCCACAGGTGATTCTGTTACCAACCAGGTTTTGTAACCAATAATGTTATCCGGGCATTAGCATTCATCAGTTGAAAAGATCAAGGGACAACACCCCCAACACAAGCTTCTCCCCAACCTAGAGAAGTTAGGGACACACAACACCCATCTGCATGCACACCAGAACATGAACTCCAGCCCCTTCACAAAGCCACAGCGATTCTCTGCCCACTGAGAGTACTTGAGGAAGTGCAGCTGCTCTCCAGGACTCTTAGGGGTGTGACCCTTCCCTCTGACAGTGGCAGAAGAGCAGCCCACTGAGATCAAAGAGCCATGGGCCCTAGGTTCAATCCCCAGCACCTCAGAAACAAAACAAAACAAATCCATGTGCAAAACGCACCCAAGAGCTTTCCTCCAATGACTACTCCAGCTGGAGTACACAGGAGAGGAGAACCTCAACGCATGCATAGTATTCTTAGGGGACAGGCCCCTGCCCACACAAAGTACCCTAGAAATAGTCTCCACTCCTTAGGATGATCCAGGCCCTACTCACTCAGCATTCCTACCAGCTGGTGCCACTGCCTTCCAACATCCACCCACCTGTGCGGCTCACGCTGCCTATTTAGAGACCCAGCTCCTCCACTTAGAGCTCAGCCAGCAGGCCTCCCCGTGCAGACCCTGGAGGGAGACCTCACCTGCTTCCAACACCCACAGGCCCCTGGGCACCACCCTCTGTGAATACTACACAGCCACACCCACCAAGGGAGGTCAGAATGTGCCCAAAGCAGCACTTTAAACTCCAAGGTGGGGATTCCACCTCTTGGGTCCCCTTCTTCCTCCGGGAGAAGTCTTTTCTTCTGTCCTTTAATAAATTTCTAATTTCTACTCTGAAAAAAAAAAAAAAAACTCCAAGGTTACCTCAGGGGCTATGTAGTCCGGGGTCCCGCAGAAGGTGCGGGTTGTGGTCCCAGGGAAGACGTTCTCCTTACACATGCCAAAGTCAGTGATCTTGATGTGTCCTTCAGCATCCAGCATCACGTTGTCCAGCTTCAGGTCCCTGGAAGATGAGGGGAGGAGGAGGAGGAATTGTGGGAAGGGCTCAGTTCAGCAGGCTGCAGCCCTAATCCCTTCCCCTCGAAGGCCAGACATCCCTCCAAGGAGAGTCCCGGGGCTGACCTGTAGATGATGCCCTGATTGTGAAGGAAGAAGAGGCCAATGGCGATTTCGGCCGCATAGAACCTGCAAAGTCAGTGTGAAGTTGGAAGGTCACTGGACCTAGCCCTGCCACCCTCCCCTCCCTTCCTTCTTAGCTGAGACTCACGCTGCATGGGGCTCCTTAAACTTGCCCAGCTGCTGAATGTGGTACATCAAGTCACCCCCAGTGACATACTCCATGACGAAATACAGGCGGTCCTGGGGAGCAGTGGGCAGGGCTTAGAGGCAGGGACACAAACATCGGGGATAGGAAAAGCCCTCTGCTCCCCACTCAGGGCAAACAGAGAGGGCTCTGGGTCCACCCAGCCAGAAGTCCAGAGCAAGTGGCCACCCCAACACGAAGGGCCCTAAATTTCTAATCCTGCCTCCTCATAATCTGCATGGCCCAGTCCTCCCTTCTTATACCTATCAGATGATCTGGTGCCAGCTGTCCCAGAATTGAATACTAAGGCTCACACACGGGACTGAAATTCAGGCACACCAAGACCTCTTTCCACATCCAGCCACCCACATGTGTAATTCTGGCTACCTATGACCAAAGGTGGTCAGGCTTCACCTGTACTTGTTTTTTAATCCAGGAAGCTGGTCACACCTCCCCAAACCCTGAAAGTCAAACCCCTTGCTCCACCTTGCTCCACGCCGAAGTGTCAGGGAATTACCCGTTTCTGACCTATCCTTCATTTAGAACACACCTACTCCTGTGCTCAAAGATCCAGAGAGCCGGCTACATGTGCTCAGAACCCAGCTTGCCAGGGGCACAGGCATCCTGGCCGCGCCCACTCTGGATCCCATCCCCTGGCCACCCTCCAAGCATGGCATCCATTCCAAGCATGCCCAGGAGTCCACCGTCTGGCCATGCCCACTCAAGAATGAGTAAGTTTCCTTTTCCTTGCCCTAAACTCAGAATCCCAAAGCAGACAGCAAATCCATCCAAAGGGGGGAGAGGCAAGGTCTCTGGGCCAGACTCTGTCCCCTCCCTCCTCACCGGGGTCTGGAAGGTGGAGTGGAGCTGGGTGAGGAAGTGGGGCCGGCCACCAGGACCCCGACCCCCCAGTGCCAGCACGCGTTTCTCCACCAGAGTGCAGTCCACGTCGTCGTCCTGCACGATCACATCCTTTTTCAGGATCTTGATGGCATAGAGCTCGTCAGAGCCCCTGCGCTCGGCCAGCATCACCTACAGACAGCGATCCAGAAAGGGCAGTCCATCTGGGGAACTCAGGGTGCGGGACCTCGCCCCATCTCCTAGCAGGGACACAGAGAATGGGGTCCCAGGTACCTTCCCCTTTCCTAAGCGGTGGTCCCCTGACTTTGCTCCCATGCCCTTGAGGAAATGTCCACACCTTTGTACCTCTTCCCTCCAGGAACCCAAGCAACCCCACCAAAATCCATTTGGGAACATGGGAGCCCCATCTCTCCCCACCCCTGCGGATCAGAAATCCAGCCTCCCCACAGACATCCTCCCCTTCCCCCAGAACCCCAGAAATCCAACCTTCCCAAAACTGCCTTTTCCTAGGACCATGAGGAAGCTGAAGTCAGAGATGTGCAGACGTCCTTGGCCGGCCCCAAAGAAGCAGCGTTTGGGGTCTGTGGGACTAGGGGAAGGAGATGGGATGGGAGAGGAAGAGGGGCCCATCCGAACTCTCTGCGAGAAAAGGGAGAATGAGGTCCGGAGGTAGTCAAACCCAGACAGAGAGGCCAGAATGAGAGGGTGGGGAGAGAGAAACACAGGAAAAGGGGCCACTCCTCCCACCCTTCGCTTGGCCTAGGAGCTTTCTCTGACTCCCCCACATCCCGAGCGCTTGATTGATTGTTTAACTAACATTTGTGCCACCTCTGGGAAACCTTGCCATCATCCTCATTTTACAGAAGAAGAAACCAGGGAGAAGAGGTTAAGCCATCTGCCCGGAGTCAGAGAGGGCAGGAACCTGGCCAGCCATCGGACCCACGCTGTTCATCTCCGTGGTCTTGCTGCTCTCAGCCTCTCAGCCTGAATCCCTTAGACCAGGGGCCCCACTCCTGAGAATCTGCATTTCTAACAGGTCCCAGGAGGCCCTGCATGCTGCTGGCCTGGAGACCACTGGGCTCTGAGCTGCCAGAGCTTCTGCACCTCCTCCTGCCCCTACCTCCAGGAGGGTCCCCTGAGTGAATGGCTGCCTAGGCTTCTACACTGTCCCTGTCTGTCGTGCGGCTCTTTCTAATGCACTCTCTGCTTGGCAGGCAAAGGGACCAATTTAAAAATAAATAAACCAGGTCATGTCTCCCCTATGCTTCCAACCTTCTAACGGCTTCTCCCTGCATTAGGGTTTCATTCCATGTGGCTTCACGGGTCCCTCCTCCTTCATGTTCTGCCACCCCGGCCTCAGAGGCACTGTCCTCCCTCCCCGCACAGGGATGCCCCGCCCAGTCTTCCTTCCGCTCCCCTTTCCTCCTAGCTCTCTCTCCAGCATCCTTTGGACCTTGGCTCAGGCCTTCGGAGGCTTCTGCAGATTGCTTTAACGGGGTCAGTCGCCTCTCATGGTCTCTGCTACTGTGGACAGCTCCTTCATAGCCCTGGTCATTTGCCTCTCTCTGCATGCCTATCTGCTCACACCATGGGCCAGCCCCCCTGCAGCAGGGGTCTGTTTTGTTCTCCAAGATGCAGTGGCAGTTCCTGGGGCATAGCTGCAGCTGCACAAGGTGTAGTCTTGTGCAGAAGCGCCGTCTGACCTCCTGGATTCGGACTGCCACTGCTGAGAAATCTCCATAGCCTCCCTAGGATGCTGGGATAACAGGAGTGACCGCCAGGGCAGCTACGAAGAGCAGGTGTGTTCACATACGCAAAGCACCCAGAAGGTGCCTGAAGTGTGAGAAAGGCTGCTGTGTTTGCCATGGCCGGGATACCCACAGGACACCCCGCCTCGTTAGGGGCTGGCGCCTGTGGAAATGCATTGGTAATATTAATCCCTGCCCATCACTGAGTGGCAAAGGATACCACAGGCACATCTGCCTTATCAGTGATATTCATGGACTACAGAATTAACAAAATCCAAAGGTAGAATTCAAAGGAAATTGTACACACTATACCTGCATGCATTTTATTTTGTTTTGCTTCGTGTCCCTAATCTCTAATTTTCCAAGGAAACTATTAATGCCCAAAAGGCTAAGAGAGCAAGATTAGACAACAGGTTCTAGACTTGGGTACTTCAGGACAAATCACCGCAAGCCACACTTCCCTCCACTGTCACTCATGACCTCTCTACTTCAGGCATATGCCATCTCCAACTTCCTGCCACCAGGCCTCTACCCACTATCCACCAGGTATCTGCAGATCACACCTTCTCAGCTGAAGGCACAGGCAGGTGTTATGCATACCACCATGCAGCTGCTGAAGGACTCTGGGAAAAAGGCTCTGCCTCTCTGGGCATGGATTTCCTCCCTCTATCCTTCCTTCAATGCAGCCAGTGCTCAAATTTCAAAACGCAAAAGAGCCAGTGGAGGAATATGCTCAGTACACAGATAGTCTCACTTAGTAGGTCTGCAAAGAGGTGAGAAACATGCTTTTTGAAGCAAATGCTCCTCTAATTCTGATGCAGGTGACCACAAACACAACCAGAACCCTGGTGGGAGCTGCTCTAAGAGTCTGGGAAGGACTAGCTGTGTTGCTGCTGTTGAATCTCACCTGTCCTGCAGCTATCACCTAAGTGCCGCTTCTTCTGGGAAGCCCCTGGGCCAGGTGTTGGGCTCCTACCACAGCCTGTGGCCACCCACTCCCAGCCCCTGCTAACAACCCCTGACAGCCCCTCTGTCCCCGTGATTTGTGCAGCAGCCGGGCAGTGCGAAGCTCCCCCAGCATTGCCCACCCCCTTGCTTGGTGACAAGATCTGGCGAGAGGGTGCTGAGCGACAGAGGCCTTGGGAGCCAGAGGCCCAGAGCACTTCCTGATCCTCAGCTGCAGCCCAAGTCTAGCAGCCTTCTTCCTGCTTCCACCTTGCCTTCTGCGGCCTGCATGCCACACCAGGGCAGTCACCTGTTACAACCTCAGTCGGCTCAGCTCAGCCCTCTGCTGGGTGCTCCATGCCTTCCCCCTCACCCAGGGCCATCCTGGAGAGATGAGCAGGCATCCCTTCCCTCTCAGCTCCACCTCCTCCCCCTTCCTCTGCTCAGGCTTCACTGTCCAGGCATCCTGACCTGCTCTGGCCTCAGGACCCTTACATGTGCCCCTCCCTCTGCCTGGGAGGCCCTTCTCCCAGGGGTCCCTGAGGCTCACTCCCTCACTTCCTCTTGGTCTTTGCCTGAGAGCCACTTTCCCGGGGAAGCCCTCTGCCTACTGAGAACCTCCCCAGCAGCATTCCCTGCCCTCCCTAACGCTCATATTCCTTCTTTTCACTTGTCACCGGTCACCTTTTACACGTGACCATGTACTTGTTTATTTGGGTTCATGTCTTCCCCCCAGTGAAAGCCCCAGGAGGGAGGGACTTTTTCTGTCTTGTGCAGAACCAGGCTTTGCACATGGAGATGCTCCACAAAATGTTCTCTGACAGAGGAGCTGGAGAGAGAGCCTGCCTGCCCCTCCAGGCTCTGGGGAGCTGCCCCCACTCTCCAGGCTGTGCCCCTCCCCAGGGCCTGAGCCACCTCCATTTTCAAACACATATCCCCTTGTCCTGGCCATCTCAGGCTGCCTCCTTGTCAGAGAACCACCTGCTTCTAATTCAGGACAGGGCCTGGTGCATGCCATGCCTCAGGAACTACTGCTCTGGGACTGGGTGAGCAAAGGCAAAGGCCGAGGGCCCCAGCCACTGAAAGATGGAAAACCCGAGGGCCAGGTCAGACCTCAGTGCCTCAGGAGAGCCCTCCTGGCCACCCACCCACAGGCTGGCTCATGGCCTCTTCCAGGCCTCTCCAGTACCTCCAGCCATCTCTAATTTAGCACACCTTCCTTTATTTAAGTATCTGTGACAAGTCTCTGCCTGAGGACACTGGGATTATTCTGCAATCATTGCATGTACCTGGCACAAAGTATGTGCTCAACCTATGTGTGCAGAACTGAAGGTGGAGATCAGGGGAAGGAGGGGTAGGTAGAAAGAGGGACAGGAAAAGCCGGTCTCATTCAGAGCCCGGCTATACTCACCTCATACAACTCCAAGGGGTAGTTACAGGCCTAGGGGAGAAGAAAGCAGAGTCAGGGCCCCAAGAGAGCAGGTGATTGCCCAAGACTGGGGACCAGGGCCCCTGATACCCATAAGTTGTGGGGATGAAGAACTACAATTTCCATCAGGCCCTGGGGCTAGAGCCCCCAGAAGGGCAGAAGAAGGAGCCCCCAGTGTCTTCTGGGAATTGTAGTCCCAGGACCAGAGGGCAACCAGTGGGAAGAGGGCAAGGCCAGCTCTGAGCTGGGGGAGGCTGGGCTGTGCTCCCCTGGGGAAGCCGTCCAGGTACCTCAAACTTCTGGAGGAGGCTGCAGTTGTCAGCATCGGCCACCGGCACATTGTAATATTCGCCCTCCTCCTGGTTCAGTAACTTGTACCTGACATACAGACGGAGACCAGGGCCGGGCAGGGGTAGGGGAAGCAGGGCACCCATGGGAGAGGCAGAGACAACCAAAGGGAAGAAAGAGACACAGAGCGACAGACACAGAGATGGAGAGAAAGAGTGAGATAAGGAGGGGGGAGAGGGAGGGTAGGGGAGAGGGGAAAGAGAAGAGGAGGAGGAAGGGGAGGAGGAGGAGGAGAAAGAGGAGGGGGAGAGAGGAAGGAAAAGAGAGGAGGAGAAAAGAGAGGAGGAGGAGGAGGGAGAGTGCTTCGAGGTGGAGGGGATGACGGTGGTCTGGAGGAGAGACCACACATGGATGGAGAAGGTGATCCTGAGTGTGCCCGGCCCTAGCCCTCCTCCTCACCAGCCATCCACCGGTGCCTTCAGCAGTTCGGAGACACCAAAGGACATGGCCCCCATGAAGTCGTTGCGGGAAGTCCGGTCCCAGTCCCACACTTCCACGCTGAGCCTGCGCTCCACATCCCCCGGCTTCAGGTTGCTGTGGCAGGAGAGGGGCAGGGTGAGGGGTGGCCATTTCCTACCCATGCAGCCACCTCCACCCTGGCTGGTGGGGCCCACATAAACCTCCAGGGCTCCAAGTGGCTGTCTCTCCCTGCTGAACCTCTAGGCCCTTTCCCATCCCTCTGTCTCCTGGTCTCTCCCTCTCTGAGTCTCTGTCCTGTCTTTATGGCTTCTCTGGGTGCCCTGCCACTCCCCCCACCCTCCCTCCCTGTCCTGTCTTTGGACTCACACCTCTTCTCCTGAGACCTCTTTCTGTCTCTGGGTCTGTGCCTCCCCTGGTCTTTTCTTCCTAGTGACCACCTCTGACTGTTCCTCTCTCTCCTGAATCCTTTCCTCTTTGTCTCCTCTAGACTCTCTGGATCTCCTTTGTCTCTAGGTCTGCCTCTTTCTCTGGTCCCCTCCCCACCTGTCCCAACCACCTCTTGAGTATCTGTGAGTCTCTCTGTCTGTCCTCCAATCAGTCTCTTGATGGTGCTCTCTCTCCTCTGCTGGCTGTCTCTAAACTTGAGGGCTTTTCTCGGCGTCTGTATCTCCATTCCCCTCCCTCAATCATTCCATTCCTTTGTCCTACCACCTTCTTTTGCCCCTGCTTGGGAGAGTCTCTCTATCCTAATACTTCTCTCAGCTTCTCTCTGGGGTTTTCTGGCCACCAGGACCCTTAGATCATCATCTGCCAGTCCTCATAGCCTCCCCAGCATCCCAGCTCACAATACAAAGGTCTCATTCCACACAGGGTTTAGCGTGGCCTTCACTGTCCGCGTCTTCTGTTTTGTCAGGTTCCGAGGGTCTGGGATGAGCTTCAGTTTCACATAAGGATCAGACAGACCGTTGGGGTCCATAGGAATGAGGTTACGGGCCTCACCAACTGAAGCACAAATGGGGGGAGGGGGTCACTTGAGTTAGAGGCCCGGGAAGAGGCTCCTAGCCCTCTTCAGTCCAATCAAGAACCCCAAGCTCCTGGGCTGTAGCCTAGCACACGTGAGGCACTGGGTTCTATCCTCAGCACCACATAAAAACAAACAAATAAAATAAAGGCATGTTGTCCATCTACAACTACATTTAACAAAAAGAACTCGGAGCCCCCACTTTCCTCACGTCCCTCACCTGCCAGAAGCCCAGGCAACCAGGCTCTTTCCTCAACCATTCATCCAGAAATCGGACCCCAGGTCCTCCCACATCCAGCCCTTTCAAGAGTTCTGATCCCTAGAAGTTGCAAGAGCCAAGGCAGGAAGGGGGGTGGGGGCAAGCTGGAAGGGAGCGGCTGAGTGGGCGTGGCCTCACGGTTGAGGGCGTGGCTTCAGTGCTGTGGACTTGGGCCAGCCCGGTGGGGCTCGGTCACAGCCTCACGTCTGGGAGGGAGTGGGGCCTCACCAGTCACGTGGATCTCGTCGGCTGTCGGGGCCCGGATTTCTAGCTGTAGGCGCCCACGGCGCTCAGTGTGGTCCACCCCACACAGCGAGGGCACGCTCCGCACACAGCGCCGGTGCACGTTCATCTCGCAGCCTGGCGGGATAAAACTGGGGTAGCGCAAGCCCATCCCAGGTCCCACACCGCACCCGGCATTTCCCCAGCCCTGACCCTGGCTTTGAAGGGGCCCGGACGCGAGCAGTCAGCAGCGGGCACTCACAGGAGCACTTCATGCCCTGGTGCACCAGTCCGTAGAGCAGGGAGCCGCAGTGGTCGCAGAAGGTGGGGCTGCTGTAGCTGTGCAGGCGGAACTTGTGCTTGTTCCGGGGGTCCTGGGCGGAGGAGAGTCGCTTAGGGGGGCTTAGGGGTGGGGAGGGCCCCCCAGCAAGAGGAGGATTTTTATCTCCTTTTGCCTTGCTCTCTGCCTGCCATCTACTCATTTCGGGCTACCGATATTCACCAGGCGCCTACTGTGCGCCAGGCACTGTTCTGGTTAACAGGACTCAGCATTGAAAGAAGGCAGAGTATAAACATGGTAAATAAAATACGTAGTGTGGTGGACAGTAATAGATGCTCTAGAGAAAAAACAAACAGCAGGGATGAAGACTGCCAGAATTTGGGGGGCTGAAATTTGAAGCGGAGTGGTCAAAATAACAAAATGGCAGTTGGGCAGAACTTGAAGGTGGGGGCTTCTAACAATTTTGGAGAACTTGTGGGCTGCCCTGAACCCCAGGATCCTTTCCTGACAGCCTCAGTGTCTGCTCTCTGGGTGGTCTGTGTTCTCCCAGACTCAATGGGATAGGGGTGGTGACCCCTCAGTTATGGCAGGCACCCAGGAGACCTGAATGAACTAGCATAGAACACCCAGCAGGACTCTGGATGTCAGGTGTGCTCAATGTCATGGTTCTGGCCATAGTTATCGGTGTGGTTATTACTAGTGACGTTGCTGCCAGTCCTGTGTAGTCCTGAGTTTAAATGAGAGCTTGTGACTGTGCAAAGCCATTCCCAGTCTTGAGCCTCAGCGTCCTCCTCTGCCTAAGGGAAATAAGCAATTCACAGCTTGAAGCAATGCTAACTTTTCAGAGTCATTTCCACAGGAATTTAGAACACCTACGCCACATCTACCAGCCCCCCCAAACTTCTACCCCTAGGACAATGTTTGGTTGTTAAATAACTTGATATTTTTCTTTTTCTAAGAATTCATTGAAAGAACTGTCATAGGGAAAAATTTACAACAGTCTTGGCCTTTATTTTAGCAAGGTTTCTATTTTGAATATATATATTTGGGTCGGGGGAGGGAGTTGGAAATGGCCATGATCTCCTTCAAGGTTCTGGGCCTCTAACTCCAAAGGTTCTTGCCACCCTAAATAAGATGCCTGTGCCAGGGTGTGTGCTGGGTGGGGTAGGGACAATTCTCAGCAGGGTGCCTGACACAAGCTATCCACTAACTAACCGAAGCTGTTAGTCTCACAGTGAAGGTCCTTGCTAAAAGAAGTCAGCACAGAGCCTCCGGTTAGGCAGATCCAGGTCTGAGTCTTGGTCTGAGTCATTATCTGGCCCTGGGCCTCCCCACAACCAGCCCTTTTAGGACCTTAGGTTCCCTACTGTAAAATGGGGGCCATGAGCCCTTCCTGAAAAGGATTCATGAGGACCAAGTGAAATCATGCTTCCAAGCCCTTGGCATTTCTAAAGCCTTGATCCGTTTACTTACAACAAGATCAAAAGCATTAAGAAGCACAGAGAGAGAAAGAGCGAGAGGGGAGCAGAAGAAAGACTTCCTCCTCACTGTTCATCCTGTTTCCTCTCTGATGATAACACTTTCAGCAATGATAATAATAAATAATATTTTGGTTCTAGGTTCCAGATACCATCCATGAGTATCTGACTTACTGAAACCTCAGAATTATTCCATAGGTGGACACAAAATTAACACCCCCACCTTACAGATCAGGAACTTGAGATCAAGTGGTAAGTTCCTTGAGGAAGGCTGCAGAACCAGAATGTGGCAGGGCTGTGATCCCCTGCTCGGACGGGGACAGAACACTTCACCTAACCTTACTGGCTGTGGAGATTCAGTTCTACTCCATGTCCAGAGACCTGGGTGTGTGCATAGGATGAGCACTGCACAGACCGAGCCAGGGCTGGTGGAGGTGGGCAGGTGGCCAGAACACACAGGCGTGTGGGCTGCGGCGTTCTATGAGGTCTCACCGCTATGTACTTCAACAGCCTGACCAGCTGGCTGAGTGTCTCCCAGGCTTCTGTGGATCTTTCTCTCTTTGCCTATCGTCTAATCACAGAGCGGTCACCCACCTGTGTCACACCCTGCACGTGTCAACCCACCTGCTTCAGGGAACTGTCAACACAAGCCGGGGACATCTGTCTAGATTTGTGCTGTCCCACTCAGTAGCCACTAACCACATGTAGCTCTTCAAGTTTAAGTCAGTTGGAATGAAATGGAATGGAGACCCCTGCCCCTCAGTGGAAGCAGCCCTATTTCATGTGCTCACTAGTGCCCGTGGCTGACGGCCACCTGATAGCAAACAGGACACTTCCGTCATTGAAGAGCTCTACTAGCCAAGGCTAGGTCATCAGCCCTGTTTTACAGAAGAGGAAACTGAGGCTCAGAGAGGAAGTGGAGGGGCTGGGAGGGGCATCCAGAGTTGACAGTTGTTGTCAGCCCTTGATAGGGAGAGGGGCAGGGTGGGAGGCTGTGTGCACGTGTGCAACTGCACTGGGCACGTGTGGGTGTGTGCCGCAGGGTCTCTGGGCCGCCCTCTCTCAGCATCACTAAAGGTCCAGGATCCACCATTTCCTATTTTAGCTTCTCTCAGTACCTGCGTGTCTGCCTCTGATTCTCGGCCTGTATCTCTGTGTCCAGAACTACCCGGCTCCCCTCTGTTGCTTTCTCTGTTCCATTTCTCTTTCTCTTTCTGTATCAACCTCTTGTGTCTTTCTTTTCCTGTATCTCTGTCCCTTTTTCTATCTTATCTCAAGGTATCAAGGTCCAAATTGACCTCTCTGTTCCTTAGGCCTCATTTTCTTAAATCCCCCTACCTCTGGATTGTAGCCTACCCCCTCCAGTGCCGGTCTTTGGTTTCTTCACCCCTGCCTCCTCTCTGTCCCCCACCTGTGTCCCTGGCCTGTCCCAGGCCCCCTCGCATTCCCCCTTTCCAGGCCAAGGGCAAAGAATCTGGGCCAGACTAGCTCCCCCTATCTCTTCAGCCCCCCTCCCCTACCAGCCTTAAAAATAGCAGGAGAAATTGGGACGGACGCCGAGGGGGTGAGGGCGGGGGTGCGGCTTGAGGAGGAAGAACCAGGTGTCCGGACACTCACATCCGTCTGGGGGCCCTTCCCAGCGCCTGGACACTCGAAGGTCACAAATTCGTGGCATCGTCGATGAACCACAAAGCTGCAGACTGAAGGTGAAAATCATAGAGACACAGAGGCAAGGAGAGATGGGAAGATCCAGAGAGACCCCCGACAGTCACAAAATTGGAAAGAGACTCAAAATTCTGACAGAGACAACCACACAGAGAAGATTCCAGCATACAGAGTCCAACAGATAGAAAATCAGAAGAGAGACCCTGGGCCGGGGGAGGGGGAACCAAGAATGTCCTCAGAGATGCAGAGAATCAGACTCAGAGCACAGAGCCCCCAGTGTGCAACCACAGCCCAAGGGAGACAGGGAGAAAGAAAGCAGCCTTCCGGGGACCAACAGACCCCAGCCCACAGATGGACACAAGAAAGCCAGGAGAGAGGCAGGCAGATTTAAGGAGAGAAAACACAGAAATATCCTCAGAAAACAGCGCAGAGTGGCAACTTGGGCAGAAGTGAGTCTGGGGGCGCTGCTCCGGCCCGCCCCCCACCCTGACTCACTCTGTTCTCAGCAGTGGCAGCTGGTGCTTTAGGACTCGCCCCCCTTTCCGCCCCCCAGAACTGCCGGCGGGCTGGGCCCCCACCCGCCCATCCTTGACCCCACCCGGCCTGCCCCTGCCTAGAATGGCGTTGTCATGGTGATGGCTGCCTGGGTGGGGGGGCTCTGACTTTGCATCTCCAGCCCCTTCCCCCTTCAGCTCCCCTTTTCCAAATCTCCCTGTTCCCATGGCAACAGATTCTCCAAATATCTGTCCCCACCTGGAGCCGGCCGAGGGAGGGGCCCCCAGCACCACCTCCGCGGTGGCCCTGCCATCAGAACTCCCTCCCCACCACAGGCTGTCTCTGCCACACCCCCCGCCCCGGGCTCCCCCGCGCCTCTCTGGGGACCAGAGAACACGTGTGTCAGCAGCCTCAGCTGAGAAACCCCAGCCTCCACCCTCGGGGGTCCCAGCAGTCCAGGTCCCGGCTCTTACCTTGGCACTGCAGGCCCTGTTTTCCAATTCCCCTGGAAGAGCAAGGACCTGAGGTCAGCGCAGGGAAGGGTGGACCCTCCCACCTCTGAGAGCCATTGGCAGTCTGAGGTCTTGGCCTCCGACCTGCAGTTCTGGGCCCAGGTAGCTGAGCCCCAGCCGCCTCCCCTTCTAGAAGCCAGAAATTCTGGTCCAGCCCCTCCTCCTTCAGACCCGGGATTCCAGCCCCCGCCCCTCCTCGCTCAGACCCAGGGGTCCGGACCCTAGGTTCCCACCCTCCTGGAACCCTGGAGTCGGGGCTGCAGCCCCTCTGTGCTGCTCCCTCGGAGGTCTGTGTGACACAAGTCTGCACCTCCAGTCCCCTCCTCTCTCGGCCCCCAGCCCCTTCCCTCACCAGATGAAGTCGGTACAGTGGCTGCAGAAGGTTGGCTGCTTGAAGAAGCGAGCGGTGAACTTGTGGCTCTTGACTTCGTGGACAACCTTCTGCCTCAGGGCCCCCTTTCTGCAAAACAGGGGTCGGGGTCCCCCCTCTGAATCGCCTCCGCCGGGGCCCAGACCCGCCATGGCCCCAGGAATGCAGCAGGGACCAGGACCCTGCCTTTCTGGGGAAACAGGTGTACTGGAGAGGAGCGGGGACTCGGGAGATCCCGAGGTGGGCAGGAGAGGGGCGAGGCACCGCCGGGTGCGCAGCGCCGGCAGGAGCGGCACCCCCGCCGGCCCCGCCTGGGGCAGCGGGCGGGTGCGGGAGAGCAGAGCCCGGGCGCCGAGGAGCCGGAGGCACGGGCGGCGGCGGGAGCTTGGGCTCGGCACCTGCTGAAATGTGGGAGCCCCGGGTGGGGGGAGGCGTTGCCATGGCGACCGAGGGGCGGGGTTTCTGCTTAAAGGCGCCCCCCTCCCTGAGACATGGGTCGAATGCCCTCCCTCTCCCCTACACGTGCACACACCCACTCCGAGAATTGGCTGCGGGGAGCGGGCATTCTCTAAGCCTTGTCCCCGACAATCTGTTATCCTGATCGGCTCCCTTTTTCTTCCCCACCCAGTTGCCTTGGTGTGTCCCGTTCGCCCCCTGCATCTCCCCTGGGGTCTCTGTCTTTCTGACGGTGTCACTCTGTGTCAATCAACAAACTTTCTGCTTAGTGCTGAGAATCCAATGGTGGACAGAGATTTGGTGTATTACTTTCCCTGATGCTACTGGAGTCTCTTTTCCCACGATCTGTGATTTTTTTTTTTTTTCCTCTCTCTGGAAGCGTCTCTTCCTCTTGACTTTGTCTCTTTCCTTCTATTCGTGAAGATTCTTATTCTCAATTTTCTCTCACTTTCTCCCCTCCCTCTCTCTCTCTCCCCCTTTCTCCCTAGATCTGTTTTCCTTTCCCTGTCTGAGAACGTCTGTTCCCATTTCTCTCTTTCTTGGGCTGTGTGTCTCCATCAATGCCTGTCACCTCTCTGGGTCTGAGTGTTAGGAGGATCAATCTCTGCCCCTCTCTCCGACTGTTCTTGCCTCTCTTCTCTCTCCCACGTCCCTGTCTTTATACCTGCTTGTCTGTTTCTCTTTATGGCTAATCTGTTGGGCTTGCCTCTTTCTCCTCAATCTGTGGTTTAATATGTTTCTCTTTGCCTGTCCTTCTCTGGTTCTGTCAATCTCTCTGTCGCTAGGGAAAACCTCTGAATATTTGCCTCTGTCTCTCCTCCCTGTATCTCTTTGTGATTCAGCGTCTCTCCATTTTCTCTTCTCTGTCCCTTTCCCTCTGATCCACTAGTTGTCCCTCTGGCCCTGTGACTCTGTTCCTGGGGCTCACTCCTCTGTAGCTCCCTGGGAATCAATGTCCTGGAGGTTGCTTCTCCATGTCTCTGGCTCTGGTCATCTTGATCTCTGGGGTTGGTTCCTCTCCACCTGTGTCTCCCTGAGTGATTCCATCTCTGGGGTTCTCCCCCGTCGTTTCCCTAGGACTATTCATCTCTGGGGGTCGCCCCCGGCCCCAGTACTCTGTCTCTGGGGGTCGCCCCGCCCACCACTCCCGAGCGTCCAGCCCCGGGACTCTCCGTCTCTGGGGTCGCTCCCCGAGTCTCCCTGGGAGTCCGTGCACCCCGGTTGCCGGCTGCGTGCATCCTCCCCGCTCCCCCTCCGCTGGGCGGTGTCCTCCACTCGCGCGCGCTTCCGGGGTCGGGGCACGCGGAGGCCGCACTGTTGCCAGGACAACCAAGGCCCGCCCCGGGCTGCGGGCGCAGTGCACCCTGGGACCTGCAGTCCGCGTCGAGCTCAGGCAGAGCCCGGGCGCGGCCCGGACCTTCCTTTCCCGGCAAGCCGCGCGCGGTGGGCGTGGCCGCGCGGTGGGCGGGGTCCCGCGCCCGGGGTCCCTCAGGCGCCGCCGCCGGGTGCTGAGCGCTCCCTCTGGAGGCGTGGGTCCTCTGCCCTCGCCCCAGCTCCAGGATTTCGGCTGGCAGACCCTGGAGACTGGACTAGGAGCCCCTCCGCCTTCTAGGCCAGCGGCCTCGGCCCTTTCCCGAGTGCCCAACGCTTTCTCCGCCCCCGTGGTGATGGTGATAGCTATTCTTTCTGGTGCCTTCCGGAGGCCGGGGCCCGGGAGGGGAACGAGAAGCCCTCTGAGAAGGCGGCTGGGTGCAGGTCGGACTCCCGCAGAGATGAAGCGGCTTTACATTACCCAAAAGGAATGTGCCCTAGTTGGCCCTACCCCGCCTTCTTCCAAACTTTTCAGTATCACTTCCTAATTGTTTTTGCAGGTGTAAGGGCACAAAGGAGGTTGCGTGATTTTGGAGTTTTCCTAGATATTGTCCTCAGTTTGGGGAACCAGGACCTGTGGGACAGAGGTTCACGGCAGGAGTAATACACTCAATCAGGGTGTGTGGTCAGGCGCACCCAGCAGATAAGACCACGGAGCTGATGATAGCAGGAATGTTGGCAGGCTCAGAACCTGAAGGCCTTGAATGCCACTGAGGGTTTTTGATAGCACCTGTAGGCACGTGGGGTGAGATGTGGAAGGACTTCAACAGGAGAGGGCAGGATCACCTATGGATGTTGGGAAATTCTCTGAGGCTAGGGAAGGCCAGAGGTAAGATGGTCAAGGAGGCTGGGGCAGTAGCTCAGGTGGGGAACAGATGTAAATGGTACTTAGAAGGAATAGAGAGTGTTTTAGACCAGGTGCTTGGGTTCTCAGCTCTGAGAGTCTGTGGCTGGGCAGGGAACCTGGGAGGAAGAGTTGATGCTGGAGAAAAGATGCTGCACTCAGTGGGACACTGTGTTTCTGAGGTGCTCAAGGGACACCAAGGAAGGGAAAATCTTGTTCATTTGTAATCCCATCCAGCCCTCCTGGCTTGGGGAGGAATCCAGTAGACCCAGATTCTGCTAGTGTTAGCTTTGTTTGTTTTGGCAGGGGAGAGGGTGCTGGGGGTTGAACCCAGAAGTGCCTTACCACTGAGCCACATCCCAGCCCTTTTTATTTTTTGAGACAGGGTCTCACTAACTTGCTTAGGGCCTTGCTAAGTTGCCCAGGCTGGCCTTGAACTTGTGATCCTCCTGCATGTAGTTGCTGGGATTAAAACACCCTGCACAGCTAGGTTTTTCGGATGTGGCCAGGATCATCTTGGCTCCAACCTCCTCCTCCATCAGACTGAGAAATCTGTCTGGACCTCACCACTCTCCTGGAGTCCTCCCCAGAAATAAAGAAAGCACAAGTTCTCCTTTTATCTTTATATTGAGATTTTTATAAAGAACATTATGGATGTGGGAGTGGGGAAGGGACAAGGCTTCTATGACTGACAGCACAAGCTATTGGAACCAAAAGCTCCAGGGAATTAAAAAAAATAAAATATATATATTTATACATTTATATATCACATTATGCATGTGAGTCCCAGAGAAGCAGGAAGCAGCAGCAAGAAGCATCTAGCACACAGAAACACACGTGCACATGCACCACACTCAAGCAATGCCATCCCTCTGGCTATGGCAGCAGCAATCCCCATTCCCCACCCACCCAAAAAGAAAAGAAAGCTGAAAAGAAACTTTGATCTGGAAGAATAGGGCTACCAGTAATTTCTGCCCTCATGACCAGGAAAAATTAAAAAAAAAAAAAAAAAAAAGAAAAGAAAAACCCAGGCATATGTTGCCTTTAAGGCTGGCAGTGGCCATTTTATTCCCATCCCTGCCAAGGCAGGACATGTTATTTTTAACACTGAGGACCACATCACTGCCCCTCACAAATACGTCAGATGGTCATCTTCAAGACCATGTGGTTCTTGCCAGTTTTTTTCTTTTTAATAGTCCAGAATAATTAGGATAAAAGGCATCTGCACCTCTTGCTGCCTTTAAGACGGCCTTGGGGCAGTGGGATTTTAGTAAGCCTGGCAACAATTCTGCAGTCAACCTTGGCAAGACTGAGTGCCAGGCAGGGCCTAGGGACCCATGGTCTGTGCTTAAAGCCTCCCGCCCACTAGGAATTATTTACCTCCAGAGATTTTTTTTTTTTACTTTAAAGGGGAGGTGCACTGTACACCCTCCTCCACTGGGAGAATGGGGGGCTGGTGCCTAGCTACCTACCCTCACCCCCCCACCAACACACAAATACACAAGAACTAAGGCACAGCTAGGGCGGGCAGGCATGCTTTGGCAATGAGGCCCCTCATGAGGCCAGGCATGAACAGCTGAAGTGAAGGGTGTGGGGTGTGTGGAGCTCAGCACCTTTGGAGGTGGGGTGGAGGGAGACAGAAAGGTCTCAGGGCTCCCGAAGGAGGAGGAAGAGGTGACTAGGAAACAGGCTACAGGAAAAACCAGAGGTGAGAAGAGGCAGAGGGGGACTGGGGAGAAACAGTTGGGGGCAAAACACAATGTGGGCAAGCAAACAAAACAGGAAGGAAAGGAAGGGAGACAGCAAGAGGAAAGGGAAGAAAAGCTGGAGAAGCATGAAGAAAATAGAGAGGGAAGAAGGACTCAGAGGAAAAAGAACCAACTGCAGACGCTGATGGGAAGAATGAAGAGGTTGGAAGGAGACCGGGAGCCCTTTGTGAGTCTCAGACCTTGACAAACACCAGGCGGGCAGAGTACACCAGGTCAGCCACATACGCCAACAGGTTGATGGCTGTCAAGATGGCCACAGCCAGTCGGCGGTCCCAGTAACACACAGAGTGGGGGTGACGGACAGCACAGCCCCCATCCCTCGACCGCTGGGAATGGCCACCATACCTCTCGTCGAACTGGTACAGAGGCCAGAGAACCAGGGCAGTGGCATACAGGATGACAGACAGCAGGGCCAGACCTGACAGGAAGCTGGGGAAGGGGATGGGCAGCATATTGGTACAGTCCCCCAGGTTCAGTAAGATGGCTACAGCTGCCAGGATGAAGCAAATGGCATATACTGCCACACACCACTCCAGGGCCGGCTTCTGCTGGTACAGGGAGGGGCTGCTGATGAAGGCGAAGATGATGCAGGCTACAAAGGTCTCTAGCACCTTGAGCAGCCCTGGCACGGTGGCCATGTATCCTGTGATCTCACCAGGCCTTGCCCGGGTCCAGGCTACTTCAGTGGCATAAGCCACACACGCGATGCAGGAGAAAGCGGTGGCTGCGATGGCGTGGTCCCGGGTACGACCGTGAGACAGGAACTGCACGTAGGTGGTGGGGTAGATGATGGAGGACGACAGGCAGAAGAGGGCCGCGTAGCAGGCGAAGGTGATCGGGAAGTTACGCCAAGACAGGGGGAAGCGGGACTGAAGCCCACCTAACTCCACGATGAGGATGATGAGGGTCACGGAGAAGCAGAAGCACCAGGTGAACATGGACCAGTTACCCATGGGGCCCATCCAGGCACCCACACTGGCCACCAGTGAGAAGGCCACACAGGTGGACAACAGCTGCAACAGGCGCAGGAGGCCCAGGGGCTGGGTCAGTGCGCGAGGGGACCCCACAATCGTTGAAGACCCCAGGCCTGAGGACGTTGTGGTAGTTGTGATGGTCGTGCGGGTCACCGTCACCGCCATGGCTGCAAAAGGCAAAAGACAATGTCTCAGTGAAGTCCCACACAAAGAAATCCAGTGGCCCAGCCCTCATTTGTCCTAGGACAAATTATTCTAGGACATGGGGCTTTCAGTGTGCAAAACAGGACAGTCCCAGGCATATAAGAATGAATTGGTCACCCTGGTTCTTGGCTCAGACTACCTCACCCAAGTCAGAACCCAGAATTCTGGGTCTCTGTATTTCTCCTGCCCCCTCCAGACACTTAAAACTCCTTTCCTCCTTACAGATGGGACTCAGCGACCAGCAACCCAGCCACTTAACATTTTGAATTCTTCTAGATTAAAATAGGAAGACAAGAGGCCTATCTTGCAGGCTCCAAAATCCCCTCTGAAGTTCCTCCTTATGGAGACTGAAGGCTGTACACTCTAGCCCCTATAAACAAGCTTCCTTCTTTTATGAACTAATAGCCACTCAGACATTTCCGGGTCCTACTTATCCAAGAGTTCAACCTCCACGTGCTGTGTTCTCACATGTCTGATCAGAGCTCCAACCTCCCACCTTGATGGTCTTACAAGCTTCTGGAAGGGGGTGTAAACTGCTGCTCCCACCTCTCTCTGCAGAGGTCAGGAATCAGATTTAGACCTAGAGTACTAAAAACCAAGGAAGGCTAAGTTTTCTCCTTTGTTCCCTCACACTGAGTGTCCCCTCCCCCAGGAGCCCCCAAGTTCTGGGAAACTCAGCTGCTCCCATTCCCCTCACCCCACCCCAGCTCCTCGCACTGGAGTCCCTAGCCTCCACCGGTCAATCACTCAGCCCTCAGTCTCAGGTGAGTCACATTCTAGAGACACCTTTCTCCCCACTTCCAAATTATACATCTCCCACGCCTCATCCTAAAGGCCCTCAGGTATCAGGACCAGACGCTCAGACCCTTCCTCAGGATGCAAAAATGTCTAGTCTCAGCTGACATCCCTAAAAATATCTGGACGTGACTCTCAGCCAAAAAACTTTCCTCTCTCCAGTGTCAGGCTCACAGCAGAACAAGAGCCAGGCCTTACCTCTCCAGAGGCCTGTCCCAAACAGACACAGAACACTCTACTTCCCCCACGGATGCCTGAGGCCCGATTCCTTGGGAGCTTCAGGTCTCTCTTCTCTCAGATCGAGGTCTGGACTCCAACCTTCCTCCCTCAGGCCCCAGGCTCCTCCCTCAGACCCAGGTGGTTAGGACCTCAGGGCACTCACCTGCGGTCTTAGCTGAGCGGGCCAAAGAGAAAGATCCGGCAATGAAGGCGATTCAGTCGTACACCTGGAGAAGACTGGTCGGCGCCCCTGGAGCGGAGAGAGGCCCTCTGGATCAGCTCACGGCGGGCTGACCTGGCTCCTCCCCCCAGCGCCCAAGCGGCCAGCGCGGGCCATGGACTCCTCAGCCTCCGCGCGCCTCCGGGTCGGGGCCGGGACTTGGCTCCCAGCCCGACGCGTCGAGGAGTTGACCCTAGAGAAACACCGCCCCTTCTTCCTCCCCAGATACAAACTGCGGGCGGGAGTGAAGAGAAACAGGCGAAGGAGCACGGCCCGCGGCCAGCGAGGGGCGTGTGCGATCTTAACCCTGCCCTGGCCAGGGAAGTACGCGGCGCGGCGCGAGGCGGGAGGCCGGAGGCCCTGGGCGGTGGCTGCGGGGGCGGGCTGCCCAGCCGCGCGCGACGTCTCCGCGCCTTATAAGGGCTTCAAGTCGGTGCAGCCATCTGGAATGTGGCGCGGACCGAGAGGCGGTGCCGGGACCCCAGCCCCGCACTGGCCAGCGCTGTGCCCACCCCTCGCCCGCTGTCAGGGGAGGGGCGCCCCGACCCCCAGGTCCTAGCAGGGATGGCAGGCCGAATTTCTGGGTTCCAAAAGTGTGAGCTCTGTAAGTACGGGCCAGGGACCTAGACCTCCATGAAGGAGTACTAAGCTGGGATCCCAGACGCCCGGCTTCACCTTGCGGAGGCCCCCTGGCTCCAGGCCGGAAATCTGGCACAGGATGCCCGGAAATCAGTAGCCACACATTCATGAACGCAGGTCCCCGGCGAGGGCTCACCTAGCGGGCACCTGGGAGGTGCCACGTGGATGGAGTCAGCCACCTCCAGCTCCCCAGACCCAGCCAGGACCTGTTAGCAGGAAGTCGTGACTAGCCGCACCCCCCTAGCTCCTGAAGGCTGGTACTGCCCAGCCACCCACCGGAGGATGAAGGAGGAGCGACGTAACTCACTCACTCCTCGTGGAAGGTGGGTCTGCAGGGCGGCGGGGAGGGGGATCCTGCGGAGAGGTGGGGGTCCCCCCGCCCTGAAGGCCCCAGCAGCTGCCTGAGGTCAGAGCTCGGGAATGCAAAGCCGCAGACTGCAGCTGGGAGAGGAAACGCCCCTTCGGGCTTCCACGCGGAGGACACCCCAGCCACACCCAGCACCTCGGCGCCCTCCTCTCCATTCCAGGCGCCACACCCATCTCTCCCTAGACACCGGGGCCGCCCGAACCCCGAATCGGCCTTTCTCCACCCCAGGAGCTAGACAGCCTTGTGCTTTCCTGGCCTCCCTGGCCGGACCGCAGCCCCCGCCTTGCAAGGAAGCACAAAGTTCGACCCCGGGAGGGAGAGGATCAGAAATTTTGAAGTACAGCCACTTTCCAAACCCAGGAGTCCCAGCCCCAAGTCCCTCCCCTCTTCCTCTCCTGAGCACCTCGCACACCAGATTCCAGCCCAGCCAGACACCTGGGAGGCCCAGCTGGTGTCCACGCCCTCAGGCCCAGGGGTCCCGGCACCACTCCTCCTCCAGTCCACAGCCCTCCTCCCTCAGACCCAGGGTCCAGGCCCCAGCTCTTCTCTTTCAGTCCAGGTTCTCAACCCTCTACTCCGCAGAATCCTGGAATCTTGGTCCAGCCCCAGTCTTTCTAGGGACGTAGACGTTGTGAATCACAGCCCATTCCTCCCTCTGGACCCAAGGATATTGAACCGCTGCTCCCGCCCTCTGGGTCCCTCAGCCTCACCTCTTCGGTCAGCGGCGGTTGCGGCTGAAGCAAGCGCGACAGCTGCAGACCAGAAGGGTCTGCGAGCTGGGGAGGGTTGGCGGGCTGGGGAGAGAGCGCGGGCGGGGCCGGGGGCGGGCCGCGGGCAGCGGCCAGGCTAGCGGCCGGGGCAGTAGAAAGGGACTTCCCCAAGCTGGGGCTATCCCCTGCCCGCCCTGAGGGCGGGGCCAAGATCACACCACGCCCCTCCTGAGCTGAAGCTTGTAGCGGAGCTCGGGCTCTACCAGTAAGCCCAGTGGAGAACTGAGGTCACCGTTGCCATGGTGACAAAACAGGAAGACACAACAGCTGGCGGAGTGGGGGCTCCTGGGGGATGCCTTCCCGACACAGCCCAGAGAAGTCTCAGGATAGGCCGGGAAAGGCTGTTTCCATAGAAACCCACATGTTTGTGGTTTGTTTAGAACAGAGCCCCCCAACTCAGGTCCCCACTCCAGCCTCATCTCACTCAATTGTGCCTCTCCCTTCATGTCTCCCCCGTCCCCCCCCCCCGCCTCCTTGTCTGCTCCAGTCCGCCGCTCTGCTAATACAGACGAAACCTTAGCTACCTGGGTTGCAACGGATTGGGGAACCAGACCCCTGGGTTGAATAGGATCTGCGTGCTAGGGTCTCTGTCTCCCAAAAAGAAGATGGAGTTGAGGGTGCCAATCCTAGGCTCTACATGAAGTCCTGGCTGGCTAGAATCCCTGACTCCTGGGTTCCTACGAAGGAGTGGAGGCTAGATTCCTGTATTTAAGGATCTTGGGAAGGGGGTCCCTTAAACCACATTTACACTGGTATCTGCGGTGTAAGGACAGGGTGGGAGGGGGTCAGACTCCTGGGTCTCAGATATCACAGTCAATAGGGGTGGAAGGGTGTTGTAGCAAAATTCCTGGACCCCATGCAGTAGGAGTTTGGGGTACGGATTACTGGGTTCCACATGCTGCCTAAACTGGCGGGCCAGGTTTCTGACTGAAAAGAGCAATCTGAATTCAGACTCCCAGGGTTTTAGGAGCAGAAGGGGTTAAAAGAGAGCCTTCTGGGCCTGGAAAGATATTTTTGGCCTGCATTCCCGGCTCCTGGACAGGCAGGGACTCGAGTCTTAATGAGGACACGGCTGGGTCTGGGGGCTCTGGATTCCGGGTTCTGCCAGAGGGAGGGAACCAGTGGATCAAGGTGTCGGGGGCCCAGAACAGAGAAGGGCTGCAGGGCTCATTTTTTTAGGGGCGGCTCTGCGGCCCTGAAACGGACTGACAGCCCAGAAAGAAAAGGGAGCTGAAGGTCGGGGTGCCCCGAGGAGGGGCTGGGCCCCCGGGGAGGGGCTGGGCGAAGACCCAGACGCCCGGTTCCCTCCCTCCTGGCCGCGCTCACTCACCGCGCTCTGCAGCGGTCCCGGGCGCGGCCCAGTTCGGCTGCAGCTGGGCGGGGCCTGATGGCGACTGCGGAGGCTTCCCGACGCTCAGTTAACCGCAGCTTCCTCCGCTGCTGCCGCTGGACCCCTTCCGGGGGACGACGCGCGCGTGGCGGAGGGAGGGGTCCAAAGGGCGTGGGAGCTAGGTGTACCCGCCTGCCTGCCCTACGGAGGAGGGAGGGGCTGGTGGGGGACCAGGCTGCTAGCTCTGCAGGGGTGGGGGCAGAGATGGGAGGAAAGGAGAGCCTGTGAGCTCGGTTTTGTGCCCCCGCAGAGTGAGGGGGGTACAGACCCTTAGTCATTCTGTGTCCTCCGTCGGGGAGGGGTTTGCTTGTTTGTTTGTTTGGCTGCACTGGGCATCGATACAGGGCTTCCCTCGTGCTTGCTAAGTGCTCTGCCTCTGAGCTATATCTCCCACCTCTCTTCATTTTGAGACAGGGTCCTGCTAAATTGCCCTGGCTGGTCCCTAGTCTCGGGGATTACAGGCATGGGCTACAGCAACCAGCAGGGGAAGGCTTTTACTTTGGGGGTGAGGTGACCGGGAGGGGTTTTTACTGCTCCCAGTATCTGGCCTTGTCTAAAAAGGGTGGGCCTGTCTATTGATAGAAGTCAGCTGGCTAAGGTTGGTGGCCCACCCTAGCCATGGGCTCAGGAGTCTACTGAGCAAGCACTGGGGAGGCTAGTGGAAGTCTGACTGGGAGCCACAGAGCAGCCTCTGACCTAGCAGATGACATAATAGCATTCCCTGTGACACTTTCTGTTTGGGGGAGAGTTCGCCTGGGATACAGATTTTACTCCATTTTTCACTTCTAGAGCTTCTAACACAAAACATGTGGGTTTTATTTCATACACCAAAAGTCAAGTTTCTGTTAAATTTTATACACCAGCACCAACTGGGCAACCAGTGTTGTAATTCCCTCCCAGCACTGCCCTACGGCTGATGGCTCTGTCCTACCAGGCTTCCCCCACTAGATGCACATATGGGGCCTGGGCCTCCCATGGCTCCGAACACTGCTGTATCAGGAACCCCAGGACCTCCTTCTTGGGTTTGATGATTTGCTAGAAGGGCACATAGAATTTGGGAAGGCACTGGTATATTTTAAAGGACATATTTTGTGTATCACAGTCTCATACAGATGTACCATACTTTGGGCCCTTTTGACATTTGTTCAGTCACCCATGAATATTTACGAGAATCTCCTGTGTTGGAACAAAGCAGGCTAAAAAGTGCCCACTCCCCTGGAGGACATCTTCCCTTTTCACCAGTGACACAGGGGTCAAGATGAAATCACATCTTTATCTGGAGAGAATGTTCTTACTGGCCTCCGGCTCTAGGGTTCCCAATGTCTTCCCTGAGGTGCACACTGGCAGTCTCCTGGGACTGATCACCTCCCCTGTATCTGTTCCTTCCTGGTTTGGGGGTCTTATCAGCACAGTATCATCAGAGCAGCTGACCAGAAAGCTGTCCTGAAGGTTTTGAAAAACCTGATCTCCTGGGGAGTCCATTTGGAAGTGACTGGAAGAAAGAATTCCACCTTTAGAACTGCCATTATCCCAGTTAGCTTCCTAGGGCACCAGCACACACGGATCACAGTCTTTTCCTCTTCTTGTCTTCTTTTTTCATGGTACTGGGGATTGAACTCACACATACTGACTAAACACTCAGGGTCACTCCAGGTGAACTGGGCTGCACAAAATAATCACTCAGAGACAAAGAAATGCCTTTCTCTCTGGGTCCTGTGATGGCTCCTCCAACCTTAGGGGTCCATGGAAAGAGAGAGAGGAGCATGTGCTGAACCCTTTTATGGGAAAGGGTCAGGTTTCAGGGGGTTGAGTCTAGCTTCCTGATGTCTGCATCTAGGGAGGCCACGCCCATCTCAGGAGCTATGTGGGGATCCTGTTAGAGCCAGGCCCATCCAAACAGAGGGCAACGTGCTTAATGCCCATAGTTCACACACACACACACACACAGCCCAGGGCTGGCTTGCCACATCTCCACATTCCCATCACTCAGGGCTAAGGGACGCTTGGTTCCTCCTATGTGGCAGCTCCCGACACTGGGCAAGCACTCTACCACCGAACTACAGCCCCAGCTCTCTTTTAAAATCTTACTTTGAACAAGGCAGGGGTGGCACACACCTATAATCCCAGCCACACAGGAGGCTGAAGCAGGAGGATTGTAGATTCAAAGCCATCCACAGCAACTTAAGACCCTCAGCAATTAGCAAGTTACTATCTCGGCTGGGTGTGGTGCACACGCCTGTGATCTCTGTCTCAAATAAAAAATAAAAAGGGCTGGGGATGTGGCTCGGTGGTTAATCACCCTTGTGTTCAATACACACACACACACAAATTTCTTTGACTTTGAGACAAGGTGATGCTAAGTTGACCAAGAGGACCTCCAACTTGAGATCCTCCTCCTTCAGCCTCCTGAGTAGCTGAGGTTGCAGCTGTGTGCTACTGTGCCTGGCAAATTATCATAATCTGTGTGGTTTAAAACAATAGAAAACATTAATCTCTCCAAGTTCTGCCCCTGAACCAGGGCTCCCACCCTCTTCTGGCTTCTGCAGGCCTCCCTGCCTCCATCTCCACATTGCTCTCTCCTGGGTGTCTGGTCAAATCCCCCTCTCTCTCATCATGATAGCTATCACTGTGTTACGGCTTAGCTCTTCAGTGAGCCCTAAAGACCCTGTTGTTGAAGGCTTGGTCCTCAGCTGACGGTGCTGTTGGGTGGTGGAACCTGTAGGACCCTGGGCCCGCCTCTCTTATCTTGCTCCCTGGCCTCCACCAGATGAGCATCTGTCCTCTATTGCGTGCTCCCTGCCGTGATGTTCTGCCTCACCGTGGGCCCAAAAGCCATGGAGTCAATGAGCCAAAATAAATGTTTCCTCCTTGTAAAACTGATTGCCTCGGCAAGATGGCAGCCAGCACAGGCTTGGACAATTTATGAAAACCCAATATATAGCCTTAAAATAGAACACGGACCTAAATACCTAGAAGCACCCCCTTTGTAAGAGTTGTAATGAAAATTAATATGAATGGAGTAAAGAGTTCTAATGGATTGGAGGACCCAAGAGCCATATCAGTGCTAGCAAAATGGCAGCATTCACATAGCATCAAAGTTGTTCTGTAAGAGCGGTGGCACTTGATGATGTCATAAAAAGAAAACATGGAACTCCCTCAGCCACTGGAAGGACAGTGTTACTTCAATTAATTTAAATAAATAAATAAATGGGGGCTGGGGATGTGGCTCAAGTGGTAGCGTGCTCGCCTAGCATGCATGAGGCACTGGGTTCGATTCTCAGCACCACATAAAAAATAAAATAAAAGATATTGTGTCCACTTAAAACTAAAAAATAAATATTTGGGCTGGGGAACGTGGCTCAAGCGGTAGTGCGCTCTCCTAGCATGCGCGGGGCGCTGGGTTCAATCCCCAGCACCACATACAAATAAAGATGTTGTGTCCACCGAAAACTAAAAAAATAAATATTAAAAAAAATTCTCTCTCTCTCTCTCTCTCTCTTTTAAAAAGAATAAAAAACAAAAATAAATAAACAAACAAGCTCTCCCCCCATTTGACTTAAGCAGTCTTCATTTCCACCATGGTGAATTTTCTAGATACCTCTTGTAGACCTCAAAGTACTGGAAAGGAAGGAAGCTCCCAGGGCCCAGGATGTGGACATACCTTTGGGGCCGCCATTCAGCTCCTTCTTCCACCATCCTGCGGGCAGGCAAACTGCTTCTGTTTCCCGTGTGCTGTGGTAGAGCGGCCCTGTTAGATGCCCAGGGCTGAGTGGATTCCATCCCCTAAGGTGATCACGTCTGGAAGAGCAGCTGCATTTGGAGCTGCCCGGATGGTGTCCTGAGCCCTGTGAAGGGGGACCCTCTCTGTCCACATTTCAGCTTTTCCCAGGGAGGTTGGGTTTCTCGGGATGGGGGAGCCTCTGCACCCAGCGCCCGGCAGAAGGAGGAAGACTCCTGCTAGAGCTACCCGACAGTCTCCATCACCACCGGCTCCAAATCCTCTTGTTCTCTGCCCTCTGGCCTTTCTCAGGCAAACTCTCCTATGAGAGCGCCCCCCACCCCACCCGGTGCCCTGGATGGAACCCAGCCTTGCACCTGCTAGACAGGCACTTTCCATGAGCCCCACTCCTCCCCCACACTTGGGCTTTCGCTCCCTCCTCCCCTTGCCTTTATTGAGAGGTAGCCCCTAAGCTGTTTTCTGGCGATAATACCTTTCTGCCGTCTGTGGGCCTCTTGGCCACTTGGCGTCACGGGCTTCCCACTTGCTGTGCCCTGGATCCGTCCTACAGGTGGCCATGAGGTTTGGAATCCCTCTGTCTTCCGAGTGGATGGCTGGCCTTGGCCATGGCAGCCTCGTCTGTGGAGCCGCGTGCTGTAGGAAGAGCTTCCTATTTCTTTTTGCCCCACGATGTGAAAGTATTTGGAGCCACTGACTTGAAGACCTGCAGCACTGACTGCCCTCCCTGAGGCAGACCCCCCCCTCCGTTATCCACGGCTCTCCTGCCCACGGCTTCCCCTTCCATCTCGGAACTCCCACTAGGCCTTTCCTTCCCCAGGAGAAACCCAGTTCTCCAGCCTTTCTCCTTTCATCCTTGTTTAGATGTGACTGCACATCCAATTTCAGTCGCACTGTGGCCACCTCAGGTCCCCAACACTACTGTGCCCCCTGTGTTGGTACTGCCCCAGTCCTGGAGAAGAAAAGGCCGTGCTGTGCTGACCTCAGCTGTTCAGCACGGCTGCAGAAAGGCCCAAGGCGGAGGCAAGTCACCAACTCCTGGGCTCCAGTGATTCCCCACCTCCTCCCCCTACGTGCTGGGTCTATAGGCTTGGGACATGAAGACTGCCTTTGATTACCAAGTTCAAATAGGCCCTCATCACCACCCACAGCCGCATCGCAGTCCTCATGAAGATCTCTCTACTCCTCCGCTTCCTGTACGGCAAGAACAGGTGGGGGCTGCAGTTATTTGTTTGCTTCGTGCTGGGGATGGAACCCAGGGCCTTGCTCACTCCAAGCAAGTGCCTCACCAGTGAGCCTCGCCGCAGGCCAGCTGGAGCATCCTTGGCCCAAATCAGAAATCCCCTCCAAATACAAAAACTTTTCGAGTACTGAAATGACACCACGGGTAGAAAATTTCATACCATGAAATTTTGTTTCATGCACAAAGTTATTGAAAGTGTTGTAGAAGGGCTGGGGCTGGGGCTCAGTGGTGGGGGGCTTACCCAGCACGTGTGAGGCACTGGGTTCGAGCCCCATAACCACATAAAAATAAATAAATAAATAAAGGCATCGTGTGCAGGTACAACCGAAAATATATTTTAAAACAGTATTATGTAAAATTACCCTTCAGGCTCCGTGTACAAAAATTTCATGTTTAGCCTTGGGTCCCGTCGTCAAGATAGTCTGGTGTACGTGACTATTCCAAAATCTGAAAAAAAATCTGATTCTCCAAACACATCTGGTCCCAAGCATTCTGGATAAGGGACACTCAGTTTGCACCCTATTTTCATTCTCCTCAACCTTTGGCACTCTCTCTTCCCCCTGAGCTCCCTCCAGGTCTTTAAATAGAAAGCAGAAGCTCTTTCGGGGAAGCTCTTCACTTCCCCATTCTGAAACCACAGACCTCCGTGCCCAGCCAGGGCTGTTCTCCCCTAATAATAAAGAAACTCTTTGCATCTCATGCCAACCTTCTTTTCAACTTTTGACTCCTCTTTTTGAGAATGCTTAGTTTCAAACTCAGCCCCACCCCATTGTGCGTGTGTGTGTGTGTGTGTGTGTGTGTGTGTGTGTGGGTGTGTGTAGGGGTGCTCTACCATTGAGCCACATCCCCAGCTCCGTATTTTTATTTTGAGCCTGGGTCTCCCTGAGCTGCCCAGGCTGGCGTCCGACTGCCTCACCCCTCAGTCACTTGGGGTCACAGGCCTGGGTGCCCCCGCCCCAGCAGGCCCCACCTCATTCTTTTTATGGCCACATCCTGGTCCCTCTTAGCACACTCCCTGCCTAGCACAGAGCATCAATGATCTATTGCTCGGTAAACAACACAAGGCACACTCAGTGGCTTAAAACCACACAGAATGTCTTGCCTCACCGTCTTCTTATCTCACCATTTCTGCATTTCACCGTTTTGGAGCTGGGCTCTCTGCAAGACAGGAATCGGGGCTTGGTCTGGGAGTGGGTTTTCATCCGGAGGCTGAGCTGGGGCAGGATCTGCTTCCACACTTGCTCATGTGCTGGTAGGATTTACCTCCCTGTGACTTTCGGGCTCAGGAGATGTTAGGTCGGTGGCCGCGACTTAGCACAAAGCAGCCTGAGCTGGGGAAAGGAACATCTATCAGGTGCCCAGCTGCCGGTGGAAACCCCTGTCAATCAGCGAGATCTCCTGACTCATGCCTGTCAATCATCAGGACCCCCTGGCCAATCCTGGAGTTCAGCCAACTCCCCTGACCAACTCCAATGAGACCAGGGACCCTAAAAACACTTTTCCTGTCCCCAAGCCCTTCTATTCCTGCTGTAAGCCCCATAAAAGTCAGTCCAGTCAAGTTGCCACACGGTTTCTCCTCAGACCCTTCCCCTGTCCACTCTGTGGGTCTGATCGAGTTCCGCCCGGCAGTGATATCTCAATAAAGCCCCGTGTGGCAGCCTTTTTAAATCTGCCTCCTTTGGTGGCTGCCCGGCTCCCCTGATCTGACAGGAGACTTTCTCCTTCAGCCAGCAATGAGAGGCTGGGCGAGGGGCTAGTGAGGAATCCTAGGTAGTGCTCCCCCCTTTCTGGGGGAGGCTGAAGCCACAGACAATCAAACCCTGTGTGGTCTGTGTGTTCCCTATATACACACCTATGGTAAAGTTTATGTATAGATCAGGCAGTAAGAGATTAACAGCAATAAGTAATAATAAAATAAAACAATCCTGACAATGTACTGAGGCAAAAGGCATGTGGCTGTGGTCTCTCGGTGCGTCTTCTGTGTATAGGTGCAGTGCTGAGGATTGAACCCAGGGTGCTCTGCCACTGAGCTACATCCCCCAGAACTTTCTATTTTTTATTTTGAAACAGGTCTGGCCAAGTTGCTGAGGCTGGCCTGTGACTGGTAATCCTCCTGCCTCGGCCTCTTAGGTAGCTGGGATGGCAGACGCGTGCCCCCACACCTGTCTCTCCCTCTCAGTGTTTTACGTACGTCCTTTGTTGTAATGATGTGAAGTGATGAAGGAAGCGCTTTGAGGCTTCGCTTCGGCATATCCAGACTGCCAGCATGATGACTCTGGGACTTTGGTCCATTATGAAGCAAAATAATTGTGTTCAAAATACTTGAAACACAATCCCTCTGATACCTTGACAGTCAATCTGATAACGAAGATTGCTACCAGCGACTAAGACGAGGGTAGTGTAGACAGCACGTACAACCTGGACAAAGGGATGGTTCACTTCTCAGGCTGGGAACACTGAAACAGTGGGATCTCACCATGCTTCCCAGAATTAAACCTATCAATCGTTTATTTCTAGAATTTTCCATTTGATATTTTCAGACTGCAGCTGGGGACCATGGTGCAAACTATAAATCCAATGACTTGGGAGGCTCAGGCAGGAGGATCACATGTTTGGGAACAGCCTCAGTAACTTAGTAAGACCCTGTCTCGAAATAAAAAGTAAAAAGGCTGGGGATGTAACTGAGTGGTGGATGCCCCTTGCTTCAACCCTCCTTGCCTCAGGGTGCGTGTAGATATATAGATATTTATAGTTTATTTGTTTCAGGAAACTGAAACCTCAGAAACCTCAGGGTCAGGGACCACTGTGTTCAATTGTCTTGGCAAAGGCCCCTTCTCTGGCTGCATGTTTTGAGGTGGTATGTGTTTACGGGTGAAAATAAAGTCCCTCATCTATCCCTATTCTCAAGGTGCCCAGTTCCTCTCCCCTTCTGCTTTGACTGATTTATTTTGCATCTATCCAGAAATATCCATTGCATAATATCATGCTTTTGTATCTCTCCAGAAATATCCATGCCCATCTCTACATACCTACACAATGTGTACACTCATGTCAGCTAATACTCATAAGATACAAGGCAGTGCTGATTGGGCCATGTAACAAACACACAGATATTATTTTAAACAAATAATTCAGCAATAAGTTTAAGATACAAACATGCATGCATACGCGCAAGGAAGTCCTATCCCCCACTAAACAATGATCTCAATCTTGCTGTCAGACCTAACCCCTCCCATTAGCTTCTCCTATGTTCTTCCAGTGTTTATATGAACATAATGAAATAGAACTATAGACTTATTTTTATACACACACACAAACAACATCCTGACTCCCTGTCCTGCATCCTGCCCTGTTCTAGGACTGTATCCTGAAGGTCTCTCGGTTGCATGGACGCTGTCCCCTAATCCTCTCTTAACATGGCTGCACTAGCTGAACATACTGTGGTTCATCCCGTTTGCTCTAGATGGAGGCTTTTGGTTTGTTTCCAATCTGATAAGTACATTCAACAGGAGTTTTAGAAATCAAATAGATTTCCTTCCTCATCCCCCGAAGTGCAGCCTACGTCTTCAAAACAGAAGCCTTCAGAAGCCTATTCTGCTTAAGAACAGCAGAGACACCATCTGTGAATCCAATCTGCAGCTGAGGCCAAGGAACTTCATTTCATAGATGCAAAAGCCCCTCGGAGCTGCAGAAAGGGGGATTCCTGAGGGCCCCCTGCAGGGCTGCCATAAAAGCTTTTGCCTACCAAGGTTCTTGTCTGCAGGCCACAGATGTTGCCTCTGGTCCTGTGAAGCAGAGGAACAGCATGTGGAAGGACATTGAGGTCCCAGGAGGCTTGGGACGCTTACAGAATCAGGCTCAGGAATTTGGCAAAAAGCCAAGGCTAGATAACAGAGGGAATGTTCCTAAAGTCACAAGCAGCCACAGCCAGGCTGGGAGCTGCCCTGCCGCCTGCAGCTCTGAACACACCATGCCTCTCCGGACCTGCAACACCATCACACTTCCTGACATGGCCGCCTCTTTCCTGTCTAATTGCTATGGTCTGATATGGTCTGAGTGCGTCACCCACACTCACATCACAGGGTGCCGTGCAGGGCTCTTGGTCTCCAGTGTAGCAGTGTGGGGAGGTGGTGCCACATTTAAGAAGTGGGGCCTAGGGCTGGGGCAGCAGCTCACACCTGTAATCCCAGAGACTCGAGAGGCTGAGGCAGGAGGATCACAAGTTGGAGGCCAGCCCCCAAAATAGGGCTTGGATATGGCTCAGTGTTCAAGTGCCCCTGAGTTCAATCCCAGATACCATCTCCCCCAAAACAGAAGTGGGGCCTAGTGCGCCATGATAAGGAGCACTGCCCTCAGAAGGAATGAATGCAGTCTTGTAGAATACTAGTTAATTATCAAAAATGAAAGCCCAAGCTCTAAATCTCTCTGGCGGCATAAACTCTCACTTTCTTGTGGATTCCCACCAGGTTGTCATATTGTGATGTAGTTTGAAGGCTCTTGTCAGACCTGAGCTGAGCTATTTCCATGCATCTCCAGAACTGTGAACTACATAAATTTCTTTATAAAGTACTCAGCCTCAGGGATTTTGTTATAGCCACAGAAAGCGGGCTGACACTAGTCCAAATCTTCCCAAGAAGAAGCAGCCAATTGTCTACACCAGGGAGCTGGGGAGAAGGTTTCAGCATTTTAATAAGCCAGACACCAACTCCCATGAGTATGTCTACAGTGAGGAATCACCTACCCTCTCAAATAAGTCAGGATTTACATGCTGGGAAGTCCCCCAAATATCAAACAGGGTGTGTAGATTTCGCATACGCTGAAGTCCCACAAAGAGTATTCTGAGAAGCAGGGATTTTAGACAACCTGACAGCAGAGACCAGAGAACCCATTCACAGCTCAGGAGCCCAGGAGCCCAGGAGGGCCATAGGTACCCAATGACTGTGGAACTACAAACTCCTATTTATTCAGTGTTTAAAAAAATATCTTTAGATACCAAATTTGGTCAAGTCCCCTTTTAGGAAGTGTGGGAGGATCACAGGGACTGTCCCACCTAGCTCTGTTATGACAGATCTCACAATGGTTCCTGATATCAGCCATCCTTGCATTCCTAAGAGAATCCTCACTTGACTACCGTGCACTGTTTGTTAAAACACTGCTAGAATCTGAGGTCTGATGCAGACTGACGCACTCCCAAAAAGAGTTCCATTCTGCTTCTACAGCGGTCACTTCCCTTATCACCACCACCATCACCACCATCACTTTGAGATGAAGGTCTTGCTCCATTGCCCACACCGTCCCCAAACTCCAGACTCCAGCTGGGACTGGAGGGGCGTGCCAGCCACCAACCCTGGCTTCAAGTCAATATTATTTTAAACGGACAAATCATGATCCTTTACCGTTACAGAGAACAATGGGGTATTTCAATATGCGTATACAGTGTAGAATGATTCAATTAAACTAAAGAGCATATCCCTCCAGCCCCTCACTTATCATTTGTGGTGGTGAGACATTTGCAATTTGTTCTTTTTTTAAAAATTATTTTTTTAGGTGGATACAATATCTTTGTTTTATTTTTATGTGGTGCTGAGGATTGAATCCAGTGCCTCACAGGTGCTAGGCGAGCACTCTACCACTGAGCCACACCCCCAGCTCTGGAATTTGTTCTTATTGTACTGTATTTTATGTATGTATGTATGTATGTATTTTAGTGCTCGGGATTGAACCCAGGATGCTATTCCACTGAGCGATACCCCAGTCCTTTTTATTTTTTATTTTGAGACAGGGTTTTGCTAGGTTGTGCAGGCTGGCCTTGAATTTGTTGTCCTGCCTCGGCCTCCCAGGTGGCTGGATTACGGGTATGTGCTACTACCACACCTGGCTTCCAAGTAGCTGGGACTCCACCTTTGACCCTGTTGGTGTGGGGGGTTTCTCTTTGTGGTTGTCTTTCTGTGGTGCTGGGGATGGGAAGACCCAGGGCCTTGGGCATGCTAGGCAGGTGCTCCGCCGCTGGGCCACCTTCTGCCTGGCCGCTGGGCTTTCTGGACTGTTGAAGGCTCCTGGGCTGGGGTCTCCCTCTAAGGGGCTGTGGTGGGGAAGCCACATTCATCCTGTGTGATGACGAAGACGATTAGATTCTTCCAATCTTTCTGTTTATGACTATGCCCTGTTCTAGGGAGAGAGGCAGACAACAAATAAGAAGAGCCATGGATAAGAGGCTTTCCAGTATGGAAAGTTCAAGAAGTGAAAGTCTCAGGCACCTGCTGTGAGCCACGCAGGGGAGGGTGGGTTGAGGTGGGGACTTTGTTTATTTGTTTGAGACAGTAAGTCTTGCCTACCAAATCAGCAGTGATTTATTCTATTTTATTCTATTTTATTTATTTATTTATTTATTTATTTATTTATTTATTTAGTACTAGGGGATTGAACCCAGGGGCTCTGTACCTCTGAGCGACATCCTCAGCCCTTTTCATTTTTTATTTTGAGACAAGATCTTGCTATATTGCTGAGGCTCGCCTTGAACTTTCCATCCTCCTGCCTCAGCCTCCTCATGGCTGGGATGATAGGCATGGGCCACTGTGGCTGACAAGCAGTGATTTTGTTTTTCGACAAATCAAAACTGTGTATATTTATGGAGTGACACATGGTGGATACATACATACACTGTGGAGTGGCTAAATCGAGCTACTTAACATGCACACTGCCCACATACTTATCATTTTTGGTGATCTGTATGCTTAGAATCTCCTGGGAGGTTTTTAATACTGTGATACATTGTTATCAGTTATAGCTACCATGTTGTACAATCAGCTCCCTGAGCTTCTTCCTCCTTCTAACAGAAACTCCTGGTCCTCTGAGCGGATATTAGAATCCTGGGTCCTCCTGGCCTCAGCAGGTGGTGACCATCCTCTCTGCTTCCACAGGGTCCACAGTTTTCTAGTCCACCTGGGTGAGATGATGCACCTTTTTCTCTCTGTTGCCGGGTCTCTTTCATTTGGTGTAAGTCTTCAGGTTTGTCCACGTTGTAGCAAATGACAGGGCTCCTTCCTTATTCCTTTTTCTTTATTTTGTAATACTGGGGGTGGAACTCAGGGCACATGATAGGCAGGTGCTCTACCCCTAGGTTATTTTGAGACAGGATCTAGCTAAGTGGCTGGGGCTGGCCTTGAACTTGTGATCCTCCTGCCCCAGGCTTCTGAATAGCTGGGATTACAGGCATGTGCCTCTGCACCCAACTCTTTCTTTCTTTTTTATGGTGCTGAGGAATGAACCCAGGGCTTTGCACAGGCTAGGCAAGCACTCTGCCACTGAGCTACACCCTCTGCCCATTTTTTTTAAGGCTGAATGATATTTCACTGTGAATGTATGCCACATTTTCCTGATGTGTGCTTAGGTTGCTTCCCTACCTTGGTGACTGAGAATTCTGCCACAAACAAGGTGCAGACGTCTCTTCAACATCCTGACTTCCTGTCCTTGGGATCCATATCCGAGAGAACGATCCTGGGTCATCTGGTCATTCTCTTTTTAATTTTTCAAGGATCCTGAGATGGCAACATTGAAGCTGAGAGCTGAAGGATGAGGAAGAGCCGTCACCCAAAGATCCCAACAAAGGCTGGGCGTCTCAAGCACGGGCGGAGCTAGCATAAGGGCCTACAGAAGGGAATCTATTTAGTGCGTGACAAGGCCCAACTGCTAATGTAGTTGGGGAGAGAGAGGGAGGGAAATGACGGATGATGTAATGGGAGGTAAGAAACGCAGCAGCGGAGCTGGATCATGAAGGCATTTTAGGACATGGGAGAGGATCTGGCTTTTGTTCTAAGTGGAAAGGAAAGCAATTAGAGGCCTTTAAGCTGGAAATGACATAATCTGATTTCTGCTTTGGAAAGGATCTTGCTGGATGGATAGAGGAAAGAGCAAAGAAGTAAGATAAAGACAGGAAGTGTGAGCCCCGCTCAGTGCTGCACACCTGTAATCCCAGCTACTTGGCAGGCTCAGGAAGGAGGATGCCAAATTCAAGTCCAGCCTGGGCAATTTAGTGAGACCCTGTAAAGAATAAAAAATAAATCAGGCGTGGTAGTGCACATCTGTATGCCCAGCAGCTCAGGAGGCTGAGGAAGGAGGATCACAAATTCCAGACCAGCCTCAGCAACTTAGCAAGGCCCTCAGCAACTTTGAGAGAACTCGTCTCAAAATAAAAATAAAAAGGGGTCTGGGATATAGCTCAGTTGGTAGAGTGCTTGCCTAGCACGCACAAGGCCCTGGGTTCAATCCCCAGCAACACAAAAATATAAAATAAAAAGGACTGGGGATGTGGCTCAGTGGTTAAGCACCCTGGGTTCCATCCCCAGTACACTACTACTAATAAAAATAATCTGCAGGCACTTTGTGTCCTTTTGCAGGTGCTGCAGAGAGGGGCCTCCTAGGCTGTGAGGGAAGACTGACGATGCCCGTGCTGTGTGGCATAATGTCAGACGTGGTATGAGCGATGAGGAAAGAGGTCAGGCAGGAGAACCAGAGCGTCCGATGCACTTCCAGGTAAGGTGGGTGGGAAAGGCCCCTCTGAGGACGAGGCTTGACCTGGGGCCTCAGTGCCTCCAAGGATGGCCCTCCTGGCAGAGGGAAGGGCGGATTCCGATGCCTGCAGGTGAAGTGTGTGCAGCTCATTCTAGAAGCAGAACAGTGGACACGGGGACTAGAAGAGCGTGAACAGGGAAGAGGAGGAAGGGGTGAGACCTGAGAGCCAGTAGGGTTTGGGGAGTAGGGAAGATACACTTGGAGAACAGATCCCAAAGGGTTGGATCACAGATCCTGGCAGGACTGTCCATGAGCAATTGTGTGGCCTGCTGCAAGTTACTGAGGTTACCAATAGCAAGGTCCCCTCACTCACGGCCTTCCTAATGTGGGGTTTCATTGTTCTTTTTTTTCTCTCTCTCATTTTTTTTTAAGAAATACAAGTATACACGGGTATTCTCTTATTCTCTCTCTCTCTCTCTCTCTCTCTCTCTCTGTCTGATTAAAGGAGATTAAAGGAGATTAGTAGTAGTGTTGGCAGTGCTATGGGGATTAGTATTATCTGATATCACCATAAAATTCATATGCTGGACCCTAATCTGCAATGTGATAGTGTTAAGAAGTAGGGCCCCCTTGGTGGGGGGTGGTGAGTAAGTCGCAGTGCCACATACGTCCATCCAGGGTCTCTGGGTCGAGGTCACGTGAAGGGCCCATTAGCTCCAACACACGGCTGGGAGAGGCAGCCCTATGCACTGCCACTGGACAGGCCAGGAACACAGGTTCCACCTCTCCACACCTGGCTGATTCTCAGGGTGGAGTCTGCCATCAGCAAGCCGGATGGACAAGGAAGTCTCCCCCTGGGACAAAGTGGGTGGGTTCTCCAGACTGTTCTGCTGTGATGCAAACCCTGCTGGCTGGCTGGGTCCCTCTGTGTTGGACAAGTGAGACTTGGGGCCAGGGAAACAGACCCAAACACAATACCCATGCTGCCCACTTGGCTGTGAGCTATGACGTCCCTGTGTGGTCTGCCAGGATCCAGGCAACACGAACAGGAGGCTTCTTAGTACATACAGTACTGTAAAATCCCAGACCTGACGAACACGCCCTGAGGAAGCGGCTGCTCATCACTCTGAGGTCTCTCTCCCTCTAAATTCCAGACGTGGAGGATTAGGGCCATGGTTCTCCTTCCGGCTCAAGAGCTTGGTGTCTCAAAGGATTTGGAAGGACGTGTGAAGCATCGTAAAATGTTAAGAGAAAGTAACTCTTCTGAGAATCCTTTTATTGCTGTAATGGGACTTGCAGATGCATCTTGTAAGAGGAAGAAGCACTCATCTGGAATATTCTGTGAGGCCAATGGGCACATCCAGAGGATTGGGGCCAAGGTGCTCTGGGAGGCAGATGAATTTATTTGGGGGTTTGGCTGCCCCCATTCGGAGGGGCTGCTTAGCTGGCAGTCATGGCTAAGAGGATGCTGATATCTATCTACCTCCACTAAACGTGGGGTCCCAGGAGAAGGGGCGGAAGACACGTTGTCTTTGTCCTCGGAGCCGCACAGAGTTTGGGACATGCTGGAGCGAGTGGATGCTGTGTGGGTGAGGAGATGGTTGAGAGCAGGGACTGGAGAAAACGAGGGGAAGGAGAGCGTGCCGGAGGAAGAGGGAAAACAGAGGTGCATGTGAAGGGCATAAAGGGAAAATGTGATATTTCACTTTCTCATTATTTCATTTATTTAACAATTTTTGTCTTGGAAATCATGAGTCAGCCCTATACCTGTTGGTAGAGTTACCATAAGGAGACAGAAAAATGATCCCTGCTGATGTGGAACTCAGAGTCTGTTGGGGAAAGCAGACGTTAATAAAAATTAGGCATATAAGTAGAGAAGCCTTGTGTAGGAAAGAGACAATAGAGGGTTGATCTGCAGAGTGAGAAGGGTGGGTTGAAGAACCTGGAGGGAGGAAGGAGGAAGAGGATCCGGTACAGTCCAGGTCCCAGGCCCTGCATACCTGGGACCCCCACGTGCTGTACTGGGGGTACCAACACAAGTGCTTAGAGAAAAGAAGCATTTCTAATAATTTGGGGGACAGTCTGGGATTTGATGGGTCTCTGCACCCCAGACCCTTTGTGTGCAGGATGGTTCTTCAAGCAAAATGCAATGTATAGTTTCCAAAATTTGTGACACACAATTTCCCTGTCACCTCTACATAATGGTGTAGAATCACATTTTGGGGGGTGCTGACATTGCTGACATCCTGGCTCAAACTTACCCCTAAGAAGTGGGGTTTGGCCAACCTAGCCCCCCCCACCCCCGCCTCTGCAGGACACACACAGTGAGATTTCCTGGAATTAGCCCACAGCCAGTTACGGGAGGCCCCTCAGCCCTCTGCACAAGGCGGTCTGGCAGGTAGTGTTGGTCATGGAGTGGGCGGGGCCAGCTACGAGGAAGGGGGATGGAATGACCCGAGGATGAAATGGAACCAGAGAGCAGGGTGTTGGTCAGGGGCGGAACACTTGCCTAGCTCTTGGGAGGCCCTGGGCTCCACCTCCAGCACCACAAAAAAAGAGGAAGCAGATTGTGTCTCACTGCCTCTGATTGTTTTAAAATGCGTGGGCTGCTCGGTGACTAAGTCACTCAATGCACCAGAGTCCTTGGTCACTGCCCAGCCTGGGGTCGCACTGGAGACACGGCAGCCCTGTGGTCAGACAGGCCTGGAGACCCTGAAATCCGCCTGCCCCCAGTCTCATCTCCAGCGCCACATGCTGCCATCTAGGGGCTCAGAGCTGCCTGGAAAATGGGACTGAAGGACAAGAGGCCTGTCTTTAACCCAATTGTCACCGAGACCTGTGGTGTCTGGCTTCCACACGCAGAGGGGGAAACCTAGGGCGAGCATTGTTAAGGAAATAATTACTGAAATGTCCTTTTGGTATAAATGCCATGAAAACCACACTCAGGCCTGTCACCGTCGAGCTGCCGGCAGAGCTGGACAAGGCAGCCCCTCCGGGAGCAGTGATCGGAAGTACCCCTTATCTCTCACGCGGTGCGGTGTGTGTGAGTGTGTGTGTGTGTGAGTGTGTGTGTTCCCCCCCCCCCCCAATGCTGGGGATCCAACCCAGGGCTTCAGGCGGGCTGGGTGAGTGCTCTACCACTGAGCGACATCCCCAGCCCACTTTATTTGATTAGATTTGTGGTTCTCCTGCCTCCCTCTCACAAGTCCCTGGGATCATAGGCATGTGTCCCGTGCACAGCCCAGAGGACATTTTTCATCTGTTGAAAGGTAAAACAAAAATTCAGCCAGGTGAAGTGGCCCGTGTCTGTAATCTCAGCCACTCAGGAGGCTGAGAGGCAGGAGGATTGCCAATGTGAGGCCAGCACAGTCATTTAGCAAGACCCTGTCCCAAAGCTAAAAAAAAGTGGGGGCTGTGGATGTGGCTCAGTGATTAAACAACAACAACAAAAAAAATGGTTTCCATCCCTGGACAGAGAGAGAGAGAGAGAGAAGGGTGGGGGGTAATTTGTGACTCACAGAGCCCAAGGAAGGGATGGGCATACTCTGCAGGGCTTGTCAGGAGGCAGAAGGAGACGGAGGAAATCATGCAGGCTGTGGTTTTCATGGCAAGAAATGTGACTGGCAGGGCCAGTAGCTTTAGGATCAGCTGGTTGGAGTGACTTCAGCAGGCTGTGGGACACGGGGTAGCCAGGAGTTGTCCTGCGCCTGCCCTGGGGGAGGGGGCAGTGAACAACTCTAGGTGGCCCAGAGCATGAGAACCTGGTGGAGGAGGTGTCTGGGCGTGCGCTCTGGATTGGCTGGCCCTTGTAGGCGAGGGACGCTCCCTCCAGCAAGAGCAAGGTCTCCAAGGTCAAAGCACCCAGCCTGCAGGATAGAAAGAGTGACTAGTCCCCGCTCCCAGGGGACCCCGCCATGCCCCCAGACACTGTGTTGTCACTGCTGGGGGAGCGATCTAGGCAGGGATCTAGCGAGCAGAGCAGCAGCACCCAGGACGGCTCCCCACCAGTTACCTGAACCAAACTCAAAACCTCATTTCTTTTCTTGATTTACTAGTTTCCTGATTCGGTAGACTTCTTCCTGTGCTGGAACACGGTGGCAAGCTCATTGGGTGCACCTGGGCCCCTCCACCTCTGACATATTTAACTGATGGCTCAAGAACCTTCCTCCCTCTTTTTTTTTTTTTTGTCTTCCTGTTTGTTTACTTATTGACACTGGGAGTTGAACCCAGGGTGCTCTACCACTGTGCTCCAACCCTCTTTATTTTATTTTGAGACAGGGTCTTGCTAAGTTGCTGAGGCTAGCCTCAAACTTGTTGGGTTTCTCCTCTGTCAACCTCCTGAGTCCCTGGGATTACGGGTGTGTGCCACCATGCCCAGTTCCTCCTCCTCCTCCTCCTTTTGGTACCAGGGATTGTACCCAGGGGTGCTTACCCTTGAGCCACTTCCCCAACCCTTTTTATTTTTATTTTGAGACAGGGTCTCACTAAGTTGCTTATTGACTCACCAAGTTGCAGAAATTGGCTTTGAACCCCAGCTGCTGGGGTTACAGGCACGTGCCACCGTGCCTGGCTCCTTTTCTTTTTGATCGTGTTGATGGTCGTGGTGGTGTTGATGATGATGATTATGGTACTGGAGATTAAACCCAGAAGCAGTTTACCTCTGAGTTACATCCCCAACCCCTTTATAAAGTTTTGTTTTGAGTCAGAGTCTCACTAAATTACTAGAGCCTCAAACTTGCAATCCTCCTGCCTCAGCCTCCCCAGTAACTGGGATTGCAGGTATGCACTGATCTGCTTGACTCCATCCTTATTTCTGAAATAAAGAAGTGAGTGAGGGCTGGGGTGTGTAGCTCAGTGGTAGAGTGCTTGTTAGCATGCTTGAGGGCCTGGGTTCTGTTCCCAGCACTGAAAAACAAAAACAAAACAAACAAGCAAAAACAGATGGCTGTCCTGTCCTGAGTGCCAATTTTATTGGGTGGCACTGCAAACATTCCAGCTACCTTCACAGAGCTGAACCACCTCGGCAAATACAGTTTGCTGAATGCAGTTTGCTGAAGTATTTGTCATAGGATCACCCCTAAGGATCTTATGGTGGAAGAGTACCTACCTAGCATGTGTGAGGCCTGGTTCAGTCCCCACCACCATTGAAAGGAACAAAGGGATCTTAATACCTGAGACCATACCAGTTTCTTATCTGAACTCCTCTGCCTGAGCACCTCTGTGTTTCTGGGGCCCTGCTGGCTCAGGGGCCTCCTGCTTGCCCTCCTCCCCCCGAGAGGTGAGTCATTTCATTTGAGGGCTTAAGGCTTCTCAACTTCATTTCCTTCCCCTTTTCAGTTCTGGTCTCCAGCTCCCTCTGTGGACGCTTGAAATCCTCTGCGGTCAGTCAGTCGCCGGCCAGCCCTGGCTTGGCCCTCCAAGACAGACGTCAGAAGCCAGTCTAGAAAACTCACACAGGGACACTCCTCCTTGTCCTCCAAGAACATAATTCCAATTTGGACGATCACCATCCACAAAAGGCCCAGTGGAAGAAAAATGTGTTTTTCTCTAATTGACTGCTGGGTATTTAGCCTGCAGATTACAAGCGTTCACGATTTTCAGTGGCTGTGAATGAGGAGGAGGCCGAGGGAAGTCCCTTGCCCAGACAGAGCCCTGTAACTCGAGCCACAGTTTGCTCATATGCAAAATCACCCCCTGCCCTCTGCAGTGCGCTCACTAACTTTCCCAAGTCTATGTGTATGTGGGGCTAGGACGGTGCTGCCAGCTCTGGCCCCAAGAGTGTTGTGTCCCAGCCTGGACTCCTACACCAGCTGATTGGCTCTCCCCACAGGGTGGCTGGGGCTCTGTCCCTGTGAATCCTGGACAAAGAACAAGCCACAGGCTGGGGATCCAGCTCAGAGGTAGAGGGTCTGCCTAGCACATGTGAGGCCATGGGTTACCTCCTCAGAACTGAGAAACAAAACCCACACCCCCGTTTAGACAAGAGGGTCTGACACTTAAGAAAGTCTAGAAGCCAAGCACACTGGTGCCCACCTGTAATCCCACTGACCCAGGAGGGTGAGGTAGGAAGATGGCAAGTGTGAGGCCAGCCTCAGCCATTTAGTGAGGCCCTAAGAACCTTAGTGAGACCCTGTCTCAGAATAAAAAATAAAAACGGCTGGTGAGGTAGCTCAACATTAAAGACCTCTGGGTTCAACTCCCAGTACCAAAAAAAAAAAAAAAAAAAAAGTCTGGAATATATATTTATAGCAATTAACTATTGTTTTTGTTTATATTGGGTTCCAATAATATGAACTTTTATTTATGTATTTATTTTTGTTTAGCCACTTTTCCTATCTATAGAAACCACAAAAATTCTGATTAATTTAGAGAGGAAGGTGGAGTATGAATCCTAGGTCAGGGAAAATAGTAACATAGCAGGAGTCCATAGCCTAGGGTTTGCTATTTTACATGAATTAAGTTTTTCATGAAGTTATATCATCTTTCCTGTTTCTTTCTTTCTTTCCTTCATTTTTTTTTTTTTTTTTTTTTTTTTTTTTGGTGCTGGAGATTTAACCAAGGGATCCTTAACCACTTAGCCACATTTCCATCCCCTTTTAAAAACATTTTATTTACAAGGGCTGGGGTTGTGGCTCAGTTGTAGAGTGCTCACCTAGCACGTGCAAGGCCCTGGGTTTGATCCTCAGCACCACGTAAAAATAAAAAAATAAGAGTATTGTCTACAACTAAAAATATTTTATTTACAGGCAAGTTTTCACTAAGTTGCTTAAGGACTCCCTAAATTGCTGAGGCTGACTTTGAACTTGCAATCTTCCTTCCTCAGCCTCCTGAGCCACAGGGATTACAGGCCTGCACACCATGCCCAGAATTTTTTATTATCTTTGAAACGAGTTGTCTTGTGATTGATGGCATGTTGTGTTGGTGTCAGCCAGGGGTGGCCACACTGCCTTTGTCTCACTGCCGCATGCCTGAGTGAACTTGCTCAGAGCTGCTCATTATCTTGCATTGGAGACATGACACCTAATTGAATACTTTAAAAATATTTTAAATTTTTAATTGATTACAATAATTTTACATACTCATGGGGTACAGTGTGACATTTCAATACACAACATGTAATGATCAGATCAGGGTAATATGTGTATTCACCCCCTCAACCATTACCATTTCCTTATGCTGGGAACATTCCAAATCCTCTCTACTAAACTATTCTGAAATGTTTCAATTAAGTATTGTCAACCATAGTTACCCTACTGTGCTATAGATGTTTAGAAGATATTCCTCCTGGGCTGAGGTGTAGCTCAGTGGAAGAGCATGCATTTAGCAAAGCCCTATGTTCAATCCCCAGCACTGCAAAACACAATAAGAAGTTATTCCTTTTATCCAACTGCACTCCCATACTTGTTAACCACCTCTCCATCCCCCACTACCCAACCCCACCTAAGGAAATTTAATTGCTGTATAACAATGTTTTCCAACAGGCTATAATGTACACTACATGTATAATTTTAAAAGTTCTGGGAATCATCAAGTAGAAAGAAACTGATGAAAATAATTTTAATAATGTATTTTACTTAAAATCCAAAGTATTTTCTTTTTTTTTTCCTTGGTGGAACTGGAATTGAACCCAGGGTTTCTTGTATGCTAGGCAACTGCTCTTCCATTGAACTATATCCCTAGCCTTTTTTATTTTTATTTTTTTTTAGTTTGAGGTAGGATCTCTCTGAGTGGTCCAGGCTGACCTTGAATTTGGGAGTCTTCTGTCTTAGCCTCCTGATTAGCTGGGATTACACACACAGGATTACTCCTGCCACTGTGCCCAGACAGAATATTATAATTTCAATTTCTAACAGATGCAAGAATGTATTAATGAAACTTGTCACTTTTTTCACACCAACTCTTTGAAATCAGGGGTGTATTTTGCACTCAGAGAATATCTTCATTCAGACTTGCCGCAGTTCAAGTGCTCAACAGCTACTTGTGGTTGGTGGCTATTGTATAGGATTACTGGTGTTGGAAAAATGGTAGCCTTGTAACCCAAATGTACTCAGATCAGGCTTAAGGCTCTGTGCAAGTGCTCTGCTAAAACATAATTTATTTCACCTTCTTCATATGGAACAACCCTATTTAATAAACACCTGGTCCTTTCCCCCATACATATCAACCCAGTGTCCTTGCTCCTCCAAGCTGGTTTTTCCCTCCCTGCTGTGTGCTGTACTCCTCTCTGTTCCTCAACTCTTTCCCAGGACCACAGCCTCATCTTCTTTCTTCATCTGCATGATGCTTTTAGCCCACACCCCCATATTTTTTCCTACTCCCTAGCTGACTTTCTACCCAACAGACTTTTATACCCAGCTGTGTGGTCCCGACATATCTACTTTCTTCTTCCCTGGGAAGCTCCCTCCCTCACTAGCCACATTTCTCTTTACCAAACCAGATGCTCTCCCTCTCACAACCTCTCCCTTTTCTGCCTCTGTTACTTGCTCTTTGCCTACCCCCCATTTCTCCTGGAACAAGCTCCTTCTCTCTTGTTATCACTGTGTCTTTCCTTTTGCATGCTTACTCTCTCCCGTACTCTGCACTCTTTCCTCCAAGACTTATTGTCTACACACTCTCTTTTCGCCCTTTTCTTCCAGACCTCATGTAAGAAAAATGGAATCAAGGGGCTGGAGTTGTGGCTTCAGTGGTAGAGCACTTGCCTAGCATGTGTGAGGCACTGGGTTCAATTCTCAGCACCACATATAAATAAAATAAAAGTCCATCAACAGCTAAAAAAATATTTAAAAGAAAAATGGAATCAATCAGGCTCCCTCGCCAAGGAAGCAATGACTAAGATGTCCTATGTAAGTCGGGAACAATAGAGCATGCTCATTCTTATATAACCACACATCACATGTGGCATGCAGCTGGCTCGTTGTAATTCTGTATATAAGCTGAGCAGGGGCTTTCTGCAGCACGGATTGAATGAAGATCTGTCAGACCTCCCTGCAGATCTGCATGTCTTCTGTAGGCTGCCCACAGCTATGCACTACAGTTGGCATAGTCGGCAGGATCAGCAGCTTCCTGTTATGGTACGTACCCTCTGCACCCGTGGAAGTGGGTATGGAGGGGTGGCCAGCCACAAGAATGTGGTATTTGTGGGCTTCCTGGCTTCCCCAGGAATGGGCAGAGGTTGGTGTTTCCCCCCATGGGGTTGGAAAAGGCGTCATACCACGTGGGAAAACAGCAGTGCATGTGCAGCTGCTCTGAGAGCAGAAGCCAGTGCCACTGTCCTGGAGGTGCTGAGGTGTGAGGGTCACAAAACAAAGAAGAAGCTTTGGAACAAACAATGGTGCATCTATGTACATCAAACAAATCCCTCTCAATTTCAAGCATCAAATAGACCACAACACAATAATACTGGGTGACTTTAACATGCCTTGTCACCACTGGATAGAGCCTCCAAACAAAAACTAAATAAAGAGGCTACAGAAGTAAGAGATACAGTTGATAATTCAGACTTAACAGACATATATAGACTATCTCATCCATCAATGAGGGAATACACTTTCATCCCAGCTGCACACGGATCCTTCTCCAACACAGACCATGTTATGTAAGCTATCACATATGTTGGCATGCAATTGTAATATTACCTTAAAAGATTTTTTGGCACCTGTAGGGTCACTTTGATGGCTCCCTTTCCATTGATATTAATTTTAATTCTTGCTTTTTTCTTGATTAGACTTATTTATTTTTAAATCAAACTTTAGCTATATTATTTTTCTCTATTTTATATATTTCTGTCCCTGCTCTGACTTTTTCCTTCCTACTACATAATCTGAAAATAACTTGATTGTTATTTTAGCTTCTTTCTGATACAAAGACTCTAAGTTGCAAATATTCATCTGAGTACTGTTTCATCCCAGAGATCCTGATTTTAATCTTTTGTTATCACTTACTTTGAAGCATTTTTTATTTGCTTTTACTGTGCTTTGTTCCTTGACCTCTGAGATATTTATGTGTGCTATTTAATTTTGAAGTAGTTGACATGTGGAGGTGAGGTTCTATATAACTTAAGGTGATTGATTTCTAATGTAATAACTCATTTGGAAAACACAGTCTGCACAATTTCAATTTTTTAAAAAAGTAATGGAAATGCTTTTATTTTAATTGTGTTGGTTACATACATGTCAAAACTAATCAAATTGCACACTTCAAATATGGGCATTTTATTGTGCTTCGATTTTACCTCAATAAAACTATGAAAAAATGTAAACAAATAAAGTACACAGGGGTCAAGCTAATATTCTCTGTATCGTTCCAATTTTATTTTATGTCATAAATAAATACTGAAAAGCCAAAAAAAATAAGTAAATAAAGAGCAAGCCAGGTGGACGCCCTCCAAGGCTTATGGAGGAGGGCTTCGCTGCGTGTCCTTGCTGTAACTAACGGCAGTGGTGGGGGCGTGGGGGATCCCTGGTGCTTCACTGCCACCACCAGACACATCGCTAACAACAAGCCACGTCAACTTGCAGGGCATGGAGAGAGACTGTGGCCGTGGCAGAGCTGGAAGGGCAGGCACAGTGCCACCAGCCCGTTGTCCCTTCAGCTCCCCAGTGTGGACAGTGAAGAAACCGGATAGATCCTGGACAACAACTGTGGACTATTGTGGGCTTAGTAAAGTGGCTCCCCCAGGTCCTGCTGCCGTTCCTTGAGTGGCTGACCTGAGGGACGTGTTGACTCACGACTTATGGGCATCCATTTTGATTTAGCTAATGCCTTCTCTCCCACAGATATCGCTGTTGGTGGCCAAGACCAATTTTCTTTCATGTGGGATGGGTGGCAGTGCACCATTCCCTTGCTGCCTCGGGGATATTTGCATAAAACATCTATGTACCTTGGTCCAGGAGCCTCTGACTTGGCCATGGCCAAAGCCATCCCCTGTGCGTCAATTCCACTATAATTGGGGATCGTTTTGTTACCAGTGGTTCCTTTGCAGATTTAGTGGATGCTGTGCTGAAATTGCTAGTCCATCTGGCAACATGTGGTCTGTCTATCAATGGGAACAAGTTGCAAGGACCCGGACTGTCTGTCAGTTTCTTGGGGGCATAAAGTTATTCCCGATGCAGTTATTGATAGGTTCCAGGCCCACCACATTTCCACAACCATAAAGCAATTACAAACCCTTTAGGGATTGTCAGGGTAGTGGAGAGTGTTTTTTCCCTCTCTGGCTCAAATGATACAGACTCTTCTGCCCTAGTAAAGAAGGGAGAAAAGTGGGACTGGGCTACAGGAAGTGACCAGGCATTCAAGGGAGCCAAGCAGACTGTGCAGAGCGCCCAGGGTCCCCTGTTGTCATCCCACAACCTCTGCCTGGACTTGGAGCATGCTCAATGGAACTATACAAGGAGTCATATTTTTGCAGGTGTACAACAGTGGGCAACTCTATCACAGCCCTTTAGAGTTATTCAGTGTGGGATGGTGTAAGAGGGAGTCCTACTGAAGCTGTAGAGCTTAATCAGAAGGCACCCCAGTGTGACAATAGGGGGGCAGGAGGATCTATGGGGTGGACCCTGCACGTCTTATGCACCATAACAGTAAAAGGTTCTAACACTGGGAGTCATGAAATGGTGGCTGTGCCTACCCCTTGCCCCTGGGATATTTATGGGTATGTGGACAATGTAGGTAGCCATATTTACCTACCAAGTGGACTGGTCCGTGCACTGGGGGAAGGCCATATCTCCCAGCAAAGTTTCCAAATTCTTATCCAAGTATCTATCCAGTTGGGACATGAAGTAGTCAGGGCTCTCCAGAGGAACAGTATCAACAGGAAGTATAATTATAAAAAGGGGATTTATTAGGCTGGCTTACCTGACCAGAAGCTGGATAGTCCACAATGGCCATCTGCAGTCTGGACAGCTGGAAGAACCAATAGTTGAAGCCCCAGGACAAGAGGAATTAAAGGTGCTACCTGAGTCTGAGACTGAAGGCTTCTGGAGACTCGCTGGCAGAGTCTGGTTTGTGAAAATGAAGAAGTGAGAGTCTGCTATCCTCAGAGGATCACAGCAGCAATCAAGAGCCCCCTCAAGAAGAACCGAGCTTGCATCTGCTGCTGCTTCCTTGTTCTTCCAACTTTTATCCCATCCAAGCCATCATCCTATTGGACGGTGCTGCCCATGCTTAGGTGGGTCTCCATTTCAGTTGGCTCTCCCACATGCCAATCATTCCTGGACACACCCTCCCTGACACACCCATAAGCCTCTTAATCATCCGCATTTCTCAATCCAAGCAAGTTGACAATTCAAATTAAACCTTAGGGGACACTTTCAAGAGAAGGCTTTGTGTGAAGTGCACTCCACAGTGGTACTACCCCTTAGCCTTGCTTTCACCGCAAGTGGCCACCATTGTTCATGACGTGGAGAGTACAGCTCTGGCACTGCACACAGCCAGAGCCCTCAATGCCACTGTGAGTCCTTTGCCTTCTTAAATGAAGAAATGTGCCAAATGAAGAAAGCAGGTCAGGGAAATAGGATGGCCCTCGACACACTGACCACCTCCCAAGGTGGAGTATGCACCCTCTTGGCACTGTACCCATGGACCAGAGTGTCCCTGAATTCCTACCTCATAGTGGCGCATGCCTGTAATCCCAGTTACTGGAGAGGCTGAGGCAGGAGGACCACAAGTTCAAGACCAGCCTCAGCAACTTAGCAACGAAGCAACTTAGTGAGACCTTGTCTCACAACAAAAAATTAAAAGTTCTGGGGATATGGCTTAGGGGTTAAGCACCGTGGGTGCAGTCCCTGCTACCAAAAAACAAACAAACAAAAAAGCATGCACATTCTTTTTTTTTTTTTTAAGTAGTTGTTGATGGACCTTTATTTTATTTATTTATTCGCACGCGGTACTGAGAATTGAATCTCGTGCCTCACATGTGCTCTACTACTGCGGCACAACCAAGCCCCAGAGCATGCACATTCTTATAAAACCACAGGATACATCTGGCGTGCTGCTGGCTTTGCTGTGACCCGGTATATAAAGCAGAGTGAGGCTTTGAGCTGTGCGATGGCCACCCACTGAATAAGGTCATGTGGGGGCTCCTTACAGCCTGGCGAGTCTCCTTGGGGCTGCCTGGATCTGGGTCAACCTGTCTGGGATAGAGGATGCACCACACCTGGAGCCCTCTGCCCTTGCTCTCTTACAGCCCTCCCCCTGTCCCTAGTCTTCCCACTCCTCCTGCCACCTCCCCGCTCCATTGCTTCCCTGCTCCATTGCTTCCCCGCCAGGCCTCGCCCTTACTCTGCCTCTTCTCTCAGTGGAGCCTGATCATGCTCTCTTCTTGGAGAAAAGCAAACAAAGAAAGAAAAAAAAAAAGACTTTTCACAAAACTTGAGCCCCCAAACAAGTTCCCATGAGCCATGTTTGAAGAAGTGGAGTCAATCAGTCCCTTCAGGAGGAGGGTCCCTGAGGGAGGGTCCTGAGGCCTGAGCCTCTCCCACTTGGAGTCCCTGGAGGGAGGAGGAGTTGGGAGACTAGCCAGGGGGAAACAACTCCCCAGGTTGACATTTGGGTGTGACCTGGAACGGCGTGGCCTCCGGAGAACAAGACAGCTCAGTCTTGAACAAGGACCTCAAATACCGAGTGCTCTTCTCGCTGTGCTCACTCGGGGTCCCTCTGGCCCCACTTTCTCCTGGGTGATTCGCCTTGATTTATCAGCCCTTCTTATGCCGCGTCCTTCCTCTGCTTGGCTCTCTGGCTCCCCCTTGCTTGGTCTGCACCTCATCCATCTACTCCCAGGGTTTCCCTGCCTTTCTCTTTTCTTTCTGTGTCTGTCTGTCTGTCTGTCTGACCTGGTGTGGCTGTTTACCTAATGACCTGCTCCTTTTGACCATCTCACACCATGTTCCTCTCTGGAAAAATTATAGAATCAGACCCTCCCTGATACAGGAGGCTGTGTCAATCCCAGGTGAGACACTGGGGTTACGTGGGCCCCCTTCGTGCCATCTCCAGGAGCCAGGGGCCGGGCAGGAGGGAGCCACTGGCTCTGGGGGAGGAGCAGAGCTGGTGAAGCCCTCCCGGAGTGAGAGGGCGGTGGGCGGCGATTCCTCTCCTGCAGGTTCTGAGAGATTGCGGTTGTCCTGGCCTGAAGAGGTGGGAAGCAGCCAGGTTTCCTGCAGGGCCAGGGTCACAGATTTGGAAGATGAACCTTTAGCTGGACAGAGCCGACGCTGGGAGCGAACTGTGCCGCCCGACAGAGGAAATGAGCTTGTGTTCACAGCCCCCCTGCCCACCTGCATGTTCTAGGTGTCGCGTGGGTCCTGCAGCAGTGATGGACACGCCAGAGCAGGTGTTAGTCTCCTCTGAGAGGGGAACGCTGAGGCACAGACCACCTCTGCAGGTCCCATACCTGATGCCTGGCCGCACCAGGGCTCCAACCTGGATCCGCCTGTTCCCTCAGTTCTGGCTGAGGAGGATCCCTCCCGGGGTTTGCTTGTGTTTTCCCTGCAGGTGATGGGGTAAATCCTTTCAAGGACTCTGGGGAATTCAGGGTGTCTGAGCCTGGTCCCAACTTCACATTTCCTCTGCAGCCTTATTTCATTAACCAATTCACCCAATGATTCGTTTTCTCACATTCATCATTTATCTGATTTTTATTCACTATTCGGATAACTCGTTACTCATTTGTTCAATAATTATCATTTATTGGCTGAGTAGCTGTGATTCTCGGGCTCTGTGCTGGGGCATAGCCAGGAGCATAATGAGGAGTTGGAGAAGTCCTGACCTCCCGGTGATGACCATAAGGCCCGTGTATATGCAGTGCGTATGCCTGTATACACACATTCATTGACATCTGTATATGCAGTGCGTATGCCTGTATACACACGTTCATTGACATCTGTATATGCAGTGCATATGCCTGTATACACACATTCATCGACATCTGTGCATATATGCTTGTGATGGGTAGGCTAGATAACTATCGTACACATTCATACATTCATTTGTACAAACATATGCATTACATACAAAGTGATCTGTATTTTTTCTCTGTGGATTGGAGAGTATATTGTGTGTAGAACATAGATAATATATGATCATATGAATATTATATATGATAAATGATTATAGAATTAATTATAGGATGAAATGCACATAAAAAATTCAGCTTATCTTAGCAGTGGGAATGGCTGTTCATCAAATCCAGTTTTTGTTTCTAAAACACACATTGACACCTTGCGAGCAGATCCCCAGCCAGGGGCTGTATTTCCAGCCTCCTTGCAGGCAGGCGTGACCCTGTGACAGTTGCGTCACTGGAGTGTTGGTGGCAATGATGGGCACTGCTGCCAACATCATACCCCTGCAGCTGGAGGCACAGATGGCAGGAGCCTGTGTCTCCACCCACCTCAGGGAAGGCAGAGATGCCAGGCACCCTGGGCCTTCTGGGAGTGAGCCCGGCCTGGCGCAGGTGCACACCAGCCGCTCAGAAGGCCGTCGGGATCTCAGTTTCCCGCTGACCCGCCTCTTCGCACACAGCAAATAAACCCACTCAGAAGCAGCTGCCGTATTCTACTTTCTAAATGTATGGATCGTCTCCTTCCAAATCTTCAAGCTTTGTAAGAGGGAAAAAGTCCGTTTGAAGTGCAGTCTCCAATGAGAAGTCGTTAGCTTATCATTAGGTCAACAGATTCAACTCCCCACTGAGGTTTTCTAACTTTGCTACTAAGACGAATAAAGCCAGCTGGGGACATAGCTCCTTTTCAACCTATTTGTGAAGCCATCAAGATATGGAGCAGTCCTCAATAAGTATATTTTTCAAGGGATCATCTCTAAGATATAAAAAATATGATTCTATTATTTCAGGAAAGTTGTCTGATTTTTATGGAATCTTATGGATTTATGTCTATACCTCAGTAATCGAAGGCAACTTGCCTTTTTGGTCTAATTTGTTTACTGTCTCATTCTGAACTCCTATTTGTTACTCAAGGCTGATGAAGCCAAATTTTGAGTATGAAAGCTTTTTGTTTTAGAACACATTTGAGAATGGCCTGAGAATAGAATTTCAAAGACACAAATTGCTTCCTGAAAGCTGATTTTTTAGCTTAAGCCAGCATGGTGGCACATACCTGTGACTGCAGCTACTTGGGAAGCTAAGGCAAGTTCATGGCCTGCCTCAGCTATTTAGTGAGCTCCTGCCTCCAGATACAAAGGGCTAAGGATGTAGCTCAGTCGTCCAATGCTTACCGAGCATGGGAGAGGGCCTGACTTCCAACCCCTGAACCGCAAAACACACACACACACACACACACACACACACACACACACACTAACTCAGTGACTATCAATTAGAACAGACTGAATAAATATCAATGATTTTATTACTGTGTTCATATTGGGGACATCTTTCTCCTCCCTTCAGATACCCAGAGCATCCAACACTTAGTGCTGTGAGGGGATGCAGAGTGCCCTGTCCACCACTGGCTCCCCCTGTTTGGGCAGGAACTATGGGCCTTCACTCCCCATCAGCCAGCCTCCACTGGTCCCCTGCTTTCTGGTTCCAGCCCAGGATCCTTAGCTCGCTGGTCCAGGAGGAGGCCAGCTCCTCTCTGCTCTCTGTTCTCTCCCGAGCCTAATTCACCTGTTGTCCACGCAGGTGGTCCTGGAGTTGACTCACTCAGGTAGAGACAGATGGACACTTGGTTTAGCCACAGGCAACCGCAGGTGAATGTGCTCAGAAGGGGAACACAGACGACTCCGATGGAGGAGAAGAAGGGACAAACTGTAGAGATCAGCTGGGGTCCCATCCTGAAGGGCCTGGAATGGCAAGTGGGAAGCTGGGACTTGATCCTCAGGGAGATGGGGAGCCAAGGAAGAGCTCTGAGCAGAGGAGAGACAGGCTCAGCTCTGAGAGTTAGAGATCTCCCTGAGGTTGATGTGCAAGATGCAATGGAAGGGTGACAGTGGACACCACGAGACCAGGACACTGGGGAAATGGGCCAGACCTTGGCTGTCCAGTGTGGCGAGCATGAGGCACATGTGCTGTTGAGAACTGGACCGCAGCTCATGGGAAGCGAGGTGTGCTTCACATGCACTCCAGCAGTCAGGGTGGAAATTGTGGATGATCCCCTCATATCGACTTCATGCTGAAATCATTGTCTTGGACATACTGAGTTAAATGAAAGACATCACTAACACTAATTCCACTTCTTGTTTTCTTTCTCTCTCCCTCTCTCTCTCCCTTCCCCCCCCCCTCTCAACACTAGGGAGAGAACCCAGAGTTGCTCTACTATCGAGCTGCACCTCTGGCTCTTTGAGGCCGGGTCTTGCTGAGTTGCCGAGGCTGCCCTTGAACTTGCCAACCTTCTGCCTAGGCAAGTTGTTGGGATGAAGGTGTGTGCCATGGCCCCTGGCTTTACTTCACTGTTCCTTGTAATGTGACTACTACAACATGTTAAAGGAGGTATGCGTCTCGTGTTTGTGGCCCACATTCTATTTCTGCTGGGCATCCCTGCTCTCGATGAGTGGGCATGCGTCTTAGAGGAGGCTGGGGAGGCATCTGCCAGCCACACTCTGCTCAGAGAACTGATGTGGGGAGAAGGTAACAGAAGTCCAGAGTCCTCAGGTTTCTCCCAACCCACCGCCTTGTCCTGACGGCCTTGGGGAGGGCGGCTGACTGTAGGAGCAGAGGGCGCTGCCCTGGTGAGTTTCTTGATCTGCGGCTGCAAGGTGCGGCCTGTTTGTGGACACGGAGCAGATGGTACGGCAATGATGCTGGCCATTTCAAAGTGTACGTGCAATCACCATTCAAACGTGAAGCAGGCAGGTATCAGGACAGCAGCACAAGCAAAATCCAAAATCTCTATGTTATCAGAGTTAGTTCCAAACAGTACTAACTCATCTGAATGGAATAAAGTCCCTGGAAATAACAGATCTCATTGCAAAGGGGTTCTTCAAAGTTTTCACTCAGCAAATAACAGACTTCTCCCCCAATAGTGGGGAGCAGGAGGCAAACCCTGTGCTGTCCCATGTCACTGTGCTCCCTGAGCCAGCGTTCCTGCGGTGTTCGTACTGTGCCCAGCGGCCTTCTAAATGTTACCAGAGACCAGTGGGATAGGCGCTGAGTGTCCTCACATGATGGAGAAGCCACAGAGACACAGAGACCAAGGACAGGCCAGGAGCAAAGAAAGGAATGGGCTAGGAGAGTGTCTGCCTCCAGCCTCAGCAACACAACTAGGCCCTGTCTCAAGGTAAGATTTTTATTTATTTATTTATTTATTTGAGAGAGAGAGAGAGAGAGAGAAAGAGAATTTTAATATTTATTTTTTGGTTTTCGGTGGACACAACATCTTTGTTGGTATGTGGTGCTGAGGATCGAACCCTGGCCCCACACATGCCAGGGGAGTGCGCTACCACTTGAGCCACATCCCCAGCCCTCAACGTAAAATTTAAAAAGGGCCCCGGATGGGGGCTGGATTGTGGCTCAGCAGTAGAGCCTTTGCCTAGCACCTGTAAGGCCCTGGGTTCGATCCTCAGAACCACATAAAAATAAATACATAAAATAAAGGTGTTGTGTTCAACTACAAGTAAAAAATAAATATTTAAAAAAGGGGAGCCCGGGAGGTAGGTCAGTGGTTAGGCACCCCTGGGTCCTACCCCAGCACCAAAGAGAGGAACAAGAAAGAAAACAGGGCTGGGGTATCTCTCAGGGTAGAGGTCTTGCCTACATGCAGGAGACCCTGGGCTCAGTCCCTAGTGCTGCAAACATATTAATTAATTGATTTTAATGAGAGTTTGTTCCACCTGTGGTGTGTGACTCCCCTACAGGCAAAACCTGGCCTCCATGCCCAGCTGGTCACTGAGCCCTTCTGATTCTACTTTATTAATCCTTTTCAATTTACTCTCTTCCTTTCCACTCCCAGAGCCCTGGCCCAACTCTGGCCTCATCTTGCTCCTCCTGAACATGAGTGGCACTGCCAACCACAGGATGGTTCCGTGTCCTAGGCTAACTGGACAAGGACAAGGTGCTAATCTAAGCCATAGCAAGTCCAGGATTCAGGGAAAGCCTGTGACTGGCAGCGCGAGGGTTGATCATGTGTCAACTTGATGGTCAGGAGAGGCCCAGAAGCTGGTAAGACACAGTTGCTGGCTGGGTCTGTGAGGGTCTTTCTGGAAGAGATAAGCCTTGGAATCCATAGACCAAGTAAGGAAGGTTGCCCTGGACAGCTGTGGGGCAGCCTGTAATCCCAGTGACTAGGCAGGCTGAGGCAGGAGGATCCCAAGTTCAAGTGCCAGGCCATCCTTTGTGCAACTAGTGAGGCCCTAAGCAACTCAACAAGACCCTGTCTCCAAATAAAAAATAAAAATAAAAAGGACTGGGGATGTAGCTCAGTGGTAAAATACCCCTGGTTCTAATCCACCGTACCAAAAAATAAATAAATAAATAAGGAAGACTGCCCTGGTCAGTGTGGGCAAGTCTCAGGCAACCTTGGGAGTCCCAAATAGGACAAGCAGGTGGGGCAAGGGTGGATGCACTCTCCTCCTGAATTGGGAGCTTCATGAGGTTCTCTGGCCCTGGGACACTGGAGCTCCTGATCTCAGGACCTTGGACTTGGACTGTAGCTCTGCCTTCCTGGTTCTCCCCTTGCAGATGGCAGATGGGAGCCTTCTAGGCCTCCAGGATTGGGGGACCCAATGCCCAGAATAGACCCCTCTCTTTCCCTCTATACTCTGTGGGTGGGTTTGCATATCTTTATGGACATCAGGCCATCTATCTCTCCTGTTGGCTCATCTCTGGAGATCCCTGATGTGTCAAGGGAGATGATGGTCTGAGAAGTGAGGAACATGAGCCGTTTTCTGGGTGCCTCCCCCTCCTCCTTCACTGTTTTAACATCAGTGGTGTCTGAGTCTTCCTGATTGACAGGGACACCTGGGGTGGAGCCTGAAGGCCAGACTGTTTGCCTGTCCCTAACCCATGGGGGAGGGGACAGCCAGAAGAGGAGCTTCCTGCCAGGGTCAGTGGTCAGGGAATGAAGACACAGCTCACAGGAGAGGAAGTTTCACAAGCTCAGGCCCCCATGATGTGTGACTGTGCCTTGGGATGTGGAGCCCTGGACAGCTGATGGCTTTGGGGTGCTGTGTGAGGTCTGCTGGGAAGATGTCACTGGCTCAGCTTGCCCCCTCCTGGGTGGGAGCCTGGCCTAGTGGGTGGGGGTACAAGCACCAGCGTGGTCTCTGGCGTCAGGCAGACCAAGGTGGAGGTCAGCGCGTCCTCTCCCACCTCTGCTGTGTAGGTCTGTCTCTGAGCCTCCGTGCCCCCTCTGTTCCTTAGGAAGGATGCTTTCCCTCTTCTGGCAGGCTGGCTGAGAGCTGGTGATGCTGCTGCTGGGGAGGCAATGGTGAGGGCAGTGTTGAGCTCTCCAGGTGTCAGCAAGGTGGTATGGAAACCCGGAATGTCACGGCCTCGGGCCAACCCTGGTCTCAGCCAGCGCCTCCCAAGACCTGGGCATTTTGTGACATCCCGGGTAAAAGCTAGTCCATTTCCACGCCCCATTAGTGAGCGCAGAGCTCACTGATGGTGGGTTCAGCTGGGGTGGGAGATGGCCCGCCCTTCATGCACTAGTCCCTCCAGAAACCCACCAAAGGCTGCCTCCAGGATCTGAGGTTGGTTTGTTGGTGTTGTTTTTGTTTTTTTCTCATTCCTTCTGTCCTTCCCCACGTGACTTCAAAGATGTATTTTTTATCCCAGCTGATTTAGCTCCACCTGCAAACAAGCACCCTCAGCTCACCCAGCCCTGCCACAGAGAGGACCCCCACAGGTGGCCTTTGGATGTGTTCCCTCAACAGAAACCAGTCTCTTCTGGAGTGACAAAAGGGGAATTCTATTGATAGGAGCACTTTTCCCCTGTTCCTTTACAGTCTATTGTAGAGAAGTGTTTCAGAGCAGAGTCTCTTAGGGAGCTTCGTGAAAAAAAAGCCTTTGCCAGGCCCAGCGGCACACGCCTGTAATCCCAGTGGCTCAGGAGGCTGAGGCAGGAGGATGGTGAGCTCATAGCCAGCCTTAGCAACTTAGGCCCTAAGCAACTCAGTGAGACCCTATCTCTAAATAAAAGATAAAATAGGGCTGGGGATGTGGATTAGTGGTTAGGCTCCTTGGGTTTAATCCCAGATACCAAAAAAAAAATAAAATAAAACACAGCACTCGGTGCCTGACACCTCTCAGTCCCTGCCCCACCAACACTGCTTCAGGAGGCCCAGGAAGAGCCCAGGTGGTGTGTCTACATGCTCATAACTAGGCCTATAGTTTATGTACAAGAATATAATATTTTATTACATATGTCTTTGAAAATGTCCTTGGTGATCATTTTTTAAAACATTTATCTAGAAGTAGTTGGACACAATACCTTTTTTTTTACTTATTTATTTTTATGTGGTGCTGAGGATTGAAGTCAGGGCCTTGCATATGCTAGGCAAGTGCTCTACCACTGAGCCACACTCCCAGCCCCTCCTTGGTGATCATACAGTGCACTCCTAGCTAAGAACCGAGGGTGACCACCACCACCAGCTTTAGAGGGGCTTAGCCTGGACCTGCCTCTCACTATGTTGGTCATGGGACACTGAGAAAGTGACCTCAGAATAGATCTACTTCTCAGTGTATAACAGTCAAAATTCAGAGTCCCTACACAGGGTTGCTTGAGGCGTTAGAGAGGTCATAGAGGAAATGTCCACAGATCTACTCACTCAGTTCCCACTCACCCACTCCTGCACTCCTTTAGTCCATTTACTCGACATTGAATGAGCATCTCCATGAACCCGGCCCTAGGGACCCAGAGGTCACGCTCAGGCAGGTGCCATTCATTCTCACCTCACTGGTGATGGTTGGTCTTTGTGACATCTGAACCCAGAGACAGCCTGTGACCTCTGTCCTTGGCTTCCACTAGGAATCAGTCACAGTAAAAATGACACCTGCCACTGGCTGTAGCTCAGTTATATGGATCTGTTCTACCCCACACGTAATGGGTCTTAGCCTGCTCAGGCGGCTCTAACAAGGTACCACAACTCAGGTGCTGAAGCAGGGCACATGTTTCCCACTGTGGAGGCTGGGAAGCCCAAGACCAAGGTGCAAGGAGAATTAGTTCCGGGGAACACCCTCTCTGGCTCTGCAGATGGCTAACCTCTTATTGCCTCCTCACAAGCGCAGAGCAGGCGCACCACCATCTCTCCTTAGAACAGCACTAACCCCACTCGGGGGCTCCACCCTCAGCTCCTCATTACCTGCCCAATCCCAGCTCCAGATGCCATCACACGGGGTACCAGAGGTTGCACCTGTGAAATGCAGGGGACCTAAACCCTGCAGTCCATGACAATCCTGTAAAGGTGGCTGTGGCGTTCCTGAGGACTACAACTTCAGGGTCACTCCAGGGGAACTAAGCTGCACGGAATTACCACACAAAAGACAGAGATACCTGTGATGTCCTGTGACGGCTCCTCTGACCTTAGGGGTCTGCAGAAAAGAGAGAAAGCGCACGCTGACCCCTTTTCTTGAGGAGAAGCCATTCAAATGAGGCCAGGGGTCAGGTTTCAGGGGGCTGAGTCTAGCTTTGTGATGTCTGCTGTCAGCAGGTTGACTGACATCTAGGAAGGCCACACCAAGGGCAGATCAAGAGAAGGGGACACACAAAGGGCATTTTTATGGAAAACAGGGCAAGTGGTAACATGACAAAGGAATGAGTGAATGTAGCTCAATCATGGGGTAACTCACCTACATCTGAAGACTCAAACTTCCAGGACGGGAGCAATGTCCAGGTCAATACCAGATGTAGGGACGGTCAAAGCCTCGCTCTCTTCTCCAGGAAGGAGAAGGTTAATCATTCAGAGTGACTCCCCACAGCTGTGTTTTGAGATGAGAAACTGAAGCTCAGGCAGGAGGTGAGAAGAGGTAAATCCTTAGAGTCAACCAGCGATGGTGGGCACCAGGAGCTGGAGAGAGGAGGGTGGAGGTGACTGCCTCATGGGTATGGGATTTCCTTTGGGGGTAGAGATGCACTTCTAGAAATGGGGAGTGGGGATGGTCACACAGGTCACCCAAGGGGTAAATGAGGGAACCAGAATTTGCACCTGGGTCTCAGTCTGATCCTACATGACTCTTCTGGGTGTCGTCAGAAATTAAACTCAGCCCCGGTTGGATTTCTCCATATGAAGGGAAATTCCATTCACATCAAACATTCCTGAGAGCCGGGCGCGGTGGCCAGCGGCTTGGGAGGTTGAGGCAGGAGAATCGTGTGTTCAAAGCCAGCCTCAGCAATTGGGAGGCGCTAAGCAACTCAGTGAGTCCCTGTCTCTAAATGAAATCCAAAATAGGCTGGGGAAACCCCTGAGTTCAATCCCTGGTACCAAAATAAATAAATAATTAAAAATTTAAATAATTTTTTTAAAAAATTCCTGTGAAGAGTTAATCTACTGAAGACTCGGTTCAACAGGGAGATGGAAGAGAAATTTACAGCACAGAAATGGCAGCGTCTGCAGAGTATGCCTCGCTGTTTAAGACGCCTGGAGATACCCCACACTCCACTCCTGGGGGCATACGTCCTCATTCTCTCTTCTCATTCCCCTTTCTCCCAGTTCTATCAGCATCTCACTTTCAGCTGTCAGTCTTTTTTGGCTGACCAATCAGAGACTCAGAAATAGGTCCGTTACTGAGTCTGGCCAATGAGCGCTCTGGAGGGTGGAGCACCTTTCTGGTCCATGAGTTCCTAGCGGTTCAGCCTAGGGATGCTTCGGCCTTTGACGTGGGCAGCTGGGGGTGGTTTAAACGGAAAGGAAAGACAGTCCAGCCAAGAGCGCTGGACCTGTTTATCCAGGCCAGCTGTGCCGGTAGTGATGACAATCTCGGGACCTTCCTGCCTCTCAATTTTTTTTCATTTTTATTGAGACATTACTCACATGCCACCAATTCGCCCTTCTAAAGTGTACAGTTCAGTGGCTTCTTCTGCATATTTGTGAAGAAGAACATCTTAATCTCCTAAAAAAAAGATCCCATGCTGACCTGTCCCTCCTGTTGTCCCTCCCCCACCCCTTCCAGGTCGGGGCACCCATCGGCTTTACCTCTCCCTGGCCTGTCTCCTCTGCTGTTTCCTCTCGGTGGACTCATCCATTACCTGACCTTTCGTGTCTGGTTTCTTTCACGTTGACGTTTTTAAGTTTCCTCCCGTTGCAGCATGAGCCAGGACTAGATTCTTGATTTGTGACTGAATAAGATTTCTTTGTGTAACCAGACTTGGTTTTCTTCAATCGCCCAACATTTGATGGACGGCTGAGGGGCTTTCACTAATCAGCTGGGATGAGTAATGCTGCTGCGAACATCCTCGGCAGGTTTTTGTGCGGATCGACTCTGACTCTTTGGGGTATACACCTAGGAGTGGAACTGCTGGGTCCTGTGATAGCTCTGTTTAGTTTTCTGAGAATCCACCAAACTGTTTCCTCAGTGGTTGCACCATTTTATATTAATCTCTAGATTCATCTTTAGATTGAGCTGTGTTTTGTATTGTTCAACAGTAAACATTTTTGCTTGTTTGCTTTTGTTTTGAGCCAAGCACTTCTCTATGTGGTCCAAGCCAGTGTCCAGCCAGGGAGTCAAGCAGCCCTCCGGCCTCAGCCTGCCGGGCAGCTGAACTGCAGCGTACATGGCCAAGCTGGCTCCACAGGAAGACCTTCAGCTAAAAGGCTCTCCCTTGCAGGAGCAAAACAATGAATTATTTTCTGCCCTTATGTAACGAACAGCTTTTCCCCTTTCTTGAACCCAATGTTCCTCCTTCTCTCCAACCCACCTAACAAGACACTTTTCCATCCCACACAGCGTCCTTAACACCAGTCCCCAGGCCAGTCACTACAGCACGAAGAACTCTGACGCCCTGACGTTCCTCTCCACGTACTGATGCAGTGCAAGATTCTACGATCCACATGTGGCATTTTCATAATCAGAAGATCTCATTTTCTCGGTGAGGAAAAACTTCCCAGGACACATTTCCAGCTTTCCCTGGCTCTCATGAACACAGCGTCGCTCTTTCTTTCCTGCCCTCTGTCTTTAGACTGTGATAGCCCTGAAGGCAGGGACGGAGACGGATTCATTCGCGGGTTTCCAGGAATGGCACCGAGTCCAGACATGGCTCCACAAATTGCTGGTTCTCCTCCTCCCAGGAGGAGGGAGGCTTTCATGAACAGGGATGCAAGAGACCCACAGGGCTGAATCAGCCTCCTCCACTCTCCTTTCTGAATTCCTAGACGTTTGATTTTCCTGCTGCGATGGTGACGTGGAAGGAGTGCTGGTGACTTCATTGAGGAAGCTCAGACCAAACCTACAGAGAACCTGGTCTTCTGCCCACTGCCGTGGACTCTGGCTACTGGTCCCCTATCCCTCAGACCCACCGCTGCCCCTCCATCCCTGAGCCCTGGCTCCGGCTTCTCACTCTCCCGGCCCCAAGCATCCTTCCTTTGGTCCACGTCAGCAGCCATGAGGGAATCTCCTTAACCCAGATCTGACTTCCCCGCTTCTGCTCAAAACCAGTCCACACCATCCAGTGGAATATGATTATCCAGTCCCAAAAAGAAGCCAGACAGTTACATGCCACCATCGGGGAGAAACTTGTAAACCTCATCCTATGAGAAAGAATCCAAATGCAATGGTCCATCCGAAGGCTCCAGAGTAGCTGGGCGTGGGGTCACGGGCCTGGAACCCCAGCAACCCAAGAGGCTGGGGCAGGATGGCCAGCCCGAGGCCAGCCCGGTGACTTAGTAATTTAAGGAGGCCTTATCTCAGAGCAAAAAGTAAAAAGGGCAGGGGATGTGGCTTCGTGGTTGAGCACTGCTGGGTTCGATTCCTGAGGAAAAAAGAGAAAGAAAGAAAGGGAGGGAGGGAGGGGGTGGATCCGGAATAGGTAAATCCCTAGAGTCAGCAAGGAGATGGTGGGTGCCAGGAGCTGGAGGGGGGCGGTTGGGGTGACTGTCTCACGGGTCCAGGATTTCCTCTTGGGGTAGAGATGCAGTCCTAGAAATGGGGAGTGGTGATGGTCGCACGATCTTCTCAACCTATTTAAAGTCCATGAATTGGATGGGCACAGGGGCCACACCTGTAATCCCAGCACTGTGGGAGGCCCAGGCAGGAGGACCTCAAATTCAATGCAAAAATGGGCAATTCAGTGAGACTCTGTCTCAAAAAAAAAAAAATGGTGTGTGGGGTGGAAATGGGGCAGCTGGGGATGTGGCTCACTGGTAAAGGACCCCTGTGTTTAATCCCTAGTAGCCCAACCCCCCCCCCAAAGAATCCCTCTGTGGGAAACGCCACTGTGGGTTTAAGAGGAAACAGTAGCCCGCGTGAGATGTTTTCTTGGTTGGTTTGTTTGTTTGGTCCAGGGGGTTAGACCCAGGGGTGCTTAACCACTGAGCCACATCCTCAGCCCTATTTTATACTTTATTAGAGACAGGGCCTCACTAAATCGCTGAGGCTGGCTTTGAACTCGCCATTCACCTGCCTCAGCCTCCCCAGCTGCTGGGATTACAGGCGTACATCGCGGCCACTGGCCCTTTTCGTTTTTTACTTTGGGATGAGGTCTCACCAAGTTGCCCTGGCTGGCCTCAAACTGGCAATCCTCCTGCCTCGGCCTCCAGAACGGAAGGATTTACGGGGATGCGCGGGGCCGACTCCTGGAAGTTCTTGTGGCGCCTCCCCAGAAGAGGCCCAGCCTCGACTGAGATGACGCAATCCACCACAGAACGCGTGAGGGGAGGAAGGCAGGAGGGGGGACCAACAAGAGGGGCCGGTGTGTGAAGGGAGCCGGGAAGACAGAGCAGAAGTGAAGGTCCAGGGCTCGTGGGGTTGCCTCACCGCCTCAGCTTCCCCTTTCTAGAGCCACTCCCCTCTGTGAGCCGGGCAGGCAGGGGACCCGCAGGTGAGGAAGCCTGTCTCTGCAGCTGTCTCCTCTCTGAGATTGCAGTCGCCTGTCCTCGGGCCTGCGGACGGTCCGCGGGGGGCATGCTGGAACCGCCCGCTCTCCTGTGTGCCCCAGCAGCCAGGTCTCTGGCCGGTCCAGAGGGCCCCATGCTGCCGGCCACTGCCGGGGATGGCCTCTGCCGCCTGTCCACCTACCTGGAAGAACTCGAGGCTGTGGAACTGAAGAAGTTCAAGCTGCACCTGGGGACTGCCGTGGAGCTGGGGGAGGACAAGATCCCCTGGGGACGTCTGGAGCCCGCTGGGCCCCTGGAAACGGCCCAGCTCCTCGTGACCCACCTGGGGACCCGGGAGGCCTGGCTGCTGACTCTCCGCATCTTTGATCGAATCCACAGGAAGGACCTGTGGGAGAGAGGACAGAGAGAGGACCTGGTGAGGGGTAAGGAGGTGGTGGGACTGTCACGGGGTCCCTCTTCTCCCACAGACACCTGAGCCTGGGGACATGGGGCCCCCACTCTGTCCCTTGGTTTTGTTCTTGTTGTCTTCTGCCCTGGGCACACTCTACCTCCAGTGCCCGGAAAGTTCTTATTTATCCACCAGAACCTTGAGCCACAAGTCAAGTGTCTCTTAGCTGAAAGGCTTGGGATGGGAAGTGTTTTGGACCTGGGATTATTTGGGATTTGGGAACATTGGCATATACACAGTGATGTATGTTGGGATGGGGCTGAAATCTGAGCATGAAATCCACTGTGTTTCATGTACACCTCGGATGCAGAGCCTGGAGGGCCGTCATACAGAATTTTTATTTGTCTCCATGGTCACCCATGTTCAGGTGTGGAATTTTCTATCCGTGGCATCAGTTCAGCCCTAAAATCTTTGTATTTGTTGGTTTCTGAGTTTCAGATTTTTCAGATGAGGGATGCTCAACCTAGGTTCTAGCTTCTCTACAAATTCTGTACTCCCTGCTCCTTCCGCTCCCTACCACTGACCGCCTGACTGCTCTAACAATCCTCTCCGCTGCTTCCTTGACATTCTCGGTTTCTTGTATTCTGCTTCCATCTTATGAAATCGTCACAAGGGTGCCAACCCATGTGGATTCCTTTCTATGCCCTGTGCACGGTATCCCAGGGCATGTTTAAAATGCTGGGTGAAACTGGGCATGGTGGTCTACTACTGTGCTCCCAGAGACTCCGGAGAGTGAGGGAGAAAGTCACAGATTCAAGGACAGCCTGGGCCACTCCGTGAAACCCTAAGCAACTCAGTGAGACCCTGTCTCAAATAAAAAGCAGAATGGGCTAGACATGGAGCTCAGAGGTAGAGCACCAGGGACTCCATCCCAGTGCAGAAAAGAAACGCTACGACCCCTGTTACGAGGTGAGCCAGCTAAGGCCCAGGGGAAAGTGTGAGCTGCCCTCAGACATGACCATGACACCCAGCACATGGAAAAGGTTCAGCACGGCAGGCAGCAAGGGCTCTCAGGCTCCAGCTCTTGCTGGATGTGGCAGAGCTCTGTCTCCTCTCCCTCTGCTCAAGAACAGGGAGCAGCAGGCACAGTGGGAGTCTGAGGCGGGAGGAGCAAAGTTTGAGGACAATTTAAAGAATACTGGTCTCAAAATTAAAAAAAATAAAAAGGATTGGGGGTAGCTCAGTGGTACTCAGTGCCCTGACTTTAATCTCCACCCAAGTACCAAAAGAAAAAAAAGAAAGAAATAAAGAAAAGAAAGGAAGGAAGAGAAAAGAAAAGAAGAAAAGATAAAGAACATCTTTTGTCATATATCTGACCCTTGCCACTCAGGTGTCTTGTTCAATATCTCACCCCCTCTTCTGAGTACCCCTATTTACCCCATTTATGGAGAAATCTGTCACCCTACCTCGTATGAGATGGCTGCTCACGTGACACACAGCCCTGGATAGATGGGACCGACAACAGTTTATTAGTCACAGGCAGTGGTTCCTCCTTATCCACAGGGGACTCCATGCAAGCCCCAAATAGGTGCCTAAAACTGCAGCTAGGACCAAACCCTGTTTTCCCCCTGAACACACATACCCATAATAAAGCTTAATTTATGAATCAAGCACAGTAAGAGATGCACAACAACTAATAACAAAATAGAATGATTATAACAAGATTCTGCAATAAAATTCACAAAGCACATCCAAATTGCCAGAATTGCTACTCTCATGTTTGGGGGCCATTATCAAGCAAAATAAGGATTACTTGGACACAAGGACTGCAGTACTGCAACAGTGGATCCGAGATGTTTGCTAAAGGACTAATGGGTAGATAGCACACACAGGGTGGATACGCTGGGTGGGCAAAGGGATGATTCACATCCTGGGTGGAACAGAGAGGATGGCCTCAGATTCCTTCATGCTAGTCAGATGGGGGCAACTGAAAACTTACGAGTTGCTTATGTCTGGAAAACTCCAGTTCATGTTTTCAGGCCACTGTTGACTGTGGGCAACTGAAGCCGCAGAAAGTGAAATGGAGAAGGGGGACTCCTGCAGACTCAGAGCCTGGGGGGATAGGAACCCCACCCACCAGGAGAAGTCACAAACAGTCACCCAGTTACCTGGGGACCGAGTGGACCAGCAGGGGCAGGCTTTCTGGTTAGAGGGCAGGTGCAGTCGGCTTGTTTGAGTGACTTCCTGGCCTGGCAGGGAGGGAAAGCTGCTGGGCTGGGGACCAGGCAAGGTGCAGCTGGTCCAGCAGATAGGAGAACTGGCCCCCTGGGAGCCTTGCCCACCCCTAGGGCCATCGGGAAGAGCCCTGGGGGCGGGCTCTTCATTAACTTCTGTCACTCATCATCTGAGGTCACAGTCGGTGGCTGTGTATTTTCTGTGCACCCAGCTCCACAGCGCATTGGAATATAAGTTCGGGTGCGATGCAGTCTGTGAGGCGAGTCCCACACGCTCCAGGGAGGAGGCACCAGGGGAGCGAAGCAGCTTGCAGATGTCACAGCAGCGGATGTCGCTTTTGTGCTTGCTGATCCCCCCAAATTTCTCTTCCAGTTACTCCACCGTGTGGTTCCTGCTCACTGGGCAGCCTGTCAGCGGGCCTTGTGGACGTCTGTCCCAATACTCCAAGAAAAGGTGAGCCACGCTCCAGGTACTCACTAGCTACACCATCGTCGGGGCGCGAACGGCACCGCAGCCCCCACGTCTTCCTGTGCTGCCCTTCAGTCAGACCCTGTAAGACACACTTGTCATCTCATGGCTGAACAGTGGCTACCAAGGGATCTCACACCAGGGAATCACGAGCCAGGACAAAGGGGAGGGCCAGGTCTTTCATCCACAAGAGGCTCAAGAGTCTGTCACTTAGCAGCTGTGGTGGCACAGGACTGTAATTCCAGGGACCCTGGAGGCTGAGACAGGAGGATTGCAAGCTCATGACCAGCCTGGTCAACTCTGAGACCACATCTCAAAATACAACAAAATAGTAATCGTAGTAGTAATAACAACAATGATAAAAGAACCTGTCACTTTATCCAGAAATGCAGTCAGTCACTCCCGTAAACTCTCTGGCTCTTAGCAGTCATGCTGGGCGGCTCACTGGTCAGGACTGGGGTCCATGTGCCTCCTCCGCTAGTCATGGGTGTACAAAGCAAGACTTCTCATGACGGGTTTGACAAAGCCGCAGTTCACCCTCTGGGGCTTGTGAAGGGGCAACACTGACCATTCACCAGGACAGTGGTCAACACCCACTGTGTGAGCAGTTTCCTGTGGGTGGGAAGGAAATGGGGCTGATGAGGCTGGGATGTGGCTTGTGAGGGAGCATGTGCCCCAAAGCACAACCACTGAGCACAGGAGCCCTCACCTGTAATCCCAGTGGCTCGACGGGTGAGACTCCAAAGTCCTGTTGCCAGCGGGCTCCTGAAATACAAGCCAGAACACAGAAAGCTCTGTTCCAACACACTGTGTCACCCAGTGATCCCCTTGAGGACACTTCATCGCCCCAAAGATGGGGGATCCTGGAAGGGAGAGAGTGATGGCCTCAAGATAAGAGGGTGACTGAGTTCCTGTGGGAGAGCCCCACACACACACACCAGAAGGCAGCATTCTGTAGATGTTACATCAAGGGCGTGGGAAGGTCACAGAGGCACATGGACAGGGGAGATCTTTAATATTTTCCTTAGCCCTCGGCCCCCAGAGACTTTCAGCAGAGGATTCCTGGAAGAGATAGCTCTCCTGCACTACAGACATGCATCTGCGGGTTGCCAAAGGGGTGCAGATAAAGGGGCTCTGCTCCTCCAACCAGCCCCGGGTTTTGTTGGGATGCAGCCTCTGACTGAGCTGGTGGGCAGCCTCCAGCCAGCTCCCAGGAAATGCTGCTGCTCTGGGGACTGCCCTTGGAGTCGAAGGCATGGAGTGTGTACTTACCCACCACATCTGGTAATGTCTCAGCTTCCCGTGACAAGGTGACAAGGACTTTATAAAGAAGGGCCAAGGCCCTCAGACTCCCTCCAGAAAACGGCTCCAGGGCAGGGGATACACCTCAGTTGGAAGGACAGTTGCCTCGCGTGCACAAAGCTCTGGGTTCAATCCCCAGCACCACACACACACACACACACACACACACACACAGCAGAAAATGGTTCCAAAGACACTGCAGGACAAGCAGGCGCTAGACCAGGAGTTTATTCGTTGCTGATGAGTCTCCCATTCCTCCCCTCTAGATCCCCGGGAAACCTACAGGGACTATGTCCGCAGGAAATTCCGGCTGATGGAGGACCGCAATGCGCGCCTGGGAGAGTGCGTCAACCTCAGCCGCAGGTACACCCGGCTGCTCCTCGGGAAGGATCACTCAAATCCCATGCGGGCCCAGGAGAAGCTTTTGGACACAGGCCGGGGACACCAGTCCAGCCCCATCCAGATAGAGACCCTCTTCGAGCCGGACGAGGAGCGCCCAGAACCACCGCGCACCGTGGTCTTGCAGGGGGCAGCAGGGATGGGCAAGTCCATGCTGGCGCACAAGCTGATGCTGGACTGGGCCGACGGGAGGCTCTTCCAAGACAGGTTTGATTATCTTTTCTACATCCACTGCCGGGAGATGAACCGGAGCGCTGCCGAGCGGAGCGTGAAGGAACTCATCTCCAGCTGCTGGCCGGAGGCCCGGGTGCCCCTGCGGGCGCTCGTCTGTGCCCCCGAGCGCCTCCTGCTCATCATCGACGGCTTCGATGAGCTCAAGCCTTCTTTCCATGATCCTCAGGGATCCTGGTGCGTCTGCTGGGAGGAAAGACGTCCAACCGAGCTGCTCCTGGGCAGCCTGATTCGGAAGAAGCTGCTGCCAGAGCTGTCCCTGCTCATCACCACGCGGCCCTCGGCCTTGGAGAAGCTCCACGGCTTGCTGGAATACCCCAGGCACGTGGAGATCCTGGGTTTCTCCGAGGCGGAAAGGAAGGAGTACTTCCACAAGTATTTCCGCAGTGCAGAGCAGGCCACCCAAGTCTTGAGCTTTGTGAGGGACAACGAGCCCCTCTTCACCATGTGCTTTGTTCCCATGGTGTGCTGGGTCGTTTGCACCTGCCTCAAGCAGCAGCTGGAGGGTGGGGGGCTCTTGAGACAGCCCTTCAGGACCACCACTGCCGTGTACACGCTCTACCTTCTCAGCCTAATGCAACCCAAACCAGGGACTCCGACCCTCAAGTGCCCACTGGACCACAGGGGGCTGTGCTCTCTGGCCGCAGATGGCCTCTGGAATCAGAAAATCCTATTTGAGGAGCAGGACCTCCAGAAACACGGCCTGGACGGGGTAGATGTCTCTGCCTTCCTCAACGTGACCATCTTTCAGAAGGACATAGACTGTGAGAAGTTCTACAGCTTCATCCACCTGAGTTTCCAGGAATTCTTTGCTGCCATGCACTATATCCTGGAGGGCGGGGAGCGTGGGCCAGGCCCAGAGCAGACCATGACTCGGCTGTTGATCGAATACGGGTTCTCAGAAAGGAGTTTCTTGGCGCTCACCGTCCGCTTCCTGTTTGGGCTACTGAATGGGGAGATGAGAAGCTACTTGGAGAAGCATCTTTGCTGGAAGACCTTGCCTCACGTCAAGATGGAGCTGCTGAAGTGGATCCAAAGCAAAGCTCGGAGCGAGGGCTCCACCCTGCAGCAGGGCTCCCTGGAGTTCTTCAGCTGTCTGTATGAGATCCAGGAGGAGGAGTTTATCCAACAGGCCCTGAGCCCCTTCCAGGTGGTGGTAGTCGGAGACATTGCCACCAAGATGGAGCACATGGTCTGCTCCTTCTGTGCCAGGTGCTGTAGGAGTGTCCTGGTGCTACACTTGTATGGGGCTGCCTACAGTGCCGACCAAGAGGGCACCTCCACGTGGCCTTCTGAAACCCAGGCGCCGTCAGGGCCGACGTAAGTACCCCTCAGGCTGACCCTCCAAGTCCATGCCCTCATCTCTTGGTTCTCTGTTAGGGGAAATTTGCAGCCTTATTGCCATCATTGCCATCTGGACCCATGAGGCAATACCTGGGCAGCAGAGTGACTTTGCTGCCATCTAGTGGCTGGAAGGCAGAGGTGCAGCAGGACGTCCCAAAACCTGCAGGGCAGTCCCAGAGTGATCTGTCCCTCAAAAGCCCACAGTGCCAGAGCTGCTCACTTGTAATCCCAGGGACTCGGGAGACTGAGGAAGGAGGATCACAAGTTCAAGAGCAGCCTGGACGGTTTAATGAGAGCCTGTCTCCAAATAACACAGGAAGGGCTGGGAGTGTAGCGGAGTGGTAGAGCACTTGCCTACCACCACGTGCAAGGCCTTGGGTTCAATACCCAACACCGCAAAAAGAGAAAAGACAGAAAGAAGAAGGCAAACAGGCAACAAGCTTGTCAAAGACTAAGAGTTTCAGAGAGGTCACTGCTGTGAGGAAAATCCCACAGGATGATGGGACGGCAGTGATGAGGGGTGGGGGACACCGGAGCTGGCCATCAAGGTGGGAGGTGCTGAGGAAGTGGTGAGTAACCTTACTCACCACTCAAAGAACAGACTTGGTTCTGTGTGATTCCAGCTACCCAAGAGGCTGAGGCAGGAGGTTGGCAAGTTGGAGGCCAGCCTCAGCAACTTAGTGAGACCCTCTCTCAAAATAAAAAGGGCTGGGATATGGCTCAGTGGTTAAGTGCCCCTGAGTTCCATTCACATCTGGGGAGTTGTGGGGGGAGACTGTTTTGGTCTGAATGGTTCATTGGTAAATGGTCTTGGGAAAATGAACATGAGTGGAGACAGGCTGGACATGACTGAGTGGCGGGCACTTGCCGGGCATGCATGAGGCCCTGGGCTCCATCCCTAGCACCTCAAAAGAGAGGGAGAAAGGAGAGGAGAGCGGAAGGGAAAGCAGCAACAAAGGAGCATCCAGCTCTTCGTCTGCCCCCATAGGCAGGGAGCCAGCCCCTGTCAGTATTGGATGAGAACTAGGGTCCCCTGTCAGTCACTGGATGAGAACCAGGGTCCCCTGTCAGTATTGGATGAGAACTAGGGTCCCCTATCACCCCTGCTGCATTTCCTCCACTCACCACCCTTAGAGTCTCATGAGATCCCCACCTCACTTTCTTTTCAGTCACTGGATGAGAACCAGGGTCCCCTGTCAGTCACTGGATGAGAACCAGGGTCCCCTGTCAGTCACTGGATGAGAACCAGGGTCCCCTGTCAGTCTCTGGATGAGAGCCAGGGGTACAGTCTCCCCCCTCCCAGGCAGCCCTGAGGACTGGGTGAAGCCCTGAACTTCCTCAGTGGGGTGAGCTGGGGACAGCTTTAGACAAGCTGAGGAGGGAGGGTTTGCAGGAGCAGGAGGAGCCACCCCTGGCTGCAGGTGAGGGTTGGTGTGCCCACAGCCTCTGGACTTGGGGCTCATTCCAGCAACCAGACTCTGCCTCCCTCCTGGCTCTGCGGTTGGAACTGGACCCCTCATTTGTAAGAAAGGACTTAAACGTGCATCATGGTTTTTCTCTTTCTTTCTTTTCTTTCCAGGGTTGCAAGCCAGGACTTTAGATTACACTGCAGGTGAGATTCCATAACCAAAATGCTTGGGACCAGAAATGTTTCACATTTTTAAGACTTTGATATACTTTCAAATAGGGCTGGTGATATAGCTCAGTTGGTAGAGTGCTTGCCTCACATGCACAAGGCCCTGGGTTCAGTCCCTAACACCACACACACACACACACACACACACACACACACACACACATCCAAATACATAATGAGGTAGCTCCAAGGTGGGGTCCAAGTCTAAGCACAAACTTCTCCTGTGCTTCACCTGGACCTTATACACGTATCCAGAAGATTCCCCCCACGTCTTCCTGGTTGCTCAGTGCTGGTGATGGAGCCCAGGGCCTCACGTGGATCAGGGTGGCCTTCCTCACCCCTGACTGCGCCCAGCCCTGCACTGTGCTTTCCCACCAGCAGAAGCCTCTCAGTCAATCTCAGGGTCACTCTCAGGAAGCCCCTGGAATCTTTTTCCGTATTTTTTATTGGAGCGTTGTAGTTGACATAAGGGTGGAATTCCTTGTCACACATTTGTACATGCACACAACCTGACAATAGCAATTTGGCCTATATCCCTCCCCAGCACTCCCCTCTCCTCTCACCCCTGCTGCATTTCCTCCACTCACCACCCTTAGAGTCTCATGAGATCCCCACCTCACTTTCTTTTCCCTTTCCCCTCCCCAGCTTCCACATGACTTTCTGAGTTTGACTTATTTTGCTACCATAATGTTCCCTAGTTCCATCCATTTTCCTGCAAAGGCCACAATTTCTTTCTTCTTTATCGCTGTATAAGACTCCATTGTGCATCCATGCCACAGTTTCTTTCTCCATTCTCCCTCTGATGGACACCAGGCTGGTTCCATGTTTGGCTGTTGGGAGCTGTGCATTATAAACATGGGTGTGCACCCATCGCTGTAGCATGAAGATTTCAATTCTTCAGGATAAATACCCAGGAGTGGCACAGCTGGGTCAGGGGTGGCTCCAGGCCTCTTCTTTTGAGGAGCTGCATACTGATTTCCATGGTGGGATGCTAATTTACAGTCCACAGCATGAGGAAGTGTTCCTGTGCCCCACACCTCTCCCCACCCCTGCAGTTTGCGCTCTGCTGCCTGCCATTCTGCTGGGGCTACACTAGTACAAAGGCACTTGCCTGAGACTGCTCCCAGGACATGAGCTGTAGAGGTGGCCAGTTAGGGCATCATGTGGGCACTGCAGAGTTTTGCATTGTAGAGCTTTTTGGATTCCAGATTGGGGATGTCCAACCTGGGTAGGGGACAGTAGGGGTGGTGGTTAATAGCCTGGCCTTGCTGGATGCAGTGGAGCACTCCTGTAGTCAATCCCAGAGACTCAGGAGGTAAATCAGGAGGATGGCAAGTTCAAGGCCAGCCTCTGCAACTTAGGGACATCCTATCTCAAAACAAAAAAGTCTGGGTGTGGTAGTGCATACCTGGAATCCAAGCAGTTTGGGAGGCTGAGGCAGGAGGATCATGAGTTCAAAGCCAGGCTCAGCAATCTCAAGGCACTAAGCAACTCAGTGAGACCCTGTCTCTAAATAAAATAAAAATAGGGCTGGGAATGGGGCTCAATGGTAGATTAGCCCTGAGTTTAATTTTCCTGGTAACAAAAAAAAAAAAAGAGAGAGAGAGAAAGAAAAGAAAAGAAAGAAAGAGAAAATAAAAATATAGAAAGGACTCTGGCTCCAGAGATAAAATGTTCTGGGTTCAGCCTCCAGTATCTCCTCCCCAGACCACTCACCTAAATCGCCTGGGCTTTGGAATCAAGCCACACATGGGTTGGAACCCCAGCTCTGCTGTTCACTAGCTGTGTGACCTTGGGCAAGACTTTTCTCCTTATTGGATCAGTTTTTGTGCTTGGAAAATGGGAAGTTTAATTCCTACCCATTAGGGTGACTTGTGTTATAGAGTGTGTCTGCAGATGACATCTCTTTTCCATCCCTGATCCCAGGTCTGGAGTCTATCTGGCTGATGACTTGCTGTGGGAACCAGGGCAGGTAACCCAGTTCATTCAGAAGCTAAATTAAACTAAAGTTGTCTGGGTGCAGGTGACACACACCTAGAATCCCAGCAGGGGATCTCAAGTTCAAGCTCAGTCTCAACCACCAGCCAGACACTGTCTCAAAAACTAAAAGGGGCTGGGACTGTGGCTAAGTGTGTAGCATGCCCCTGGATTCAGTCCTAACTTCCAAAAAAATAAGGAAGACAAAGTGTTTAAAAAATTATAAAGTGACATGCCAACTGCAAACACAGTGGTCAAGTGACCAGAAAGGCTAGACCTTGGCTGTCTCCTTCTTGCAGACCTGAGAAGAACAGGCTGCCAGATGCCTACAGCGAGCACCTTGCAGCTGCTCTGTGCACCAGCCCTGACCTCACAGAGCTGGCTTTGTACCGGAACGCCCTGGGCAACCGCGGGGTGCAGCTGCTCTGCCAAGGACTTAGACACCCCCTCTGTCGGCTGCAGAACCTCAGGTGAGTGCCAGCTGGCCCGTGACCTTCTGGCCTGCCGACCACCACCTCTCTCCAGGGTCATGGTAGGATGGTGTATCAGTGTTCACTTGCTGCTGTCACAAAGTCCCCTGGTCTGGACACCCTCAACGACAGATCTGGGGGCTACAAGTCCAAGGTCAAGGTGGCCTCAGGGTCAGTTCTTCCTGAGCACTGTCTCCTTGGCTTTCAGAGGGCCGTCTGCCCCATGTCATCCCTCTGCACACAGCACAGGTTTGTGTCCTAATCACCTTTTTGCAGTGCTGAGAATTGAACCCTGGGCTTTGCACATGCTAGGCCAGCCCTCGACCACTGAGCGACACTCCAGCCCTCTCTAGTTCTTATTTTGAGACAGGCTCTGACTGACTTGCCCAGCCTGGCCTTGAGCTTGCTGTCCCCCTCCCTGCTTCAGCCTCCAGAGTCACTGGGGTGACACTGCATCCTTAAAATGGAACAGCGGGGCGTGGTGGCACAGACTGGTAATCCCAGGGACTTGGGAGGCTGCAGCAGGGGTTGCAAAGTGGAGGCCAGCCTGGCAACATACTGAAATCCTACTTTAATAAAAACATAAAAAGGGCTGGGCTGTAGCTCAGTGGTAGAGTGCGGTCCTAGCATTCGGAGTCGCCCTGGGCTCGACCCCCACAAATGAGAGGAAGGAAAAAAGAAGAGACTTAAATTCCTTTTTTAAGGGCAGTCTCTGTGAACACATTTCATTGATGATAAAGCACTAAACATTTTATATTATTTTTGTTGCTTTAAAGTTTTTTCGTCTTTTAAAATTTGAGAGCTAAAGCCAGGCGTGGTGGCAAAAAATGCCTATGATTCCAGCAGCTTCGGAAACTGAGGAAAGAGAAGCACAAGTTCAAAGCCAGTCTCGACAACTTAGCAAGGCCCTAAGCAACCTAATGAGACCCTGTCTCAAATTAAAAAGTAAAAAGGGCTGGGGATGTGGCTCAGTGGTTAAAAACCCCTGTGTTCAATACCTGGTGAGAGAGAGAGAGAGAGAGAGAGAGAGAGAGAGAGAGAGGATAACAGATGAAATGATGCATTCATTGTGTATAATAACACGATGCTTTAAACTAGAGGTATCACACAGGGGGCAGAGCTCCATGATAGAACACTTGATTAGCATGTCCAAGGCCCTGGCCTTGATCCTTGGGGCTGCCCAAAAAATAAAAATTAAAGTAAAATATATATGATTGTAGAATGACAAACTCTAGCTAATCAACATATCACCTGTAAAGTGATCATATTTGTGGTGAGAACATTTAAAATCGACTCTTAGCATTTTTCAGGAATATTTTTTGTTACTTTATTAAGTATCAAGTTCACATACCAGAAAATTCAGTCAGTGTGTAGATTTCAGCATTTTCAGTATATTCACCGTGATGCAAACATCACCACGACGTCCATAGCATTTTCCTGACTCTAAATGAAACCCCATACCCATTAATGATCTCTCTACCGCCACACCCCACAGTCCCTAACTGCCAGAATCTCCTTTCATTTTTTGGCACTGGGAATTGAGCCCCTGGGTGCTTAACCACTGAACCACATCCCCAGCCCTTTTTATTTTTTTATTTTGAGACAGAATCTCACTAGCTTGCTTAGGGTCTCATGACATTGCTGAGGCTGCCCTTGAACTTGCAATCCTCCTGCCTCAGCTTCCTAAGTCACTGGGAGTACAGGTGTGCACCACCACACCTCACTTTTTTTTTTTCCTTTTAGTTTTGCTTTGTTGGCATTGCTGGGTCTCAAGCCCATGGTTTCATGCATGCTAAGCAGGAGCTCTACCTGTGCAGAATTCCCAAAACTGCTGCAAAGGAGATGACCTGGCTCTTCTCCTTCCTTCTACCACAGGCTGGAGAGGTGCTGCTTCTCCAGCTCCGCCTGCCAGGACCTGGCCACAGCCCTCACGGCCAATCAGAATTTAATAAGGATGGATCTAAGTGGCAACGACCTGGGACTTCGGGGCATGTCCCTGCTCTGCCAGGGGCTCCGGCATCCCCAGTGCAGGCTGCAGATGATACGGTGAGTCCTCCTCCCTGGAATACGGGCTCGGTTTCATCTTGTTTTAATGAAAATATTAATACGCATTAAATGAGTACTAAATGGGGTCCAGTGTGATATTTACAGACATATATGGGGTGTGCACTGATCACATTTGCCTCCCCCTTCCACCCCCTGGGAAGAAGCTCTCAAACGGCGAGTCCTCCAGGCAACCTTGCTGTCGCCGTAGCTGGAAAGAACCCCAAATGCTGAAGATCCCCAAGTCTGTTCCTCAACACCAGGGCTCAACCTCAAGCCCATGGCCTCACACCTCTGCCCAACACCTAGGCACGTTCAAGTCACTCTCTGGCCTCTGACTCCACCCTCTTCTGCATGGCCAGGAAGCCCTGAGCGACCTGTCCACCCAGAACCCTCACCTTCCTACTGGCCTGAGCAGTGAGAACCCCAGAGCTGCCTAAACAAACAGACTCGGGTAGTGGGACCCCTATTTCCCACAATGCCACCCGCACCCCACTCCTCCGGAATTCTGCTTGGCCCTTGAGAACCAGCCTAACTCCCCCTGGGCTCCTCCCAAGCGGCACACCCTATCTGCCAAAGCCCAGTTCCAGGCGCTGCCTTTGAGATGCTTTTAATAACAGTGGTTCAGCTTACGGAGCTCCCAGGAGGGGCGAGGCCCAGGTCTGTTCCCTCCATTCTCAGGTCATCCAACCCTAGCAACCTAAGGAAGCAGGCACAAGGCAGCACGGGAAACACAAAACTCCAAGTCCCAGGGCAGGAGGTGGTGCCCCGGGTGCACACGCAGAGGCTGAGCTAGGACTCCCCTCTCCTGGGCTGCAGTATGCCCACGCGGTGGTGCAAGTACCTGGGAAGCAGGGCGCTCCCTGCCGGGCCTCATCTCTGAAGTCCGCTCTGTGCCCATGGCTTCCACACCCAGGGATTCCACCAGCTTCCACTGAAAATGTTCAAGAAGGAAAGTTGCTTCTGTACAGAACATGTACAGTTTTTGTTTCTGTACCATCCCCAAGCCACTTCCCCAGCAGCAACCCCCTCACGTTTTTCCCCCTTTGGTACCAGGGATTGGACCCCGGGGCACTTAACCACTGAGCCACATTCCCAGCCCCTTTTTATTTTTTATTTTGAGACAGGGTCTCACGAAGTTTCTTGGTGCCTCACCAAGTGGCTGAGGCTGGCCTTGAACTTGCCTCTCCTGCCTCAGCCTGTAAAGTCCCTGGGATTACAGGTGTGCACCCCTGCGCCTAATCATACAGACTTTGTCATTTTTGCCTAAATGACACAGTGTAACAACTGTTTTTTGTAGCATTTACATTGTATCAGGTATTATAAGTCATATAGGTCATCGTTTAAAATGCACAAGAGGGGCTGAGGATGAGGCTCAGTGATGGAGCATTTATCTGGCTGGCCCCGAGTTGGATCCCCAGGTCTACAAAAAGAAAAATAAAGAAAAATTAAAGATAAAATACATAAGAGGACATGTGCAGGTTATATGAATACCATGTAATTTTATATAAGGGACTGGACCCCCTGCACATGGTATCCTCAAGGGCTCCTAGACAAGTCCCCAATGGATGCTGAGTGACCAGGGGATGGATCTGTGCAGGGTGATTGACAGGCCAGGCATACTCAACCTGAAGGCAGAGAAGCATCTTTCCCCTCCCAGGTTGAGGAAGTGTCTGCTGGAGGCTGGGGCTTGTCAGGAGATGGCATCTGTGCTGAGCACCAACCCACATCTGGAGGAGCTGGACCTGACCGGAAACGCCCTGGAGGACTCTGGCCTGTGGTTGCTGTGTCAAGGACTGAGGCACCCAGGCTGCAGGCTGCGGACCTTGTGGTGAGTGCTTGGAGGGCAACTCCCGTGGCAAACCCGGTTCCGCCGAGTGATGTGGAGGATTGCATCCACCATGTGCCCAGCATTCCCCTGTCACACAGCCCAAGGTGGAGGCCACTACGTGTCCATGGGGGAATGACTGCATGGAGACAATGTGGTCTACACAATCTGACAATGTTAAGTGAAAACGGGAAAGAATCAACTTTGTCTTGCAAAAAAAAAAAATTAAAGTGCTACTTTTTTTGGGGGTGTGTGGTTTACTGGGGTTTGAACCCAGAGGTGCTTAACCACTGAGCCACATCTCCGCACTTTTTGTTGTTTGAGACTGTCCTCACTAAGTTGCTTAGGGCCTTGCTAGGTTGCTGAGGCTGGTCTTGAACTTGCAATCCTCCTGCCTCAGCCTCCCAAATTTCTGGGATTACAAGTGTGCATCACTGCACCTACCTAAGAGCCTTTTTTTTTTTTTTAAGTTGTAGATGGACACAATATCTTCATTTTATTTATTTATTTTTATGTGAGGTTAAGAATCAAACCCAGTGCCTCACATGTGCTAGCAATTTCTCTACCACTAAAGCCACAACCCCAACCCCCAAAGTACCACTTTTAAGATCCTAAATTAAGGGGAGGGGCACAGTATGGGCAACATAGTTATAACCTGTCTCCTGAAAAGAAAGGAGAAAAGAGAGAAAAAGAGGACTAGGGATGTGGCTCAGGGATTTGGTACTTGCCTAGCCTGCACAAGGCCCTGGGTTCAATCCTCAGTACTGCAAAAGAAAACAAGCATGGGCTGGGGATGTGGCTCAAGCGGTAACGCGCTCGCCTGGCATGCGCGGGGCGCTGGGTTCGATCCTCAGCACCACATACCAACAAAGATGTTGTGTCCACCGAGAACTAAAAAATAAATATTAAAAAAAAAAAAAAAGAAAACAAGCAAACAAACAAAAAGGTGTTGTATCCATGCAATGCAATATCATTCATCCTTAAAAATGAAAGACTTCTGGGCTGGGGATATAGCCCAGTTGGTAGAGTGCTTGTTTCACATGCATAAGGCTCTGGGTTCGATCCCCAGGACCACACACACACAAAAAAAAGAGTGACTTCTACCACCACATACATCCTGAAGCTTTATATTAAGTGAAATTTACCAGACATAAAAGGACAAAAATTGTGGGATTCCACATGTGTGAAATACTCAGAACCATCAAATACACGCAAGGATCAATGGAGCACACCTGTAATTCCAGCTACTCAGGAGGCTGAGGCAGGAGGAGGATGCAAGTTTGAGGTCAGCCTCAGCCACTTAGTGAGACCCTGTCTGAAAATAACTAGTGGCTGCGTGTAGCTCAGTGGTCAAGCATCCCGTGGTTCAGCCTCCAACCACCACACAACAAAGAGCGGTACCTTTAACTTGGGGTGGGAGTTCAATTCAACTCCACGCAGAACACCCTCCACGTTTGCTGCTGGGTCTTCTGTAGGTTGAAAATCTGCCATCTCACCACTGCTGCCTGTGAAGACCTGGCCTCCACCCTCAGCGTGAACCAGGGCCTGACCGAGCTGGATCTGAGTCTGAACGACCTGGGGGACTCTGGAGTGCTGCTGCTGTGTGAAGGCCTCAAGCACCCCGAGTGCCATCTCCAGACCCTGCGGTGAGTGCCGCTGTGCACCCCCTCACACACTTCTCTGTGCTCTCGGAGGCCAAGCAGCCTCCCCTCCCACCCGAATTCTCCCCACTTCAGCTCACTCCAAAGATGCTCTGCCAGAACGTGGCCTTCGCATGGTCTGTTCTGGCTTCCCGGCATGACCATCAGCTGTGCTGTCCTCTGTGCCGTCCTCGGCTGTCCTGCTGAGAAGTCTGGCTCATCTTTTATGATTCAGGACAAATTGTCACTTCCCCGTGGGGGCCCTGTGGATTCCGAGTTTCGTAATTCTTCATAACCTGACTCTTTCTCTCAGGTCACTTAAGAAAGTTTGTGATTTGGGTGTGTCCTGTGTGGCTTGGCAAAGTGCAAGAGCGGTGTCCACTCTAGCTCTTAGTGGCTAGTGAGAGACCTGGCCTGGGTCATCACGAGCAGCAAGGGAAGTGATGCTTTGGAATTACTTGGTGTTATGGGTTGAACTGAATCCCCCTCCGAATTCCCTGGTTGAAGTCTGAACCCTTAGAAAAATAGCTTTTTATATTGACATTCCTCCCCAGCGCTGGGAATGGAACCTGAGGCCTCACCTGCTCCAGGAAAAGTCCTCTGACACTGGGCTCTATAGCTCCAGCCCCAGAATGTGGCCTTATTAGGGTCTGGAGCTGCCCTAACAAAACACCCAGACTGGGCGGCTTTGGGGACCAATCCACCCTTTCAGGCTCAGGTGGCAGGAGTCTGAGTCAGGGTTTGGCAGATTGGTTTCTCCTGAGGCCTTTCCTGGTGGTCTCCAGATGACCACCTCACTGTGCCACCATGTGTTTATCCCTGTACCTGTGTCCTGAGGTCCTGTAAGGGACACAGGCCATGTTGCATCCGGGCCATCCCAGTGACCTTTTTAAAACTCTGTCACCTCTTTCAAGACCCCTTCAAAGCCGAGCACAACTGGGAGTGTACACACCTGTCATCCCAGCAACTGGGGAGGCCAAGGCGGGAGGATCTCAAGTTCAAGCCCAGCCTGGACAATTTAGCAAGACCCTGTTTCAGTATTTAAAATATATATATTTTTGGGGGGTAGGTGGGTGGGGTGTGTGTGTGTCAGTGGTACAGTTCCCCTGGGTTTCACTCCTGGTCCTGGAAAAATATCTGGGAAAACTTTATTCAATTCGGTAGTGGTTGGCACAGGCCTGTGATCCCAGCCACGAAGCAGGTTAAGGGGAAGGTTTGCTGGTTGAAGGCCAGCCTCACCAACTCAATGAGGCCGTTTCAAAGCGAAGAATAAAAAGAGCCAGGCTCTGAGGCCCAGACCCTAGGACCCCGAGTTCAAAGCCAGGCCTCAGCAACCCTGAGGTGCTAAGCAACTCAGTGAGACTCTATCTCCAAATAAAATGCGAAATAGGACTGGAAATAGTGAGACTCTATCTCCAGAGGTTGAGCGCCCCAGAGTTCAATCCCCTGTATTCCCCTGCCCCCCCAAAAAAGGGATGGTAGTGGTTGTGGCTCAGTAGTTCAGTATCCATGGGTTCAATCCATGGAACCAAGTAAATAAATATAATAAATTGAAAAAGGGGTGATGGTGGTTAGGGATGTGGCTAAGTGGCTAAGTGACCCTGGGTTCAACGCTGGCACCAAAAACCAACAACAGAAAGTCTCCCTGCCCTGCATGGTCAGCGCTCCTGTTCCCGCAGATGCGCTTTGGCGACAAGGGCTCCATTTCTATGAACTGGCCCAGCCTTCACAGTCCGAGTTGCTCCCCGATACGCTGTCCTTTGGTCTCTTTTTCACCTTGATGGTCACACCATCTGCGCCAGCACAGGGCTGGGCGCAGAGACCCCGGCGTGGGCCAGCCACCCTGTCCCGTCCCTCCAGGTTGGGCATCTGCCGGCTGGGCTCGGCCGCCTGCGCCGGTCTCTCCGAGGTGCTGCGCCTCAGCGCCCGCCTCCGCGACCTGGATCTGAGCTTCAACGACCTGGGAGACGGGGGCTTGCGGCTGCTGGCCGAGGGGCTGCGGCACCCGAGCTGCAGGCTCCAGAAGCTGTGGTGAGTGTCCTGCGCGAGGGCGGCTTCGGGGGCGGGAGCGTCCTCCCTGCCCCGTCCTGACCGCGGCCAGGGTCCCCACGGTTCGTACTGGCCTGAGGGCACCGGCAGGTGGCCTCGTCATTCCATCAAGCCTGGACGATGCTGTGTGTGTGTGTGTGTGTGTGTGTGTGTGTGTGTGTGTGTGTGTGTTCTTGGGCCGATCCAGGCTTTTTAGTACCTTCTTGCCCATGAAATCAGGCTCCTTAGGTGGCTCAGAGGTAGCTTTCGTGGCCTTCCGCCCCCAGCACTGAAAAAACTAGGACTTCCCCAAAGGACGTGCCGGACGTGGCCTGAACCGCTCTGTCCCCCCACAGGCTGGACAGCTGCGGCCTCACTGCCCAAGCCTGTGAGGATCTGTCCCCCACGCTGGGGAGCGCCCAGCACTTGACGGAGCTCTACCTGACCAACAACGCCCTGGGCGACGCGGGCGTGCGGCTGCTCTGCCAGGGGCTCAGACACCCGCGCTGCCGCCTCCGAGTCCTCTGGTGAGCGGTGGCCCCTGGCTCTCTGGAGGGCAGGACAGGGTCTTCCCCAGCTCCCAGCTCAGAGAGGAGGCCCTCCTGCGCCCCCTGCTGGCGCAGCCCTCGCCCTACTCCCTGAGCAGAGCAGCCACCAAGGCTCAGCAGGACCCCTGCTCTGCCTGGGTTCAAGTGCCTTGCTGCAACTAGGTGACACATTCTCCAAGTTATTCAACCATTTGGCACCTTCCACACCTGCCTCAGTAGAAGGAGGGAAGGAGCTGCTTCTTCCTGCGGTTATCAGAATTAAACTATTGAGGCCCACAGATGGGGAGGAGGGCCAGGGGTGGTGCACTCCTGTAACCCCAGGTCTCAGCAGGCCCAGGGGGATGGGAGGGTCCAAGCCAAGCCAGGTGTGGAGCTACAGCCTGCAGTCAAGTCGGCTGGATGGGGGTTGGGGGAGTGAGGCAGGAGGACCCAAGTTCAGACCATTCTCAGCCACTTAGCAAGGCCCTAAACAAGTAAGGAACTTGGGAGACTCACATCTGCAAGTAAAAAATAAAGGGGCAGGGGATGTGACTCAGTGTTAAGAGCCCCTGGGTCCAATCCTGTACCAAGAGAGGAAGTCCAAAGTCAGCCTCAGCAACTTAGACCTTGCCTCTGGATAACTAAATAAAGGGCAGGTGATGTGGCTAAATGGCAGAGGGCTGCTGGGTTCATCCCCCATGACTGCAGAGAAGGAGAAATCAAAGCAGAGAAAGGACTGCAGGTGTAGCTCAGTGCCTAGAGCGCTTGCCTAGCCTCCAGAGGCCAAGGAGGGAGGATGGACAGTTGGAGGCCATCCTGGGCAACTGAGACCACATGGGAAAACACAGGGCTGAGATATGGATGAGTAGGGCAGCAGCCCAGGTGAGACCCCTCCCCACCCCACTGGGAGCAGCAGAGAGCAGAGACCAGCCTGTTTTCTAGTAGAGTCAGGGTCACTAGAAGGTAATGGAATTACTTCACCAGATTAAGGTGTACAATATTGGGCTGGGGAAGCAGCTGTATGGTAGTGGGCTTGCCTGCTGAGCCCAAGGTCCTGGATTCACCCCAACATCCAAAAGAACAGCTCCCCCAAAAAAGCACAATAGCTCAGATCTAACAGCCCCTCCTTGTTACAGTAGTGGAGGACAACAGCATCTCCCACTCCTGTCCTCAGGTTGTTTGGGATGGACCTGAGTAAGACCAGCCACATGCGGTTAGCGGCACTTCGCAGATCAAAGCCATCCTTGGACCTGGGCTGCTGAAGGCTCTGCCCTGCACTCAGGAAGATGCAGTGATGGACACTTCCCAGGCCACAAGGACCAGAGTCTTCAAACTGCACGCAAAAAGCTCTTTCAGCTTGGGATCTTGTGAGCAGCCTTTGATGGAACTTTCATGTCTTTAAACACAGGGACTTGGCACACAGAGGACACAAGAGTTCCAAACCCGCCTCAACTACCTACTAAAAAACCCTGTGTCAGTAAAGGCTAAGGACGGGAGGTGTGGATCAGTGGTTAGATTCTTCTGGGTTCAGTCCCCAATAGCAACCCATAATAGGGGGTATAAAATCCCAAATGGTTAGAAGGCTACTTTGCCCTCCAGAGAATGCTTGCCCAGGTCAGCAGATATGGTGACCATGGGGGTGGATGTGAAAATTCATGCCCAGAACTTAATGGAGTAACCCAGTTCAAGCTTCCAGTGATGCTGAAGAATCAACAGACCAGCACCAAGAGTTTATTAAAAACAATGTTCAGTGGGCTGGGGATGTGGCTCAAGCGGTAGTGCGCTCGCCTGGCATGTGTGCGGCCCGGGTCCGATCCTCAGCACCACATGCAAACAAAGATGTTGTGTCCGCCGAAAACTAAAAAATAAATATTAAATTTCTCTCTCTCAAAAAAAAAAAAAAAGACAATGTTCACCTGGGTTCTAATTCCTGCCTGCAACTCCAACTACTTAGCCCAGGTTGGAGGCTGTCCAGTGCAAAGAATCACCTTCCCAAGCAGATCTCAGCAATGGCTAATTTTAGGTGCAGGACACGCTGAATAAGTTGTCTGCAGGGCATGCCAAACAAAGTTAGCTGCAGGATGACCTGGCCACCCATACCCTCTGTCTGGTTTTTTATCACCTGTTTGCTTCAAGCCCAAACGCCCAAGCCCCCCCCCCCCATCAAGGCTGAACACTTAACCCCCTTGTGTGCCAACAAGGCAGCTTGCAGACCCAGAGACCTCATTAGATTTGGGCTATAGAAACTCCCTCCTGCCGGACCTCTCTCTCTCTCTCTCTCTCTCTCTCTCTCTCTCTCTCTCTCTCTCTCTCTTTAAAAAAACAACAAAACAAAACAAAACAAAACAAAAAACTCTGAATTCCCTCTGTAGCTGAAGGGTTAGGATTGGACATTTCCCCAATTGGAACATTAAAGTCAAAACCATCAGTTGCTGGGCACAGTGACACATGCCTGTAACCCCAGGCAACTCAGTGAGACCCTGTCTCTAAATAAAACACACACAAAAAGGGCTGGGAATGTGGCTCAGTGGTTAAGTAGCCCTTGGCTCAAACCCCAGTATGGGGAGTGGAGGGTGGGGGGGAAGGGAGGGTGGGCCACTAGAATTAGGCATATTGAAAATAGGATAGAGTTAAGGGTCACAGCTGGGCATCCAGAAATAATGCCTCTAGGGGAAACCAGATTCCCATTTCATCCCTGCCTGTCCTGTTTAGTTGAGGAGCAGAGTGGGGTCCCAGAGACAAGGGTTCTCTACTCCCACTACTGACCCCCTCATTCAATATGCTAGACTTATTTTCATGTGAAGAATTAGCTTAGGCCAGGGTGGGCAGGTGCTCAACCCTGTAAGAGACTCAGGAGACCAAGGGAGGGCAGCAGCAATTTCAGGCCAACCTGGACCATTTAGCCAGACCACCTCTAAAAGGCTAGAGATGTTTCTCAATCCCAGGAATCAAAGACAAAAGAATTAGCTTACTATGGGGGCACACACGGACTGTGTGTGTGTGTGTGTGTGTGTGTGTGTGTGTGTGTGTGTGTTGCTGGGGATTGAACCCAGAGCCTTGTGCGCAAGAGACAAGCACTCTACCAGCTGAGCTACATCCCAGCCCCATGAAGTCTTATTTTTGAGGGCTGGACGGCAGTGCAGAAGTCACATACACCTAGAAGGGTGGCTGTGGAAGCTCAAAAGGCACACTGGCTCCCGGACGCCCCCTCAAACAACAACACTCAAAACAGAAGCACTTCCCAATCCTGACCAAGGCAAGTGCCTCCCTTTGGGCCTCACTGTCAGAGACTTTAACTCAAGAAAAATGGCTCTTGCAAAAAATAAGGCTGTCTTGCATGCTAGGGGTGGACTCATGCCTAGAAAGGACTGCAATCTTAATAGTCCCCACTTAAAATACAAAGTAGCAAAAACAAGTCCAATCTTAAATGCAAAGTAGCAATAGGTTAAATTTAATGTAAGTTTAAATACAAAGTAGCAATATCAGCTCAGCTCGCTTCAGGCCTGGAGTCACAGCAGCCCTGGGGGCTGAGGCAGGATCACAATTCATCACCAGCCTGAGCAACTTGGTGAGAAAGGCTCAGGAAAGGAATAATAAAAGGGTGGGGTTGAGCAGTTGTTATGCTCGAATTCGGGACCCCCAAAGACCACCAGAGACCCAAGATCGATGTAAGCAGCAAAGAGGTGTTCATTGCGAGCTAGCTCGGTCCTCCGTGCACACACACAGCAACTGGTGACGCTGAGAGGCCCCGAGCCCAGGGTTTGCAGCAGTTTTATACATTCTTTGGAGAGGGCAGGGACTTCACATACATCATAGCAAATCATCACACACGGCGGGAAAATCAAACAACAACTCTAAAACATGATTAGCACATTCACTGGTGGGAACAAGTTGGTAGGGGTGATTGGTCAGTACAAAAGGGGTGAAAGAGTAAAAGAAATTGAAGTTAAAGTGTAAAAGACCGGTAAAGTTATTGTAAAGTTTCTAAGCTGCAAAACCTGAGTTAAAATGTAAAGGACCAGGTATTGTTAATTTCTATGCTACACTCAAAACCTGAAATTCCTGTAGCTGTTAGGACAATTCCAGGGTCTGCCCAGTAGATATTCCCCCTGACCATTTAGTTGTTTAATAATCTAGGACTGGGCTGGAGATGGCTCAAGCGGTAGCGTGCTCACCTGGCATGCGTGAAGCCCGGGTTCGATCCTCAGCACCACATACAAAGATGTTGTGTCCACCGAAAACTAAAAAATAAATATTAAAATTCTCTCTCTCTCTCTCTCTCTCTCTCTCTCTCTCTCTCTCTTAATAATAATAATAATAATAATAATAATAATAACCTAGGACCCTGTGCAGCTTGGCACGTAGGCATCTCAGGGCCCAAACTTATCAGTTTGAATGTATCCCCCTCCTTAGGGCTGACCTATCACCCCTGCCTGACCTGTTCCCGCCAATGAATGTACTAATCATGTTCAGGAATTGTTGTTTGATTTTCCCGCGGTGTATGATGATTTGTTAAAGGGGACCATGACGTATGTAAAGTTCCTGCCCTCCCTAAAAAAGTGTACTTAAGCACTGCTCAACCCCTGCTCGGGGCTCTGGGCTGCTCTCCCTTGTTGAGTGAGCACGGAGCCCCAGCACGCTGGATCCTCAATAAATCCCCTTTTGCTGTTGCATGAGCCAGTCTCTTGGTGGTCTCTTCCTCTGTCGCAGCGCTGGACCCTTACATTTGGTGGATTGGCCGGGAATCCCGCAGCGCCGGACAGGAAGACCCCTACGGACTCCTCTAGGGGTAAGTAAGGCGCCTTTTTCCTTTTTCTTGCGATCGCTTAAAGCTCTCAGTAGCTCTCAGTTTGGTTTCGGTTTTAGGTTTAAGGGTTGGCAGAGTGGCTGCCGGTGGAGAGCATAAGCTCCCCCAGGCGGTGGTAGACAGACGTGTCCTGAAGTCACAGACCACGTCCCCAAGGGACACCTTGGAGGACTCGGGAAACAGAGGGACGGAGGTGCCCTCATCAGGCAGAGGGACAAAGGTGCCCTCATCAGGCAGAGGGACAGAAGTGCCCTCATCAGGTGGAGGGACGGAGGAGCCCTCATCAGGTCTGATTCAGTGACCCATCAGGTTCTGCCGGCTACTTTAGTCTTGTTCACTGTCTCGTGTTGAGTTTACTGTCTGCCTTTAGGGTACTCATGTTAAGCATTTACTGTTTGTCCTTGTCTGTGTCACATTTGTATTGTCCCTGTCTTTGCCTGAGTAACTCTCATTATGGGACAAAGCCATTCCACGCCTCTGTCCCTGACCCTTGATCATTGGACGGAGGTCCGCTCAAGGGCCCAGAATCTTTCTTTTTCAGTGAAACGCCGGACCTAGCAGACTCTCTGTGCTTCGGAATGGCCCACGCTCGGAGTTGAATGGCCCCCAGGAGGGTCCTTCCACCTCCCTCTAATCCGCAAAGTCAGAGATATTGTCTTTCAGCTGGTGCCGCCTGGCCATCCAGATCAACAGCCGTATATTTTAAGCTGGCAGGACCTCTGTGAATTTCCTCCCACATGGGTGAAGTCTTTCCTTGTCCCAACCCCCACTCCAACCTCTTCCCCCACGATCCTATCACTCAAACCTTCCGCTCTTCCCCCTCGTCCCTCCATTCTCCCTGAGTCACAGGATTTAACTTTACTGGACTCCTCCCCCCCTCCTTATCCTCTACCCATGCTCCCAAACCCCCAACCCGTCCTAGATGACCCTCCCACCGCTAACTCAGTCTCTCTAGAGGTGATTGGGTCAGACCCAAGCCCTCCCGGGGACTTCCCCCGCGGTAGCAGCAGCCCCTCCCCCACCGGAGGAAACTGGGCCAACTAAAGGAACCCGCTGGCGGCAAATAATGGAAAACTTGGAAGCCCCTGTGATGCTTCCTCTTCGTCCCTATGGGCCCACAATAGATGATGGGCACAGGTGGGAGATGCAGGCTTACCAATACTGGCCTTTCTCCTCCTCAGATCTATACAACTGGAAAAATAACAATCCCCCTTTTTCTGAGGACCCCACCCGACTTACAGGTTTAGTCGAGTCGCTGATGTTCTCACACCAGCCCACCTGGGATGACTGCCAACAGCTTCTGGAGACTCTCTTCACATCAGAGGAATGAGAGAGAACCCTCCTGGAAGCCAGAAAGAATATTCTTGGACCAGATGGGAGACCAACCCAACTTCCCAACATCATTGAAGCTGGCTTCCCCTTAAGCCGACCCAACTGGGACCCTAACACCTTTGAAGGCAGGGAGCATCTGTCCACTTATCGTTGGGCTCTTATAGTGGGTTTCCAAGCGGCCGCCAGGTGGCCAACTAATTTGGCCAAGGTAAGAGAAATTATCCAGGGACCCAATGAATCTCCCTCCATGTTTCTGGAGAGAATTATGGAAGCATATAGGAGATACACTCCCTTTGATCCTCAGGCAGAGGATCAAAAGGCATCTGTTGCAATGGCTTTTATTGGGCAGGCTGCCCTAGATATTAAGAGAAAGTTACAATGTTTAGATGGACTACAAGATATGACCTTAAGAGATTTAGTCAGAGAAGCTGAGAAAGTATATTATAAGAGAGAAACTGAGGAAGAGAGGGAACAGAGGAGGGAGAAGGAAAGGGAACAAAAGGAAGATGAAAGGAGCAAAAGGCAGACTAAAGCGTTGGCGAAGGTCCTGGTCACAGCCACAGATAGACCAGAAGTTAGAAAGCAGGGAGACAGGAAGGGATACCTGGGCCCACGCCAAAGGCTGCCCCTGGCCTCAGATCAATGTGCCTACTGTAAAGAAAAGGGACACTGGGCCAAAGAGTGCCCCAAAAAGAAGCAGCCACGCCAGCCAGCCATGCTGACTCTAGAAGATGACTAGGAAAGTCGGGGCTCGGATCCCCTCCCAGAGCTCAGGGTAACATTTGAAGTGGAGGAGACCCCAGTGGACTTTGAAGTGGATACAGGAGCAGTATATTCAGCCCTTAAGACCCCACTGGGCCCTCTATCTAATAAAAGATCCTTAGTTCAAGGGGCTAATGGCAGTAAATATCGGGCTTGGACAACAAAGAGGACTATGGACCTAGGAAGGGGAAAAGTCCACTACTCTTTCCTAGTAATCCCAGAATGCCCGGCCCCATTAATGGGCAGGGACCTACTCACCAAGCTCTGGGCTAAAATAACCTTTAACCCTGATTGCCCCCAAGTGGAATTCTAAATCCTTCAGTAAAGACCCCCATAGTCATGGCTTTGACTATGTCAGTAGAAGATGAACTTCAACTCTTCACGCCCCCTAGGACTGATCAAACAGCTAGACTACCCCAGAGATGGATGAAAGATTATCCTGATGCCTGGGAAGAAACTGCTGGGTTAGGTCTAGCCATAAAACAACCTCCAGTAGTAATAGAATTAAAAGCCTCTGCCTCTCCAATCAGTGTCAAACAATATCCTCTGAGCAAAGAAGCTAGGGAGGGGATAAGGCCCCATATTCAGAAATGCCTGGCTCTGGGGGTCCTAAGGCCCTGTCAGTCGGCCTGGAATACCCCCCTGCTACCAGTAAGAAAGCCAGGAACTGGGGACTACCGTCCTGTTCAAGACCTGAGAGAGACCAACAACAGAGTGCAGGACATTCACCCCACGGTGCCTGATCCATACGATTTGCTTAGCACCCTGAATCCGGAGCGGATATGGTACACTGTGCTGGACTTAAAAGATGCTTTCTTCTGCCTGCCCCTACATAAGGACAGTCAGTTGTTGTTTGCTTTCGAGTGGATAGACCCAGAAACAGGAACATCTGGCCAACTAACCTGGACTCGACTCCCACAGGGGTTCAAAAACTCCCCCGCTCTCTTTGATGAAGCTCTCCACAGGGACCTCAACGACTTCAGAACTGCACACCCCGAAGTCACCCCACTCCAATATGTGGATGATCTGCTGCTGGCAGCCGACACCAAGGAGAACTGTGAGTCTGGGACCCAAGCACTATTATCCGAGCTTGCTCAGCTCGGATATAGGGCTTCTGCCAAAAAGGCCCAAATCTGCCAGCAAGAAGTAATCTTCCTGGGTTATTCTCTTAGGGGCAGCAAACGATGGCTCACTGAGCCCAGAAAACGAACCATTGTGCAGATACCACCCCCATCTGATAAGAGACAGCTCAGAGAGTTTCTTGGGACTGCCGGCTTTTGCAGGTTATGGATTCCTGGGTTTGCGTCTCTGGCTGCCCCTTTATACCTGCTGATAAAGGGGGATGCCCAATTCCAATGGACCCCTGAACACCAACAAGTTTTTGATAATATCAAAAAGGCGCTACTATCTGCTCCGGCCTTAGCACTCCCAGATGTAGAAAAAACCCTTCACTCTCTACATCGAGGAAAAGAAAGGAATAGCACGGGGAGTGCTCACTCAGAATTTGGGACCTTGGAAAAGGCTGGCAGCATACTTATCAAAAAAACTGAACCCAGTGGCTAGCGGGTGGCCCCATTGCCTAAGGGCTATAGCAGCGGCAGCCCTTCAAATAAAGGATGCTGATAAATTAACATTGGGACAGAAGCTGACCATTATAGCCCCCCATGCCCTAGAGAGCATCATCTGTCAGCCTCCAGACAAGTGGCTATCAAACTCCAGAATAACCCATTACCAGAGCCTCCTACTTGACAAGGACAGAATAACGCTGGGACCCCCTGCTCCACTCAACCCGGCTACACTGCTGCCAGAAGAATCATCAGGACCCGTCACTCACGATTGTCAACACATACTGGCAGAGGAGACCAGTGCACAACGAGACTTAAAGGATCAGCCACTGCCTCGCCCTGAGGTCGTATGGTTCACGGATGGGAGCAGCTTCCTCCAAGACGGTAAGCGGTGGGCTGGAGCAGCAGTAGTTAGAAAAACTAATGTCATCTGGTCCTCTGGCCTCCCAGAAGGCACATCAGCTCAAAAAGCAGAACTGATTGCCCTTACGAAAGTACTGGAGCTAGCATCAGGCAAAAGGGCCACCATATACACTGATAGCCACTATGCATTTGCCACTGCTCATACACGGGGCTATTTACCAGCAAAGGGGGCTATTAACCTCCGCCGGGAAGGAAATAAAGAACAAAGATGAGATCCTCCACCTTCTCTCGTCAGTAAAAGGCCCTAAAGAACTGGCTATAGTGCACTGTCAGGGGCACCAGAAGGGGAACGACCCCTTGGCGGTTGGAAACAGACGGGCAGATGAGGAAGCTAAGTTGGCAGCCCTAAACAGAGTGACCCTGTTAACTGTTTCCACGCTGGGGGAACAACAACCAGGAGACTTGGCTGCACAGGAACATTCAGGCAACTTATGGCCTGGGGACACAGATACAGAACTCCGGGATCCCACAGAGTCAAGTTTACAATTTCAAAAAGCCCAACTTTACGTCAAAGATGTACACCAGCTCACCCATTTAGGCTCAAAGAAGTTACAGGCACTCTTAAAGGACAAAAGAAAGGACTTATTGTTGACTGACTCGCAGAGGAAAGAAATAGCTGAGCAGGTGACTAGAGCTTGTCAAGTCTGCCGGTTAGTTAATGCATACCCATCCAAGCTTCCTGTAGGGAAGCACTTACGAGGGACCAGACCCAGACAATTCTGAGAAGTGGACTTTACTGAAATTAAGCCAGCAAGGTATGGACTTAAGTATCTCCTAGTCTTTGTAGATACTTTTTCAGGATGGGTCGAAGCCTTCCCCACAAAGAAAGAAACAGCTCAGATGGTGGTCAAAAAGATTCTAGAAGACATCTTTCCAAGATTCGGACTGCCTAAGGTAATGGGGTCCGATAACGGACCGGCGTTTGTGGCCCAGGTAAGTCAAGGATTGGCCAGGACCCTGGGGATTAATTGGAAGTTACGTTGTGCTTATAGACCCCAGAGCTCAGGACAGATAGAAAGGATGAATAGAACCATCAAAGAGACCTTAACGAAATTAAGCTTGGAGACCAGCATAAAAGATTGGATTATGCTCCTACCTTATGCCCTGTTTCATGCAAGAAATACCCCCTCCGCCTCTTCGTGTAACCTTACCCCCTATGAAATTCTCTATGGTGCCCCTCCTCCAATCAGGGACCTGACCCCAACCCTGAGGCTTAACGATTCCTTTCACACCCCCTTGCTTAACAGACTTAAAGCCCTTGAACACACCCAGCGATACCTGAGGAAACAGTTGGCCACTGTTTATCAGCCCGGAGACAAGGGAACCCCACACCGATATCAAGTGGGAGACTTCGTCTACGTCAGACGACATCAGGTGTCATCCCTGAAACCCCGCTGGAAAGGATCATACCAGGTGCTGCTCATAAGGCCTACAGCGGTAAAAGTAGATGGGATCACTTCCTGGATCCATGCCTCCCATCTCCCATCTCTGTCCAGACTCCGGCTGGAAACTGGAACAGACTGGTAACCCTCTCAAGTTGCATGTCCGTCGTGGGTAGGGCTATGGATTCTTCCCCTGACCACCTGCAGCCCTAATCCCCATCAGCCTGTTCAGCAACAGTGGCAAGTTATAAATCCCACTGGACAAGTAGTATGGTCCATTTCACATACAGCCCCCTTATGGACTTGGTGGCCATCTCTCCACCCGGACATTTGTCAACTGGCCATAGTCCTCTCTGGCTGGGACCTCCCTGACATAGAGGACCCCACACAGATCCCACTCAACCCCAAACCAGGGCAACATTCCCCACGGGGTCACCATATGCATTATGGATGTCATCGCTCCTATCATCGGTGTAGACTAGCCAGTCTTGATTATTATGTGTGTCCAGCTGATTTCCGAAGTCACAAACAGGCCCGAACCTGTGGAGGGCCCAGTGACTTTTATTGCAAATCTTGGGGTTGTGAACAAACGGGAGCTGCATGGTGGAAACCAAACTCCCCAGACAGCATGATTCAGGTAGGGCGAAATGACACCTGGATAGATCCCAGGAACTGTTTTGCTAGCCAAGTGTCAAGGACTCGATGTGGAAAAAATAGTCTATGTAACCCCCTCAATATAACTTTCACTTCCAAAGCAAGGGGCTATCTCAGAACAACATGGCTTACGGGAAATACTTGGGGAATGCGATTCTATGTTTATGGCCCCACTTATGACTTTGGCCTCTGGTTCACCATCCAACTTAAACAGGAAGAAAATCCCACAGCAATAGGGCCCAATCCCCTCAAGCCATGCCTAGAACTACCAGAACCCCTCTACCATCTCATTCCTCCCGGTTTTGTCTTTGCCTACTTCCCCACTCCGGAGTACAGCTGACTCCTCCCCCTGGGAATTGATTAAAGGAACCTTTATGGTACTGAACTCCACACAGCCAGATCTCACTCAATCCTGCTGGCTATGCCTCTCTGCCACGCCCCCCTATTATGAAGGGACAGCAGTTAATGGGACTTATGCTTAGAGGAAGGACTCGTGGAAATGAACGTTTGAAGTGACATTGCATGTATGTTTGAGAAAGGTGACCCTGCTCAAGGACCAGGGCGGATCCGGGTTTAAGGAGGATCCTACTGGATTAGGGCGGATCAGGTTTTAGGGAGTATCCTCCCGCTCCTTGGGTTTAGGGCATTCCCGGTTTAGAACAATCTGGGTTTAGGGCGGTTCCAGGTTTAAGGTTATTCCTGCTGGGAATAGGGCGTATCCTGCTGCCTGAGTTCCCGTTGAGTTCTCGTGGAATTCAGAAAGTATTTGGGATAAAAAGCCTGGTGGAGTACGTGAATTTAGCAGCAGAACGTGGATTTCCCCAGAACGTGTTTGTAGAGGGCCGGTGTGAGTTTGGGAATAAAGAATTGCTGTTTGAATCTACAAAGCTGTGAGTGGCTCGTGATCTTGTGCCCAGCCAGACTGCGGCACTGACCCGCTTGTGTTCTTGTTCAGTATGCCGGGTGCATGGGGCTCTGTGGCCCTTTCTGCTGGTGGCTCACAGCGTGTGGCTTGGAGCTAGGGTGGCATGTCCTTTTGGAGTGAGCACCCTATGGCCCACACCTGGCTGTTAACATGAACATATTTCTGGTTCATTTGGAGACTTGCAGCAGCTGAGCCCTCTGAGGTGCTGGGTCCTGTGCATCAGATGCAGTTCTGTGTGTCTATGGGACCCCTGCCATATTCGTCAATCATCGACTTCTAAGCAAGTGGAAAGAAACTGAAAGGAGGGGCTGAGGCCAAAATATTCACTCCTTCTCTATTCAAGTCTTAGCTTTTGAGCAGGGCACTTGTCTGCCAGGGCCATTGGTGGCTTCCCCTTTTGTCTGGCCACGCTTTTTTTCTTCCTTATAAACATTTGGACCATTGTCTTTGTACTAATGAGACCCCCCTTTGAGTGAACTCCAGGTTTGTAAGGAGATCCATTCTCTATCTTTCTGGTCTGCCTGTCTTTGAGTCTCTGGCACACTTCTCAGTAAAGCCCTCTAGAATTGTAATTTTTGGCAAATGGCTCTCTGAGCCTGTCCCACAAAGGTTGCATTGATCACCTGTCGCTTGTACCTGTGCATTTTTTCACTGACATTTCACTTGCATTGCGGCTGCATGTTTGTATGGTGCCCCTCTTCCCCGGGGTACCTCTGGGCAGGGAGAGGGGCAGAAGCAGCGGTGGCCTGGACATTTAGCTCTGAGTCAGTTGGGCACATCTCTTTTGATTATTGCTGCCAGTTTCATAGGGCAGAGGGGCCTTAGGCAGATGTCGGGCCGAGAGAAATATTCAGGCTATCGAGGGTGCCAGAAGGAGATGCTGGAGCAGCAGGAGACTTATCTCGGCTGTTTGTCTGCAGATGCTCGGCTTTGGCTGGGGCTCAAGGTTGGCTCTGATTCCTTCTAACTCTTGGGCACAGTGTGTTTTGTTCTCTCTCTCTCTCTCTCTCTCTCTCTCTCTCTCTCTTCTTTTAGACTTTCTATGAGGGCTTCTTGACATCTCTTCATTTTAGACCTTCTTTGTTGGGGCCCCATCCTAGGTCTGGATAGTGGGCTGCATCAGATCAGCCCAGGGTTTCTCCGTGTAGGAGGGAGTATGATTTTCCAGCTTATGAGCTCTGGGGTGGAGAAAGGCTGGCACACAAAACTGCCTTGTCGTCTTCAGACATTTCCCTCTGGACAACATGGGCAGGTCCTTTAGTCCCTGGCAGGGGCATCTGGAGAGTTTTTATCTGTAGGTTGTGGCTCTGGTCTCGGGACAAATCTCCCACCTTCATCTTGGGGGGTGAGTCTTTGGTCCTAGGAAGCCTTTGGCGCTGAGGACATCACAGAGGAAGGAATAGCCAGTATTGGGGGGGGGGCATCATTTGTTGCCTCTGAGGACAAGGGGGCTGAGGGGACACTCTGCTGTCCTATTGGTCTTGGCAAAGTTGGTCCTGGGTCCTCTTCTGGCTCACGGGGAAAACTGTTTCCTTTCCTGTCTTTCCTAGTCAGGTTTTCTGTTTAGCTGATTTCCGCTGGGTCTTAGAGACCACTAGGCTCCTGGCTAACATCTGCTTGGACTGTCCATCTAGACAGGCTCTCAACCAAGGGGGCTGTTTCTGTACTATCTCTTGACAGCAATCCATGTAAGAGAAATGGTTCAGGGGTTTCAATAACAATCAAAGGACCTCAGCAATGACTCTCTCGTCTAAAGATCCTTCTGGTGGCCAGCCCACATCTTGGGTGGGCCACTCTAATTCACAGAGTATGCAACCTTTGTGGAGTGAGTCTCACCCACAGTTACCAGGAAAACCTTCCTAAAGGTTTCTAACACACATTTCAGAGGCTCAGTTTCCTTAGTGTGCCTCCCGTGTTCCACCCTGCGTCCGTGTCGCACACTTAGAACCAAACACACTTAGGACAAGACTCCCTTCGTCCATCTCCAGCCCCTCCCCTCGCGGGGGCTTAGGGCCCTCTTAGCCTTGCGGGTCGGTATCAACCCCGACCTGGAGCTTTCACCTGGACGTTGGTTGGTGAAATTCTGCCATAGACTGTATGAGGGGCCACAGAACCGCGGATCAGGACTCTGCACTCGCTTCAGCCCTCGGGTTGGGTCGGAACCCTTCCCTTTCTATACGCCCAGATTCCAACAATTCCAAACCAAACTGAAAAGGGAGTCGCGGTTTCCCCTCTGCTCACTGACCCCGAACAGAGACTACTCGGGCGACTCTCCGGGTCCGTTTCAGCTCCAACCACTTTGGAGGTACTCGGGACCCAACAGAGGGTGATCAAGCCTCTCTTCCACCCGCTTAGGCCTTGAAGGGGGAGTCAGGTGGGCTGCAAAACCAAATGGATGCGGGACCTAACTGTTCAGATGGGTGGTTCTCCAAAACCCTAACTCTGGTTCCTGCTGCCTGTGGGTTCTGTTGTGCTCCAGGGTGGCAGCCCCCAGGGTGCTGGGTGAGCCCATCTTCATTCAGGCCAATAGTGGCCTAGGCGAGCCAAGGAGCCAAGGGGACTGTTGTTCCCCCTCACCCTAGGGAAGCTGGTCCCTGGAGACAAGAGAGGCAGAATAGCCTTCCTTACCTCCTCTGTCCCATCTGGGTGGCCAAAAATGTAAGGACAAACGAGGCAAGGCACCGAAGACAGCAGGAAACAGTTTTATTTGGCTGCAGCCAGGTTCAGAGGGCACAGCTTTTGCTGTAATCAATCAATCCCCTGAACCCTGAGTTCAGGGAGTTTCAGAGTTTTACACCCAGCATGTAAGGCGGGGGGGCTCAGAAGTTCACAGTCTGCAGAAGTTCCCATAAGAGCAGCTTTTTCTTTCACTGTTCTGGGCAAGTTAACCTTCCAAGGACAGCACCTGAGAAGGGGAGAGCTTATTCTCCCCTTTCTTTCCTCCCCCTGCCAGCTGTTACCATGGAGCCCAGTTGGTAACTCCTCTTATCCTAAAAATGTAGACATCTCTGTGAAGCCCAGCTCCAGGCCAGAGGCCTTGTTTGCACATTTCTTCAAAGTACTATACTGCATATGTGTGAAAAACTAGTAAGGGGTGTGCAGCACCTGGAGTGCAGGAATCTTCTCGGCCAGTGGCCAAGTAAACAGGGCAACATGAAAATAGGAAGTTTATCTACAATGGACTCTTTTGCTGACAGTCTAAAATCAGCCATGGTGAAGAGGGCTTTTCTGTGGAGAAAGGGGGTGCCCACTTCAATCTGGAAATCCCAATAAAGGTGCTTCTCCCTGCTCACCTGGTGTTGGGTTCTGTTGTTGCAGTGCAGGGGCTGCACACCTACACCAGGCCCTTTGCATATGACAGACACAAGGCAAGACTCCTGCCACAGAGCCTGCTCCCCTCAGCATGACCTGCCTCTTACCCTGTAGCCCACCATCCCTGAATCTGGGAGAAGGAAGTCTCTTCCCTCCCAACAGCCTGCAGCCATGACCTGAAGAGCAGGCCTGCCTGCCTCTGGCCAGCTCCTGTTCCAGTCCCCCCTCCCCTGGACAGGACCCCTGAGGGCTCCCTGCTCTTTCATGTTCTGTTAATCCTCCTCCCAGGGGTACCAGAGTGGAGCCCACAGGAGCCAGCAAGGGATGTCCTGCAGCCCTGGTGCACACCAAGGTCAGGCCTCACATGTCACTCACTCCATGGTAAGGTCACAGGAGGCATCACCTACCTCATTTCCAACACCTTCTGCAGCCCAGATGGGGGTCCTAGTTTGAGGTCCAGCAGCAGGTGGGGTGCACAGCCTCTCCTCATAATGGAATGAAGCCTCATCGCCCATGCACACCTAGGGTTTTTCCCCACAACTTTCCTTTGGATTGGGGTGGGGAGTACCCATAGAACTGCTTAGTGAGACCGGGTGTGGTGGCACACACCTGTAATCCCAGCAGCTTGGGAGACAGAGGCAGGAGGATCGCAAGTTCAAAGCCAGCCTCAGCAATTTCGCAAGGTGCTAAGCAACTCAGTGTTAGGTCAGTGGTGGCGACTTAGAACAAAGCAGCCAAGAGGAAAGGAACATCAATCAGGTGCCAGTGGAAACACCTGTCAATCAGTGAGATCTCCTGGCTAACGCCTGTCAATCAGCGGGACGCCCTGGCCAATCCTGGAGTTCAGCCAACTCCCCTGACCAACTCCAAAGGGACAAGGGACCCTAAAAACACCTTTTCCTGTCCCAAGCCCTTCCCTTCCTGCTGTAAGCCCCATAAAATCCAGTCTGGTCGAGCTCTCACGCGGTTTCTCCTCAGACCCTTCTCCTGTCCACTCCGTGGGTCTGATGAGTTCCACCCAGGAGTGATATCTGAATAAAGCCACATTCAGCAGCCTTTTTAAATCTGCCTCCTTTGGTTGCTGCCCTCCTCGCCAGATCTGACACTCAGTGACACCCATTTTCTAATAAAATACAAAATAGGGTGGGGGTATGGCTCAGTGGTGAAGTGCTTCTGAGTTTAATCCCTGGTAAACCCAGCACCCCCTTCCCCCAAAAGAACTGGTTAGTGAAATATTTTGGGGACAGAATTGGAGGCAGCCAATCCCTTTCATGGTGGATGGGGGAGCATGGGTGGTGCACAGTGGCTTAGCAACACATGGGGTTGGGTTTCACTTAACTGGGTGAACACTCTTTATATATATATATATATATATATATATATATATATATATATATATATATAAAAGAGAGAGGGAGAGACAGAGAGAGAATTTTCAATATTTATTTATTTTTTAGTTTTCGGTGGACACAACATCTCTGTTTGTATGTGGTGCTGAGGATCGAACCCGGGCCACACGCATGGCAGGCGAGCGCGCTACCGCTTGAGCCACATCCCCAGCCCTGGGTGAACACTCAAGGTGGGGAACAAGGCCATTCCAGATGGTAAAGGGGCACAGCAGCGCCCCCCTGTGGGTAGTGTCCACCTGACTGGGATCTCACTCAGGCCTGGCACAGGCTAGGCAACTGCCCTCCCTGGGCCACACCCCTGCTCCTGGCTCTCTTGCTGTCTTCAACCTGCACCCTGGGATGAGTGTGTTTGCAAGATTGAGCACCTTTGTCCTGTGCTGTCCCTCTCCAGCTCTCCAGAGGGTCACAGTGGACTCCAGCAGCAGGCCACCCTTGCTGCCTGCTCTGATTTAGCATTGCATGTTTGCTGTCCCCTGCAGAATGTCATCCCCAGGGAATGGTTGAGCTCCACAGTGAAGCAGGCCACCAGGAGAGAGCCCAAGATCTCCTGGGAACAAGGGACTTGGGCAGCCATGAAGTAGAACACCCCATTTCACTGACAGGAAAACAGGTGACAACCCTGGGCAGTGAAGGGTGCAATCCTGGCTGGGACAGCAGGGCACAGTGGGAGGGGAACCCTGGGACAGGGGAGCAGTGGCCTCTCTGGAGACACGTTCCAGTTGAACCAAAGGGGTAGACCTGGCCACATCCCTAGCTCCTGCACTGGGAACCTAGTGAGGTGCCACACACCTGTAATCCCAGTGCTTCAGAGATGGAGCACAGAAGAGGGCAAGTTCAAGGCCAGTGTCAGCAACTTAGCAAGACCCTGTCTAAATAAAAGCAGCCTATGTGGGTGACAGTGGTGGAGCAGAGCCTGGTATGGGAGGCCCTGGGTGCTGTCTGCACATGGGACCCAGGCTGCCAAGGGGAACAGGTGCTCAGCCAGGGGGCTGCCTGTGGCAGTGCTGCCAGGGAGAGCAATGACTCAGTGGTGCCCTCTGATGTTCAAGTTTGAAATCACAGTGGATAATTGTGGGAGACCACACTTACAGGTGACTGAGTCACACTCCCTGGCTGGGTGCTGAGGCACCTAGTCACAGAAATGTGGCAGAGCTTTCCCCACTCTTCTTGGGTGCAAGGGTGGCTGTCTTGTGCATGGTGTGTCTTGCTACAGCCCCATGGTTGAAGCTATGCCCACCTGTTCCTTTGTAATATGACCCCTTGCCCTGTTTAGGACAGAATCTTCCAAGGAAGTGCCTTGTGTGTGTCCCCTTCTCTTACTGTGCCCTTGGGTGTGGCCTACCCAGGTGTCAGTCAACCTGCTGACAGTGGACATCATGAAGACAGACTCAGCCCCCTGAAACCTGACCCCTTGCCTCATTTGAATGGCTTCTCCTCAATAAAAGGGGTCAGCGCGCGTGCTCTGGCTCTCTCTCTTCCTGTAGACCTTTAAGGTCAGAGGATCCTTCACAGTGACCCCAAAGAAAGAAAGTATTTGTTTCTCTTGTGTGGTTATTTTGTGCAGCCCAATTAGCCTAATTTAATTGGAGTGACCCCTGAGCCTTTTAGTTGCTAACTGAAACCCGGCAGATAATTTTTTTTTTTTTCCAGGAAAGAAAGTCCCACATAATTGCACTCCTGGACAGACTTATGCAAAGAACAGTTTGTTGTTTGGGGGATTCCGTGTGGTGGCACACAGAGTATGGGGCTTTATTTTTTGTACCCAGGACCTTGCATCTATAGGCGAGCCCTATAACCACAGCTACAACCCTGACTGATGGTGACTTTGTTTAAACTGGAAATTGGACCCAAAGACACTTGACCACTGAGCTCCATCCTTGCCCTTTTGCATGTTTTACTTTGAGACAGGGGCCCTCTAAATTGCCCCAGCTGGCCTTGCAATCCTCAGGCCTCAGCTTCCTGGAGTCCCTGGGCTTATAGGCATGGGCCACTGAGACAGGCTAGGGACATCTTTATTTATACTATGTTCACAATGTTTCTGAATTTTGAGTTTAGCTGGGTTGTATTTTATTTCACAACCCTCCTCTGGCTTCCAGTCACCCAGTGGCTTCTGATCACCCTGTGTGGCCCAACTGGCTCCTGCCAACGCTGTGTCCAGATGATAGTAAGTCTGACAGGACAACTCTGTGCAATCTGCAGTGACTGGAGAAATATCTTTTTGAAGCTAGGCGTGGTGCCATGTGGACTCCCAGCCTCTCTGGAGGCTGAGACAGTAGGGTTGCAGTTCCAGGCCAGCCTTAGGAAGGAACATCTTGTCTGGTCATATCCGCGCTCATCTTCTCCCCTCTTGTCTCAAAACAATCAAGTAAACCTGGGGCTGGTGCTCACTGGTATAGCTGCCCTGACTTTAATCCCTAGTACACAAAAGAAAAAGGCAGGGTGAGGTCATGGGCCAGCCTGCAAGTCCTGGTAAGAAAGTTCAGGGTCATTGAGGGCTTTTTCCAGGGTATAAGTGAGGATGATTGTGTGTGTTGGAAAGGACCCTGCAGAACAGGGTGACCTGGATGCCCATTAGTCATCCCAGGAGTCCTGGTGCCACCAAGGGGAAGGCACTGGGGTGTGGCAAATGTTAGCCCTCAGGGCACTTTGGAGGCAGAAGCACAAGGTCCCTGACTCCTCCCCAGGGCTCCCACCCTGGGTCCCCACCAATGCCCCCACACACACACACACAGTGTCCCCCAGCACTGGGCATAGAACCCAAGGGGGCTCTGCCTCAGAGCTTCATCCCCAGTCCTCTTTATTTTGGGACAGGGTCTGGCCAAGTTGCCCAGGCTGGCCTCCAACTTGGAGCCCTTCTGTCTCAGCCTCAGGAGGGTTAGGGACAGCAGGCCTGCACACTTCTCCCACCTTGGGTCCCTGGCGCTGAACAGACTCAGGATGTAGGAGACCTGAAGGGTAATAATTGGTGCATGTGCAAAGCCAGAATGCACACAGAGCAGTCAACCCCAGTTTATCTAAACAAAGGGCCCTGGCTCCCAGGTGCAGGGCGGCCCTCCCTGCTCAATAAAGGGGAGGAGCAAAGGCGCACTTTTCCCTCACGGCCAGCAGGCGGCGCGCAGCGAGGGCACGTTGGGCAAATGCTTCTCCTTCTGGCCAGCAGAGGGCGGCAGCCGGGGCTCGCTCAGGGAAGGTCAGAGCTGGAATCCTGGGGGTCCTGGTTCCTAGCCGGGCTCCCTCCCTTTATGTCTGTCTCTGTCTCATTTGTCCCCTTGTAAAATGGGGCCAGTAAGACACAGTGACCCACAGGTAAGTATTAGCACGTTGTCAGGAGGACATCAGTGACCTTTCATTTCTTTACCTTTACCTGGGGCTGAGGACCCACCCAGGGCCTCACAGGTGCTGGGCAAGCTCTGCCCCTGGGCCACAGCCCTGGCCTCAGACTCAGAACAAGGTGATTTTAAAGCAGCTCCCTGTCCCATTCCCAGGCGACCAGATGACCTGAGCTGAATGCTGCTCCTGAACCTCTGGTTCCTTTTTTGTGGCTGGTGTTGGGGATGGCACCCAGGGCCCTGTGCAGGCCAGACAAGCACCAGACCAACTGAGCTACATCCCAGCCCCTGAAACTTTTATTCCTACACTGATAACTGTGGGAATCTGCACACCAGGGTCACATGGGGCTGGACTTATTTATTTCCTGTTCAGCCTGCTCAGGATATGAAGATGCTGAAAAGTGAATTTCCACAATTCATTTTCTTACCTTTTTCTTAAAAGAAAAAAAAAAGATTTTTTGGCTGTAGTTGGACACAATACCTGTATTTTACTGATTTATATGTGGTGCTGAGGATGGAACCCAGGGCTTCTCATGTGCTAAGGAAGCATCTACTGCTGAGCCACAACCCCAGCCCCTTTCTTTTTTTTCTTTTTAATACTTGAGATCCTGGGCTGGGGATGTGGCTCTAGTGGTAGCGCGCTTGGGTTCCATCCTCAGCACCACATACAAAGATGTTGTGTCCGCCGAGAACTAAGAAAAAATAAATACATGTTAAAATTCTCTCTCTCTCTGTCCCCCTCTCTCTCTCACTCTCTCTTTAAAAAAAAAAAAAAATACTTGAGATCCACCTGGGGTCTCTAGCACTGAGCTCCACCTCTAGTTCTTTCTCTTTCTGGGGGTACAGGGGGTGAAGTCAGCAACCACCCAGGCCTGTTTTATATTTGATTTAGAGACAGGGTCTCACTGAGTTGCTTAGGGCCTCCCTTTTGCTGGGGCTGGCTCCTCCTGCCTCTGTCTCCTGGGCCCCTGGGATTTCAGGCCTTCATCACAGCACCACTCTCTAGTCCTTCTTAATTTAATTTTTGGTACGGGGGATCAAACTCAGGGACACTTTACTGTTATTGAAAGCTCTGTCCTTGTCCCCGATGCCAATACAATTAGGAGGATATGTATTTGGGAAAAAGGAAAAAGTTTATTGCTTTGCTAGCAAAAGAGAAGCCCAGGGGCTGGGGATGTGGCTCAGTTGGTGGAGTGCTCACCTCCCATGCACAAGGCCTTGGGTTCAGTCCAGAGCACCACAAAATTAATAAATAATGTTATATCCATCTACAGCTCAAAAAATATTAGAGAGGGAGAGGCACAGGGGCCTGGTATGGTGGCACACACCTATAATCCCAGCAGTTTGGGAGGCTGAGACAGGAGAATCCCAAGTTCAAAGCCAGCCTCAGCAACTGAGAGGCACTAAGCAACTCAGTGAGACCCTCTCCTTAAAATAAAAAACAAAATACAGCTGAAGATGTGGCTCCATGGTCGAGTACCCCCGGGTTCAATCCCCAGTACCTTAAAAAAAAGAAAGAGAAGCCCAGGACTCCTGTCTTAGAGGCTGTGTTCTGCCCATGAGCAGGAAAGGTGGCTTGGAAGGAGGGGACTGGAAGTCCACCTCCCTGGGTTCTCTGTTGGAGGGTAATTCACTTGTTAACTTGGGAGGCAGTCACTCTGGCTCTTCAGGCACCATCCCCTAAACCTGGATGACTTCATGCCTATGGTGGTGTGCACTCAAGGACAGATAAACCTGCCTAAAAGGGGGAAGAAAGGGAGTGCTCTTTCCCCTGAGATTAGGGAGGGGGAGATTAGGGAGGAGCTGGGAGAGAGGAAGACCAATAAAATGTCCATTTTAAAAATAGGTGACAGTGGCAGAGCAGCCAGAGCTCCCTTCAGAGCATAAAGTGGGCACTGTTGCAGGAGGACTGCGTGTTTGTGGGAAATTTAGCAAGACCTTGTCTCAAAATATTGCCAATCACAACATATCTAGGAACATTAGCCTGATACAGACTTGTTCCTTGCTGGGTGCAGAGGTGAGCAGCTCTACTCCCAGTAGCTGGGAGGCCCTGGCAGGATTGCAAGTTTGAAACAAGCCCCAGCAATTGAGCCAGGCCCTAAGCAATTTAGGAAGGGAGACCTGCTTCAAACTTGTTGCCCTGTTTGCCTACTTCTTTCTCTCTCTCTGTCTCTCTCTCTCTCTCTCTCTCTCTCTCTCTCTCTCTCTCTGGTGTTTTTTGTTTGTTTGTTTGTTTTTTGTTTTGGTATCTGGGATTGAACTCAGGGGCACTTGACCACTGAGCCACATCCCCAGCCCCAGCCCTATTTTGTATTTTATTTAGAGACAGGGTCTCACTGTGTTGCTCAGCACCTTGCTGTTGCTGAGGCTGGCTTTGAACTCACCATCCCCTGCCTCAGCCTAAAGAGCAGCTGCAATCACAGGCGTTCACCACCGCACCCTGCTCTCCTTTTGCCATACTGGGTATTGAACCCAAGGCCTTGCACGTGGTAGGCAGGTGCTCTACCACTCAGCTACACTCCCAGCCCTTTGTACTATTGTTATTATTATTATTAGTGCTTGGGAATGAACTCAGGGCCTTGTGCATGAGAGAGAAGCACTTTACCAACTGGACTATATCCCCAGCCTTCTGTATTATTTTGAGAAAGGCTCTAAATTTTCCAGGGTGGTCTTGAACTTGCAATCCTCCTTCCTCAGTCTCCCAAGTCCGTGGGATCACAAGTTAACACCCTATATTTGGCAGTATTCCTTGATTGAATGTTCTTGTTGACATAACCCAATCTAGTCCCAGTGTGTGGGGGTCAAGAGCAGGTTCTCAGCTCTGGCACTGCTGGCATTTTGGGGCCAGATGAATTTGTTAGAGCCGCCTGAGCAGGCTAAGACCCATTATGTGAGGGGATAGAACAGATCCATATAATTGAGCTACAGCCAATGGCAGGTGTCATTTTTGCTGTGACTGATTCCTAGTGGAAGCCAAGGACAGAGGTCACAGGCTGTCTCTGGGTTCAGATGTCACAAAGACCAACCATCACCAATGAGGTGAGAATGAATGGCACCTGCCTGAGCGTGACCTCTGGGTCCCTAGGGCTGGGTTCATGGAGATGCTCATTCAATGTCGAGTAAATGGACTAAAGGAGTGCAGGAGTGGGTGAGTGGGAACTGAGTGAGTGGATCTGTGCACATTTCCTCTATGACCTCACCGACGCCTCATGCAACCCTGTGTAGGGACTCTGCATTTTGACTGTTATACACTGAGAAGTAGATCTATTCTGAGGTCACTTTCTCAGTGTCCCGTGACCAACATAGTGAGAGGCAGGTCCAGGCTAAGCCCCTCTAAAGCTGGTGGTGGTGGTCACCCTCGGTTCTTAGCTAGGAGTGCACTGTATGATCACCAAGGACATTTGCAAAGACATATGACATATGACGTATGAAATGTTATATTCCTGTATGTAACTATAGGCATAGTTGTGAGCATGTAGACACACCACCTGGGCTCTTCCTCAGCCTCCTGAAGCAGTGTTGGTGGGGCAGGGACTGAGAGATGCCAGGCAACAAGTGCTTGTGTCCTTCCTTCCTTCCTTCCTTCCTTCCTTCCTTCCTTCCTTCCTTCCTTCCTTCCTTCCTTCCTCCCTTTTCTTATTTATTCATTTATTTATTTATTTCTGTACAGGGGATTGAACCCAGGAGTCTTTACACATTGAGCCACATCCCCAGCCCTTTTTTATATTTAGTTTAGATAATAAGGCCTCAATAAGTTGCTTAGGGCCTCACTAAGTTGCTGAAGCTGGCTATGAACTTGGTATTCTCCTGCCTCAGCCTCCCACTTGGTGACAATGACAGGCGTGCACACCAGATTACAGCTGTGCACCACTGGGCCTGGCAAATGCCTGTTTTCAAAAGGATGCCTGAGAGGGCTGGAGATGTCGCTCAGCAGTAGCGCGCTCGCCTGGCATGCGTGCGACCCGGGTTCGATCCTCAGCACCACACACAAACAGATGTTGTATCTGCCGATAACTAAAAAATAAAATATTAAAATCCTCTCTCTTTAAAAAAAAAAAAGGCTGCCTGAGAGATTCTGCTGTGAAACACTTCTCTACATTTAAACTATAAAGCAATACAAAAGACAGGAAATAAAATGTTTCTATTCCATAGAATTCATTCCCCTTTTGTCATTCCAGAAGGGACTGGTTTCTGTTGAGGGAACACATCCAAAGGCCACCTGTGGGGGTCCTCTGTGGCAGGGCTGGGTGAGCTGAGGGTGCTTGTTTGCAGGTGGAGCTAAATCAGCTGGGATAAAAAATACATCTTTGAAGTCACGTGGGGAAGGACAGAAGGAATGAGAAAAAAACAACAACAACACCAACAAACCAACCTCAGATGCCTGGAGGCAGCCTTTGGTGGGTTTCTGGAGGGACTAGTGCATGAAGGGTGGGCCATCTCCCACCCCAGCTGAACCCACCATCAGTGAGGTCTGCGCTCACTAATGGGGTGTGGAAATGGACTAGCTTTTACCCGGGGTGTCACAAAATGCCCAGGTCTTGGGAGGCGCTGGCTGAGACCAGGGTTGGCCCAAGGCCGTGACATTCCGGGTTTCCATACCACCTTGCTGACACCTGGAGAGCTCAACACTGCCCTCACCATTGCCTCCCCAGCAGCAGCATCACCAGCTCTCAGCCAGCCTGCCAGAAGAGGGAAAGCATCCTTCCTAAGGAACAGAGGGGGCACGGAGGCTCAGAGACAGACCTACACAGCAGAGGTGGGAGAGGACGCGCTGACCTCCACCTTGGTCTGCCTGACGCCAGAGACCACGCTGGTGCTTGTACCCCCACCCACCAGGCCAGGCTCCCACCCAGGAGGGGGCAAGCTGAGCCAGTGACATCTTCCCAGCAGACCTCACACAGCATCCCAAAGCCATCAGCTGTCTAGGGCTCCACAACCCAAGGCACAGTCACACATCATGGGGGCCTGAGCTTGTGAAACTTCCTCTCCTGTGAGCTGTGTCTTCACTCCCTGACCACTGACCCTGGCAGGAAGCTCCTCTTCTGGCTGTCCCCTCCCCCATGGGTTAGGGACAGGCAAACAGTCTGGCCTTCAGGCTCCACCCCAGGTGTCCCTGTCAATCAGGAAGACTCAGACACCACTGATGTTAAAACAGTGAAGGAGGAGGGGGAGGCACCCAGAAAACGGCTCATGTTCCTCACTTCTCAGACCATCATCTCCCTTGACACATCAGGGATCTCCAGAGATGAGCCAACAGGAGAGATAGATGGCCTGATGTCCATAAAGATATGCAAACCCACCCAAGAGTATAGGGGGAAAGAGAGGGGTCTATTCTGGGCATTGGGTCCCCCAATCCTGGAGGCCTAGAAGGCTCCCATCTGCCATCTGCAAGGGGAGAACCAGGAAGGCAGAGCTACAGTCCAAGTCCAAGGTCCTGAGATCAGGAGCTCCAGTGTCCCAGGGCCAGAGAACCTCATGAAGCTCCCAATTCAGGAGGAGAGTGCATCCACCCTTCCCCCACCTGCTTGTCCTATTTGGGACTCCCAAGGTTGCCTGAGGCTTGCCCACACTGACCAGGGCAGTCTTCCTTATTTATTTATTTATTTTTTGGTACGGTGGATTAGAACCAGGGATATTTTACCACTGAGCTACATCCCCAGTCCTTTTTATTTTTATTTTTTATTTGGAGACAGGGTCTTGTTGAGTTGCTTAGGGAGGGCCTCACTTAGTTGCACAAAGGATGGCCTGGCACTTGAACTTGGGATCCTCCTGCCTCAGCCTGCCTAGTCACTGGGATTACAGGCTGCCCCACAGCTGTCCAGGGCAACCTTCCTTACTTGGTCTATGGATTGGAAGGCTTATCTCTTCCAGAAAGACCCTCACAGACCCAGCCAGCAACTGTGTCTTACCAGCTTCTGGGCCTCTCCTGACCACCAAGTTGACACATGATCAACCCTCGCGCTGCCAGTCACAGGCTTTCCCTGAATCCTGGACTTGCTATGGCTTAGATTAGCACCTTGTCTTTGTCCAGTTAGCCTAGGACACGGAACCATCCTGTGGTTGGCAGTGCCACTCATGTTCAGGAGGAGCAAGATGAGGCCAGAGTTGGGCCAGGGCTCTGGGAGTGGAAAGGAAGAGAGTAAATTGAAAAGGATTAATAAAGTAGAATCAGAAGGGCTCAGTGACCAGCTGGGCATGGAGGCCAGGTTTTGCCTGTAGGGGAGTCACACACCACAGGTGGAACAAACTCTCATTAAAATCAATTAATTAATTATGTTTGCAGCACTAGGGACTGAGCCCAGGGTCTCCTGCATGTAGGCAAGACCTCTACCCTGAGAGATACCCCAGCCCTGTTTTCTTTCTTGTTCCTCTCTTTGGTGCTGGGGTAGGACCCAGGGGTGCCTAACCACTGACCTACCTCCCGGGCTCCCCTTTTTTAAATATTTATTTTTTACTTGTAGTTGAACACAACACCTTTATTTTATGTATTTATTTTTATGTGGTTCTGAGGATCGAACCCAGGGCCTTACAGGTGCTAGGCAAAGGCTCTACTGCTGAGCCACAATCCAGCCCCCATCGGGGCCCTTTTTAAGTTTTATGCTGAGGGCTGGGGATGTGGCTCAAGCGGTAGCACACTCGCCTGGCATGCGTGCGGCCCTGGTTGGATCATCAGCACCACGTACCAACAAAGATGTTGTGTCCACCTAGAACTAAAAAATAAATATTAAAAAAAAATTCTCTCTCTCTCTCTTTATAATAAATAAATAAATAAATAAAGATCTTTCCCCAACACACTCTACTTCACATGCTCTGTCATCTATTGGTTAGCGAGTTTTTGTTCTTGTTGTTGTTGTTGTTGTTTTTCAATTATACTTAAAAGATATATCCCGTTTCCCATCTAAAAATATTCAATTTCGAAGGTTTTTGGAAGATTCCGTACTTTCCAAACATATAATATGTGCTCTGATTTTCCTATATTTGAGACCAAACTGATTATAGGGTCCACAAAGACCCAGGAGCAGGGAGCAGGACCTGGCGACCTGAGACTCCCGCCCCCAGCGCGCACGTGCGCTTTCAGCCTGCCCCGCCCCTGCCCCGCGCCCCGTTCCGCCTCATTGGCCGGTGCTCCCACAGACACGCCCACCCCCGCCCTTCCATTGGGCGCTGGAGTCAGGGACTTCGACTGGAGGCTGGGGCACCGCTATAAAAGGCGTGATGAGGAGCAGCTCAGGACTCCTGGCACAGTTCTTCCTGTGCACCTTCGCGTAACCTCCTGGCGGCTTTTCCCGACCATATGGACCCCGGACGCCAGCTCCAAGGCGCTCAGGAGGGCCCTGCCTCGCCCTCACCTGTATCATCCTCCACCCGGAGGAGGCGGTCCTCTCGGGTACCGCGTGGATCCGCAGGTGAGGGGGGAGCAGCGGACCTGTGGGCATGGGCCCAAGGGCCAGCCCCTGGAGGGCTGGATGCGTTGAAGAAAGAGTTTGACACCTCTCTCTTTCCCTGCCCTCCCTCCCTCCCCATCTCCCCTCCTAGGAGCTGCAGCTGGGCAGACGCGACCCGGAATCCTCGCCGTGTGAGTGCTTAGCCTTGGCATCTGGAAAGGGAATCCGGGGCTTCCGAGGGCGCCAAGCTCGGCCTGGGCGAGTGGAGTGGAGGGTCGGCGCCTGGACGTGCGCTGCTGTTTTCCAACCAAACACCCCTGACTGGGCCCTCAAGACGGGCTTTAGGACCTCGGGCCCCTTACTCCCCTCCACCTGCAGAACTGGGATCCTTTCTTCCTGTCCATTTAGGAAGCGCTTCACAATCAAAGACTTTGAAATCGGGCGTCCTCTGGGCAAGGGCAGATTTGGGAATGTCTACCTGGCTCGACTGAAGAAGAACCATTTCATCGTGGCCCTGAAGGTCCTCTTCAAGTCCCAGATCGAGAAGGCGGGACTGGAGCACCAGCTGCGCAGGGAAATCGAGATCCAGGCGCACCTACGGTAAGGACAGGCTGTGCCTGCGCCTCTCACGCTGGCTCTCTACGCCGGTTTCCCCTTCCTGCTGCACATCCCAACTCCTGTCCCACTGCCCCCAAGTAAGCCCTGGGCCTTGATTTTTCTGTGCTGCTCATCCTAGTTCAACCATATAAAGTTTCCTCCCTGGGTGGACATCCCAATCCTGACCACGGTCCCTGACCCCAGCACAGTTTGCCCCTTGTGTGACCAGTCACTGGTGATAGCAGCAGTTTTGGGCTCAGGGAGAAGTTTGACCCACCCTCCGTCCCTCCTGCAGACACCCGAACATCCTACGCCTCTACAACTATTTCTATGACTCTACCCGGATATACCTGATTCTGGAGTTTGCTCCCAGGGGTGAGCTCTACAACTTGCTGCAGAGAAGCGGCCCCTTGGATGAGCAGCGCACAGCCACGGTGAGGGGGCCTGGGCTCTGGGGGCCTTGGGCTCACTGCCCGCCTGTGGTGGGGTGGGGGGCTCTGGCTGGTCAGATTGCCTTATAAGTTGATTTCTGAACTTTATTCTGAGAATTTTAGATAGTGAATAATCCTCACATTTTGATACTTTAGTTACCCTAAGTGTATCCAGAATATTACTTGTATGTGTAAAAGTTGAAGTCATTTCTTGAATCTGACTCTACTCTCTTGTACAATATAAGGAGCCAAAAACACTTATTGAAAGGCTATGAGGGATATACTGAATAAATGTATGGAACTCATAACTAGAGGTTTTTTTGTTTTTGTATTGTGGGTGGGGGATGGATTCTGAGAATTGAACTCAGGGGCACTCAACCACTGAGCCACATCCCCAGCCCTGTTTTGTATTTCATTTAGACACAGGGTCTCACTGAGTTGCTTAGTGCGTCACCATTGCTGAGGCTGGCTTTGAACTCATTCTCTCCCTGCCTCAGCCCCCAGAGCCTCTGGGATTACAGGCATGCACCACTGTGCCCAGCAGTAACTGGAGATTTCTAGAGGGCACCAGGACAGGACCCACAGCCATGGCCATGCCAACAGTGGTGGCTGGCAGCTTGCTATCAGGATGAATGACCCCACTTAGCCTCCTGGTTCTCCTATTCCCTCTGGGGCTCAAGTCTTGGGAGATGGTGATTGGCTCAGTGGAGGTTCTGTCTGGCTACTTGCTGTGGGAGGGCAATAGGACCTGTCCAGTTCAACATCCATCCTTTCCCCTTCCCAAACTGGACCTCTGGTGCCACTAAAAGGTGGTGTTGGGGTGAGTTGCAGAGAGCAAGATTCTTCTGCACTCCCAAGGTTCAGGAGGAGCATTCTGTCTGATGGGAAGTGTGGAAGGCTTGCCTTTCAGATGTCTTCACTTTGTTCACAGATAATGGAGGAGTTGGCAGACGCCCTGACATACTGCCACAACAATAAAGTGATTCACAGGGACATTAAGCCAGAGAATCTGCTGCTGGGGCTGATGGGTGAGGTGAAGATTGCAGACTTTGGCTGGTCTGTGCACGCCCCCTCCCTCAGGTAGGTCAGATAGTGGTTGGGTGGGCCCCGGGTGCCAGTCAAGAGTGGTCCAGTTGAATTCATTGCAAATGTAAGACCCAGATACAACCTGGGTTTGTACCTGAACACTGCCATTTTTTAAGTAGAAAATGGTCAAATATTTCCTGGGCTGGAGATGTTCCTGAGTGGTAGAGGGTCTCTGGGTTCAATCCTCAGTACTGCAACTTAATGACTTATTGTGGTCCAACTGGAACTTTTATTTTCTGATCTTTGTTAATGTGTGACTTTAGCAATAAGATTTCATGTAAATACCTAATAACTTATGAACCATTGCCGCATACTTCCAGCAGTGTGTTGTTCTATAAGAATAGATTAGAATCCATTCACTGGGTCCTTAATGTACCATCACTCTGTTTCTTGATGCTGAGAATATTTTTGTGAAAGTGTTCTGGATCATGAGCTAAATGATTGCATGAATTTCAACACACGTTTTTATGGTCCCGGTACTTGCTTTCTCTGTACCTTGGTCCATGATAAACGTTGGTGTCTTCAAACCCTGGTGCTTGGGCGGGGACTTCCAGGATTCCCCTGATCTGGGCCTCTGCACAGTGCTCCCCTCTCCCTCCACCAGGAGACAGACTATGTGTGGGACTCTGGACTACTTGCCCCCAGAAATAGTGGAAGGCAGGACCTACGATGAGAAGGTGGACCTGTGGTGCGTCGGGGTGCTCTGCTACGAGCTGCTGGTGGGACGGCCACCCTTTGAGAGCCCCTCTCAGAGCGAGACCCAGAGGCGCATCCTCAAGGTGGGATGGCCACACAGCGGGCATATACGGGGAGCTGGGTGGGGGCAGCTGCTGAGCCTGGGGGGGACTGGGGCACACACATGAGGTTACCTGCTAGGTCCCCGAGGAGTGCCTCGAAGAGGCACAGAGAACATGGAGCAAAGGAATGAACCAGACTTCCCTTGTTTCTCCTTGGCCTCATCAGGTGGATGTGACTTTTCCCGCCTCAATGCCCGAGGGGGCCCAGGACTTGGTCTCCAAGCTTCTGAGATACGAGCCCTCAGAGCGGCTTCCCCTGGCTCAGGTCCTGGAGCACCCCTGGGTGAAGGCTCACTCCCGGAGGGTGTTTCCTCCCGGTTTTCAGAAGACTTCCTGAGCCCATCTACCTCTGTCCTTCGTGTGCACCCAGGGAAGGCTTCCTCCTTGTCTTTTTAAATATAGGATGCTAACTAATAAAGACTTGAGTCATTTATAACAAAGGCTTTTTGGTTCTGTGCATTCATGCGCAACTGGGCAGTGTGTTTTTTGTTTTGTTTTTTGGAATCGGGAAAACTGCCCGATGGGGCGCTCTTGGCCTTGGAGATGGTGAAGATGTGGTTCCATGGTCGAGTACCCCCGAGCTCAATCCCCAGTACCTTAAAAAAAAGAAGAGAAAGAGAAGCACAGGACTCCTGTCTTAGAGGCTGTGTTCTGCCCATGAGCAGGAAAGGTGGCTTGGAAGGAGGGGACTGGAAGTCCACCTCCCTGGGTTCTCTGTTGGAGGGAAATTTCACTTGTTAACTTGGGAGGCAGTCACTCTGGCTCTTCAGGCACCATCCCCTAAACCTGGATGACTTCATGCCTATGGTGGGTGTGCACTCAAGGACAGATAAACCTGCCTAAAAGGGGGAAGAAAGGGAGTGCTCTTTCCCCTGATATTAGGGAGGAGCTGGGAGAGAGGAAGACAAAAAATGTCCATTTTAAAAATAGGTGACAGTGGCAGAGCATCAAGAGCTCCCTTCAGAGCATAAAGTGGGCACTGTTGCAGGAGGACTGCATGTTTGTGGGAAATTTAGCAAGACCGTGTCTTGATACCTAGAACATAGTATTGATACCTAGAACATACCTAGGAAGAAATACCATGATGCAGATTTGTTCCTTGCTGGGTGCAGAGGTGAGCAGCTCTACTCCCAGAGGCTGGGAGGCCCAGGCAGGATTGCAAGTTTGAAACAAGACTCAGCAATTGAGCCAGGCCCTAAGCTATTTAGGGAGATCTACTTCAAAACACAGAGGGCTGGGGATGTGGCTTAGAGGTTAAGTGCTGCTGGGTCCAACCTGTGGTGTCAAAATCCTCTCCTTGACTCTTTTCTCTTTTTGGTTCTAGGGATTGAATCCAAGGTGTTTACCCTTAGGTATTTCTACTACACTAGCTCCTTCTCCAGCACTGACCTAATCTTAATCTTACTCAGGGAACCTTCTCTGCTAAGCCTCAACCTGGCCGCCATCTTGTCTTTGACCCACCCAGCCAGGTCTTACCAAAGAATCCTGTCCAGTTATGTCCCTGATCTTGTTATCTAATCACTTCTGATGCCTGACCAAATTCCCCATCCCCCACTGGGACTTGACAAGAATCCTGCTGGGTCAGTTGAAGCAAGATCCCTGCACCCTTGAGAGAGAGAGAGAATCTATTTATTTTTTTAGTTTTTGGCGGACACAACATCTTTGTATGTGGTGCTAAGGATCGAACCCGGGCCGCACACATGCCAGGTGAGCGCGCTACTGCTTGAGCCACATCCCCAGCCCTGTTCTTGGATGACAAATCCCATTTTGCCTTCTCTTTGGACTTGGACTCTGTCTGTCCCCCTGTTGGGATAGTCTTGACACCCCCTGCAGGGTGTTGAGTGAAGTCCTAACAAGCTGTGGACAGGGATGTAGCAAGAACAGACTGCATCCCCAGCATGTGGAGGCCCAGGATTACATCCAGCATTGCCAAGAAAGTCACCCTCACCCTGGGCAGGACCAGATAGTGGAACCTGTAGGGTGTTTTGTTTTTATTTTTGGTACCTGGGAATGAACCCAGGGTGCCGAATGACTGAACCACATTCCCTACCCTGTTTTTACTATTTAGGGTCTCACTGAGTTGCTTAGGACCTCACAAACTTGCTGAGGCTGCTCCTGCCTCAGCCTCCCCAGCCACTGGGATTACACACATGGGCTGTAGGGCCTCCTAAATGCTGAAAGTCTTGCAGCTCACATGTCCTTGTCGGGATCACTCCACTCTGCATTGGAGGAAAGGAACCATGGAGAACAGGAAAAGCAATGAATGTGGCTGTGAGGTATCCACAGGCCTTGAATTTCATGGGTCAGAAACTGTTATTCTGTTGTTTCTTCTTTCTTTTTTGTCAATAGACCTTTATGTTATTCATTTATATGTGGTGCTAAGAATAGAACCCAGGGCCTGACACATGCTAGGCCAGTGCCCTGCCACTGAGCCACCACCTCAGACCCCCCAAAATGTTGTTCTTTACAATTTTTCCTTCAACACATTCAAAGGCCGATTTCAGGGCCCAGACCTAGATTCTCACATTCTCAGGAGGCTGAGGCAGGAGGATCCCAAGTTGGATGCCAGCCACTTCAATGTACTGAGACCCCATTCAAAATGAAAACAATAAAGTCTTGGGACATAGCTCAGTGGCAGAGCACCACCTGGATACAATTTCCAGTACCAAAGACACAGACAAAATTCTCAGCTCAAGGGCAGTTCCATACCCAGTCCTGACTATAGGAGAGGGAGGGTGGTGAGCTCACATGGATGCACAGAATCTGGCCTGCTCTGAGGAGGTTCTCAATGCCCATTGGATGCCCTTCAGCTAAAGAGCAGGAAGAGGTCTCCTGTGCTATGACCCTCTGGATTGTCTCTGGCAGCAAGGGGACCAAGCACCTTGGGGACTCAGGTGTGTTGGTGGATGGGAGTTGTTGGGGAGGGGCCTTCTGTTGGTTCCCCGAGGTTGGTCTGAGGAAGCCTGGGAGCTGGCTGAGTCTCTGCAGATTTGCCCTGTCCCCAAGCAGGTGCCATTCCAAGCCTGGGTCTTCTGTGGACACCAAGGTGGGCTTGGGATGTGGCTCAAGCAGTAGCGCGCTCGCCTGGCATGCGTGGGGCCCGGGTTCGATCCTCAGCACCGCATACCAACAAAGATGTTGTGTCCCCCGAGAACTAAAAAAATAGATATTAAAAATTCTCTCTCTCTCTCTCTCTCTCTCTCCTCTCTCACTCTCTCTTTACAAAAAAAAATAATAATAAAATGTGGAGCTGGGCCCAGTTGTGCATACCTGTGAGACCAGTTGCTGAGGAGGCTGAGGCAGGAAGATCAGGAGTTCAAAGCTAGTTTCAACTCTTTAGCAAGGCCCTTAGCAACTTAGGAAGACCTTGTCTCTAAATAAAGAATAAAAAGAACTGGAAAAGTGGCTCCCTGGTAACGTACTCTTGGGTTCAATCCCCAGCATCCACATAGATGAATTAAAATGAGTGGAGGAGCTAAGCATTGGAGGTCTGGCCTCCTATGTGTGAGGCCTTGAATTTGATTTTTCCCACTCTGGAAAAACAAGTTGATGATAATAATACCATGTGCTCCTTGTGCTCCAGCAAACTAACAACTGGGTCTGAAGCCAAAGGAAAAAAAAAAAATTTGTTTTTTTGAAATCTTTTGTATGTACTACTTTATCCCCAGCACCTAGGATGCAGCCCAGCACACCTCAGGTGCTCAGTATGAATTAAGTGATATGCATTAAATCTTGGAGCTGTGTGGTACACAGATAACAAAATAGGTGGGCACCTCTGGCCTTCAGAACCAGTCAATCCAGTCAGCAAGGAACTTCCCCCACTCCCACGTTTTCCTAACTTCCCTCCCAGAGAAGGAAGTGTGAATCCAAGGGCGGGTTCCATTGTATACTGTGAATAGGACCCTCACCCACCTGAGCCTGAGCCTAAACAGGGGACTGGTAGGATTACAGCCAGCTGCACTGGGCAGGAAGGCATTTACTAAACTGTGGGAATCTTGACAAAAGAAAGCTTTGCCATTACCATTCAGAGAGCAGGCAGGCAAAGCCAGGGACTGGGTGGGGGTGCAGGCCTCAGGGCACAGGTCAGGACCAGGACCCAGGATCACTTGCAAATTAACTCTCAATTCAGGGGAAACTTTTTTTTTTTTTCTTTTATGCTGCTGGGGTTTGGACCCAGGTGCACTTGCAGTCCCAGCCACTTAGATTTTTTATTCTGAGCCATTGTCTTGCAAATTTCCCTTGGCTGGGCTTGAAGTGGTCTCCTCCTGCCTCAGCTTCCTGGTTAGAGGGGATGAGTATCCTGCTCCTTGCCATGCAGCTCACGTTCAGGAAGGATTTCTTTTTTGAAAATACATATTGTTTTAGTTGTAGATGGACACGACGCCTTTGTGGATCTCTTTATGTGGTGCTGAGGATCTAGCCTAGTGCTTCACACATGCTGGGCAGCACTCTACTGCTGATCCAAGGTCCCAGACTTGCAGGAACAAAATCTGGGAAGGGAAGCAGAGTCTCTCCTCCCCCAACCCCCTCAGGCTGCCCAACCTCCCTTCCTAGGTCTTGGATTTTCTCTTTCCTCTCACAATTCCAATGAATAAAGTCAAACCGCTCTGTCAGGCATGGTGGCCCTTGCCTGTAATCCCAGCAACAGAGGAGGCTGAGGCAGGAGGATAGAAAGGTGGAGGTCAGCCTGGACCCAACACCCCATCTCAAAATGAAAGATACAAGGGCTGGGGCTGTGCCTGCATGGCAGAAGCACCATTGTCCCCACATCCATCCTACAGGTGACAGTGCCCTTTAGCACTTGGCCAAGCCCCTGGCCAGTACAGGGAACGGGAGAAGAGAGGCTCTGCTTCAGTTGGTTCTCTGGAGGGGAAATTCTGCTGTTACCACTGTTGGCCAGTGAGGAGTCCTTGCTTCCTCAGTGTTGAAGAATAACACCAAAGAAGCACGCCAAGGCAAGGTCAGAGTAGAAATTAGAAGTTTATTAAAGGACAGCAGAAAAGACTTCTCCTGGAGGAAGGAGGAGACCCAAGAGGTGGAATCCATGAAGTGGGTTGTCTCCCCTTTTTATAGTTTTGGTGATGGAATGTAGGTTGGAAGGCCCGAGGGGTGGGACACAGGTGGGCCAAAGAAGTAGTCTCAGCAGGAAGGACTTCATTATCACTTCATGGGATGGGCTATCTCCAAATCTGTGGGCTGTTTCCTGGGCTCCATTAACATTTCTTTGGGGTGGACTTTGGCCTAGGGCCTTTCTGGGACTTCATTAACATTCCATGAGTTGTCCTGCATTTCCTGGAATCATTGTCAGCTTGGCCTCCATTTTAGATTTCACTCCATATTAGACCCGATTTACCTAACTACACTGACGACCTAATTTGAAATCTGGCTTCAGTGCCATGTCTGGCTCTTGCTCTTCCGACAGGCTGCTGTGCCCCGGGGTGCAGTGGAGTCTGTAGGGGATACCAACAGCAATCCCCGCACAGCAGCTTCACAGTGAGTTTCATAGCATTTACTTCTCAGTAGGTCTCATAATTCATCTAGTGGTGGTCTAAAGCACACAGGAGACCCAGGGTGGTGGCCATGCCTCTAAACCCAGTGACTCAGGAGGCTGAGGCAGGAGGAAGGCAAGTTCAAAGCCACCCTGGGTTATTTAGCAAGCCCTGTCCCAAGATAAAAATGAAGAAGGGTTCGGGATGTAGCTCAGTGGCAGAGAGCCCTTGAGTTCAAACTCAGTCACACACACACACACACACACACAAAGTGATCTGGGGGGCAACTGTCCCTTCTGAGGCCAGGAAGACGGACATTCAGGGAGGTAACTTCTTCCATAAGCTTGGAGCCTTTCTGGGAAAGGAAGGAGGCCCGTGACTCTGTGGACACACAGTGACCCTTCTGGAGGCCTCAGTGCCTGGGGACTCCAGGTGAGGGAAGGAATGTGTCCCTGTGTCCCTAGACCATCCCTAGCTGCTGGGCAGGATGCAGCTCAGGGTGGAGCAGGGGCTGCAGGGGTGGACGGCCTAAGCCTGGCACAGACTCAGGGTGGTGCAGAGCCCTCTCCTCCCAGTCAGCTGGGACCCTCAGCCTGGGGGAGAGGCGGTCCTAGTGGAACACAGCCTCCTTTGCCATTCACTTCATCTTGCCCCTCCTTAAATCCCTCCAGACCCTTTTGGCAAAAGCTGTGGCTTCCTGAGCTTTGGGGAAGAAAGGTCTCAGGCAGGAAGGTGGAGGCCAGCTGCCACAGCCAGAGGGACCCCAGACTAGAAGGGCCGGGTCCTCCAGTGGCCCTCCCCTTGGTGGACTCCTTCACATTTGGCTTTAGTTCTCTGGTTTCTCCCCATCTGTTTACTGGTGCATTACTCAGGGTGAGGGGGCCTCTTTGTACCACATTTGCACAGGCCCAGGGTGGAGCAATAGGGGTCCCTCAACATCATTCCCCCGTGTCGCCCCTAATCTCTTCTCCTTCTTCCCCAATTCTTTCTTACTATCTTTGTTTATTTCTAAAATTCATTTCTTTTCTTGGTACTAGGGATTGAACACCAGGACATTTTTTCCCACTAAGCAATGTCCCCAGCCCTTTGGTTTTTGATTTTGGACTCTGGATCCTGGAGCTCCTGCCCAGCTCCCTGAGTCACCAGCTAAGACCTCAACCTTCAAATCTACCCCCTCCCCTGCCCCACCCCTACCCACCCCACCCCCTTCTGAGTTTCCTGCTAGGGCTCAAGGTCAAAGTCAACACTAGGGGTTTTATGAAGACTGTGTCAGAAACCTTTCCACTTTTTTTTTTTTTTGGGGGGGGGACTGGGTTTGAAACCAGGGTCACTCAAGTACTGACCCACATCCCCAGTCCTTTTAAAATTGTATTCTGAGACAGGGTCTCCCTGAGCTGCTTAGAGCCTCACTAAGGCTCTGAGACAGCTTTGAACTGCTGATCCTCCTGCCTCAGCCTCCTAAGCTTCTGGGATCACAGGCCTGTTCTCTCACTTTTATGAAAGTAACTTTCAAGAAAAGTGACTGTGAGCCAGGCATGGTGGCACACTTGTGCCTGTGACCCCAAGGATCAGGAGGTGAGGTGGAAGATCACAAGTCCACAGGAGCCTTGGTGGCTTAGCAAGACCCTGTCTCAACAAAGGGCTGGATGGGGCTGGGGATGTGGCTCAAGCGGTAGCGCGCTCGCCTGGCATGCGTGCGGCCCGGGTTCGATCCTCAGCACCACATACCAACAAAGATGTTGTGTCCGCCGAGAACTAAAAATAAATAAATAAATATTTAAAATTCTCTCTCTCTCTCTCTCTCTCTCTCTCTCTCTCTCAAAAAAAAAAAAAAAAAACACACACACACACAAAAACAAAGGGCTGCAGGTGTAACCAGGTAACCTCCTCCACTCCAGCTCTCACAACCAAAAATGTTTGTAGACTTTGCAGAATATCTCCTGGGGGACACACATGCTGCTCCAGACTACAAAATCCAGGGTGCCCTGGACCTCTCCAAGCACAAAACAAGCCATGGGTCTGATCTGCTCCATGAGCCTGAGGAATATTGGTGCAGACATTGTTGAGGCCAGGGCAGTGGAGCAGGCCTGAAATCCCAGGGCCTCCAGAGCTGAGGAGGAGATGGGGAAGTGCAAGGCAGCTCAGCCAGTTAGCAAGGCCCTGAGCGGCTCCCTGAGCGCCTGTTGGAAATTAAAATAAATGTTGAATGAATGACTGAACCCCACACTGCAGGATTAACTTCTTTTGGACTATTCACTGTATATTCCCCTTTATTTATAATCACTCAGCAGTAAATGGGTCATTTTTTGGTTTTGAAGGTTCTGTGATTGAAGCAGGAGTGATCTACCACTGAGTGGAATCCCTAGCCCTTAGTGATTGATTGATTGATCAATCAATTTACTTATTTATTTGAGGTAGTGCTGGTTGATCCATCCAGGGCTTTGCACATTACTAGCGAGTGTTCTACCATGGAGCTACATGCCCAGCATTCTTATTTTTATGTTTTGGTACCAGGGATTGAACTCAGGGGCACTTGGCCACCGCGTCATCTCCCCAGCTCTTTTTTATGTTTTCTTTAGAGAGAGGGTCCCAGTGAGTTGCTTGGTGCCTCTCAGTTGCTGAGACTGGCTTTGAACTTGTCATTCTCCTGCCACAGCCTCCCCAGCTGCTGGGATTACAGGCAGGCACAAGTGTGCCCGGCTCATTTCCATTTTTATTTTATTTGAGACAGAGTCGAGTACCCAGGCTGGTCTTGAATTTGTGATCTTCTCGCCCAGGCCTCCAAGGACCCTGTGAGGACTGGCCCCAATATGCTGTCAAGCAAATATATTTTGTGGAGCTGGAGATTTAAAATATGTAGTTTCAAACCAGTGAAGGGGAGTCTGATCCAGTTAAACTAGAATCCAGAGCCACAGGGTGGGTCAGAAGGGAGGCTCTGGGGAGGGGGTGGGGAGTGGTCTCCAGTGCTCTTCCCTGTCCTGAGGCACAGGGGCCTCTGGTATATAAGAGCCCAGCAAGGCTCCTGCACGTGGTAGTTGAGAGCTGGTGAGCCTTCCCAGATCTGCTGAGCTCCAGGGAGGAGCAGAGCCTCCCTCCCCACCTGCTGGCCCAGTGTCTGCTCTCCCAGGAGCCACAGCCCCATGCCCAGGTTGGTCTGGTTTTGCCTTTTCTTGTGTCTAGGTCTCTGAGGGATTAGACCAGTGCGTTTCGACCTCACTGTATCCTGGGTGAGTAGACCAGCTTTTCTGTGTGAGGTATCTACCTAAGTCTCCCAGGCTGGCCTGGAGTTGGTCCCCCTGCCTCAGCCTCCAGAGATGGCCACTGGGATCCCAGGCATGTGTGTGCCTCTGGGCGCAGCAAGTAGATGTCCCTGGTTGCTTGAAGACCCCTCACTCAACCTGTAGTTCTCAAACTGTGGGGGCACTTTTTGTGCCATAAGAAAAATTGCCGCCAGAGTTTGAGTGTTACCGATTGAGCAAGCTCGCAGAGGAGCCAGCCAGACTTCCATCTTGGCAAACAGCCTTTGGTCCTGGACATGCTGTGCATTCCTGCATACCTGCTGTCCAGGCCTGGGACCCACCCAGCCTGTGGTACTCACATGTGGAAGCACTCTTCTGAGATCAGCATGGAAAGTGCTACCATATTTGAGTGTCACCGGGGGAAGCCACCCAACCCCCTCCAGGCTGTGGCCTCCCAGGGTAGCAGGGGCACAGCAGGGCCAGCTCTTTCATTGCACTGGGGGTGGGTTTCCTCTGGAAACAGATGACTGCTGCAGGATATCAGGAGGTGGGGTGCTAGTGAGCGCTTCTGGGGCATCTGCAGGTCTCCCCAGCTGGCAGGACCTGAGGAGTTGCAGGTCTGGCCAAGTGGAGCCCTCCTCTCAGTGGACACAGGTGGGTGATGCAAGGCCAACCTACCTCAAGGACCTTGTGGTCACATTTGAGAACTAATGCTGATAGTCTTTTGGTCTTAATTCGATTTGCAAACTAAGAGGACTGTAATTGTATTTGCAAACTTGTTAACTTACTGCTCAACCCCACCTTGTCATTGTACTTGGGTTTGAGACCTGGAGAAAGGCCCTGAGCTTTGCTTACCTCCTTGCTCAGGCTGGGGATGAACTTGTGATCCAGCCTCAGCCCCAGGGCTGCTGTGGCTCCAGGCCTGGGGCAAGCTGAGCTGATATTGCTACTTTGTATTTAAAGTTAAGACTAAATTTAAAACTTGTTTGTACTTTGCATTTCAGTTTGGACTTGTTTGTTGCTACTTTGTATTTTGAACATAGATGAATATAAATTTGCAGTCTTTTCCAGGCAGGAGTCCACCCCCAAGGAGGAAGACGGCCTCAAGTTTCAAGGAAGCAGTTTGCCGGAGTTAAAAGCTCAGTCAGGAAGACTTAGAAGGGTGGCACTTGCCTTGGTCTGGACTGGAAAGTGCTTCCCTTCTGAGTGTTGCTGTCTGAGGCGGCCTCCCGGAGCCAGTGTGCCTTTTGACCTGCCACAGCCAACGCTTCTGGATGTCTGCGACTTCTGCATCAATGTCCAGCCCTCAATAAGACTTCATGCCCCCAGAGTAAGCTGGTTCTTCCTCCTTTGGTTCCTGCAATTGAACCCAGTGGTGCTAATCCCGGAGCCACATCCAGCCCTTGGAGAGAGTCTGGCTAAATTGTCCAGCCTCACCTACTATTGCTGCAGTCCTGGGGATTACAGCCTTGGGCATGCCCATCCTGGCCTCAGCTAATTGTTCACATGAAGACTAGCATACTGAAGGCCAGGGGTTGAATCCTGGTCTCATGGACCCTACTAAGACTCTCCCCTAATATGCTTTATTTCTAGTGGTCAGTGGGTTTGAGTTTATAGGGGAAATGTCCAATCCTAACACCCAGTTACTGAGGGAATTCAGAGTTTTACAGACTTTTCAGTGTTGCCTGGGTTCCCTGTGCCTTTGATTTCCCCCCTTCCAAAGGGCCCCCAAGGGAGATGGGAGTGTGGGGAGCTGCCAGAGGCTTAGCCATTGCTGAGACCTGCTTGGGAAGGTGGCTCCCTGCAGTGGACTTGGGCCAAGTAGTTGGCAAGGCAGGCAGGAGCTACAACCCAGCTGAACATTGTCTTTAATAAACTGTTATCTTTGAACACTTGTTGCTGGTCTGTTGATTCTTCAGCATCACTGGAAGCTTGATCCGGGTTACCCCAGTCAGTTCTGGGCATGAGTTTTCACATCTGCCCCCTTGGTCACCAAGTCTGCATTCTCTGTGGGGCAAAGTAGCCTTCTTAACCATTTGGGCTTTACACCCCCTTTAATGGTGTGCTGCTGGGGTCTGACCCAGAAGGTAACCAAGGATCCCCTCCCCCAATCCATGGCTTTTACTGACAGGTTTTAGAAGGTAATTGAGCAGCTTTGAAACTCAGTGTCCTCAGTGTCCCAAGTCTCCATGTTTGAAGACACAAGTTGCATTAAGGCTGGTCACAAATCCCAAGGTGAAAGGTCTTTGTCTTCTTGTCCTTCTACGCTGGGAAATGTCCATCACTGCCCCTCTGAGTGCAGTGCAGAACATAGACATGAGCTATTATGCTTTGGGGGGGGGAGGTGTTCTTCTGGATGTTGGGGTGATCCAAGACCTTGGACAAACCAAGCAAGCCCACTACCACACAGCTGCTTCCCCAGCCCAATGTTGTGTACCTTAATCTGGTGAAGTAGTTCCATTACCTTCCAGTGACCCTGACTCTACTAGAAAACAGGCTGGTCTCTGCTCTCTGCTGCTCCCAGTGGGGTGGGGAGGGGTCTCACCTGGGCTGCTGCCCTACTCAGCCATACCTCAGCCCTGTGTTTTCCCATGGGGTCTCAGTTGCCCTGGCTGCCCTCCAACTGTCCATTCTCCCTCCTGGGCCTCTGGGGGCTAGGCAAGAGCTCTAGGCACTGAGCTACACCCGCAGTCCTTTCTCTGCTTTGATTTCTCCTTCTCTGCAGTCATGGGGGATGAACCCAGCAGCCCTCTGCCATTTAGCCACATCACCTGCCCTTTATTTAGTTATCCAGAGGCAAGGTCTAAGTTGCTGAGGCTGACTTTGGACTTCCTCTCTTGGTACAGGATTGGACCCAGGGGCTCTTAACACTGAGTCACATCCCCTGCCCCTTTATTTTTTACTTGCAGATGTGAGTCTCCCCAGTTCCTTACTTGTTTAGGGTCTTGCTAAGTGGCTGAGAATGGTCTGAATTTGGGTCCTCCTGCCTCACTCCCCCAACCCCCATCCAGCAGACTTGACTGCAGGCTTTAGCTCCACACCTGGCTTGGCTTGGACCCTCCCATCCCCCTGGGCCTGCTGAGACTTGGGGTTACAGGAGTGCACCACCCCTGGCCCTCCTCCCCATCTGTGGGTCTCAATAGTTTAATTCTGATAACCCCAGGAAGAAGCAGCTCCTTCCCTCCTTCTACTGAGGCAGGTGTGGAAGGTGCCAAGTGGTTGAATAACTTGGAGAATGTGTCACCTAGTTGCAGCAAGGCACTTGAACCCAGGCAGAGCTGGGGTCCCACTAAACCTTGGTGGCTGCTCTGCTCAGGGAGTAGGGCGAGGGCTGCGCCAACAGGGGATGAAGGAGCGCCTCCTCTCTGAGCTGGGAGCTTGGGTAGACCCTGTCTGCCCTCCAGAGAGCCAGGGGCCACTGCTCACCAGAGGACTCAGAGCGGGCAGCGCGGGTGTCTGAGCCCCTGGCAGAGCAGCCGCACGCCCGCGTCGCCCAGGGCGTTGTTGGTCAGGTAGAGCTTGGTGAGAGGTGGTGGTTGGCAGGCCAGAAGGTCCCCTGAGGTGCTGAGGATGCAGAGCAGGTGGCCTGTCCCCTACCCAGGTTGGGCATCCCCAATCTGGAATCCAAAAAGCTCTACAATGCAAAACTCTGCAGTGCCCACATGATGCCCTAACTGGCCACCTCCACAGCTCATGTCCTGGGAGCAGTCTCAGGCAAGTGCCTTTGTACTAGTGTAGCCCCAGCAGAATGGCAGGCAGCAGAGCGCAAACTGCAGGGGTGGGGAGAGGTGTGGGGCACAGGAACACTTCCTCATGCTGTGGACTGTAAATTAGCATCCCACCATGGAAATCAGTATGCAGCTCCTCAAAAGAAGAGGCCTGGAGCCACCCCTGACCCAGCTGTGCCACTCCTGGGTATTTATCCTGAAGAATTGAAATCTTCATGCTACAGCGATGGGTGCACACCCATGTTTATAATGCACAGCTCCCAACAGCCAACCAGGGAACCAGCCTGGTGTCCATCAGAGGGAGAATGGAGAAAGAAACTGTGGCGTGGATGCACAATGGAGTCTTATACAGCGATAAAGAAGAAAGAAATTGTGGCCTTTGCAGAAAACGGATGGAACTAGGGAACATTATGGTAGCAAAATAAGTCAAACTCAGAAAGTCATGTGGAAGCTGGGGAGGGAAAGGGAAAAGAAAGTGAGTTGCATTTGACATCAGATCTGCCATTTGTAGGCTGGGCGCCATTTAATTCAGGGAATCCCAGGATGGGTTCAGGAGCCCGGTTATCGGGAGATCCTGAGGTACTGCTCAAGGGTGGACCCCCGCAGCCCATGAGGCGGCCCTCTGCTGCTTGTGAAAGTCCTCTTGGGCTACACTCTGCTCTGTGAGCGCCTCAGGCCGATGCTGTCCTCAGAGGGACAGCCCTGTCAGTGAGCTCCGGGCTCTGACCATGAATCTCCAGAGGGACTCTGGTGTGTGGGGTGCTCCATGGACTCTGTGAGTGTCCTTAAAGTGGGGTCTTATGAAAATAAAGGGAGGTCAGTAGAGGAAAAGGAACGGAGAGGGAGAAGAGGGAGGGCCGAGGGAGTGCTGGGGGGGGTCTTGGCCAGGTCACTCTGTCACTCTGTGTGCCTGTACATACACGTCACAATGAACGTCATCACCCTCAACTACAACGCTCCAATAAAAAATACAGAAAAAGATTCCAGGGGCTTCCTGAGAGTGACCCTGAGATTGACTGAGAGGCTTCTGCTGGTGGGAAAGCACAGTGCAGGGCTGGGCGCAGTCAGGGGTGAGGAAGGCCACCCTGACCACGTGAGGCCCTGGGCTCCATCACCAGCACTGAGCAACCAGGAAGACGTGGGGGGAACCTTCTGGATACTTCTATAAAGTGCAGGTGAAGCACAGGAGAGGTTTGTGCTCCCGGTTTTCAGAAGGCTTCCTGAGCCCATCTACCTCTGTCCTTCGTGTGCACCCAGGGAAGGGAAGGCTTCCTCCTTGTCTTTTTAAATATAGGATGCTAACTAATAAAGACTTGAGTCATTTACTACAAGGGCTTTTTGGTTCTGTGCATTCATGCGCAACTGGGCAGAGTGTTTTTCTTTTTTTTGGATTCAGGAAAACTGCCTGAGATGGGGCCCTCTTGGCCTTGGAGATGGTGGCAGGGTTCTCCTTGAGCGCTGGTGGATAACTTCTGATAAAGGCCCTGGAGGTTCCCAACCTGCTGCCTATCAGTGCTTCCTCCTCTCAACTGTTCCCCGTGTTTTCAGGACATTTGTAACTGGGACCATCATCACACCAAAGCTCCACCCTCTGGAGGCATCCGGTGTGCTGCCATTTTTGAAGTAAATGTAGTTCACTGCATTCCAGGGCCACAGGATTCCCAAATGCACCCACAGGCACCCCGACCTGCATCATCTCTAGTAGCAAACCCAGCTTCTCTTCTGAGGTCTGTCACTGTGCCTGCCGCAATCTCAGTGTCCCCTTCCAGACTTGTCCACAGTCCCACGTGGCAGCCTCTGTGCATCAGTGGAAGCTGACCACACCTGAGTCCACCTCCAGGCCCCAGCTATAAGCTCCAGGGTGTTTCCTGTGCAGTGCAGCCATCACTTCCGCCAGAAGTAAAGCCCACAGTCAAGGGCCAGGCACAGTGGAGCAGGCCTGTAATCCCAGCAGCTCAGGAGGCTGAGGCAGGATAATCACGAGTTGAAAGCCAGCCTCAGCAATGGTGAGGTGCTAAGCAACTCAGTGAGACCCTGTGTCTAAATAAAACACAAAAAAGGGCTGGGGATGTTGCTCAGTGGTTAAGTAGCCCTTGGCTCAATACCCAGTATGGGAGGGCGTGGAGGGGGGGACACAGGCCACTAGAAATTAGGCATATTGGAAATAGGCTAGAGTTAAGGGTCACAGCTGGGCATCCAGAAATAATGCCTCTAGGGGAAACCAGATTCCATTTCATCCCTGCCTGTCCTCCTTAGTTGAGGAGCAGAGTGTGGTCTTTGAGACAAGTGTGCTCACCCCTACTAGTGACGCCTCATTCAATATGCTAGACTTATTTTCATGTGAAGAATTAGCTTAGGGGCTGGGGATGTGGCTCAAGCGGTAGCGCGCTCGCCTGGCATGCGTGCGTCCCGGGTTCTATCCTCAGTACCACATACAAAGATGTTGTGTCCACCGAGAACTAAAAAATAAATATTAAAAAATTCTCTCTCTCTCTCTCTCTCTCCCCCCCCCACTGTCTTAAAAAAAAAAAAAAACAACTTGACAGTATGTTATTTGTAATGTTGGAGGAGGTTTTTTTTTTGTTTTGTTTTTTTGTTTAAAAAAAAAAAAAAAAGAATTAGCTTAGGCCATGGTGGGCAGGTGCTCAAGCCTGTAATCCTCTAGGGACTTAGGAGAGACCAAGGGAGGACAGCAGCAATTTCAGGCCAACCTGGACCATTTAGCCAGACCACCTCTAAAAGGCTAGAGATGTTTCTCAATCCCAGGAATCAAAGACAAAAGAATTAGCTTACTATGGGGGCACACACGGACTGTGTGTGTGTGTGTGTGTGTGTGTGTGTGTGTGTGTGTGTTGCTGGGGATTGAACCCAGAGCCTTGTGCGCAAGAGACAAGCACTCTACCAGCTGAGCTACATCCCAGCCCCATGAAGTCTTATTTTTGAGGGCTGGACGGCAGTGCAGAAGTCACATACACCTAGAAGGGTGGCTGTGGAAGCTCAAAAGGCACACTGGCTCCCGGACGCCCCCTCAAACAGCAACACTCCAAACAGAAGCACTTTCCAGTCTTGAGCAAGACAAGTGCCTCCCTTTGGGCCTCACTGTCAAGAGCCTTTAACTCAAGAAAAATGGCTCTTGCAAAAACTAAGGCTGTCTTGCATGCTAGGGGTGGACTCATGCCTGGAAAGGACTGCAATCTTAATAGTCCCCACTTAAAATACAAAGTAGCAAAAACAAGTCCAATCTTAAATGCAAAGTAGCAATAGGTTAAATTTAATGTAAGTTTAAATACAAAGTAGCAATATCAGCTCAGCTTGCCCCAGGCCTGGAGTCACAGCAGCCCTGGGGGCTGAGGCAGGATCATAGTTCATCACCAGCCTGAGCAACTCGGTGAGAAAGGCCCAGGAAAGGAATAATAAAAGGGTGGGGTTGAGCAGTAAGTTAATAATACTTTATGAATCCCATCTAAGAGTAAAGGCTTAGATCAGCATTAGTTCCCAAATCGATATGACCATAAAGTCCTTGAGATGGGATCTCCCTGGGTCTCCCAGGCTGGCTTTGGTGCGGGCCACCACCCATGGCCACTGGGAGCACGTCACAGGAGGCTTCCACTTCATAGCCAGATCTGCAGGTGCTCAGGTCCTGCCAGGTGGGGAGACCTGCTCACTAGCCCCCCACCCTGTGACATCCTGCAACACAGTGACCTTTCCCTTTTCAGAGAAACCCTCCTGCATTGCAGCTGGGAGCTTGTACTGTGGTGCAGCTGCTTGAACAGAAGGCACCACCAGGATAGGGCTCATGTGTCCGCACCCCGGGCCACACTCAGCCATCCTCATAGTACTTCCCATGCAGTTTTTTCTGCTTCTTGGCCACCATGACAGGAGTAGCAATGTCCACCAGGCCCTTGAGTCCTGTGCTGCCTCACCTTAGCCTAGGGCAACGCAGTCAAGGGGCCATGGATACATCTGGAACCAAGAGCCAAACACTCTCTCCAGGTTGCCCGGTGTTGTGGTCAGAGCTGCACAGAGCTGACAGTCTATTCTGTTCCAGGTTCTAGGGTCCAAAGGAAGCTCCCACATGGAAGGCCAGGGCCAGCAGCAGCAGGACTGCCTCAGGGGTGCCCCTCAAGTGAGAAGCACTTTCTGTTTGTTCAGTGGAGAAAGTGCTTCTGTTTTGAGTGTCGCCCTGGGACAAACACAGCCTTGGAAGAGTTTTGTTTGGACACAAGTCTTGCTAAGCTGCTGAGGCTGCCCTGGAAGTCCCTCTGCTCAGCCTCAGCCTCCGGGCTAGGATTAGAGGGGAGTGCCCACTCCCACTCAGGGGCTGACAGGCCACGTCAGGACGTCTCATCTTCCACTTCACCCAGGTTTTCATTCTTGCTACTCAAAGCTACTTGACCAGAAATGTTTCCTAGAACATTGCTTTAAAGGTCTTAATTTGCTTTTTCTAGAATGTCAAGTTTCCCACATATAACATAGGACCCTTCTGTGCCCTGGCTCTGGTAAATGGGGTACTTTCTATCACATATGCTAAGTCTCCTATTTTTTATAGAAAACGACAAGTTCCTAGCTGTCATGGCACCTAGATCCAGCACCTTCTTTCTGCTCCAGTCGCCCATGAATCCATTGTGTTCTGGAAATCCCAATAAAGGTGCTTCTCCCTGCTCACCTGTGTTGGGTTCTGTTGTTGCAGTACGGGGGGGCTGCACACCTACACCAGGCCCTTTGCATATGACAGACACAAGGCAAGACTCCTGCCACGGAGCCTGCTCCCCTCAGCATGACCTGCCTCTTACCCTGCAGCCACCATCCCTGAATCTGGGAGAAGGAAATCTCTTCCCTCCCAACAACCTGCAGCCATGACCTGAAGAGCAGGCCTGCCTGCCTCTGGCCAGCTGCTGTTCCAGTCCCCCCTCCCCTGGACAGGACTCCTGAGGGCTCCCTGCTCTTTCATGTTCTGTTAATCCTCCTCCCAGGGGTACCAGAGTGGAGCCCACAGGAGCCAGCAAGGGATGTCCTGCAGCCCTGGTGAACACCAAGGTCAGGCCTCACATGTCACTCACTCCATGGTAAGGTCACAGGAGACATCACCTACATCATTTCTAACACCTTCTGCAGCACAGATGGACCTAGTTTGAGGTCCAGCAGCAGGTGGAGTGCACAGCCTCTCCTCCTAATGAAACAAAGCCTCATCGCCCATGCACACCTAGGGTTTTTTCCTTACAACTTTCCTTTGGATTGGGGTGGGGAGTACATATAGAATTGGTTAGTGAGGCCGAGTGTGGTGGCACACACCTGTAATCCCAGCAGCTTGGGAGACAGAGGCAGGAGAATTGCAAGTTCAAAGCCAGCCTCAGCAATTTCGCAAGGTGCTAAGCAACTCAGTGTTAGGTCAGTGGTGGCGACTTAGAACAAAGCAGCCAAGGGGAAAGGAACATCAATCAGGTGCCAGCAGAAATGCCTGTCAATCAGCGAGATCTCCTGGCTAACGCCTGTCAATCAACAGGACCCCCTGGCCAATCCTGGAGTTCAGCCAACTCCCCTGACCAACTCCAATGGGACAAGGGACCCTAAAAACACCTTTTCCTGGGCTGGGGATGTGGCTCAAGCGGTAGCGCACTCGCCTGGCATGTGTGCGGCCCGGGTTCGATCCTCAGCACCACATACAAAGATACAGTTGTGTCCGCCGAAAGCTAAAAAATAAATATTCAAATATTAAAAAAAAGAAGTGTCTTAAAAAAAAAAAAAAAAAAAAAAAACCACCTTTTCCTGTCCCAAGCCCTTCCCTTCCTGCTGTAAGCCCCATAAAATCCAGTCTGGTCAAGCTTCCACATGGTTTCTCCTCAGACCCTTCCCCTGTCCACTCTGTGGGTCTGATCGAGTTCCATCCAGGAGTGATATCTCAATAAAGCCTTGTTCAGCGGCTCTTTTAAATCTGCCTCCTTTGGTCGCTGCCCTCCTCGCTGGATCTGACACTCAGTGAGACCCATTTTCTAATAAAATACAAAATAGGGTGGGAGTATGGCTCAGTGGTGAAGTGCTTCTGAGTTTAATCCCTGGTCCACCCCAGCCCCCCGACAAAGAACTGGTAAGTGAAACATTTGGGGGACAGAATTGGAGGCAGCCAGTCCCTTTCATGGTGGATGGGGGAGCATGGTGGTGCACAGTGGCTTAGCAACACATGGGGTTGGGTTTCACTTAACTGGGTGAACACTCAAGGTGGGGAACAAGGCCATTCCAGATGGTAAATGGGCACAGCAGCGCCCCCCTGTGGGTAGTGTCCACCTGACTGGGATCTCACTCAGGCCTGGCACAGGCTAGGCAACTGCCCTCCCTGGGCCACACCCCTGCTCCTGGCTCTCTTGCTGTCTTCAACCTGCACCCTGGGGTGAGTGTGTTTGCAGGATTGTGCACCTTTGTCCTGTGCTGGCCCTCTCCAGCTCTCCAGCAGGGTCACAGTGGACTCCAGCAGCAGGCCACCCTTCCAGCTGCTCTGATTTAGCATTGCATGTGTGCTGTCCCCTGCAGAATGTCATCCCCAGGGAATGCTTGAGCTCCACAGTGAAGCAGGCCACCAGGAGAGGGCCCAAGATCTCCTGGGAACAAGGGACTTGGGCAGCCATGAAGTAGAACAGCCCATTTCCCTGACAGGAAAACAGGTGACAATCCTGGGCAGTGAAGGGTGCAATCCTGGCTGGGACAGCAGGGCACAGTGGGAGGGGAACCCTGGGGCAGGGGAGCAGTGGCCTCTGGAGGCAGTTTGGGGTTGATCTTAACCAAGGGGGGTTGAGCCTGGTACATGCCCAGCCCCTACTTTCCCTGGTGTCCCTCTCAGCTGTCCAATTTGATGTCTAAGACCTGTGCCCAGGACAGCCGGCTGGTTCCCCAGCTCTATTGCTCTTACCAAGGTACTCAGGTTTGGGGGAGTCCTGGAGTTTGCAGTATACCTAAGAATCTGGAAACCCTGACAGCCCAGACTTTGTAGACCTGGCCACATCCCTAGCTCCTGCACTGGGAGCCTTGTGAGGTGCCACACACCTATAATCCCAGCAGTTTGAGAGGCTGAGACAGGAGAATCCCAAGTTCAAAGCCAGCCTCAGCATCTGAGAGGCACTAAGCAACCCAGTGAGACCCTCTCCTTAAAATAAAATACAAAATACAGCTGAAGATGTGGCTCCGTGGTCGAGTACCCCCGAGCTCAATCCCCAGTACCTAAAAAAAAGAAAGAGAGAGAAGCCCAGGACTCCTGTCTTAGAGGCTGTGTTCTGCCCATGAGCAGGAAAGGTGGCTTGGAAGGAGGGGACTGGAAGTCCACCTCCCTGGGTTCTCTGTTGGAGGGAAATTCACTTGTTAACTTGGGAGGCAGTCACTCTGGCTCTTCAGGCACCATCCCCTAAACCTAGATGACTTCATGCCTATGGTGGGTGTGCACTCAAGGACAGATAAATCAGATAAAGCAACCTAAAAGGGGGAAGAAAGGGAGTGTTGTTTCCCCTGAGATTAGGGAGGGGGAGATTAGGGAGGAGCAGGGAGAGAGGAAGACAAAAAAAAAAAAAAAAAATGTCCATTTAAAAAATAGGTGAGGGCTGGGGATGTGGCTCAAGAGGTAGCATGCTGGCCTGGCATGCGTGCAACCCGGGTTCAATCCTCAGCCTCACATACAAACAAAGATGCTGTGTCCGCGGAGAACTAAAAAATAAATATTAAAATTTAAAAAATAAAAAATAGGTGACAGTGGCAGAGCATCAAGAGCTCCCTTCAGAGCATAAAGTGGGCACTGTTGCAGGAGGACTGCATGTTTGTGGGAAATTTAGCAAGACCTTGTCTCAAAACTATTGAAACCTAGAACATACCTAGGAAGAAATACCATGATGCAGATTTGTTCCTTGCTGGGTGCAGAGGTGAGCAGCTCTACTCCCAGAGGCTGGGAGGCCCAGGCAGGATTGCAAGTGTGAAACAAGACTCAGCAATTGAGCCAGGCCCTAAGCTATTTAGGGAGATCTACTTCAAAACACAGAGGGCTGGGGATGTGTCTTAGAGGTTAAGTGCTGCTGGGTCCAACCTGTGGTGTCAAAATCCTCTCCTTGACTCTTTCTGTTTTTGGTTCTAGGGATTGAATCCAGGGTGTTTACCCTTAGGTATTTCTACTACACTAGCTCCTTCTCCAGCACTGACCTAATCTTAATCATACTCAGGGAACCTTCTCTGCTAAGCCTCAACCTGGCCGCCATCTTGTCTTTGACCCACCCAGCCAGGTCTTACCAAAGAATCCTGTCCAGTTATGTCCCTGATCTTGTTATCTAATCACTTCTGATGCCTGGCCAAGTTCCCCATCCCCCACTGGGACTTGACCAAGAATCCTGCTGGGTCAGTTGGAGCAAGATCCCTGCACCCTTGATGCCTCCTCTCCTTCAGTTCTACCCCTGAAGCCTCCCTGTTCTTGGATGACAAATCCCATTTTGCCTTCTCTTCTTTGGACTTGGACTCTGTCTGTCCCCCTGTGGGGATAGTCTTGACACCCCCTGCAGGGTGTTGAGTGAAGTCCTAACAAGCTGTGGACAGGGATGTAGCAAGGACAGACTGCACCCCCAGCATGTGGAGGCCCAGGATTACATCCAGCATTGCCAAGAAAGTCCCCCTCACCCTGGGCAGGACCAGATAGTGGAACCTGTAGGGTGTTTTGTTTTTATTTTTGGTACCTGGGAATGAACCCAGGGTGCCGAATGACTGAACCACATTCCCTACCCTGTTTTTACTATTATATTTAGGGACTCACTGGATTGCTTAGGGCCTCACTTAGTTGTCTAGGCTGCTCCTGCCTCAGCCTCCCCAGCCACTGGGATTACACACATGGGCTGTAGGGCCTCCTAAATGCTGAAAGTCTTGCAGCTCACATGTCCTTGTCGGGATCACTCCACTCTGCATTGGAGGAAAGGGACCAGGAGAACAGGAAAAGCAATGAATGTGGCTGTGAGGTATCCACAGGCCTTGAATTTCAAGGGTCAGAAACTGTTATTCTGTTGTTTCTTCTTTCTTTCTTTTTTGTCCATAGACCTTTATGTTATTCATTTATATGTGGTGCTAAGAATAGAACCCAGTGCCTGGGCTGGGGATGTGGCTCAAGCGGTAGCGCGCTCACCTGGCATGCGTGCGGCCCGGGTTCTATCCTCAGCACCACATACCAACAAAGATGTTGTGTCCCTTGAAAACTAAAAAATAAATGTCAATGTTTAAAAAAAAAAAAAAAAGAACCCAGTGTTTGACACATGCTAGGCCAGTGCTCTGCCACTGGGCCATGACCCCAGACCCCCCAAAATGTTGTTCTTTACAATTTTTCCTTCAACACATTCAAAGGCCGATTTCAGGGCCCAGACCTAGATTCTCACATACTCAGGAGGCTGAGGCAGGAGGATCCCAAGTTGGATGCCAGCCACTTCAATGTACTGAGACCCCATTCAAAATGAAAACAATAAAGTCTTGGGACATAGCTCAGTGGCAGAGCACCACCTGGATACAATTTCCAGTACCAAAGACACAGACAAAATTCTCAGCTCAGGGGCAGTTCCATCGCCAGTCCTGACTGACAGCCCAGCTTTCCACATGCCCACAGGAGAGGGAGGGTGGGAACCTCACATGGATGCACAGAATCTGGCCTGCTCTGCAGGAGGCTCTCAATGCCCATTGGATGCCCTTCACATAAAGAGCAGGAAGAGGTCTCTTGTGCTGTGACCTTCTGGACTGTCTCTGGCAGCAAGGGGACCAAGCACCTTGGGGACTCAGGTGTGTTGGTGGATGGGAGTTGTCGGGGAGGGGCCTTCTGTTGGTTCCCCGAGGTTGGTCTGAGGAAGCCTGGGAGCTGGCTGAGTCTGCAGATTTGCCCTGTCCCCAAGCAGGTGCCATTCCAAGCCTGGGTCTTCTGTGGACACCAAGGTCAGGCTGTTTCTGTGGTTTTTTTGTTTTTGTTTTTTTTTTTTTTTTTTTTTTAAAGAGAGAGTGAGAGAGGAGAGACAGACAGAGAGAGAGAGAGAGAGAGAGAGAGAGAGAGAGAGAGAATTTTTAATATTTATTTTTTAGTTCTTGGCGGACACAACATCTTTGTTGGTATGTGGTGCTGAGGATCGAACCCAGGCCGCACACATGCCAGGCGAGCGCGCTACCGCTGAGCCACATCTCCAGCTGTTTCTGTGGGTTTAAACAGCTTTCTGAGATGGTCCTCTTTGTTTTCCTTCTGCCATGCTTCAAAATGACCTTGTGTGAGGTTGGTGTTAGACTATTTATGTCCCAAGGAAAACAAGTGTCCTGCCCAGAGCCCCAGACCACCTTCTACTAGTGTTGAGCCCTGAGGTCCACCTGGGACTAGGTCCCTTCTGGTCTTTTCTTTGTAGGGGGACTGAACCCAGGGGGGACTTTCTCACTGAGTCACAAACCCAGCCCCTTTTATATTTTGAGACAGGATCACCCTAAGTTGTTGAGGCTCTTGCTAATTTGGGAAGACAGTGATGATAAATTCCAACATTTTGGTTGTGGCTCAGTGATATGGCGCTCACCTGTTGTGCATGAGGCATTGGGTTCAATCCTCAGCACCACATATAAATAAAATAAAGATATTGTGTCCTCCTAAAATTAAAAAAATAATTATTAAAAAAAATGTGGAGCTGGGCCCAGTCGTGCATACCTGTGAGACCAGTTGCTGAGGAGGCTGAGGCAGGAAGATCAGGAGTTCAAAGCTAGTTTCAACTCTTTAGCAAGGCCCTTAGCAACTTAGCAAGACCCTGTCTCTAAATAAAGAATAAAAAGAGCTGGGGAGTGGCTACCTGGTAACGTACTCTTGGGTTCAATCCCCAGCATCCACATAGATGAATTAAAATGAGTGGAGGAGCTAAGCATTGGAGGTCTGGCCTCCTATGTGTGAGGCCTTGAATTTGATTTTTCCCACTCTGGAAAAATAAGTTGATAATAATAATACCATGTGCTCCTTGTGCTCCAGCAAACTAACAACTGGGTCTGAAGCCAAAGGAAAAAAAAATTTTTTTTTAATCTTTTGTATGTACTACTTTATCCCCAGCACCTATGATGCAGCCCAGCACACCTCAGGTGCTCAGTATGAATTAAGTGATATGCATTAAATCTTGGAGCTGTGTGGTACACAGATAAACAAAATAGGTGGGCACCTCTGACCTTCAGAACCAGCCAATCCAGTCAGCAAGGAACCTTCCCCCACTCCCACATTTTCCTAACTTCACTCGTGCCTGTGATCCCAGGATCAGGAGGTGAGGTGGAAGATCACAAGTCCACAGGAGCCTTGGAGGCTTAGCAAGACCCTGTCTCAACAAAGGGCTGCAGGTGTAACCAGGTAACCTCCTCCACTCCAGCTCTCACAACCAAAAATGTTTGTAGACTTTGCAAAATATCTCCTGGAGGACACACATGCTGCTCCAGACTACAAAATCCAGGGTGCCCTGGACCTCTCCAAACACAAAAGAAGCCACGGGTCTGATCTGCTCCATGAGCCTGAGGAATATTGGTGCAGACATTGTTGAGGCCAGGGCAGTGGAGCAGGCCTGAAATCCAGGGCCTCCAGAGCTGAGGAGGAGATGGGGAAGTGCAAGGCAGCTCAGCCAGTTAGCAAGGCCCTGAGCGGCTCCCTGAGCGCCTGTTGGAAATTAAAATAAATGTTGAATGAATGACTGAACCCCACACTGCAGGATTAACTTCTTTTGGACTATTCACTGTATATTCCCCTTTATTTATAATCACTCAGCAGTAAATGGGTCATTTTTTGGTTTTGAAGGTTCTGTGATTGAAGCAGGAGCGATCTACCACTGAGTGGAATCCCTAGCCCTTAGTGATTGATTGAATGATCAATCAATTTACTTATTTATTTTAGGTAGTGCTGGTTGATCCATCCAGGGCTTTCACATTACTAGCGAGTGTTCTACCATGGAGCTACATGCCCAGCATTCTTATTTTTATTTATTTTTATGTTTTGGTACCAGGGATTTTGGTACCAGGGGCACTTGGCCACCATGTCACCTCCCAGCTCTTTTTTATGTTTTCTTTAGAGAGAGGGTCCCAGTGAGTTGCTTGGTGCCTCTCAGTTGCTGAGACTGGCTTTGAACTTGTCATTCTCCTGCCACAGCCTCCCCAGCTGCTGGGATTACAGGCAGGCACAAGTGTGCCCGGCTCATTTTCATTTTTATTTTATTTGAGACAGAGTCGAGTTACCCAGGCTGGTCTTGAATTTGTGATCCTCTCGCCCAGGCCCCCAAGGACCCTGTGATGACTGGCCCCAATAAGCTGTCAGGCAAATATATTTTGTGGAGCTGGAGATTTAAAATATGTAGTTTTAAACCTGTGAAGGGGAGTCTGATCCAGTTAAACTAGAATCCAGAGCCACAGGGTGGGTCAGAAGGGAGGCTCTGGGGAGGGGGTGGGGAGTGGTCTCCAGTGCTCTTCCCTGTCCTGAGGCACAGGGGCCTCTGGTATATAAGAGCCCAGCAAGGCTCCTGCACGTGGTAGTTGAGAGCTGGTGAGCCTTCCCAGATCTGCTGAGCTCCAGGGAGGAGCAGAGCCTCCCTCCCCATGTGCTGGCCCAGTGTCTGCTCTCCCAGGAGCCACAGCCCCATGCCCAGGTTGGTCTGGTTTTGCCTTTTCTTGTGTCTAGGTCTCTGAAGGATTAGACCAGTGCGTTTCGACCTCACTGTATCCTGGGTGAGTAGACCAGCTTTTCTGTGTGAGGTGTCTACCTAAGTCTCCCAGGCTGGCCTGGAGTTGGTCCCCCTGCCTCAGCCTCCAGAGATGGCCACTGGGATCCCAGGCATGTGTGTGCCTCTGGGCGCAGCAAGTAGATGTCCCTGGTTGCTTGAAGACCCCTCACTCAACCTGTAGTTCTCAAACTGTGGGGGCACTTTTTGTGCCATAAGAAAAATTGCCGCCAGAGTTTGAGTGTTACCGATTGAGCAAGCTCACCGAGGAGCCCGTCAGACTTCCATCTTGGCAAACCGCATTTGGTCCTGGACATGCTGTGCATTCCTGCATACCTGCTGTCCAGGCCTGGGACCCACCCAGCCTGTGGTACTCACATGTGGAAGCACTCTTCTGAGATCAGCATGGAAAGTGCTACCATATTTGAGTGTCACCGGGGGAAGCCACCAACCCCCTCCAGCATGTGGCCTCCCAGGGTAGCAGGGGCACAGCAGGGCCAGCTCTTTCATTGCACTGGGGGTGGGTTTCCTCTGGAAACAGAGATGACTGCTGCAGGGTATCAGGAGGTGAGGTGCTCGTGAGCGCGTCCAGGACATCTGCAGGTCTCCTCAGCTGGCAGGACCTGAGGAGTTGCAGTTCTGGCCAAGTGGAGGCCTCCCCAGGGACACAGGTGGGTGATGCAAGGCCAACCTACCTCAAGCACCTTTTGGTCACTTTTAAGAACTAATGCTGGGCTGGGGATGTTGCTCAAGTGGTAGCGCCCTCGCCTGGCATGCATGCGGCCCGGGTTCGATCCTCAGCACCACATACAGAGATGTTGTGTCCGCAGATAACTAAAAAATAAATATTAAAATTCTCTCTCTCTCTCTCTCTCCCTCTCCCTCCCTCTCTCACTCTCTTTAAAAAAAAAAAAGAACTAATGCTGATAGTTTTTTGTCTTAATTTGATTTGTAAACTATGAGCACTGTAATTGTTTTTGCAAACTTTTGTTAGCTTACTGCACATCCCTGGCCCGTTATTGGTATTTGGGATTGAGACCTGGAGAAAGGCCCTGAGCTTTTCTCACCACATTGCTCAGGCTGGGGATGAGCTTGTGATCCCGCCTCAGCCCCCAGGGCTTCTGTGACTCCAGGCCTGGGGCAAGCTGAGCTGATATTGCTACTTTGTATTTAAAGTTAGACTAAATTTAAAACTTGTTGGTACTTTGCATTTCAGTTTGGACTTGTTTGTTGCTACTTTGTATTTTAAGCCTAGATGAATATAAATTTGCAGTCTTTTCAGGCAGGAGTCCATCCTTCAGCGACTCAAGTTTCAAGGAACCAGTTTGCCCGAGTTAAAGGCTCAGACAGGAAGACTTAGAAGGGTGGCACTTGCCTTGGTCTGGACTGGAAAGTGCTTCCCTTCTGAGTGTTGCTGTCTGAGGCGGCCTCCCGGAGCCAGTGTGCCTTTTGACCTGCCACAGCCACACTTCTGGATGTCTGCGACTTCTGCACCAATGTCCAGCCCTCAATAAGACTTCATGCCCCCAGAGTCAGCTCGTTCTTCCTCCTTTGGTTCCTGCAATTGAACCCAGTGGTGCTAATCCCGGAGCCACATCTAGCCCTTGGAGAGAGTCTGGCTAAATTGTCCAGGCTCGCCTACTATTGCTGCAGTCCTCTGGGGATTACAGCCTTGCATGTACTCCCTCGCCTCAGCTAATTGTTCACATGAAGGTAAGACTAGCATATTGAGTCCCTAGTGGGGGTAGAGAACCCTGGTCTCATGGACCCTATTAGGCTACTAGGATCCCCACTAAAGAGGACATGCAGGGGTGAAATGGGAATGTGCTTTCCCCTAGAGGCATTATTACTGGGTACCCCGAACTCTATTTTCAGTATGCCTAATTTCTAGTGGCCACTGGGTTTGACATTCATGTTCCAGTTGGAGAAATGCCCAATCCTAACCCTCAGCTACTGAGGGAATTCAGAGATTTACAGACTTTTCAGTGTTGCCTGGATTCCCTGTGCCTTTGATTTCCCCCTTTCCAAAGGGCCCCCAAGGGAGATGGGAGTGTGGGGAGCTGCCAGAGGCTTAGCCATTGCTGAGACCTGCTTGGGAAGGTGCCTCCCTGCGTTGTACCTGGGCCAACTAGTTGGCATTGCAAGCAGGAGCTACAACCCAGCTGAACATTGTCTTTAATAAACTGTTTAATTGAACTGCTGGTCTGTTGATTCTTCAGCCTCACTGGAAGCTTGAGCTGGGTTACCCCAGTCAGTTCTGGGCATGAGTTTTCACATCTACCCCCATGGTCACCATGTCTGCATTCTCTGCACCACAAAGGAGCCTTCCAACCATTTGGGCTTTTCTGCCCCCCTTTTAGGGGTTGCTGCAGGGAACTGAACCCATAAGAGTAATCGCTGATCCACACCCCCATTCCTTATCCTTTACTGACACTGGATCTTTTGGTAGGTAGTCAGGCGGGTTTGGAACTCAGTATCCTCTGTGTGCCAAGTCCCTGTGTTTAAAGACATGGAAGTTCCATCAAAGGCTGATCACAAGATCCTAAGCTGAAAGAGCTTTTTGCGTGCAGTTTGAAGACTCTGGTCCTTGTGGCCTGGGAAGTGTCCACATCTTCCTGAGTGCAGGACAGAGCCTTCAGCAGCCCAGGTCCAAGGATGGCTTTGATCTGCGAAGTGCTGCTAACCGCCCATGGCTGGTCTTACTCAGGTCCATCCCAAACAACCTGAGGACATAGCGGGCAGCACAGCTCATGTCTGTGCCCCTGGCAGAGCAGCGGCTCACCCACGCCGCCCAGGGCGTTGTTGGTCATGTATACCTGTTAAGTGCTGGGTGCTCCCTACCGTGGGGCACAGATCCTCACAGGCTTGGGCAGTGAGTCCACAGCTGTCCAGCCTGCGGGGGCAGAAGCGGTTCAGTCCACATCCCACACTTCCTTTGGGGAAGTCCTAGTTTTCTTCAGTGCTGGGGGCGGAAGGCAGGTCACGAAATTGCTTACCTCTGAGCCACCTAAGGAGCCCAACCTGGAGGGATGGGGTCATGGTTGCTGGGCGATGGCCGGGTTTCTGTGCCTAGCTCTGTTCTGGCACAGGGTGCATGACCATCAAGGTGAGGCAGAGATAAAAGGAAAGTTTTAGAGGGAAGCAACTCAGAATTTTACGGCTGGGGACATTAGAAGTGGAGCAGTTATGCTGACTATGCAAGGCAGGTGAACTTTTTTTCTTTTTTGGTACCAGGGCTTGGACCCAGGGGTGATTATGTATATATAAGTATTTTAGAGATGGAGTCTCACCGAGGCTGGCTTTGAAGTTGAGATCCTGTAGCCTCAGCCTCCTATTTGGGATTACAGTTGTGTGCTACCACACCCAGATGTTTTTAAAAATGTGTATTCAGGGGCTGAGATTGTGGCTCAGTGGTAGAGCACTCGCCTGGCATGTGCAAGGCCCTGGGTTCGATCCTCAGCACTACATAAAAATAAAATAAAGATATTCTGTCTAATTACAACTACAAAATTAAAAAAAAATGTATTCAGGTTAAAAAGTTGATTGTGCAAGCATATACAAACAACTTGTGTATGACTCTTTTCAACTGTAATTTTTATGAAATCTGAGTTTTTTTTTTTTAATATTTATTTTTTAGTTCTCGGCAGACAAAATATCTTTCTTGGTATGTGGTGCTGAGGATCGAACCCGGGCCTCACGCATGCCAGGCGAGCGCGCAACCGCTTGAGCCACATCCCCAGCCCCTGAAATCAGATATGACCCAAGTAACAAATTAAATTTTGGAATTTGAAATGAGACATGTTTTAAGTATAACCTGCACCACATGTTGAAGACAGTATTTAAAAAATGTAAATTACTGGGGTAGGGATTGTGGCTCAGTGGTAGAACACTTGTCTAGCATGTGTGAAGCACTGGGTTTCATTCCTGGTACCCCCATAAAATAATAACAATAAAGGTATTGTGTCCATCTACAACCAAAAAACTATGTAAAAAAAATGTAAATTACTGCTGGGCACAGTGACATGTTCCTGTAATCCCAGTGGCTCCGGAAGTTGAGGCAGGAGGACCACAAGTTCAAGGCTAGCCTCAGCAACTTAGCAAGGCCTTAAGGAACTTAGCGAGATCCTGTTTTAAAATAAAAAGTGCTGGGAGGGGAAGGGAGGGTGCATGGGGTTAGAAATGATGGTAGAATGTGATAGACATTATTATGCAAAGTACATGTATGAAGACATAAATTGGTGTGAATATACTTTGTATACAACCAGAGATATGAAGAATTGTACTCTGTATGTGTACTAAGAATTGTAATGCATTCTGCTGTTGCATATAAATACAAAACAATAATTAAAAAAAGAAGAAGTCCAGTTTCACAATATCCAAGCTATGGAGCCAACAGATAAATGGATAAAGAAAATGATGTATACACACACGGTAGAGTATGCCTCAGCCGTAAAGAAGAATGACTTTTGGACATCTGCCTGCCAATGGATGAAACTGGAGACTCTCATGCTAAGTGAAATAAGCCAGTCCCCAAAAGTCAAAAGCTGAATATTTTCTGTGCTATGTGGAAACTAACCCCAAATAAGTTTGAGACACTTAAGAAGAAAGAATAGAAGAAAGTTCAGTGGAGTAACATGGGGGAATGGAGGGAAGGGAGGGGAATGGGATAGGGAAAAACAGTGGAAGGAATCTGACTAATTCTCCTGTACACATACATGAATATGCCACCAGGAATTTCACTATCATGATGCTCCTCAAGACAGTCATTAAAACAAAACAAAAACCCTATAGGTAAAGAGCAGAAAAATGAGGGAAAGGAAGAGGGGGGAGGGGGAAGCCCTGGGGACTGAATTAAACAAATTATATTCCATGCTTTTACAATTATGCCAAAATGTATCCTATTGTCACGTATAATTAAAAAGAACCAATAAAAATGATAAAAATAGAGTTCTCAATTCCTTTGTCATCGGCTTAACAAAATAATTAAACAGTTTTTTCAACAAAGAGAAAAAAAAAAGTGCTGGGGATGTGACTCAGTGGTAGAGGACTTCCTGGGTTCAATGTCTAATACTGACCAAAAAAGGGTAAATTACCTAATTAACAATACTTCATATTGATCACATGGTGATATATTTGGTGTATATTTAATTTAATGAAAAGATGCATTAAGGGGCTGGGGATGTAGCTCAAGCAGTAGCAGGCTCGCCTGGCATGCATGCGGCCCGGGTTCCATCCTCAGCACCACATACCAACAAAGATGTTGTGTCCACCGAGAACTAAAAAATAAATATTAAAAAAAAAAATATCAATGAAAATAGTTAAAATCCTTAGATATTTTGTAGACATAATTACAATTATTTATCATCTTATGAGTTTGAACAGTAACTTTGAGAATTAGAAACTACTTGAAGATTGTATTATCACTTAAAAACAAATTTATAGTAAACACATTTATCTCAAATATCTGTAACTGAAAAGGCAGAGTATCTGATAAATGTAAATATAAAACATAAATTATGGGTTTTCTGTTGAAGAAAAACAATTAGACAAATATATATTAACTAATCAATTAGGCATGTGCTAATTATTTTATAGATTACCAAATATAGGTTATCTAAATGTCTAAAAAATATATATATTAAGAATAAGAACATAAGTTATAATTGTATTAACTTATAATTGTATTACATAAGTAACCATGTGGTCTTAAAATATTTGGATCCATTTTAATTTATTTTTAACTAGGATTGCACTCTTCTATGTGCACTCTTCTATGTGACGTCACTTGATGTAACTGAAATAAATCCTTGAGTATATATATATTTTTTATTTTATTTATTTATTTTTTAGAGAGAGTGAGAGAGGAGAGAGAGAATTTTTTTAATATTTATTTTTTAGTTTTCGGTGGACACAACATCTTTGTTGGTATGTGGTGCTGAGGATCGAACCCTGGCCGCATGCACGCCAGGCGAGCGCGCTACCGCTTGAGCCACATCCCCAGCCCTACATATTTTTTTTTAATAGTTAGGAATGAGAATAAGGATTTTTTGGTCATCACAGGAACATTGCTGGCTTTGTTCCTGTGGCGAGCAAATGCATCCTCATAACCTCCAAAATTAAAAGTAAAATATAAAGAAGCATGTTTGATATCTCTCATCAATAGAACACTATTTAGTAACACAACTATAGAGAAGTGTCAGGTTATTTAACTTAGAACTAACTTAAATTTAGGACTGCAACATAGAAACCTGTGGAATTAAATTTTGTCTGAAAAAGATATCTTTTGTTAGCATTTACAGGTAGGCATTCTTAAAAATATAGGCTCTGAACAGCTCTGGTAGAAATCTGAAACACAGTATTACAGGTTAGTGGCTGGAAGGCGGGGCTAGAAGTCCGGTCTGAGTGACTGTGGAAGAACGAAGTGTGGGAGGTGGGACCAGGAAGCCTGCTCTTCCGGCCAGGCACCCCATGGTTACCATGGTGATGCAAACAACATGGAGTCTGCTGCCCATTTTCGGGGCAAAAGTTCCCCAAGTTTTCTTAGCCGATTACATTTTCCCCCGCCTGGCCAAGATCCTACTGCAGTAGCAGCTTGTTCTGTCTCTGCGACCTGCGGTTGCAGCTCCTGTACATCCTGCACTTTTTTCTGTGACACGCGGGTGCTCCAAAGGTTTTTTAGCAGCGAACCCTAGCATTACCATCAGATCTTAAGTTAATCTGTGTTTGGCATTTAGGTCAAGTAATTTAAGGATTAATTGGGGGCTGGGGATGTGACTCAAGCGGTAGCGCGCTCGCCTGGCATGCCTGTGGCCCAGGTTGGATCCTCAGCACCACATACAAACAAAGATGTTGTGACCGCTGATAACTAAAAAAAAAAAATAAATATTAAAATTCTCTCTCTCTCTCTCTCTCTCTCTCTCTCTCTCTCTCTCTGTCTCTCTCTTTGGAAAAAAAAAAAAAAAAAAAAAAAAAAGCACTGTTGGCCACAGGGGCTAGGACCCCAAAGCGAGCAGCAAGCAGAAGCAGCTAAAGTCTCTTGTCCCCAGCGACTGAGTTACAGCCATTCTGATTCATGGGACAATCATGTAGTAAAAAGGTCCCTACATACTTTCTGAGTATTGACAAAAACAATAGAAAATTGAAACATTTCTCTCCAGCTAAACATCACATTTTTTCTCCTTTTTCTCACTCTCCTAGCGCAAACTTCTAGAACATAAAGGCCAAAAAATCTCCTCTTTTTTTTTTTTTTTTTTTTTCATGGGATGCTGAGGATCAAACTCAGGTTCCCTCCATGCTAGGCAAGCACTCTACCACTGAGCAACAATCCTAGCCCCTAAAAAATCTTTTATAAAGATTTATAAAAACAATTTTTAAAAAATCCACAAAAGCGCATTTCCATGGAGAGGATGCAACTCAACAACATAGCCCATTAATCATCTTAATAACTATATTTATTTAGAGTCTCTACAATTATACCCCAGTATTAAAAACTTTAACTTCAAACCATTAAAGGGGGTGTAAAGCCCAAATGGTAAGAAGGCTACTTTGCCCCACAGAGAATGCAGACTTGGTGACCAAGGGGGCAGATGTGAAAACTCATGCCCAGAACTGACTGGGGTGACCAGGTTCAAGCTTCCAGTGATGCTGAAGAAAAGACCAGCAGCAAGAGTTCACAGAAAACAGTTTATTAAAGACAATGTTCAGCTGGGTTGTAGCTCCTGCCTGCAATGCCAACTAGTTGGCCCAGGTACAATGCAGGGAGGCACCTTCCCAAGCAGGTCTCAGCAATGGCTAAGCCTCTGGCAGCTCCCCACACTCCCATCTCCCTTGGGGGCCCTTTGGAAGGGGGGAATCAAAGGCACAGGGAACCCAGGCAACACTGTAAAGTCTGAAAAACTCTGAATTCCTTCAGTAGCTGAGGGTTAGGACTGGATAGGTGCTGAGGGCCATTGCCAAGTAGGTATGACGCATCAAAATCTCCTTGCCAGCGTATCCCATGCTGCTTAGAGGACATTCGATGGGACATTGCATGTATGCTTTAGTAAGGTGACCCTGCTCAAGGTGATCGAGGGTGGATCCAGGTTTGAGGAAGTATCCTGCAGGTTTGAGGAAGTATCCAGGTCCTTGGGTTTAGGGTGTTCCCGGTTTAAGGCGGTTCCCAGTTTAAGAATATGGGTTTTAGGGAAGTTGAGGTTGAAGATTATTGCTGCTGGGATTAGGGTGTTCCTGCTGCTTGTTCCCGTTGAGTTCTCTTGAGATTCAAATGGGATTTGGAAAAAGCCTCCTGGAGTAGGTGGATTGTTCGGGCAGACAGGGATTGCCCCTGAACATGTGTGGAGGCTGGTGTGAGATCGGGAATAAAGAATTGCTGTTTGAATCTACAAAGCTGTGTGGTGGCTCGTGATTCTGTGCCAAGCCGAGACATTGGCACTTGGCTTCTGGCAGATAGGAAACTACGGGCCACTAGAAATTAGACATATTGAAAATAGGCTAGACTTAAGGATCACATCTAGGGGAAACCACATTCCCATTGCATATCACTTAATTCATACTGAGCACCTGAGATGTGCTGGGCTGCATCATAGGTGCTGGGGATATAGTAGTATATACAAAAGATAAAAAAAAAATTTTTTTCCTTTGGCTATAGGCCCAATTGTTAGGCATAGTTGAATGAGCTCATCAAACTATTAAAATGTACTTATTAAAGCAAAAAGAGGGAATTGGGAAGGGGTATATATCCCCCAAAGATAAACTTAAAATAACGCTTTTTATTCTAAACTTTTTAAATTTGGATTCATCAAGACTTAGTGGGGGGCTGGAGATGTGGCTCAGCGGTGGAGCGCTCGCCCGGCGTGCGTGCGGCCCGGGTTCGATCCTCAGCACCACATACCAACAGGGATGTTGTGTCCGCCGAGAACTAAAAAAAAATAAATATTAAAAAAAAAAAAAAAAAAAAGACTTAGTGGGGCTGGGGATGTGGCTCAAGTGGTAGCTCGCTCGCCTGGCATGCGTGCGGCCCGGGTTCGATCCTCAGCACCACATACCAACAAAGATGTTGTGTCCGCTGAGAACTAAAAATAAATATTAAAAACTCTCTCTCTCTTTCTCTCCTCTCTCACTCTCTCTTTAAAAAAAAAAAAAAAAAGACTTAGTGCTTCGGAAAGGCACATGTGTCCAAAAAATGTGCATAAGCCCAAGGTACTTTGGAAGGATATTCTAACAGGACAATGGAAAAGTCCTGACCCAGTGATTCTCTGGAGTCTCAGGTCTGTTTGTGTGTTTCCACAGGGAGAATAGCACCAGATTTGGATTCCAGAGAGACTAACTAAAGGGATTTCTACAGACCAAAAAGAAGATGACTTGGCTCAAATCCATAACAGCTGATATCCTTACATCTGCAACAGTTGTTCTCTCACACCTGGAGGCTAATGAATAATGAATACCATTAAAGCCTATTTCAAATGCAAAAAACTTTGGGGCTTGCTTGTGGGAATACCTTCAGACCCATTATGCAAGTTACAGGAAAAAGGATGGGATATCCAAAGAAGAGCCAAACCTAGGTGGTAATCAGGATGCCTTTTTCAATATCTATTTTATTATTGCCTTTTCCCACATCAGGAAGTTCTATTTTATTTTTTGAGCTCATACAGACCTAGGTTAATGTTTTTCTTATCAGTTTTATTTTTTGACTGTGGAGTTTTTAAACATTGCAATGGAGATTTCACCTGTGTGAAGCTACAAGGCCTTTACTATTGTCTTATGTGTTGTATGTTATGTGTGCACACTTCTGTTTTTTGTCGTATGTCTGTATATGCATATGTCCATATATCATATGAGGAGCACTCATGAAAAAATGGATCCGAATTTTTTTTTTTTTAAAGAGAGAGTGAGAGAGGGAGAGAGAGAGAGAACTTTAATATTTATTTTTTAGTTATCGGTGGACACAACATCTTTGTTTGTATGTGGTGCTGAGGATCGAACCCGGGCCGCACGCATGCCAGGCGAGCACGATACCACTTGAGCCACATCCCCAGCCCCCGAATTTTTTTTATTCACGTGATTTAAATGGTTTAATACACGTGGGATGCCAGACGACCCTCCCAGTAGTTTATGGTGGTTGATAACATGGTGGGAAACCATGTAGTTCAGCACGTACACCCCTCTTGGCTTAAACCAATCAATTCAAATGAATACCCCTTTTGTACTGACCAATCACCCCTACCCAACTTGTTCCCGCAAGTGAATGTGCTAATCATGTTTTAGAGTTGTTTTTTCATTTTTCCGCAGTGTGTGATGATTTGCTAAAAGAGGCTATGATGTATGTGAAGTCCCTGCCCTCTCAAAAAAATGTATAAAACTGCTGCAAACCCTGGGTTCCGGGCCTCTCAGCGTCACCAGTTGCTGTGTGTGCGCGCGGAGGACCATGGTAGCTCTCAATAAACACCTCTTTCTTTGCTGCTTACATCGATCTTGGGTCTCTGGTGGTCTTTGGGGGTCCTGAATTCAAGCATAACAAAGACAAAGATAAAACCAAACTACAGTTTCTACAGATAGTTATCACAGTAAATTGTATGAACTGATGCATCAATGAATAATAACTCAACAAGTATGCTCAGTGAAGGAGTCAATTTACTTTGGGAGGTAATGGACATATTGATGGATTCCTCTGCTTTGAACTGCTTGCAGAACTTGCCTGGACTATGTATCACTTGTATGCATTGTGAACTATCTGTTGGTGCAGCGAATTCTGGTAGTGCTGGAGTATCTTTGCTGATGGTGTCATTGGTGTTACAATTTTTCCAAAAAGAGCCATCATTTGGCTTGGTGTCCTGCGTGGCATTTTGCATCATCCTTCCTTCTGCTTGTGATGGTCTAAAATTTAGGGGCCAACAGAGGTGAGGCAAAGAACCTCACCCCCCCCACTGGCACCAAGGCCAAATTTAGGGGCCAACAGAGGTGAGGTAAACAACCTCACCCCCCCCACACTGGCACCAAGGCCAAATTTGGGGGCCAACAGAGGTGAGGCAAAGAACCTCACCCCCCACTGGTGCAAAGGCCAAATTTGGGGGCCAACAGAGATGAGGCAAAGAACCTCCCCCCTCCCCCCACTGGTGCAAAGGCCTATCCACAATGATGGGTAAGATCCAATTGCAATGGTATCAACCTAAGACAGGAGGATGACACCTTGAGGTCCATATGTAGTATTGGACAACCTACCACAGGCAGGGTCCAGAAGCCACATGCTTTGTTGTTAAAATTAAACAGAACAGAAAGGGGAAGATGTTGAGGGCTACAGGAGAGTTGGGATGATGCATGGCATTCTTCCAGAAGGGAGTGGTTGAGAGGTGACTCCAGGGAGCCATTGAGATGATGATGGTTATGCTAAGCTGTGTATTCAGTTGTATATGGAACCCCTGCTGTCTGGCAATAGGATGGCTCCAGGATTAGGGTGGCACCAGTCAGAGGGTGGTTTCTGCTACCTTGGGCACCCTCTACTTTTGGAGTTCCCATTGAGTTCTTCAGGGTCCAGTGGGGTAGGTGGGGAACCTGGGAGACAGTTCCCAGGGAATGTGCATGGAGTGCTGGTGGAGTTGGGGCAATAAAGTCTCCTGTTTGAACATACAAGTGCTTGGGCACTTCGGTGATTTGTGCCCAGCCAGAGTGAGACAGTCTGCCCCATTCTACATCCTTGTCTACAGATTGTTGTTAGGTCTTCACTCAACACCCTGCAGTGGGTGTCAAGACTATCCCCACAGGGGGACAGACAGAGTCCAAGTCCAAAGAAGAGAAGGCAAAATGGGATTTGTCATCCAAGAACAGGGAGGCTTCAGGGGTAGAACTGAAGGAGAGGAGGCATCAAGGGTGCAGGGATCTTGCTCCAACTGACCCAGCAGGATTCTTGGTCAAGTCCCAGTGGGGGATGGGGAACTTGGCCAGGCATCAGAAGTGATTAGATAACAAGATCAGGGACATAACTGGACAGGATTCTTTGGTAAGACCTGGCTGGGTGGGTCAAAGACAAGATGGCGGCCAGGTTGAGGCTTAGCGGAGAAGGTTCCCTGAGTAAGATTAAGATTAGGTTGAAAGGGTAAAGTTTCTAAACTAGAAAGCTTGAATGTAAAAGATTAGGTATTATTAAATTCCTCTGTTACACCCAGATTCCTGAGATAGTTAAAACAATGCCCTACTGGCCGTTTAGCCTAGGGCCCTGTGCAGTTCCTCACAGGGTCCGAACCAATCAGTTTGAATGTGTAACCCGCTTACGAATGACCAATCACCCTCGCCCGCCAATGATTGTGCCAATCACATCTCAGACTTGTTGTTCAATTTCCCCGCGCCTCATGATGATTTGTTCTGATGTATGCAAAGCCCACCGCCCTCTCCAAAAAGTGTACTTAAGCTCCACCTGACCTCCGTTCTGTGCTCTGGGCTGCTCTCCCTTCTTGAGTGAGCATGGAGCGCACTGGAATGGATCCCCAATAAATCCCCTTTTGCCAATTGCATGGAGTAAGTCTCTTGTGTGTGGTCTCTCCCTCCAACGCTCCGCCAGACCCCTCATACAAGTTCAGTGCTGGAGAAGGAGCTAGTGTAGTAGAAATAACTAAGGGTAAACACCCTGGATTCAATCCCTAGTAACAAAAAGAGAAAGAGTCAAGGAGAGGATTTTGACACCACAGGTTGGACCCAGCAGCACTTAACCTCTAAGCCACATCCCCAGCCCTCTGTGTTTTCAAGTAGATATCCCTAAATAGCTTAGGGCCTGGCTCAATTGCTGAATCTTGTTTCACACTTGCAATCCTGCCTGGGCCTCCCAGCCTCTGGGAGTAGAGCTGCTCACCTCTGCACCCAGCAAGGAACAAATCTGCATCATGGTATTTCTTCCTAGGTATGTTCTAGGTATCAATACTTTTGAGACAAGGTCTTGCTAAATTTCCCACAAACATGCAGTCCTCCTGCAACAGTGCCCACTTTATGCTCTGAAGGGAGCTCTTGATGCTCTGCCACTGTCACCTATTTTTAAAATGGACATTTTTTGTGTTCCTCTCTCCCAGCTCCTCCCTAATCTCCCCCTCCCTAATCTCAGGGGAAATAGCACTCCCTTTCTTCCCCCTTTTAGGCAGGTTTATCTGTCCTTGAGTGCACACCCACCATAGGCATGAAGTCATCCAGGTTTAGGGGATGGTGCCTGAAGAGCCAGAGTGACTGCCTCCCAAGTTAACAAGTGAATTTCCCTCCAACAGAGAACCCAGGGAGGTGGACTTCCAGTCCCCTCCTTCCAAGCCACCTTTCCTGCTCATGGGCAGAACACAGCCTCTAAGACAGGAGTCCTGGGCTTCTCTTTCTTTTTTTTAGGTACTGGGGATGGAACTCGGGGGTACTCGACCACAGAGCCACACCTCACACCTTCAGCTGTATTTTGTATTTTATTTTAAGGAGAGGGTCTCACTGAGTTGCTTAGTGCCTCTCAGATGCTGAGGCTGGCTTTGAATTTGGGATTCTCCTGTCTCAGCCTCCCAAACTGCTGGGATTATAGGTGTGTGCCACCATACCTGGCCCCTGTGCTTCTCTCTCTAATAGTTTTTGAGCTGTAGATGGACATAACATTATTTATTAATTTTGTGGTGCTCTGGACTGAACCCAGCGCCTTGTGCATGGGAGGTGAGCACTCCACCAACTGAGCCACATCCCCAGCCCCTGGGCTTCTCTTTTGCTAGCAAAGCAATAAACTTTTTCCTTTTTCCCAAATACATATCCTCCTAATTGAATTGGCATGGGGGACAAGGACAGAGCTTTCAATAACAGTAAAATGTCCCTGAATTTGATCCCCAGTACCAAAAATTAAATTAAGAAGGACTAGAGAGGGCTGGGGATGTGGCTCAAGCGGTAGCACGCTCGCCGGGCATGCGTGCGGCCTGTGTTGGATCCTCCCCACCACATGCAAACAAATATGTTGTGTCTGCCAATAACTAAAAAATAAAAATTTCTCTTTCTCTCTCTCTCTCTCTCTCTCTCTCTCTCCTCTCTCTTAAAAAAAAAAAAAAAAGAAGAAGAAGAAGGACTAGAGAGCGGTGCTGTGCTGAATGCCTTAATCCCAGGGGCCCAGGAGACAGAGGCAGGAGGAGCCAGCCCCAGCAGAAGGGAGGCCCTAAGCAACTCAGTGAGACCCTGTCTCTAAATCAAATATAAACAGGCCTGGGTGGTTCCTGACTTCACCCCCTGTACCCCCAGAAAGAGAAAGAACTAGAGGTGGAGCTCAGTGCTAGAGACCCCAGGTGGATCTCAAGTATTAAAAAAAAAAAAGAAGAAAAGAAAAGAAAGGGGCTGGGGTTGTGGCTCAGCAGTAGATGCTTCCTTAGCATGAGGGAATCCCTGGGTTCCATTCTCAGCACCACATATAAATCAGTAAAATAAAGGTATTGTGTCCAACTGCAACTAAAAAAATCTTTTTTCTTAAAAAAAAAAAAAAGGTAACTAAATGAATTGTGGAAATTCACTTTTCAGCATCTTCATATCCTGAGCAGGCTGAACAGGAAATAAATAAGTTCAGCCCATGTGACCCTGGTTTGCAGATTCCCACAGTTATCAGTGTAGGAATAAAAGTTTCAGGGGCTGGGATGTAGCTCAGTTGGTCTGGTGCTTGTCTGGCCTGCACAGGGCCCTGGGTGCCATCCCCAGCACCAGCCACAAAAAAGGAACCAGAGGTTCAGGAGCAGCATTCAGCTCAGGTCATCTGGTCGCCTGGGAATGGGACAGGGAGCTGCTTTAAAATCACCGTGTTCTGAGTCTGAGGGCCAGGGCTGTGGCCCAGGGGCAGAGCTTGCCCAGCACCTGTGAGGCCCTGGGTGGGTCCTCAGCCCCAGGTAAAGGTAAAGAAATGAAAGGTCACTGATGTCCTCCTGACAACGTGCTAATACTTACCTGTGGGTCACTGTGTCTTACTGGCCCCATTTTACAAGGGGACAAATGAGACATAGAGACAGACATAAAGGGAGGGAGCCCGCGTAGGAACCAGGACCCCCAGGATTCCAGCTCTGACCTTCCCTGAGCGAGCCCCGGCTGCCGCCCTCTGCTGGCCAGAAGGAGAAGCATTTGCCCAACGTGCCCTCGCTGCGCGCCGCCTGCTGGCCGTGAGGGAAAAGTGCGCCTTTGCTCCTCCCCTTTATTGAGCAGGGAGGGTCGCCCTGCACCTGGGAGCCAGGGCCCTTTATTTAGATAAACTCGGGTTGACTGCTCTGTGTGCATTATGGCTTTGCGCATGCACCAATTATTACCGTTCAGGTCTCCTACATTCTGAGTCTGTTCAGCGCCAGGGACCCAAGGTGGGAGAAGCCTGCAGGCCTGCTGTCCCTAACCCTCCTGAGGCTGAGACAGAAGGGCTCCAAGATGAAGGCCAGCCTGGGCAACTTGACCAGACTCTGTCCCAAAATAAAGGGGAGTCTGGATAAACTCCTGGAGCAGAACCCCCTGGTTTCTATGCCCAGTGCTGGAGGAAGCTGTGTGTGTGTGTGTGGGGGGGCATTGGTCGGACCCAGGGTGGGAGCCCTGGAGAGGACTTGGGGACCTTGTGCTTCTGCCTCCAAAGTGCCCTGAGGGTAAACATTTGCCACACCCCAGTGCCTTCCCCTTGGTGGCACCAGGACTCCTGGGATGACTAATGGGCATCCAGGTCACCCTGTTCTGCAGGATCCTTTCCAACACACACAATCATCCTCACTTATACCCTGGAAAAAGCCCTCAATGACCCTGAACTTTCTTACCAGGACTTGCAGGCTGGCCCATGACCTTACCCTGCCTTTTTCTTTTCTGTACTAGGGATTAAAGTCAGGGCAGCTATACCAGTGAGCACCAACCCCATTTTACTTGTTTGTTTTGAGACAGAGGGGAGAAGATGAGCGCGGAGATGACCAGACAAGATGTTCCTTCCTAAGGCTGGCCTGGAACTGCAACCCTACTGTCTCAGCCTCCAGAGAGGCTGGGAATCCACATGGCATCACACCAGGCTTCAAAAAGATATTTCTCCAGTTACTGCAGATTGCACACCGAGTTGTCCTGTCAGACTTACTATCATCTGGACACATTCTCTCTCTACCCCCCTATCTCTTTAAAAATAAATAAATAAATAAATATTAAAAAATTCTCTTTCTTTGGGGTCACTGTGAAGGCTCCTCTGACCTAAAGGTCTACAGGAAGAGAGAGCCAGAGCATGGGCTGACCCCTTTTATTGAGGAGAATCTATTCAAATGTGGTAAGAGGTCAGGTTTCAGGGGGCTGAGTCTGTCTTCATGATGTCCACTGTCAGCAGGTTGACTGACACCTGGGTAGGCCACACCCAAGGGTACAGTAAGAGAAGGGGACACACACAAGGCACTTCCATGGAAGATTCTATCCTAAACAGGGCAAGGGGTCATATTACAAAGGAACAGGTGATCATAGCTTCAACCATGTGGCTGTAGCAAGACACTTTGCAGGAGACAGCCACCCTTGCACCCAAGAGTGGGGAGAGCTCTGCCACATTTCTGTGACTAAGTGCCTCAGCACCCAGCCAGGGAGTGTGACCCAATCACGAATTAGGATGGTCTCCCACAATCATCCACTGTGATTTCAAACTTGAACATCAGAGGGCACCACTGAGTCATTGCTCTCCCTGGCAGCACTGCCACAGGCAGCCCCCTGGCTGAGCACCTGTTCCCCCTGGCAGCCTGGGTCCCATGTGCAGACAGCACCCAGGGCCTCCCATACCAGGCTCTGCTCCACCACTGTCACCCACATAGGCAAGTTGCTGACACTGGCCTTGAACTTGCCCTCTTCTGTGCTCCATCTCTGAAGCACTGGGATTACAGGTGTGTGGCACCTCACTAGGTTCCCAGTGCAGGAGCTAGGGATGTGGCCAGGTCTACCCCTTTGGTTCAACTGGAAAGTGTCTCCAGAGAGGCCACTGCTCCCCTGTCCCAGGGTTCCCCTCCCACTGTGCCCTGCTGTCCCAGCCAGGATTGTACCCTTCACTGCCCAGGGTTGTCACCTGTTTTCCTGTCAGTGAAATGGGGTGTTCTACTTCATGGCTGCCCAAGTCCCTTGTTCCCAGGAGATCTTGGGCCCTCTCCTGGTGGCCTGCTTCACTGTGGAGCTCAACCATTCCCTGGGGATGACATTCTGCAGGGGACAGCAAACATGCAATGCTAAATCAGAGCAGGCAGCAAGGGTGGCCTGCTGCTGGAGTCCACTGTGACCCTGCTGGAGAGCTGGGGGGAGGAGCACAGGGACAATACTTTCTCCCTATATCATGCAAACACACACAGGCTCATTGAAGACATCAGGAGAGCCAGCAGTAGGGCATGGCCCATGGAGGGCACTTGCCTAGCCTGTGGAAGGCCTGAGTGTGATCCCAGTGAGGGGGACACTACCCACAGGGGGGTCCTGCTGTGCCCCTTTACCATCTAGAATGGCCTTGTGCCTCACCTAGTTAAGTGAAACCCAACCCCACCTGTTGCTAAGCCACTGTTGCACTACCCATGCTCCCCACTTGTGTTCCCCAAAATATTTCACTGTACAGTTTTATAGGTACTCTCCACCCCAATCCAAAGGGAAGTTAGTAGGGGAAATAAAGGAGAACTCGGGGCTGTTTGATTAGGAATGCTGCAGACTTTACCTATTGTTGGACCTCAAAACTAGGACCCCCTTCTGGGCTGCAGAAGGTGTTAGGAAATGATGATGTAGGTGATGTCTCCTGTGACTTTACCATGGAGTAAGGCCTGGACCTTGGTGTACACCAGGGCTGCAGGACATCCCTTGCTGGCTCCTGTGGACTCTACACTGGTTCCCCTGGGAGGAGGATTAACAGAACATCAAAGAGCAGACAGCCCTGAGGGGTCCTGTCCAGGAGCGGGGACTGGAACAGGAGCTGGCCAGAGGCTGGCAGGCCTGCTTTTCAGGTCATGGCTGCAGGTTGTTGGGAGGGAAGAGACTTCCTTCTCCCAGCTTCAGGGATGGTGGCTACAGGGTAAGAGGCAGGTCATGCTGAGGGGAGCAGGCTCCGTGGCAGGAGTCTTGCCTGGTATCTGTCATATGCAAAGGGCCTGGTGTAGGTGTGGAGCCCCAGCACTGCAACAACAGAACCCAACACCAGGTGAGCAGGGAGAAGCACCTTTATTGGGATTTCCAGAACACATTGGATTCAGGGGCGACTGGAGCAGAAAGAAGTTGCTGGAACCAGGTGTCATGACAAACTAGAAACTCTCATTTTCTATTAACAGGAGTCAACACATGTTGGGAAGATGCATAGCTAGTTCCAGGTCAGCAGCTTAGCAAGACCTGGTCTCCAAACTCTTCCAAGGCTGCATTCGTCCCAGGGCGACACCCAAAAGAGAAGCACTTCCCCCCTTGAACAAACAGAAAGTGCTTCTCACTTGAGGGGCACCCTGAGCCAGTCTTGCTGCTGGGCCTTCTGCCTGAGAGCTTCCTTTGGACCCTAGAACCTTGAACAGAACAAACTGTTAGCTCTGACCACAACACCCAGCATCCTTTAGAGCGTTTTGGCCCTGGGTTCCAGAGGACCGAGGGCCTCGTGGACATGACTACTGGTTTTACAGTGGCCATGAAGCTGAAAAACCTGGCAGAAGCCACCGGGAAGATGAAAGTCTTCACAGACAAGCTTGCCGTGACATCTCCTGCCATACCCCAGCTGCTGGCTGTCCCCACCCCACTGGCTACACTGTTGATCAGCCAAGCAAGGTAGCAGTCATTTGATTTGGGCCTGGGCTGTAGCTCAGTGATAGAGCTCTTACTTAGCACAGGTGAGGCTGTGAGCTCTACCACTAAAACACTTTTATAGAGTTGGATTGAAATACAAAAAATGTTCTCCAACCTTAATGGTCTGAAATAGAGACCACAAAATGCCATTCCTCCTGGCAACCAACACAACCCAGAGGCCTTCCAGGTGCTAACCAGGACCTACCTTCACCTTAAAAGGGCTGCCTCTGGCTTTCCCACTCTCAGTCCCCCAATTGGTTTCCAAAAACTTACCTGGGCCTTGAAGTCATTTCAAGTTTTTGATGCATTTTCTCAAATTGTGAAGTTCAAGCCCAGCAGGTGTTTTCACAGAGTCACAGAAAACACCCCAGGGCTTGAAATCACAGCTTGAGCTTTGTCCCCAGGAACAGGCAGGGGCCTCCAGCACCAGGAGTCAGGAACAGGACCTGAGTGTGCCCTTGGCATCCTGTAGGGAAGCTGCACCATGGGATATATGTTATTCCATAATAAAATTGTCATTCTACAACACCCAGTGGGACAGGATCACAAGAGGGCAGAAAAAGGGTCAGCTCCCATGTGCACAGGAACATTCTCCAGGAAGTCAAGCTATGGGGCCTGAACTGCAGGGATTGAGTCTGTCATACCAGCACCTAAAGGCTGAGGCAGGAGAAGGGCAAGTTCAAAGCCAGCCTCAGCAACTTAGCCCTAAGCACCATTTCCTGATAAAGGGAGAAGTCACCCCGCTTCAAAACCGAGGACCTTCCTATGAATCAGTTTTTGCCATCTTGAAATATGGCACCATGGCCAGGTACACGCCTGCAATCCCAGTAGCTAGGCAGGCTGAGGCAGGCGTTCAAAGCCAGTCTCTGCAACAGCAAGGTATGAAGCAACTCTGAGACCCTATCTCTAAGTCAAATACAAAATAAGGCTGGGGATATGGCTCAGTGTTTGAGTGATCCAGAGTTCACTCCGGAGTACCAAAACCAAGGCAGAATGGAAAGCAGATGGAGGCCAGTCTGAGGACACACTCTGAAAGCTTGGGTTCCAGAAGTCACATGCAATATGGCAGTAGTTTCTTTAAGCTATTAAAAAAACACTCCCAGATTGCATGTCACCAGCTGTACCACATGGAGCCTCAGCAGGCAGTGGGCGCAGGTGACCTCCAACCCAAAAGGCCCATTCCTCCCACTCCTGAAGCTTCCAGCTGAGAGAGGAAATCCTGGATAACCTTGGTCTTTAGGTGTACTGCAGGCCAGAGGAATTTCCAAGATTGCTGCTGCCTATCCCTTCATGGGGCTCGGTTCCTAGAGGCCAATTTGGATGGATTAGAGGATTATCCACTATCTAGACTTCATTACCTACTCCGCAGAGGCAGAGTAGAATGGAGATAGAATCTTCAACCAAATTTAAATAAAGTTCCAACAGCTAGCCATAAAACTGCCACCTCTGGTGGAAGAGCATGGCTTCAGATTGCCTAAGTCAACCTCCACTGTGGCATGAACACTGGCAGAACTGAACATTGGTGTGTCTTACCACAGGGGGACTGCCTGAAATACTGTGGTTGGTGACCCATTTCAATTCACCTGCTTCTGTTCAACAGGGAAAAAAGGAACTGTATTGGAGAGTCCCCCTTCCCTAGGGGTGAACAAATTGCCATCCTGTTGGCCTATAATTGGCCAGCCGCATGGCAGGGGTCCTACCCACTGCTGGGGATTAAGAGAGCCTCAGCCTGCTTAGCGAAAGGCTCTATCAGGGACAGTGTGACCTAGTGATTGCTTCTATGGGGCCAGACCCACTCCCCAGAATCCTCAGCGTTCTCAAAGCTGGAGGGACTGTCCTGGTGCAGTGCCAGTTTCCTAGGCATGGCCTGCTTTCATGACTGGGGTTCTGTGGAAGGTCTGATGGCTTGCCTCCACCAGTGGCACTCAACTGTGGCAGCACTTTCTGATTCTGAATACAGAAAAGTGCCCCCAGGGCTGAGGGTCACCGATTGAGATGTCCCCTTCCATTTCGTAGCCTGGCCAGGACAGGCACATTTGTAACATGACTGTGTGCAGAGAGCGGACCTGAATGTCCTCTACAGTGCTCCAAAGTTGTAGGACACCTGACGGTGCTCTGGCAGCAATCCTTCCACATCAAGTGCAGTGGCCCAAGCTTATAATCCCAGGGGCTCAGGAGGCCGAGACAGAAGGATCAGGAGTTCAAAGCCAGCCCTAGCAACAGGGAGGCGCCAAACAACTCTGTGACACCCTGTCTCTAAATACAAAATAGGACTGAGGATGTGGCTCAGAGTTCAATCCCTGGTCCCCGCCCCCCCCAAAAAAAATCAAATAGCCATGTGTACCAGGATGCAAGCTCATTAACAAATGCTAAGGTCAGAAAGATTAAACAGTGCTCTATGCCAGACTCAAAGCCCACGAAGAATTTTGTGAAGATCCCAGTTAGAGGCTAGGGCTGTAGCTCAGTTGGCAGAGTGCTTGCCTTGCATGCTCAAGGCCCTGGGTTGAATCCCCAGCTCAAAATCACACCATGGGGAAGCCATGGCTCCAGCCACCTACACTGTGGCCATTATTCTTGTTCATTGACTTCTATGTGGTGCTGAGAATGGAACCCAGTGCCTCTCGCGTGGGAGGCAAGCGCTTTACCGCTGAGCTTGACCCAGCTGCCCCTTCACTCCTTCTCCCCTCCCCGTGGTTGCATTTCCTCCTGTCCTAGGTAAGCTTTGAGCTCTAGCACACCCACCATGGGTGACCAGGTGAGTCCTGCCCCAAGGTCACCCTTCCTAGGGCCCTTATCTGAGCAGGGAGGATCACAGCTGGAAGGCCCACCCACCCCTTCCAAGCACACCAGGAGAGGGGACGTCCACACTTGCACCTGAGCAGTGTTTGACGCAGGAATAAACACAACTTTAGACAAACCCAACATTGGCTCAAGTCACAGTAACTCACCAATTCTTTGTCCTTGTGCTGGCATCTAAGCAGGACCAGGCCACCACCCCCTCCCCTTTGGGGGGGCCAGGTTCTACACAGGCCAGGGTGGAGAAGGCAGGTCAGCAGAGGCCAGAGGACACGGTGTGTACGGAGGGCATATTGGGTGTTCCTGGGGAAGGGGAGCAGCCTCAGTGAAGTCTAAAGAGCAGGAGGTGCCAGGGGAGGTGGGGGAGGGGGAGGGGGATTACTTACTCTGGGCTCAGCACTACTCCAACCTCAGGCAGGAAAAGGACTCCTGTGCTGGGAGCTCCTTCTTTTATAGGCCCAGGGTCTATTCAAGAAAGGATTTACATCTGGACACACCCATCTCAGCCCTCCAGCGTAGGCTGGTCTCTGTCTCTCTCAGAATAGGGTTTTCCTGTGATTTCTGAATTTTTTTTTTTTTTACTTGTCAATGTACCTTCATTTTATTTATGTAAGATGCTGAGAATTGAACCAGGGCCTCCTACATGCCAGGCAAGTACTCTACCACTGCCATAATCCAGCCTCTGAAAAAAAAAAATTTTTTTTTTTTTGGTGCTGGGGATTGAACCCAGGGCCTTGTGCATGCAAGGCAAGCACTCTACCAACTGAACCATATCCCCAGCCCTTTAAATACTTTTTAAAAATTGTTGGTAGACCTTTTATTTATTTGCCATGCAAGAGAACTTTTTTTTTTGGTAGCAAGAACTGAACCTAGAGCGCTTCACCACTGAGTCACATCCTCAGCCTTTTCATTTTTTTATTTTGAGACAGGACCTTGTTAAGGTGCTGAGGGCCTTACTAAGGTGGCGAGGCTGTCCTTGAACTTTCAATCCTCCTGCCTCAGCCTCCATTCTGGAACTGCAGGTATGCATCACTGCCCCCAACTGAACCCTCCCCTTTCCCACCTCAACCTGATTTTCTACTTGGTCAGAGCAGTAGTTCAGAGCTTCTGAAGACAACCTGGAAAATAGAAAACTAAAGGAAGGAAATGCGGATCCAGCTCTGGGGATAAGTATTCTCTTTTGAGGTGGAGGAGACTTTAGGGTGCTGAGGAGGCCGGGGGAACAGGGGTGAGGTGGGCCCATGGAGTCCAACCTCCTTGAGTTCACAGTGCACCTGTGGCAGGACAGAAGGACACCAAGCAGGCAAGAGGAAAACAGCAAGATATCTTTCTCCTGTGTGGACTCTGCTTGGTTTTCCTGTTTCTTCTGCACAGGGTGAACTGGGCCCTGCAGGCCTAGGACATATGTATGTCAGGAAGTCAGCTAAAGACACAGGAAAGGGACCCAGAACACCTCAAGCCCGTCAGTCACCGCCCAGGAGCAGTGGCCCAGGCCTGCAGATCCAGCAACATCAGAGCCCCAGGGAAAAGGATCTCAAGTTGAAGGCCAGCCTGAGCAGCTTAGTGAGACCCTGTCTCAAAATAAAAAAATAAAAAGGACCAGGGATGTAGCTCAGGGCCAGAGCACCTCTGGGTTCCATCCCCAGTGCCCCCCAAATAAAATAATTATTGAAAGTATGTTTGAGGATGTGTACGGGTTCCATGCACATAACACTGAATTGTATTTAAGGTAGTTGAGCATTCAACACCTAGGGCTGTATGGACAAGGGAGATCTGGGAGGACTGTGTTGCCGTTCCTAAATCCTTCACTGATTGTGGGGGACGAGCTTTTGTGCTGGGGAACAAACCCAAGGTCTCCTGCGTTGGAGGAAAGCACTCTGACACTGAGTTAAACCTCTTGCTCCTAGCTTCTCCGTTAGAAAAAAACCACAGCTGGGGGAAAGCTCAGTGGCAGGAGGCTTCCTAGAAAGCCATCTCCAGTTCCTCAGCCTCCCAAGTCCCTGGGGTCACAATGTGCACCACGGTGCCCCCTGCTCATGGAATCCATGTTTGGGAATACTGCATCAATATGTAAAACAAAGCTATGCGGTGTGCACGCCTGCCTGTAATCCCAGCGTTTCAGAGGCTGAGACAGGAGGATCTCAAGTTCAAAGCCAGCCTCAGCAATGGGTGAGGTGCTAAGCAGCTCGGTGAGACCCTGTCTCTAATTAAAATATAAAGTAGGGCTGGGGATGTGGCTCAGTGGTTGAGTGTCCTTGAGTTCAATCTCTGGTACCAAAAAAAAAAAAAAAAAAAGAGTAAAATAAATGTCCTACGGTGATCTGGAGACATACATTCAGGAACACTAAATTCCAGACCTAGTCTCCTGTGGGAGCCTATCTCCCATCTCCCTGCGGCATTCAGCTCTACAGAGCTATCTGCAGGCTCCCCTTTCCATGCCCAAGGGACACTGAGCTTCCCCAACAAGTACAAGGTGATAAGGGCTTTAGCCTTAAAAACTTGTGTTCCGTTCTGTTGTCCTGTTGTTTCCAGGAAACTGGTCAGTCCAGAAAGCTGCTTCTATCTGCCAAAAAGGACTGGAATCCCACCATCCCACCATCTGTGAGCTACCTTTTTTTTTTTTTTTTTTGCACTGGGGATTGACCCAGGGGTGCTTTACCACTAAGCTACATCCCCAGGCCTTATTTTTTATTTTGAGGCCAGGTCTTGTGGTTGCTGAGGCTGTCTCAAACTTGAGGTCCAGATCCTTCTGCTTCAATAGCCCACCCCGCCCATTACTGGACCATCACCAGGTCCAGCGGAGAGAGCTGGATTTCAATGAAAAGTGCTCCTTTTTTTCTTTTCTTTTTTTTTCTTTTTTCCAAAGAAAACTACAGTGAATGTCTTGGCTTTCTACTTTCCAGTGTCTTCTTTGCTTAAAAGGGGTGTGCTCCTGGGCTGGGGTGGAGGGACACAGTTGGCAGGTTGGCAAACGAGGTTAAAGAAGAAAAAGACCAAACTAGAAAACCAGGAAGGTCAATGCTAGTGACGGCAAGGGGTCCCTGACCTGCCTGGGGAAGCATTCATTCCCTGTCCACTCCTGGCTCTTCCATTTCATACTGACTCAAATCAAAGATGAAAAGGACTGGGGATGTGGCTCTGTGTTAAAGAACTCCTGGGTTCAGTCTCCAGCAAGATAAAAACTGAGCAGCCAGAGGCAACGGTGCCCCCTGGGTCTACTAGGCATTTGGCTTGAGGTGAAGCCTTTCTGGGTGGATGGATTCCTTCTTCATGGCTTAGCCACCATTGGAAGAAGCTTCCAAGTAGGAACAAAGTGAGCAAGACTGTTTTGTCATCTACATTCCAGACTGTTCTGATTACACCATCCTGAGACATGGCTTCTCCCCTCCTCTGTCCACAGCCCTGTCTCTATGACCTCCACCATGATGCTATTGACCTTGGAACTCACTCTTTTACTTTCAGCTGGCCTCAAACTCTTGATCCTCCTGTCTCCCCCTCTGGAGTCCCTTCAGGCCTTGGCCATCATGCCCGACTGTATTTGTTTTATTTATTCATTTTTCTCTCTCCCTTTTTTGTTTTTGTTTTTTTTTGGTACTGTGAATTGAACCCACGTGCGCTTTGCCACAGCACCACATCCCCAGCCCTTTTAATTTTTTTTTTTTTAATTTTGGGCCTTGCTAAATTGCTAAGGCTAGGCTTAAAATTGGAATTCTCCTGCCTCAGCCTCCTGCATCACGGGGATTACAGACATGTGGTCCATGACCGTAATCCCAGAAGCTGGGGAGGCTGAGGCAGCAAGATCATGAGTTCAAAGCCAGCCTCAGCCTCTCTTAGCAAAGGAGAGGCGTTAAGCAACTCAATGAGACCCTGTCTCTAAAACACAAAATAGGGCTGCAGATGTGGCTCAGTGGTCAAGTGTCCCCGAGTTTAATACCCTGTATAAAAACAAAAAACAAAAAACAAGTCACCTCCATGCTGGGCAAGGTGGCACAGCCCTATATTCCCAGCAGTTAGGGAGGCTGAGGCAGATCACAGGTAGATACCCACTTGGGCAATGTAGTCAGACTCACTGCCTCAATCTTTTTTTTTGTGGTGCTGGGGATTGACCCAGGCCTTGTGCATGGGAGGCAAGCGCTCCACCTGTGAGCTATGTCCCCAGCCCTGTCTCTGGGGTTTGAGTCTCAGTAAGTACTGCAACAACATGAAGAAAAAGTCACCTCCACAAGCTGGTGCCCCTCCCAGGTGGCGACCCCAGGGCGGTCTCCCATCACTTTGCACAACACACAGCTTAAGTGGAATGATGACTGGCAGGACTTGTGTACTTATTTTTTACTTTCCTCTCTTCCCCTTGCCGGTTTCACTTAGGAGCATCTGGGTGATCCTATCAGTTGGGCTCAGGCGGAACCAGGCAGGACAGGAGGTGAGAAGACAAAGAGACCCTAGGACCCCCAGGGAAAAGCATTCCAACGGAAATCTGCAAACTGCTGGGGGTGGGGGGTGGGGGCTGGGACCCAGGGAGCCTCCTGGGGCTATTTCCTGGGGAAGGCCAGGCCCTCATTTGCAAGTCCTAGGCCCCACCCAAGGCTCCCCCCTCCCACCCAAATCCAGAATACCTGCATTTCTCCCAGCAGAGACTTCTGCGTCACATCCTCTCTAGAGCTTTAGAACCTTAATAGCCAGACACACCCTAATCTCCTCACTCTTCCAGCAAGTCCCCAGGCATCGGCTGGAGGCTATAAACCCATTTTGTATCCTCAAAAAAGTTGAGATTGCTGATTAGCCAGGGGCCTAGGAAGAACCAAGGGCATTTGGGAGTTGTTTGGGAGGAACATATTCTTTTTAAATACCAAATACTAAGCTCCTAGAGGTCTTGGATGGCTTTATGTTTTTTTTTTGTTTGTTTTGTGGTACTGGAGATGAAACCCAGGAGTTCCGGGAACTGCATCCCAGTCCTTTATATTTTGATAGGATCTCACTAAATGGGGATGTTTTTATTTTATGCACTAATATGTCCAAGTATTTTCAAGGTCTCGATGTGGACTTGCAGTTTTGAGCTAAAAGATCTTTATTTACACAATAAAAGGGCCCTTAATTTGTTGTATTTGTTTCAAAGATTCACCTTCTGGTTGGTGTTTCCTCAAAAAGTTAAACCAGAATTACCAAGATGTAGTAATTCCACATCTGTGTCTACATCTAAAACACCAAGAACAGCGTCCTGGAGAGGTGTGGGTACGTCCATGTTTCCAGAGGCATGACGGTCATTAGCCAGAAGTGACCCAAGTGTCCACCAATGCAGAACAGGTCTTGCAGAAGCGGCTCTTGCTAAAAGCACTGACTGTCCACGTGGACCTTGCAGATGCCCAGTGGCACCCCTGCCTTCACCTTACATCCGCCCCCTTCCTTACCTTCCACCTGGAGTCGGTCCTGTTCAAGTCTGCACTTAGGCATGTTAATCATTTAAGCAGTGTTCATCTGAAAACCAGTAACACAGGGTTTATTAGCTCCAAATTTTATCTACCCTATCTCATCTCCCTCAAGACAGAGACTTGCAGGGACTTTTACATCCTGTTCCAGACCCCTGGAGTGGCGTCTGGAAGTCTCCCGTCCCTGCCCTACACAATGCGGGTTTGCAGGCACATCACCCCGCAACCACAGGCCTCTGCCCCAAGCAGGAGCTGACATTTCCTGGGAACGGGCTGCCCCTTGCAGGATCACAGTTCTGACAGATGAACTTCCTAAGAGAAGAGCAGAAGAAGCCACCTCACAGGAGCAAGAATGACCAGCCCGACCATAGTTTGACTAAAGCTGCTCAGTTATGCAGAGCTCTGGCCCCCTGCCAATTCTTCCTCTATTTAAACCTGTCATTTGCCAGAGAGGTAGCAGCACAGCACCTGCAATCCCAGTGACTCAGGAAGCTGAGTATTATATATGGAAATTGACAAGCCCCCCAAATAGTGAGACCTGGGAAAGGAGAGTGAGAAGGAAAGTCATACACTAAGAGCATTGATCCTTTCCCAGTTATTCTTTCCGGGGGGATAAAACAAACCCTGAGGAAGAGGTGTCCATCAAACCCAGGAAGACATTCTCTGCAAAGAGGCCAAAGCATTAATCCTTCTGTGAACAAATCCTTTTCAGATACTGACCACTGACCCCAGACCCTCCACCAGGTCCAGTAAGATAAATCCCAGAGATTGACTGCTGACCCTAGCTAGACTCCTTCCCATCTCACCCAATAAAATAGACCCCCAATTCCTGAGTGTCCAACCGGACAAGCTCCTTCATTCAGTCGCTTCTCAGTGTCAGCTCCGTAAGCCCAGTCCCTTCCTTTGTTCAGTGGCTCATTTCCCACCAGGAAAGGGGGTCCCTTCCTGTAGGGATAGTTCCATCCCTGAATAAAGGCTGAAATGATGCGTGAAGCTTGCACCCAGCCTGGTCTCTGTCCTAACACGGAGATGGGAGAATGGCAAGTTCCAGGGTAGCTTGGCCAGCTAAATGAGACCCTGTCTCAAAATCAAAATGAAAAGGGCTGGGGGTGGGTCTAGCTTGGTGGCTGGCCCAGCCCCCTGAGTTCAATCCCTCCTGCTGAACAGAATCAATAAGCCACCCACAGCCACCCACAGCTCCTGCAGCAGCCTGAAGGCAGGGCCGAGGGAGGGGCTGGACCCCACTTGGCCTCCCTAAGATGGCCATGGAGTTCTGTGCCTCCTTGCACCACGACCTTTTCTGTTGGGTTTTTGGTGTGAGTGGACAGACCTGGTTTGCTAGACCTCCCAGAGTCAGGCCTCTGGCTCCCGACTCTAACAATCATTTGAACAGAGAAACCGAGGGTGCTATGTATCCACAAGGAAAACTCTTAAGCCTTACCAAAGAATGGGACCCTAACCCACTCTACAACCTATAAAAACCCTAAACACACACTCAGTAAAAATAAGCCAGACGTGAAAGAACAGGCAGCATATGGTTCCACAAGAATGAGGTGGACAGAGAAGGCCGATTCACAGAAACAAAGCAGATCTGAGGCCGGGCCGGCCTGGGGGACGAGTGTCCTGTGTCAATAGGCAATAGGTTTCTCTTTAGGATGAGTTCTGAGATGGTTTCTGCAGGTGTTTGCAGACAGACTTTACTTAAAATTACCGAATGTCACACTTAACCTGGTTAAAACAGTTAATTTCAACGTGTGCCAGGAGCCTGAGGAGGAGGATCATCGGAGCACAGGAGTTTTGGAGCCACAGTCCCAGCCCGAGGCTGGCCTTGAACTTGTGGTCCTCCTGCCTCAGCTTCCCGGAGTTGTGGGGATTACTGGAGTGCATCACCACACCCGACTGGAGTCAGATAATCTTGAGGTGGGTTAATTCTCTACCAGGTGATGGCTATACATACATGAAATAAGCTGGGTGTGGTGGTGCACGCTTGTAATCCCAGAGACTCCAAGGTGGAGGCAGGAGGATCCCAAGTTCAAAACCAGCCTCAACAACACAACATAGTGAGGCCCTAAACTTAGGGAGACCCTGTCTCAAAACAGAAAATACAAAGGGCTGGGGATGTGATCAGTGGTAAGGCCCTTGGGTTCAAATGCCTAGTGCCTGTACCACACCTCCATCCCCCCACCCCACCCCCCAACCCCCGGGGGGGGAACCCCAAAACTGCACAAGACATGCAACCACGCTAAGGGCCCTATGACAATGGGTAGCATCCTGGCCAGCTTATAAAGGAGGGATAAAATGGTGTCACAATCTCAATGTGGTTACCGTTTTCACTGAACCTAATTGCTGTACGCTGTAGGAATCAGGCTGTGATCCCCCCGACCCCCAGGTGGGTGGGGAGGTTGAATTCAGGGGGCACTCAATCACTGAGCCACATCCCCAGCTCTATTTTGTATTTTATTTAGAGACAGGGTCTCAATGAGTTGCTTAGCGCCTCACCATTTCTGAGACTGGCTTTGAATTTGTGATTCTCCGATGCCAGCTTCCTGAGCCAATGGGATTATGGGCATGTGCTGCAAGGCCAGACCGTGATCATTGAAACAGACAACTTAAAAATATTCCTTCCTAGCCTTGCATGTGCTTGTCAAGTGCTCCACTACTGGGCTACACCCCCAGCCCCTTTCTCTAGAGACCGGGCCTCTAGCTGCCCAGGCTGTCCTTAAATTTGAGATCCTCCTGCCTCAGTCTCCCAAGATGCAAGATTGCAGTTGTGCACTACCATGTCCAGATCTTTTCTTGTTTATTTTGGTACCAGGGTTTGAACGCAGGGGTGCTTAACCACTGAGCCCCAACCCCAGTCCTTTTGATTTTTTTTATTTTGAGACAAGGTCTTGCTAAGTTCCTTAGGGCCTCACTAAATTGCGGAGGCCAGCTTCAAACTTGGGAACCCTCCTTCCCCAGCCTCCAGAGTTGCTTGGATTATAGGTGTGTCTGGCTCATTCTGTAGATCTTGAGGCACATCTGAAGTTCTCTAAGGGTAGGGACAAAGACATGACTAAAAGAACCTCCAGGGAGCTCCTGCTTTCCCTAGCAATATGGCCATTTCCAAGTACAAGAGTCCACTTTGGCCTCTACTGCTCACCTGCCTTTGGGGGAGGTGGAAACCCTCCATTTCACTGTGGGAAGGAGTGGAGGTGGAGTCTGTGGGAATAAGCAGCAGGGCAGAGCCCCGAGATCCCCCCAGAGCAGAAGATGGAGCTCCAGGGCAGTTCCTGGAAGGTCCACCAGGTGTCCTGGCATCTCCAGGAGAACCTGAGTTTTTGAAATCTTGAAAACTGGAGTGATAGCAGCCCTCAGGAATTATGCAGGAAGATTTCTGTGCTGTGGATTGTTCCATCTCCAGAACCACAGGAAAAAAGACAGTGGGCCAAAGAACTGAACAAACATTTTCCCTAAGGATATACAGAAATGTCCAATAGGAGCCAGGCATGGTGGTGTACACCTGGAACCCCTGCAACTGGGGAGGCTGAGGAAGGAGGCTCACAAATTGGAGACCAGCCTGGGTGACTTACTGAGAACTTGTCTCAAAAATAAACAAATAAACAGGACTGGGGATGTGGCTCGGTGGTAGAGTACTCGGGGTTTTAAACATCTCCCATATTGCAAGAGAGGAAAAAAGAAAAATAAAAAGCAAAAAATAATGGATTCCACCTCTTGGATCCCCTTCTTCCTCCGGGAGAAGTCTTTTCTGCTGTCCTTTAATAAACTTCTAATTTCTACTCAAAAAAAAAAAAAAAAGCAAAAAATAAATGCCTCACGGGTATATGAAAAGTTGTCCGACATTGTGAAGCATCAGGAAACTCCAAATTAAATTAAATCCACAATATTAGCTATCACCTTATACCTTAAGAATGGTTATTCTCAAAAACACAAAAGATTTGTGTTAGGAAATGAGGAAAAAAAAAAACACCACATTGATATTATTGATATTTCACTTTAATATACTGAAAAAAAGGGCTGAGGTTGTGGCTCAGTGGTAGAGCATTCGCCCAGCGCGTGCAAGGCCCTGGGTTCAATCCTCAGCACCACATAAAAATAAGTAAATAAAATAAAAGTATATACAACTAAAAAATAAACATTAAAAAAAATCTGAAAAAGAAATATCAGCTTTGGGGCCAGGGATGTAGCTCAGTGTCAGAGCACTTGCCTAACATGTATGAGAGCCTGGATTCCATCCCCGGTCCCAAAATTAATTGAGGTCATGTGGATAAAAAAGGAACACAATTGATGGCAATGTACTTGGTAGCAGCCATTGTGGAAATGGGTATGGAGGGTCCTTAGGTATTAAAAACACAACTGCTATAGGATCCAGCAATCCCACTTCTGGGTATTGATTCAAAGGAAGTGACACTGGTATGTGGAAGAGATGTCTGAGATCAGTGCGCGCGGGTGTGGCGCCATCCCGGTTGGAACACGCTCAGGGGCGTGGACCCAGGTGATGCGCAATCCTGGAGGCTTACCCCAGGAGGAGACCGCTCACCGCTGCGAAAAGGAGACACTGACTGCCATGCGCTGGGGCACCGCGCGGTGGAGAGGAGACGCAGGCTGCAGGCTCCCAGGGAAGGAACCTGGCGCGCGCGGGAGCCGGGGTGCGGACACCGGTGGAAGGTAAATTCCCTAATTTCTCTAGGAAGGGAGGCCAACTCATCTCCGCCGAGATGAAAAATTTCTGAAAAATTTCCGGTTTTGGCACAATAGGCAGCCAGAAAACCTCTCAGGGCTCACTCCAGTTAAACTGGACTAACTGGGGCGGCAGGAAATAACCACCCTGGTGTTTTCATCACTGATTCTAATCCGAAATTGTCCAGTCATAGTCTGTGAACCACATCCTGGCCCTGGCCTGGGGTAGTATAACCAGTGAGCTTTAAAAAGTTCTCATAAATTTTAGACAGTGCCAGGCACGTGGTGCATGTCAGCCAGCCAGAGGCTGAGGTATGAGGATCCCAGTTTCAAGGCCAGCCTCAAAAATTTAGTGAGCTAAGATACCATCTCACTCCAGTAAGAATGGCAGCCATTATGAAGTCAAACAATAACAAGTGCTGGCGAGGATGTGGGGAAAAAGGTACACTTGTACATTGCTGGTGGGACTGCAAATTGGTGTGGCCAATTTGGAAAGCAGTATGGAGATTCCTTGGAAAGCTGGGAATGGAACCACCATTTGACCCAGCTATTCCCATTCTCAGACTATCCCAAAAGACCTAAAAAGAGCATACTACAGGGACATAGCTACATCAATTCACAATAGCTAGACTGTGGAACCATCCTAGATGCCCTTTAATAGATGAATGGATTAAAAAAATGTGGCATTTATACACAATGGAATATTACTCAGCACTAAAAAAATAACAAGATCATGGCATTTGCAGGGAAATGGATGGCATCAGAGCAGATTTTGCTAAGTGAACTTAACCACTCTCTAACAAACAAAGGCCGAATGTCTTCTCTGATATAAGGGGGATTGCTGGGTTTCTGTTCTCGCAACTAAAAGGCTCAGGGGTCACTCCAGTTAAACTGGGCTAACTGGGCTGCACGAAATGACCACACAAGAGACACAAATACCCTTTCTTTGGGGTCACTATGACAGCTCCTTGACCTTAAGGGTCCGCAGGAAGAGAGAGAGCAAGAGCCTTTTATTGAGGAGAAGCTATTCAAATGAGGCAAGGGGTCGGGTTTCAGGGGGCGGAGTATCTTCTTGATGTCCACTGCCAGCAGGTTGACTGACACCTGGGTAGGCCACACCCAAGGGCACAGTAAGAGAAGGGGACACACACAAGGCACTTCCATGGAAGGAAGATTCTATCCTAAACAGGGCAAGGGGTTATGTTACAAAGGGACAGGTGGGCATAGCTCCACCCTTGGGGCTGTAGCAAGCCTCAGCAATTTAGGGAGACTCTTTGCTCAAAACTAAGGGGCTGGGGATGTGGCTCAAGCAGTAGCGCGCTCGCCTGGCATGCGTGAGGCCCGGGTTCCATCCTCAGCACCACGTACAAACAAAGATGTTGTGTCCACTGAAAACTAAAAAGTAAATATTAAAAAAAAAAAACCTCTCTCTCTCTAAAAAAATAAAAAATAAAAATGAAAAATCTTTAAACAAAACTGAAGGGCTGTGGATGTGGCCGACTGGTGGGACAATCACCCTGACTGCCCCAGGGCCTGGGTTCTGTCTTCAGCAGCACAGATCAAAAACATTGGATGCACACACACGTGGAGGTATGCACCTGCACACCATGTCCATAGGTATACTTGGCTTTTCTGAAGACACCTGCTTGGTCACACTGCCCTGGGACCTGGGCATAGAGTGGCCAGGAAAAGGCTTGGGGACAGGACTGCACAGTGAGTCCAGGCCTGCAGTCTTCTGCTCTCACTGGGAATTAAAGCCTGAGTATGCCTAAGACAATTACCAATTTTGAGAAATGGACTAATTGGTTACCATTGGAATAATGGAGAACCCAAAGAGATGTTCCCCACCCTCTCTGGGTTACTGGGAATTGTACCCAGGGGTGCTCTACCACTGGGCTACACTCCTAGGACTTTTAGTTGTTGTTGAAATAGGGTCTCCCTAAGTTGCCTGGAATGGTCTTGAACTTGTGATCCTCCTGCTGGGTTCTGTGGTGCCTGCCTGTGTGGTCCCTGGGACTCCAGAGCTGAGGCAGGAGTGTGGCAATTTAGGGGCCCACCTGGGAGGGCCTAAGTCAGTTGGTGAGACCCTGTCTCCAAAATATTAAAGGTCTGGGAGCATGGCCCAGTGGTATAGTGCTCCAGGGTTAAAAGTCCACAGTATCCAAAATAAAAGCAAGGGCTGGGGTTGTGACTCAGGTGCTAGAGCGCTCAACTAGCATGTGTGAAGCACTGGATTTGATCCTCAGCAACACATAAAAATAAAAAGTCTAGGTATTATGTCCACCTACAACTAAAAATATATATATTAAAAATATAGGTAAAGGCCAAAAAAATTTTTTTGTTGTTTTTGTACCTGGGATTGAACTCAGGCACATCTGACCACTGAGCCACATTCCCAGCCCTGTTTTGTATTTGATTTAGAGAACAGGGTCTCACTGAGTTGCTTAGTGCCTCGATTTTGCTGAGGCTGGCTTTGAACTCAGGATCCTGCTGTCTCAGCTCAGGAGTTGCTGGGATTATAGGTGTGACTCACTGTGCCTGACCAAAAACAAAAAATCTTTTTTTAAACATTTTTTTGAGAGATTTTTTTTCTTTTTTTCTTTTTTAAAGAGAGAGTGAGAGAGGAGAGAGAGAGAGAGAATTTTTTTAATATTTATTTATTTTTTTTAGTTCTCGGCGGACACAACATCTTTGTTGGTATGTGGTGCTGAGGATGGAACCCGGGCCGCACGCATGCCAGGCGAGCGCGCTACCGCTTGAGCCACATCCCCAGCCCTTTTCATTTTTTTTTTTTTGAGGTGGGGGTCTTGCTGGCTTGCTCAGCCTCGCTAAGTTGCTGAGGCTGGCTTTGAATTTGTGATCCTCCTGCCTCAGCCTCCTTAGTCGCTGGGATTTGGGGGCATGTGCTACTGTTCCTGGCCAGACATTGTACTCCCATTAAGGTGAATGAAACTCCCTAATGAAACAGCAAATGGAAGGAAGCAGAAGTAGAAAGATTTTCTCTGAAGCTCAACAACAGGCAAAACTCAGGCATGGTGCCAGAATGCCGGTTTCCCCTGGGGGACCTCAATGACATAGGCCAGCACACATTTTATAAGAACACATGGGACCAGCCAGGTATGGAGAATAAGATAGCAGCAATACTAACAAAATGAAGGAGGCCTGGAACAGGAAACAGAGGTCCCTGAGGGACTGTGCCCAGCTCGAGCAAACAGGAGACCAAGCAGACGTGGGCAGCCAGCGCCCACTGCAGCAAGGCAGGTCGGCTGTGAGGTCACCCTGCCTTCTCCAGGTGTCCCCATTCCAGGCTGCCCATGGCGCCCGGCCCCAGCCCTGCTCCCGCCACCAGTGCAGACTCACCCGCCGTGGGGGACAGGCGCTCAGGCTCTTCCACACCTGGACCCCCGCCTTTGCTCACCCTTTCACTTCCTCAGGAGGCTTCTCCTTGGTCTCCGGAGGTCTCTGGGAGATCCTGGCTGTGGTTGGCTTTCCCGGGCTTTGACCTTTGTGAAGTACAACGGGTCAAATCAGGGCGCCTCCTGGGATCCAGGAACTGGGTTTAACAGCTCCCGGTGATTCTTATCCTGATCATCAAGTCTGGGAAATGCTGAGCCCGCAGGGAAGGTCCCCGGCCAGGGCTAAGCTCTTCTCCTGTGGCTTCCCTGGGTCCCTGTCTCTCCATCTCTATCTGCCTCCTTCCTTCTACCTTTCTGTGTCCCTTGACCACTTTTTTTTTTCTTTCAAAACATGTTTTGCAACAGTACCACGTGACAGGATCTGCTCTCAGAAGGAAGATGCGGGGTGGGGGCGCTGTCCCTTCTCACCTTAAGGAGAAAGACTCCAGGCGATCCGTAAATACTCCACACTCAAAACCAGGTAAAGGGGCTAGAGATACAGCTCCGTTGGTAGAGTGCTTGCCTCACACGCACAAGGCCCTGGGTCCATCCCCAGCACCACACACCATAGTAAAAATCCAGGCACAGTGATGCACACCTGTAATCCCAGCAGCTCAGGTGGCTGAGGCAGGAGGAGCACAAATTCAAGGCCAGGCTCAGCAATTTAGCAAGGCCCTAAGCAAGTTAGGGAGACACCCTGTCTCAGACTAAAAAGTGCTGGGGATGTGGCTCCATGGTTAAGTGACCTGGGTTCAGTCCCTGGTACCAAAAAAAAAAAAAAAAGCAAAAATTCCTGTGGAGTACAGGTTTGTAATCCCAGTGGATTACGGTGAGGCTGAGCCAGGATGGGCAACTTTGTGAGATACTGTCTAGAACAAGACATAAATAAAAGGACTGGGGATGTAGCTCAGTGGTAGAGCACCCCTGGGTCCATGCCTGGTCCTACAAAGTAAAACACAAAACTACATAAAAATCCATGAACTGCAGAGGAAACCAATGGTGCTGGGATTGAACCCAGGGCCTTGTGCATGTGAGTCGAACACTCTACTGAGCTACATGCCCAGCCCTCTTTTGTATTTTATTTAGAAACAGGATCCTGCAGAGCTGCTTAGGCCTTGTTCCCTTGCTGAGGCTGGCTTTGAACTTGCGATCCTGTTGCCTCAGCCCCCAAGCTGCTGGGATCATAGGTGTGCATCCATCCCTACACCCAGCTCCATCTCCTCCATTCTTTCCACCATGGGGCAGCCACTAAGGTTGGCACTGTGAGTTTTTTCCCCTGCTTTGGAAGTTCATGGAAGTGGAGGTGGGAAGGCTTTCTGTTCTCTAAAGGGAACAGCTGCAGTCTGAGCTTACTGTTTCTCCGTGTGATTGCTCCCACCAGGAGGCTGTCCTGCCATGTGCCCCAATGTGGCACAGCAAGCAGAGTGGATCCTACCAGAGAAACTTGGAGCCTCCAAAACTGAGCTAGATTAAAGGTAGCCTACACCAGGAATGTCATGATGGGGACCAAAAGCATGCCAGGGTGTAGAGGGCATGCAGATGAGTGTGCAGAAGCAAGGAATCCCAGGACTGTGACCACCCAGGAGCCCAACAATTCACAGCTACATAAAGCCCTTTTCTACAGGAGGAGGAGAGAATGAGACATTTTAGGGCAATAGTAAATGACACTTATTTATTGATTTATTTATGGTAGTGGACTGATCCGAACCCAAGAGCACTTAGCCATTGAACCATTCCCTGTCCTTAAGTGGCTTAAGGCGGGTCAGGTGTCACCACACTTGGTAGCATTTGTCTTGAGAACTCACTTGGGCTTGGTCTATTAAAAACCCCAAATTGAGCCTGGTAGAGGGGTGCAGGCCTATAATCCTAGGCATTCTGGAAGCTGAGGCAGGAGGATCAATTACAAATTCAAGGCCAGCCTCAGCAACTTAGCTGATGCTCTGTCATTAAGTAATAAATATGAAAAAGGAGAGATGTGCTTAGCGGTGGGTGCCCAGGATTCCATCTCCAGTATTAAAAACAACAGCAGCAAAAATACCCTGCCGAACTCCACAGGCCATTCTCCAGGAGGGCCTGAGACCCAGCCACCCACTATGCCCGTCTTTGTTCCTCACTGGGGGACAGCACCCGCTTCCCAGAGCTCCCCATGGTCACGTGGCCTCCCTGCTGGGCACGGAGGAGTGGTGGTGAGCCCCCGTGCAGCCTGGAGCGCACCGAGGGGGTTCTGAAATCTGCTGGAGCAAGTACACGGTGGGGTCCCGGCAGCAGCCAAAGTGGATCATTTTGTGGCTCCCGGCGTGGACTGTGTGCATCTTGAAAGGGGGGCATATGCTGAGCTGGAAGGAGGGGGTCTGGCGGTTGATGTAGACTGGGGCCGCGAGGCAGGGACCCAGCTCCTGCTCTCGAGGGGCTGCGACTGCCCTGCTCCAGGTGGGCCCGGCCTTGGCTTGGATCTTGGCTTGGGGCTCCGCAGACTCCTGCTGGGGGGCTTGGGGCTCCGCATACTCCCGATGGGGGGCTTGGGGCTCCGCAGTCTCCCGTTGGGGGGCTTGGGGCTCCGAATACTCCCGATGGGGGGTTTGGGGCTCTGCAGTCTCCCGCTGGGGGGCTTGGGGCTCTGCAGTCTCCCGTTGGGGGGCTTGGGGCTCCGCATACTCCCGATGGGGGGTTTGGGGCTCCGCAGTCTCCCGCTGGGGGGCTTGGGGCTCCGCAGTCTCCCGCTGGGGGGCTTGGGGCTCCGCAGACTCCCGCTGGGGGGCCTCCTGCTTTTGCTGGACGTGCAGTTTTTGTTTCTTGAGTTTTGCTCTGTGGTTCTTGAACCAAACCTGAGGGGAAAAGAGTGAGATTCCCGAAGAGGTTTCCCTTTGCTCAGCGAAATGGGGACCCCCACGTGAGAAGAGCTGGCACCCCCCCATCCTGATCCCAGGACAGCAGGAGAGCCTGTCTGGGCACCAAGTGAGGCAGGGACCAGGGAACCCAGAGCCGGAGGTCACAGGGCAGTGGCGCCCTCTTGTGGAGGCTCTAGGCCTGAGCTCAGCCCACTGCCCCAAATGATGGGTCCAATCAAAAGGCCATCTGCCTGGTGTGACCCTTCAGCAAAGAGTAGGTTCATTTTTTGTGTGGTGCTGGGGATTGAATCCAGGGCCTTGTGCATGCGAGGCAAATACTATATCAACTGAGCTATATATCCCCAGCCCATGAGTAGGTTCTGCATTAAAAAAAAAATTGGGGGGGGGGCTTGCTTTGGCAGCACATATACTAAAATTGTAACAAAACATGGTCCCTGTGCAAGGAGCACATGCAAATTAATGAAGCGTTCCATAGGGGGAAAGTTTTTGTTACTGGGAAGAGCACGTAACCACTGAGCCACATCCCCAGCTCTTTTTACTTTCTGTTTTGAGACAGGGTCTTTCAATTTTTTTTGGAAATAGGCTTAACAGTAGTTTAGATAATCACTAAGTGGCTGAGGCTGGTCTTCAACTTGTGATCTCTCTTAGGGCCTCACTAAGTTGCTGAAGACTGGCTTTGAACTTGTGATCCTCCTGCCTCAGCCTCCCAAGTTGCTGGGATTATGGGTATGCACCACTATGCCTGGTGGTTTTTACAACATTTAAAATGGTTGGGGGGAAAAATCGGAGTAAGAATATTATTTTGTGATGTGAAAACTATATGAACTTTTAAATATTTTTAATTGTAGATGGACACAATACCTTTATTTTTATGTGGTGCTGAGGATTGAACCCAGTGCCTCACACAGGCAAGGGCTCTACCACTGAGCTATAACCCCAGCCTGAAAACTGCATGAACTTCTGACTTGTGTCCATAAGGTCCCTGGGAACACAGGTAGCCTTATTTGCCTACATGTTGCTGTGGCTGGGTCCATGCTGTGATTGCAGCCTGGCTCACAAAGCCTGGAATAGTCACTATCTTGTCCTTACAGAAAAAAAACTCTGCCCATCCTCAGTGCAGGGGTCTGGAGAGGGGTGGGGGGTTATGGGTAGCAAAGTCTAGGCCTTAGGCTACTGGGACCTGGGGTGGTAGCAAAGGTCAGGCCCTCCCCTAGAGGCCCGGGCTTAGGGTGGTACAGAGAGGTAGCTAGAAGAGATGGTCAGCTTCCCACCTGCAGGACCGATGGGTCTAAGTTCATTTTGGAGGCCATTTGTCTCCTCAGGTTGGGGTCTGGGTACGGGTTCCTGTTGAAAATGAGGGTCAGATCTTCCAGCTGTTTCTCCGTGAACAATGTTCGCTTCTTGTGGAGATGCCTCTCTTGCTTGTCTGGGAAAGAGAGAAACAGTCCAAATGCGCAATGCTACCCATTTTGCTCTCAAAACTGTGACCCTGCCCTGCTTTCCAGGTGAGATAAACCTGCTGTCTGACTACATGACAAGTCCCCAGACACATCACACACCAGCAGGAAGCAGATCTGATTTTATTGAGCAGTTCCTGTGTATCTATGCTCAGGCAGTAGCTAGGCAGATTAGAGGCAGCCACCAATACACTTTTTTTTTTTTTTAAGAGAGAGTGAGAGAGGAGAGAGAGAGAGAGAGAGAGAGAGAGAGAGAGAGAATTTTTAATATTTATTTTTTAGTTCTCGGCAGACACAACATCTTTGTTGGTATGTGGTGCTGAGGATCGAACCCGGGCCGCACACATGCCAGGCGAGCGCGCTACCGCTTGAGCCACATCCCCAGCCCCCACCAATATACTTTCTTGCTAACTGTCCTTGCAGTGACCAGTTGAGAAGCGGGGACTGCAACACAGGGCCTCATGCCCAGGGCTGTGCCTACGGGGTAAGCGTCTCAGCCTCTCGCACACCTAGCATGAGGAGAGTGGCCTGCCATGTATGCAGTACTCCATGCACCTGTCCCCACACAACATAGCACCTCAAAACAGCAGTGTCTGAGCAGCTTCTCCACCGTCCACAAGGCTGGGCAGAGCCACCGCAACGTCACCCTCCCAGCCGGAGTCCCAGTGCAGCTGAGGCTCCTGAGGCTCCTGGGGCCTCTGCTTCTGTCCTCCCACCTTACCTTCAGGAAGGGCCTTGGAGCCTGACATCTTGGGACTTGGATGTATGCCTGGCTCAGCCTCTGCAGTAAGAGCGGGCAAGTGAGGCACGGAGACTTAAGTACATCCCTGGACAGACACACCCTTAGACACACCTTTTCCACCTCCTTCCCCACCTGTCTGATCCTCAGATCCTGCGGAACCCCTGGGTTTCTCCCAATCCCTGCGGCTGATCCCCGTGTTCCACAGCTGTGGCATCCTGGTGAACCCACTCCAGACTGAACATGGAAAGCCCTCCTGCTGAACACCCGAGCGGATCCCCACACACGCTCAGAACATCAGTCTTCAGCAAGGCCCGCTTTCTATGTGGCGACCACAGGATGACCCGGCCGATGGGAGCTGGCTTCCTTACCAACCACCCAGCACCCCAGGGGAGCATGTCACCCTATAGTTGCTAGCCCTGGGGAAAGAGGTGCATTGCTCTTCCACCTTCTGAGGTGGAGAATCACAGGTGCAGGCTTCTGAAGTCAGGGCAGAGTTTATTGAGCACATTGACACTTCAGTACTCAAAGTCAACCCTGAAACCCGCCCTTTGGCATCTCCAGAGTCTCGGCATGCAAGGTGGCAGCTGTGCAAAGCCAGCACTTAGTGTGGCCCTTTCTCCTGCTGTCAGTTGCCTTCTTCCCCAGGGCTTCCAGCAGCACCATGTGGGGAGAGATGGTGGGGAGTTCCCTGGGGGGGGGGGTCCCCAGAAAGCAAAGGGTTCCTAATTATCATGGCTGTGTTCTTTTCTCTCTCTCTTTTTTTTTGTCACCAGGGCCTGAACCCAGGAATGCTTTACACTGAACCACATCCCCAGCCTTTTACTTTTTTTTTTTTTTGATACAGGGTCTACTAAATAGCTAAAGCTGGCCATGAACTTGCCATCTTCCTGCCTCAGCCTCCTGAATTGCAGGGATTACAGGCATGTACCACCACAACTGTGTACTTTTGATCTGAATTTTCTGGTTCTTTTTTTTTTTTTGGGGGGGGTACTGGGGATTGAACCCAGGAGTGCTTAACCATTGAGCCACATCCCCAGCCCTAATCTTTTAAGACAGGGCCTACCTAAAATTGGCCTAGAGATTAGCCTGCCTCACCCTCCCACTTTGCAGGGATTACAGGTGTGGCCACCTTAAGCAGCTATGAGGAAAGTTTCAAGAGGTTAATCTCCTGGTAAGATGGGTCAATCTATTCCATCTAGATATGTTTGTAAACTAATGTCAAATAGAATGCAGGCCAGGCACGGTGGCACACTCCTGTAATCCCAGCGGCTCAGGGGATTATCAATTTTTTGGTAACAGGGATAGTAGTAGTTTAGGTAATCACTAAGTGGCTGAGGCTGGCACGATTCTCAGCGGATCAGGGGGCTGAGAATCGTGAGTTCAAAGCAGCCTCAGCAAAAGCGAGGCACTAAGCAACTCAGTGAGACCCTGTCTCTAAATCAAATACAAAATAGGGTTGGGGTGTGGCCCAGTGGTCCAGTGCCCCTGGGTTCAATACCCATTACCAAAAAAAAAAAAAAAAAGCAGAATCTCGGCTCATTTCAGACTCAATCCAAATCTGCCTTTTAGGCAGAGACCTAGGAGATTGGGATGCTCAGTTAAGATGGAGCAGCCTGGGCTGGGGGTGTTGCTCAGGGGTGGAGCATCTCCCCAGCATGCGGGAAGCCCTGGCTTCTGTCTCCAACACCAGGTGAAGTGGAAATGGAGAGATGCCACTCTATGTAGTGTGCCTGAAAATCTGAGTCACTGGTGTCCCCTGTAGGGGCTGGTTAGGTCTCAGGGGGCTGATGCTGGGTTCCACTCACCCCAAGGCCTCAGGTAGGGCCTCGGGATTCACATCCCTAACAAATTTTTGGGGATGGTGCTCAATGAGGAGGGCTGGGACTCTTGTCAGTGATAAGGCCCCGGCTCACACCCTCGCAGGTAACTTCCGTAACCTTTAGTGCTGTTGTATGCCTAGCATTGTTCTGCATACCCCAATTTAAATCCACCTAATAATCTCATTTCACAGAGGAGGAAGGTGATAGAAAGGGAGTTAGCTGGGTGTGGTGGTGCATACCTGTAATCCCAGGGATTTGGGAAGTTGAGGCAGGAGGATCTCGAGTTCAAGGTCAGCCTCAGGAACTTAGATTTTGAGCCATTTAGTGAGACCCTGTCTCAAAAACTGAAAAAGGGGGCTGGGGATGTGACTCAAGCAGTAGCGTGCTCGCCTGGCATGCGTGCGGCCCGGGTTCGATCCTCAGCACCACATACAAACAAGATGTTGTGTCCGCCAATAACTAAAAAATAAATATTAAAATTCTCTCTGTCTCTTTAAAAAAAAAACTGGAAAAGGCTGGGGATTTGCTCAGTGGTTAAGCACACTCAGGTTCAATCCCAGTATACCCCCTCCCCCCAAAAAAGTTGCCAGCATCCTGATGTGCCACTAATAAGGGCAAATTCCTGTTTCCATGTAATTGGTCTTGCTCTGTTATGACCACTAGGGGATGCTATTGCACATATGTCCAGCAGAGGTGCCACACAGTCCAGAAGGACACCTTACTGATTAAACCCAAGTCAAGGAGGTAGAGACACTGTATTTTAATATGAAATAAGCTACTGTTCAGTTCCTCAAGCTGAGCACCTTCTAAGAAGCCTCTTGGCTTGGTCTTTGCAATTGCCAGCATGCCTACCTTCTCTACAGTGCTGGCTTTTCTTCATGTCTTGTGCAGGTGATTGGATGGGCACAGGAAGTTTGCTTTTGGAAGTGTTTCCCAACAGTGTGCATCTCCGTGCCGAGGATGCCCTGTTTACCAAGAGGTCAGCCTAAGAGCTGCTTGTCCGGGCAGTTCAGTCTTTAGTGATTTCTGCCACAGTCTGTAGATCAGCTCACTTGCTTGGATGACTGGTACCTCAGCATGTTAACGGAGGTTTTGGTGAGACTGAGGAATCCAGCAAAACTGGAGGAACCCCAAAACTTCTGAATGTCACAGTCCTGTTTTTTTGTTTTGTTTTGTTTTTTGTACAGGGGGTCTGCGCCACACCCCAGCCTTTTTTTTTTTTTTTTTTTTTTAAATTTTGAGGCAGGGCCTTGAACTTGTTTTCCTGCTGCCTCAGCCTCTGGTTGCTTGGATGACTGGCATGCACCATCAAACCCAGAGAGTCCTCCTGGGTTCTGCAGGCACATAGACGTTGCTGGCTCTTTCCTCCGTGGTCCCCCCTGCGCCTCGGTTCTGCACACCCAGCTGTATTCTTGGAGGCAGAGCTTAGCATTTTCACACATCAGCATTTTCAGCCCATCATTTGTTGATTTCTTCTGCATTGCCTTTCCAAGCATCTTTTGGGCAATTGGACAGCAAAATTCTTTCACGTCCTGAGGGTTTCTGGCATGGAAAAACTCACTTCCCCTATAGTCTACACAACACCTAAAAGGCAGAGAACAGGACAGCTTTCGAGGTGAATCAGACAACAAGAAAAACATTTTGCAGTACTGGGTTTGAACCCCGGGTCGGTCTACCACTGAGCCACATCTCCAGCTCTTTTATTTACTAATTTCTTTTTTTTGAGATAGGGCCTCGCTTAGTTGCTGAGTGGAGTCTTGAACTTGCAATCCTCCTGCCTCAGCCTCCCGAGCTCCTGGGGAATAGGCGTGAGTGCCTGTTTAGTGAAGCTGTATTTTAAGGGTGATAGAAAAGTTTTGGAACTTCACAGAGGCGGTGGTCACACAGCATGGTGACCATCCTAATGGCCACTGATTGGCTCACTTCAAAGTGGCTGATTTTAGGTTGCGTGGCCTTCACTCGGGGGGCACTGCGGGCCCGAGTGGAGTGACCACAAGTATGGAGACTGCTTTCTTCCGGCTGCTGCCTTCTGTCCTGCCACAGCCCGGGAGCCCATCATTTAAAAAAAATATTTATTGATTTATTTTTTAGGTGTAGATGGACACAACACAATGCCTTTATTTTTACATGGTACTGAGGATCAAACCTGGGTCCTGCCCGTGCTAGGAGCGCTCTACCACTTGGCCATAATCCCAGCCCCCATCATTTGTTAAGTTCTGTCTTTGGGTATAAATTTTTTCCCTTTTCCTAGGGTTAAGATACAACCAGCAACCATAGGCTGACCTCGGAACAGTTAAGTACTGTAGGAAACTTTTTGTGTTAGGAAAATATATTAGGACAGAAGAGAAAAAAAAAAACAACAACAAAAATCAGCAACTCTGCTTTCCAAGTCTTTCTCCAGGTAGCTCACTCCCTTAGTATTTTAACTAAGTCCTCAGAGGTGCTTAACTGGGTCTGCGAAAGCGCACCTCAGGGATAATCCTGCATCTCCAGGAGGGGAAGCAGACCTGGAGGAAGAGAATTGGCAGCTCTCCAAGGGGACTGGCAAGTGGCCATTACCTTTCTTTGGAGAGGCTAAAGACGCCTGCCTGCCCCAGGGTTGATCGACTGGCATCTCTGCAGGTGGGCTCAGATATGAGGATTTAAGCATCCCTTGGAGCACCAGTAGGGCTGTCAACTGCTCCTGGTGTCCCTGAATTCAGGAGCGCTAGGTTGGTGCCCCAGGGAGCCCTTGGCCTTGCAGCCCTAGGGATAGAGGTGAAGCCAGGTTTCAAGCGGCAACACAGGTGCTCAGTGGAGCTCTTGGGACAACCTGCAGAAGCACCTGCCCTGGCTATCACTGCCCACCTGGAAGAGTAGTGTGGACAGCAGCTGGCCACCACTCCCCAAATATCAGGGGATTGTTATACAGTGCTGGGATCACTCTCCAATCCTGATTTGAGTCAATCTCCTCCGTATCTTCACCTGTCATCTGTTTCCCCATACCTGGTTCAGATTGCTGCTGAAACCTGCCGTCTTTCACAAGGAATGCCCGGGGGAAGGATCTCCCCTTCAAGGGGAGTGAGTGTGTTTATCCTTCCTTCCTACTTGGCGGGTGGGGTATGAGTCCACTCACCCCTTACCGTTAAACTGCCCCAGATGACTGAGACTGCAACTATCACGCTACACCTTCTGCTCGACACCAGTGGCTCTCACCCAGTGGGCCTTTAGTAGTGTCTGGAGACATTTTTGTTAAAAATTGGAAGGCATGTGGCATTCCTGACACCCAGTGAGTCAAAACCAGGGACACTGTGAACATCCTGTAATGCATGCTGCAGCCCCCGCCCCCAAGTTCTCAGGTTCCAATATCACTAGGAATCAAGTTGGGATTCTTTTCTTCTTTTAATTGATGACAGTCCAGGGGATTGAATCCAGGTCTTTGGGCATACTGGGCAAGTGGTTTATCACTGAGGCACAACCTCAGGCTTTTTGATTTTTTTAAGACAAGGGGGGGTGGGTTGTGGCTGTGGATCAGCAAGAGTGTTCACCTAGCACGTGTGAGGCCCTGGGTTCGATCCTCAGCACCACATATAAATAAATAAATAAAATAAAGGTATTGTGTCCAAGTACAACTGAAAAAAAAAAAAGACAGGATGTCCCTGAGTTGCTAAGGGTATCACTAAATTGCTGAGGTTGGTCTTAAGTTTGCGATTCTCCACCTCTGGAGTCTCCAGGATCACAGCCTCCCTGAGGTTACGGGCATACACTGCCACCCCCAGCTGCCTCGGGATTCTTTGTTGTTTTGTTTTTTGAGGCAGGGTCTCACTAAGTTGCTTAGACCCTCATGAAGTTGCTGAGGCTGGCTTTGACCTTGTGATCCTCTTGACTCAGCCTCCCTAGTTGCTGGGATTATAGGTGTGCACCAGCAGGCCAAATTTGCCTGATTTTTTTTTTTTTTCAGTACTGAGGATTGAACCCAGGGGGACTTAACCCCTGAGCCATATCCTTAGCCCTTTTAATTTTTTTTTTTTTTTTTTTTTTTTTTTTACTTTCAGAGAAGGTCTGGCTAAATTGCTCAGGGTCTCACTAAATTGTGAAGCAAGCTGGCTTTGAATTTGGTGAACCTCCTGTTTCAGCCTCCCAGCTTCTGGGATTACAGGTTTGCACCATCACAACCAGCTGTCTCTGGATTCTTAAATTGTATTTAAAATAGTTCTTTTGGAACTGGATGTGATGGTACATGCCTGTAATTCCAGCAACTCAGGAGGCTGAGGTAGAAGAATCACCGATTCCAGGCCATCCTGGTCGATTTAGCAAGACCCAATCTCAAAATAAAAAATAGAAAGGGCTGGGGATGTTGCTCAGTGGCAGAGCACCCCTGGGTTCAATCCCCAATACCCCCCCCAAAAAAAAAATTCTTGTGGAAGAAAAGATGATTGATCAGAAGAGGAGACCAGGGGCTGGGGATGTGGCTCAAGTGGTAGTGCACTCGCCTGGCATGCGTGCGGCCCGGTTTCGATCCTCAGCACCACATACCAACAAAGATGTTGTGTCCGCCGAGAACTAAGGAATAAATATTAAAAATTCTCAAAAAAAAAAAAAGAAGAGGAGACCTGTTACCATGGACATGACAAAATGCCATCTACAACCCTAGATCTGTCCCCACACCTTTCCTCAAGTCAGCCTAAGAAGGCACATCTATGATGGCTCATGTTCTCTTTGAAAATAAGAGTAGACGGGAGCTGGGGTGGGATCCAGGATCCCAGACGTCCCCATGCTGAGTCTCAGAGAGTGTGCCGAGGGTTGAGAAGTGGGTGGGTTACCAGATTGGCTGCAGGGATCTCACAGGGATGAAGCACAGCCTGGGGGAACACACCCAGGCCCAGGTCCCCTGTGCTGGGAGTCCTGGGTGCAGGCCGACAGTCTACCACCGAGCCCCCTCCCAGCCCCCAGATGGCCAATTGTGTGTGTATTTTATCATAGTTTTAAAAACTCACAGAGAAGTCAGTTTCTGATGGCATCACTGCTGACAGGCTTCTCTGTGCCCTGCCCTGCCCTGCCCACTGGGCATTCCAGGAGATATTTGAGCAGGACAGGTCTCCACCCCAGCTCAGCTGGAGCCCACCCACCGACTCGGATCCAGAGCTCCAGGGCCTGCCCCAGAAGTCCAGTCCATCTCTAGGGTAACCCCTCTTCTGCAGAGGACAAGGCCTGCAGTTTCCCCAGCAGACTGTCAGCCTGGCCTGAGGGCGGAGAGATCTGCCTTCCGGGAGGAGAGTGGCTGTCACTGGGTGCTGCTGAGGAGGACTGGGTGGCGCATCCCGGTGTGAATTTGTCTTTCCGTTCATGGTTCCTGGCTCACAGAGCAGGTTATAGGAACTCAAAATTCTCTTCTCCAAAGAAGGTCATAGAAAGCCTGTTTTCCCCTGTCCTTTCTGTTATATAGATGACCATAAAAATCAGCTTTTCTGATAGTAGGTCTCATTTTTAAAAGGGGTCCTGGGCTGGCATGGTAGTGCATGCCTATAATCCCAGTGACCCGGGCGACTGATTCAGGAGGATCTCAAGTTCAGAGTCGGCCTCCATGATTTATTATTATTATTATTTATTGAGACCCTGTCTCTAAATAAAATATGTAAAGGGCTGGAGGTGTGGCTCAGTGATTTAGTGCCTTTGGGTTTAACCACCAGTTTGAAAAAAATAGAAAAAAAAAACAAAGAAGGTCCTACTCCATACAGGGAGGAATGCTTCCCTGAGGGGCCGGGAGGGCTGTGGAGAGTAGGGTGCCCTGGGTCCCCTCGGGTCAGCATGACGTCTCGCCTTTTTGCCCAATCTTTCAACATGGTTATCACGCTTCATTGTTGCCTGAACCCCAACAGGACAGGGTTCAGAGCTCAGGACACAGATGGCATGGAAGCCCAGGGGAGGAGGGACAAGAGCCAAGGAGGGTGGACAGCCCAGCTCCGCAGTTGCTTGCTCCTGAGCTCAGCCCTTGCTGACCCCAGCCGTGTACTGCTCATTTGTCTCCTTTACAATATCCTTTAAAACAAACTGGTAAATGTAGGCCTAGTGTCCCATCGAATTCTTCGAGCTGCTATGAAAAATGAATTGCGTTGGGAAGGGGTCAAGGCAGCGGCACCTGTTTGTAACTGCTAGGGCACAAGGTGAGAGGCCAGGATTGGTGAGTGGGTCCGATGCAGGCCATCCCTGGGGACTGAGCCCTCCACCTGGGGGTCTGATGCCAACCCCAGGTAGACAGGTCAGGACTGGTTTGGGTTAGAGGACGCCCAGCTGGTACCTGCAGAATGGATCGTGGGTAGGGAGAAGCCTGTGGCTCTGAGACCTGTTTCCTAGCTTGTCTGGCTTTGCATGTAACCTATCTAGAGATGTTTAAAACACATCAGAGGAGGCCCAGCTCCAAATTCCAATTCCTTTCCACTCGGCAAGCCAGGAAGCAAAGTGACCCGGGGTTCTTGGCTTGGAAGTGTGTGTGGTCTGAGTTGTCACCAAGCCCCACACGTGGAGGGAGGGTAATGACTACCCTCCGTGCCTGTGGAGCAGGCAGCCAAGAAGTGGGGGAGCTCCCACGTCAGCCGGCTCCCTCTAGCAGGGCGCATGCCCACGGGCTCCGGGGTGGCGTGGTTACTTCGTGCCAGGAGCTGTACTGCGAGCGGCCATTGGTCTCATCAAGTGACACCTGCAGAACTTTGAAAAGTGTAGAGGTTCTAACATAGCCCCAAGACCCCACAGCTTTGAGCTGGAGGGCTTTCACCAGCTGCTCCTGGAAACTTCTTGCTCCAAGGATACCTCTTAGGTCCGACTCCCCGGTGTGAAGTGAGCGTTTTTTTTTTTTTTTTTAGTGTTTTTTACTTGTAGCTGGACACAATACCTTTATTTTATTTATTTATTTATATGTGGTGCTGAGGACTGAACCCAGTGTTTCATACTTGCAAGATGCGTGCTGTACCGCGGAGCCCCAGGCCCAGCCCCAGCCCCAGCCCCAGCCCCCATGGAGCCTGCTTGGTGCCTTTCTGTCCTGTGTTTGCAGGGACCTTAGCATCCTCTGGGACTCTGCCAGAATGCCGTGGAAGGATGTGCACAGGTTTGGTCACAAGCTGGAACACAGGTGGCCACCAGTGCTGGTCTTGGGGTCTCCGAGTTGCTTGTGCTGCTGTGTGAACATTCTGGATCTTATGGCCTTGGTGTGAGCAGCGCCCTGGGAGCGGGCGTGTATGTCCTGGCTGGGGAAGTGGCCAGAGAAACAGCTGGACCAGCCACCATCATCTGCTTCCTGGTGGCCGCCCTGCCTTCTGTCGGTACTGTGGGGCCAGGGTACCGTGTCCGGTTCCACCTGTCTCTCCAGCTATGTGGGCCAGGTGCTGGCTGTCATCACTGGCTGGAACCTGGTACTCTCCTATGTCATCGGTGAGATCACAGGGCAATGAGGAAGCTAACAGGAACTGAGGACTCGGAGAGGGGGTTAGGGGATCCGAGTGGCTTCGACCCTCATCCGGGGCACTGTTGTTTAATGCAGGCTGGTCGCTGGGAGAGGGAGACCCCCGATGTCAGCCCACTTACTTGTCCTGCTTTCCCTAAGTGTCAGAACTAAGAAGTAGAACTGCTGGGCACCTTGGTGTGTGATGCCAGATTTGTGGGACCCTAATAGACCTCCAGGAGCCGAATCCGATGCAAGCACACAAGAGTCTTTATTGCGGGCTGGGGATGTGGCTCAAGCAGTAGCGTGCTCTCCTGGTGTGCATGCGGCCTGGGTTCCATCCTCAGCACCACATACAAACAAAGATGTCGTGTCCGCTAAAAACTAAAAAATAAAAAATATTTAAAAATTCTCTCTCTCTGTCTTTAAAAAAAAAAAATACTCGTTAAGAGTCTTTATTGCAAGCTCGAGCCTGGACTCACAGATGTTCCCATCACAGCGGTCTCAGGGAGTGAGTCCCGGTCCTTTGTTCAGTGACATTTTATAGGTTTTGGGGGGATACTCTATTCGTCACAACATCACACAGCAAATCATTCCATACCGCGGGAAAATCAAACAACATTGATTAGCACATTCACTGGTGGGAACAAGTTGGGTAAGGGTGATTGGTTAGTACAAGACAGGGGTTCCTTTGAACTGATTGGTTTAGGCCACGTGGGGTGTACGTGCTAAACTACATGGTTTCCCAACATGTTATCAACCACCATAAACTACTGGGGGGTCATCTGGCATTCTAGGTATTTTTCCTGGTCTCAGGCTGATTGGAGGTTTCTAGGGGGTTGCTATGGGTCCTCACCTAGCCTGACTGAGTCAGGGACACCTGGTGCAGCAGATCTTTACTGTTATTTACAGACAAACAACTCAGCAGGGTGGGTATGTGCCTAGGATTGCTCTGTGGGTTTTTCCAAGGACAAGGGTCACGCCCCCTTCCTTAGGACAGGCCTTGAGGTAGAAGCTGCTGTTATTTATTTATTTTTAAAAATGGAGTCACATGAGTTTCTCAGGTGCAGGCCTGTAATCCCAGCGACTGGGGAGGCTGGCGCAGGAGGATCGCGAGTTCAAAGCCAGCTTCGGCAACAGCGAGGGGTAAGCATCTCAGTGAGACCCTGTCTCTAACTAAAATACAAAATAGGGCTGGGGGGTGGCTCAGTGGTTAAGCACCCCCCTCTGGGTTCAATCCTCAGTAGCCACAACCACCAACTGGAACTACTGCCTGGGGCGGGGGATTCCTGTGGATGAGGGCGTAGGTGAGGGGACAAGGCCCCTAAGCTGCTCCCTCACTGTCTTGCCGTGTCTGCTCAGCTGTGCTGCTGGTGAGACTTGCCCAGAACGTTCATGTGGTGGGCAGTGCTGGTGGTGGGTCACTAGGTACATGCTCTGCTACTGAGCTGCACCCGCAGCTTACCTTGGCCCTCTCAAGAGAGTTTGACCCTCAACCTCCAAGCCCTCCCCATGGACTCTGCTGTTCCCTTCCTTCTTCCTCCCTCCCTTCCTTTTCCCACAGTCCTGGGGACGGAACTCAGGGCCTTGACATCCTGGTCAAGCACCCTACCACTGAACCCAGCCCCTTTCTAATCTTTTATTATTTTTATTCATTCATGTACTTTTTGGCATAAGTGGAAAACAGCCCAGGGGTGCTTTAGCACTGAGCTATATCCCCAGTCCTTTTTATTCAGAGACAGAGTCTTGCTCAGTGGCCCAGGCTGGCATCGAAGTGCCATCCTCCTGTCTCAGCTGGGATCACCCCTCTGTGCCCAGTAGTCTCTTCTCATTATGAATATAGTCAATGGTGCATCATGGGCGTCTGGAAGGGAATGTTCTTCCTCCCACCACTGCAGGAGCTGCCCGTGTGGCCCGGGCCTGGAGTGCCGCCATTGCCGTCTGACTGGGAACCACATCTCCCAGGACCTGGAGGGCAGCTTCTCTCTGCGCATGCCTAGTGTCCTGGCCTAGCATCCCGACTTCTTTGCTCTGGGGCTGGTGCTGCCGCTCACTGGCGAGGCAGGGTGTGGAATGAGACGGGCGAGGGCCTGGGGCCGGAAGGGCTGGAGGGCGGTGGAGATGGGGTGAGAGATCAGGCAGAGGCGGGTCTTCCCCAGCCCTGGCACCGGGAGCCCCGGGCCAGATCACTGCAGGGCAGCCCTGTGCACCGCAGGCTGAGTGGCATTCCTGGCTTCCACCACCAGGGGCCAGTAGCACCTCTCAGTGATGACAAGCCACATGTCTCTGGGGGACAAGACAGTGCCAAGCTCAGAACCAGTGACTTTGTTTCTTCTCTGGTACTGAGACCAAAGCTTGTTTAAAAAAATTGTTTTGGGATGGGGATGTGGCTCAAGCGGTAGCGCGCTCGCCTGGCATGCGTGCGGCCCAGGTTTGATCCTTGCACCACATACAAAGATGTTGTGTCTGCTGAAAACTAAAAAAATAAATATTGAAAAAAAATTCTCTCTCTCTCAAAAAAAAAAAAAATAAAAAATAAATAAGATAAAAAAATAAAATAAAAAAAATTGTTTTATTGTTGCTGGGAACTGAACCCAGGGCTTCGTGCATACTATGAGCTCTACCACTGAGTTAAATCCTCAGTCCCTGTTTTTAAATGTTGAATTAATTCAACAATTTAAAAAATTTGAAATTAGTTTTAAAAATTTGAAAAGTTTTTTGGGGCTGGGATTGTGGTTCAGCGGTAGAGCGCTCATCTAGCACATGTGAGGCCTTGGGTTCCATCCTCAGAACCACATAAAAATAAATAAACAAAATAAAGGTATTGTGTCCAACTACTTCTAAAAAATAAATATTTAAAAAAAATATTTAAAAAAATTTGAAAAGTTTTTAAAAAATGAGTTGAAATTCAATAATAAAATTAATCATTTTACCCTTTTGTTGTGCTGGTGATGGATCCCAGGGCCTCATGCATGCCAGGTAAAGGCTTTACCACTGAGCTACATCCCCAGAAAAATTAATTGTTTTAGGAAACTGGGGCCTAAACCCAGGGTGCTCTATCACTGAGCTATGTCCCCAAGGTTTTGCATTTTAATTTTGAGGCAGCATCTCACTAAGTTACCCAGGCTGGCCTCAAACTTCGGAACCTCCTACCTCAGCCTCTGCAGTCACTGGGATTAAAGAGAAGTCCCACTGTGCCTGGCCATTTTTAAATGAAATATCATTGTACATGTTTATGGTGATATATTGTGTATTACACTAAATATTGTACATGTTTAGTGTGATATATTGTTACAGTGTGATAATAAATGTAGAAAATGTGTATGATCAGATTAGGGTAACTGACATATCCATCATCTCAGATGTTTATCATTTCTTTGTATTGTGAAGAGCCTGGTGAGGTGGCCACAGGCCTGTAACCCCAGAGACGTGGGAGGCTGAGGCAGGAGGGTCACAAGTTTGAGGCCAGCCTGGGCAACTTAGGGAGGCCCTATGTCAAAAAACAAACAAGCAGAACTGGCATGTAGCTTGGTAGTAAGGCATCCCTGGGCTCAACCCCCAGTACCAGTGAATAAATGGATCTTCTTTCTTAGCAATTCTGACATACAGTTGGTGGTTGTCCACCAGTTTCCCTCCTGGGCCAGGGAAGAGCAGAAGCCATTCCTCCCACCCAACTGTGCCTTGTGGGCGACTCACCCTCCCCACCTGCCTGCCCTTACCAGGCCTTTGGGTCCTTTTTTCTGAACTCTCCGGCTGTTCCTCCCCACAGGACCCTTGGCCCCGGGAGCTTGAGAGTCGGTCCTGGTCAGCGGGCTGTTCACAGGCGGAAACTCTGGCTGAGCTTCATCAAGGGAGAGCTGCAAACCCGCAGCGCACAGGGAACGTCTGCACACAGGGGAGGTGTGCGCACAGGGGAGGAGTGCGCTCAGGGGAGGAGTGCGCTCAGGGGAGATGTGTGCACAGGGGAGGTGTGTGCACAGGGGAGGCCTGTGCACAGGGAACGTCTGCGCACAGGGGAGGTGTGCGCACAGGGAACGTCTGCGCACGGGAAGGTGTGCGCTCAGGGGAGGTGTGAGCTCAGGGGATGTGTGCGTACAGGGCAGGTTTGTGCCTTTCGGCCTGGATGGGACTCTCCCCGGAGCGGCCACCTGCTTCGATGCATTTATTGGTTTTGACAGCATGGCCACTATAGGTGCTGTGGCCGTCCCTCCCGAGGCCGCCGCGACATAGATCGGGCTGCCCTTTGGCTTAGAGCTGGTGGAGCCCGCCTGCTTTGGGGAGTGTGCGGGGTGGGGGGAGAGGGCCCTGTGCCCCTCTGTGTGTGTCCCCTGCAGGGGAGGAGGCCCGCCACCCTCAGCTCCGCTGTGTGACATGCTCTGGCGTCTCCTCCGCGCTCACTCCCAGGACGCCCTACTACCAGTAGGTCCCTGGGCTGCCGCCCTCCCCTTGGTACCAGTTCCATGCCCAGAGCCCGACCGAGGCTTTGTGCACGTGGGGTGGGCTCCTGCCCGGTAAGCCATGGCCATGGGCACCCTGTGTGCCCTTTCCTTCAGGTGGGTGCCAAGAGCTTTTCCCATCTGCTGTCGGGTTCTTAGGGTTCCCAGCCCTCAGGACTGAGACGGAGGGAGGGACCTGCCGCTCAGCACAAGTCAAGGCGGAAGCCCTGTTTCCACAGCTCCATGCCCTGAGCTGGTCCCTTTCCTCCTCCAGTCTCCTGGGGTCCGTGTTCCCTGAGCCTTGGGTGACCTGTGCCATGGCGGAGGATGGGCTGCTCTTCCTGAGACTCATGCCAGGTCACGCATGGCGCCCTGGCCACTCTCATTCTGGAATCCTCACAGGTGAGACAGCCCGAGCCTTCCCTGAGGGACTTCCTGAACTGGGATGTTTCCCCAGCCAGTTTCACCTTGTCCCCCTTCCCGCCTCACCCTTCTGGTGCCCTAATTCTAGCATCCATGGCCTTCCCCACGTCCCTTGGGTCCCTGCTGGCCTACTCCCTGGTGGCCTCTCTGTCCTGGTCCTCAGGTGAGACTCCCTCAGCCCTGACAAGCTTGCTGAGCCTGGCTGCCTGATGGTGGATGTGTGGGGTGGCTGCAGTCTCGCCCGCTCACCTCTCATCCAGGTGCAGCCAGAAGAGAACTCAAGTTCCTGCAAGAATGAGGAAAATAGAGGTGGACATGCTTGTGGTGAACCCTGGACAGAAGCAGCTCAGGAGCCTGTGTGTCCCCTCCACTGCCACCCGCCTCTGAAATCTGGCCAGCTGGTCTCTGATGTGCCTCCTTGCTTGGTGAGCTGCAGGATCACTTCTGGGTTCTGAAGCTGAGGGTGGGGTTGGGTTTGTGGGGATGTGGACAGGGGCCTTTTTTACTCGGCTCTGGAACTGGACCCGTCCTCCCCAGTGTCCCTTTCAGTCCCCCTGCTTACCATCCTGTGCCTGATCCTGGCCCCTGGGGCCCCAGCGCCTGTTCTCTGTAGACTCTGATTCCGTGACAGTGGCTGTGCTGCTGCTTATTGTTGGGGTGGTACTGGCCATCTGGAGACAGCCCCAGAGCAGCACCCCTCTTCACTTCAAGGTAGGAAACCTGCTGTCCCTAGACTACGCATCCTGGAGCACAGACCTGGGAGAACATGAAGGGAGCGGGCGCAGAAACCAGCAGTCGTTCACTGTCCCCGCCCTGTCTCTGGCACTCAGTGCTAATCCGTCCCTATCCCGTCTCTTCTGGAGTGCCCCATGGGGTCCCTGGCATGCTGGTCCTCCCACCCTGAGGGGGACGGGAGCTCTCAGATGGCTGGTGTGCTTGGGGACATGGCTTGGTCCACAGTTCCCTGTGCTGCCCGTCCTCCCCTGGGTATCATTGTGGGACCTGGCTGTGATTTGGGGTCTGGATGGCGATCGGTGAGGGGTCTTCTGGGGGAAGAGGGCTCCACAGTTCTCTATAGCTTCCCCCGGACCAATATCCAGCCTGACGTGGAAACCCTTGAGGCTAAAGCAGTGACTGCCTCCCACCTGGCTGTCCCACTTCCCCACTAGGATTGGCTCTGTTTTTGATTTGGGATCTGGCACAGCCTGGAGAAGAAGGAGCAACAGCCACCGGCCTCAGCTCCCCAGATCTCCCTGAAAACACCTCTAATGCTGAGTCCATTCGAGCTCAGAGAAGAGCAGCTCTGGGGCCCTGCAGGCGCCCCCTGGACCAGGACGGCCGGACCTGCTGGACTGTGAAGGCTGGGCGTGTTCAGAGCCCTCCAGCACCAGGGAGCAGAATGCCTTGGAAAGTGGTTTTTTTTTTTTTTTTAATATTTATTTTTTAGTTGTAGTTGGACACAATACTTTTATTTTTTTTTTTAATTTATATGTGGTGCTGAGGATTGAACCAGGGCCTCGCACGTTGCTAGGTGAATGCTGTACCACTGAGCCACAAACCCAGCCCCTTGAAAAGTTTTTTATTTTTGGGGGGGGTACCAGGGATTGAACTCGGGCACTTGACCACTGAGCCACATCGCAACCCTGTTTTGTATTTTATTATAGACAGGGTCTCATTGAGTTGCTTAGCACCTCGCTAAATTGCTGAGGCTGGCTTTGAACTCGTGATCCTCCTGCCTCTGTCATCTGAGCCGCTGGGATTCCAGGTGTGGGTCACTGTACCCGGTCTTGTTTATTCTTTTAGTTGACAAAAATTTTTGTACATGCATGACTCATGTCTTGACATCTATGGACTGGGAATGGCTAAACCGGGAGGGGACATATTCATTCCCTCAGGCACTTATTTTTTGGGGGGTGAAAACGTGGGGGATTGAACCTAGGGTGCTTTATCTTTGAGCCACACTCCCAGCCCCTTTATTTTGAGACAGTCTGGCTACATTGCTGAGGGCCTGGCTAAATTGCTGAGGATGACCTCCCTCTCCTGCCTCAGCCTCCCTCAGGCTCCCTCGTGGCTGGGTACGGGTGGGCGTGTGCTGCCACTGCTCCCGGCTTGTGAGAAACATCAAACTCCCCTTAGGGGTCTTTGCATATACAGTACATGGGCATTTGCCATAAGGCGGATGAACTTGGAGGACAGGCACAGGAAGACAATTATCCTATGTTCCCAATGAGGGACCTACAGGAGCTGCACTCAGAAGCAGAGAGGGGCAGGGGTGTCGTGCGGTGGCAGGACCCAGAGCCCAGCAGGCACTGGGTGGGGAAGCAGCAGAGAGCGTGGTGCCGAGGGGCTGGATCCAGTGAGCCGGCAGAGTGAGTTCAGGAGAACCGCGGGCACACAGCATGGTGGAGGTGCCTCTCATGTACAAGGGTCCGCCAGCCCTTTCTCAGCTTAAGACAGGATCTCACAAAGCTGCCCCCAATGGCCTGGAATGTGCGATCCGACTGCCTTGCCACCGTGGTGCCCGGCGCCACCTCCTGTCAGTCACCCAGGAGGCGCTCAGACTGCCTTTCTGCTCGGGAGCCTCACAGTCCTGTTTCTGCTCCAGCGTGGAGCACACCCCTTCCACTGACTTCCAGCCCCTCCTCACGTCACACGTGTCCCCTTGCCCTCCTCACTGCCCCCCCCCCCTGTTTATATAGAATTGGCAGGAAGGGCAGTACCCACCCATTAATGTAGCTCTGGGTGGCAAAGAGGGGCCCCTGGGTCCATTCTGCTGTGGCTGGCTTAGAGTCCATAGAGAAGGGGGTACTAGGAAGGATGGTGGCCTCTACGAGGCTGTCTGGTGTGGCACATGGTCCAGAAAGGAACTGCCTTGAGGCCTGGGTCTGACCCTTACCCGAACATGCTCCCTCAAGGACTCAACCTGTCACTTAGCCAAACAGTGAGCACTAAGTAGCTCTAGCTGACATGCAGCCCCAACCCTGAGAAGAGTCAAACGTAAGCCCTGCTCTGATCTTGCTCTGGAGCCTTTGCCCACCTCCACAGGACACCCCAGGGCCCAGACACGGCTGTCTGCCCTGTGCCGAAGGGTCTTCCACCGGCTGGGGCAGCTCCCCGGCACCTCCCAGGCCCCCTCCCAGCTTCTGAGCCCCACCCCCAGCCCGCCCTCATCACTCTCCCAGAACCTGGCCCTGAGCTCTGGTAGTTGGTCCCCATGGCCCAGGCTCGCTCTCCTCTCTCCGACCCCAATGCCCCGTACACAAGCCCTCACAGTCTCAGCTCCTGCTCGGTGCTTGGCTTTCCCCAGAGACAACCTGTACCTCACTTCAGGAGCTTGCGGTGGGTGGCTCAGGTCCCTTCTGAGACTGACTGCTCTCTCAGGCCTCCCGGGAGAGCTGGCCTGGCTCCTTCCCCAGGACAGCCACTTGCCTGCCTCCTCTGCAAGGCTATGGGCAGCCCTAGCTCCTCCCCAAGAGTCCAGCTCAAATGTGCCTTTAAAAATTTCTTTATTAGTATTTTTTGACAAATAATTGAATTACACTTTTTACTGTATACATTTACAGAGTACAAAGGGATGTTTTGATACGTGTATACAATGTGGAATGACTGAATCACACACGTCCTCACCTCACTTGTCCTTCGTGGTAAGACACCTGAAGTACAGTCTCAGCTGCTGTGACTTTGACCTGTGCCATCCGGCGCCCCCGTCTTCACTGGCACTGTACTTGGAGAGCCACAATGCTGAGCTTGTTTCCATGTGCTTCCCCGGGGCTGAGCCTTCTCGGTGAAGTGCTTACTCTTCCCCTCTTAGCTGGTCTGTTTTCTGAGTCCCTCGTAGGTGCATGCAGAGTGAGCATCTGCTTGCCCTTTCTCCATCTTGCGGCATCATTTCACAGGCCTTGCACTTAACCTTTTATGTCCATGCCTTCTGTGCACCGACATGACTGTCCAGCCCAAGATGTGACAGTCATCTTCTGTGCTCTCTGAAACCTAGATGTTCGATTATCTCTTCTAAACTCACTGCACTCCAGGTGGTCTTGATAACTCACTAAGAACACTAATGGTGATGATCACAAGAACAATAGGTGATAAATACTGATCTGAAACAATACCCCAGATACATTTTCAGAGAGTTTACAAGTACCAAACATTTAATTTCCACATAGCAGTTTTAGGTAGGTGTGATTATCCCTGTGTACAAACAATGCACGTAACATACATTCTACAAATATAGACGGTCTGGATATACAGATATTTCAACTTTCATCTTTTTAACATAATGTGCAAGAAGTGTACCCAAAACAGCCAAGGTTTTTCAACTTCACAATGGTGTGAAAGAGTATCCAATAGAGCCACTGATTTAGAACTTCACGATGGCAGAAAGCGTACCCAGTAGAGCCATGATTTAGAACTTCACGATGGCGGAAAGCGTACCCAGTAGAACCACTGATTTAGAATTTCAAGATGGCAGAAAGCTACCCAGTAGAACCACTGATTTAGAACTTCACGATGGCGGAAAGCTACCCAGTAGAACCACTGATTTAGAACTTCACGATGGCGGAAAGCTACCCAGTAGAGCCATGATTTAGAACTTCACGATGGCGGAAAGCGTACCCAGTAGAACCACTGATTTAGAACTTCACAATGGCGGAAAGCTACCCAGTAGAACCACTGATTTAGAACTTCACGATGGCGGAAAGCGTACCCAGTAGAACCACTGATTTAGAACTTCACGATGGCGGAAAGCGTACCCAATAGAACCACTGATTTAGAACTTCACGATGGTGGAAAGCGTACCCAGTAGAACCACTGATTTAGAACTTCACGATGGCGGAAAGCTACCCAATAGAACCACTGATTGAGAACTTCCTGATGGCGGAAAGCTACCCAATATGGCCACTGATTTAGAACTTCACGATGGCAGAAAGCTACCCAATAGAACCACTGATTGAGAACTTCACAATGGCGGAAAGCTACCCAATACGGCCACTGATTTTAGAGCTTCCCAATGGTGGGAAGTGTGCCCAAGAGAACCACTGATTTTAGAACTTACCAGTGGTAGAAAGTGTGCCCAAAAGAATCACTATTTTAGAGCTTCCCAATGGTGGGAAGTGTGCCCAAGAGAACCACTGATTTTCACTTTCTATATAATATTTAATAAGTTAGATGAGACATTCACCACTATTATTGAATACCCTTGGTGTTAGATGATTTTGCCCAACTTAGGCTAATGGGAGTGTTCTGGGCACATTTCAGGTAGGCTGGGCTGACCTACAACGTTTGTTGAGTCAGGTGTATTAAATGCAGTTGTGAATGTCTTTTCAAGTAGGGTGGGTTTGTTGGGATATGACCCTACTGTGTGCCAAGGAGCATCTGTAATGCACAGGCGATGAGCAGAGTGCTGTGTGTCTCACTGGGGGTAGAGGTGGATGGTGATAACTGGCAGGGGACGGGTCATGGCTGACGGCCTCCTCACGTTACATCAGCAGAGTTGTTCCTAGAATGAACCTCAAACATAAAAAAGATGGAATGGTATTGGCAAGCTCTGTGCATTTGCTCAGCCAACCTGTCCAGTAAAAATGACTGAGCATGTCATACTCATTAAGAAAAGTGACTTCTCCAACTCTCCAAGTTGGCCTCTAGTGTGACTTGTGATGTTCTGTAATTAGAAGGATGACCAGTGAAGGCTTTCTTATGTTAAATTAAATCATGGGTTTCCCTCATGTTGAGGAAGGAGTGAATGCAGGAGGGAGGCCTTGGTGTGTCATGTGTGTTGGCAGGTTTCAGCTGTTATGTGTCTTCTGATGCTCTCTAAGATGGTTCGCATGGTTGAATACCTTTCCACAATCCTTACACGTGTACGACTTTGCAATATGTGTTTTCTGATGCTGTGTGAGCTGATGGCCGTGACTAAAGGCCTTCCCACACTCCATACACTTATAGGGTTTCTCTCCTGTATGAATTCGCTCGTGTTTGACAAGGCTTGACCCATAAATGAAGGCCTTCCCACACTCCTTACATTTGTAAGGCGTCTCCCCGGTGTGGATTCTCTCATGCTGAGTGAGGTGGTAGCCGCAGTTGAAGGCCTTCCCGCACTCGGTGCACTTGTAGGGCTTCTCACCCGTGTGGATTCTCTCGTGCTTCACCAGACTCGAGCCCCAGCGGAAGGCCTTCCCACACTCCCGGCACTCGTGAGGCTTCTCCCCAGTGTGGATCTTCTGGTGCTGGGTGAGGTAGTTGACCCGCGTGAAGGCCTTCCCACACTCTTGGCATTCATAGGGCTTCTCGCCAGTGTGGATCCTCTTATGCTGGATGAGGCTGGAGCCGCAGATGAAGGCCTTGCCGCAGTCCTTGCACTCGTAGGGCTTCTCCCCGCTGTGGATCCTCTTGTGCTGGATGAGCTTGTACAGACGGCTGAAGGTCTTCCCACAGTCTTTGCACTCGTAGTCTTTCTCCCCGGTGTGAAACCGCTGGTGCTGAGTGAGCTCATCGCCGCGCCTGAAGGCCTTGCCGCAGTCCTTGCACTTGTAGGGCTTCTCCCCGGTGTGGATCCTCCTGTGGATGACGAGGCTGGAGCCCCAGCGGAAGGCCTTGCCGCAGTCCTTGCACTCGTAGGGCTTCTCCCCGGTGTGGATCTTCTGGTGCTGAGTGAGCTGGTTACCCCAGCGGAAGGCCTTCTTACACTCCTTGCACTCGTAGGGCTTCTCGCCCGTGTGGATCTTCTGGTGCTGACTGAGTTGGTAGCCGCGGCTGAAGGCCTTGCCGCACTCCTTACACTCGTAGGAGCTCTCCTTGCCGTGCGGCCGGGCGTGGGGTCGCGGAGGGGTGCGGTCTCTGCTGGCAGGCGCCTTTCTCGAGTTGACTTTTACTCGACTGCGATGTCTCTCTTGAGAGCCCTGTGGGACTTCAGACTCACCTTCAGGCATCCTGGTCAGGGGATGAGACTGACTCTTGCTACCTGAATTCCTTTTGTGAAGACTCATTTTGTAAATACTCTTCTGTATAGCTAAGCTCTTAGCCTCATAGGATGATTCCAAATCTGAAAGAAAAACAACATATTTTCTTTACAGGAAAACAAAATCAAACCTAACCCCAAGCCAAAAACTAAAGGCCTTCAGTAGAACAAACAAGGGTCCCCCAGAGCTCCCGGTGATGCAGATTCTACTCCTGGCACCTCAACAGTCAAAGGGGAAGCACTGGAGCCATTGCCACTAACACCAAACAGGAAGAGCTTGTTGGTGGCCAAGCCCCGTCGTTTCCTGTCAGCTGACACATTTCAGTAAAAGGAGTTAGAGGGAAAAATCTCAAAAGTGAAGATGAAACAAGAATACTCTGTGGATGATGTGATGGCATTCCTAGAGAATCCAAGAAAATCAAACGCCGCAGAACGACTGTGAAACAACACAAACATGTGGTTGGAGAGCTGTGCTTTTATACTCAGCCATAAAAAAGAATAAGCTTCTAACCTTTGGGCAACACGGAGGAGCCTAAGATGAGCCAGGCACAGAAAAACCAATGTCACACGTTCTCTCTCACGTGGAAGCTCCAGGAGGCAGTGGGTACCAGAGGTGGCGGGGGTGGAGGGAGGTGGGTGAGGTTGGCAAAGGGGCACAAGATTGCCGTTGGACAAGGAGTGTGTTCTGGTGCTCCACACCAGTATAGGGGAACTATCGTTAATCATGACTTATTGTATATGCCAAAGTAGACACAGAACAGAGGACTTACATGCTTTGGCTACAAGCAAAGGATAAATGTTTCAGGTGATGGATGTGCTAATTATCTTGATCTGATCACTATTACCACGTACATGTATCAAAATATCACCCTGGAGCCATGTGTGGGGTGTGTGCCTATAATCCCAGCGACTCAGGAGGCTGAGGCAGGAGGATCGTGAGTTCAAAGTCACTGTCAGCAACTTAGCGAGGTCCTAAGCAATTCAGTGAGACCCTGTCTCTAAATAAAAAATAAAAAAGGGTTGGGGATGTGAATCAGTGGTTAAGTGCTCCTGGGTTTAATCCCCAATAACTACCCCCCAAAAACCCAAATAACCTTGGGTCTGAGGTAGATCCTCAAAGTACCAAAGACCATTAAGAGCAATTAACATGGTAGCCTAAGGTAAAGCTTCATTTCTTTGAAGATGGCCATGGAATAAATACCCCAGAATTCCAATTCACCCCGTGGTGACTAAGGCAGAGAGATACACAGGAGGCCAGACAAAGGTGGGAAGATAAGTGGCAGATGGGAAGATGAAGTGTGTAATGTGCTCTTCCATACTGCGAAACTCAGAACGTTCCCTTGGGAGCAGAGGCAGACATTTGGCGAGTCTCTTGAAAGGTGTTCCTGAAAATCAGACATTCCAGGCAGCAGAGTCCAGGACAGGGAGGCGACGACTTACTCAGTGAGACCAGGTTGCTGTAGTTCTCCAGCATGACATCCCAGTACAGGTCCCTCTGGGCAGAGGTCAGACAGGCCCACTCCTCCTGAGAGAAGTCTATGGCCACATCTGAAAATGTCACCGAACCCTGCAAACAGGACGAGAGACAGAAAGGGCTTCAGGATGAGAGAAGAGACAGTGGCTTCCCTGGGGTGGGTCACAGGAAGGCTGAGGCACCAGTGCCTGGGGGCAGGACCCTGTGTGCCCCCACACTGAGCCCTGCTGAGGCACGGGAAGCAGCCCACACCCTGACCTGCACCTGCCCAGGAGGAGCAGACAAGGCAGTCCCAGCTGTCCTTGAATTCACAGCAGAGCCTGCCAGAGTCTGGTAAATGCCCGACCAGTGTGGGTTCCCACAGTATCCCCCCCCCCCCCACTTTTTGGGGAATATTTTTAGTTACAGATGGACACAATATTTATTTATTTATTTAATTTTATCCATCTATCTATCTATCTATTTATTTATTTATTTATGATGCTGAGGATCAAACCCAGTGCTTCACATGTGCTAGGCAAGGGCTCCACCTCTGAGCCACAACCCAGGCCTCTCCTTTTTTTTTTTTTTAAATCAGGTCTTTTATTTTAGAAGACAGGGCTTGGCATATTTTAATGTTTTCAAGCCTCAAATTTTTTGCCAGAGCCGACTTTAAACAGAGCAATGTAATGACAAAAGCTAATTCAGGTACAGTGGCTCATGCCTGTAATTCCAGCTATTTGGGAGGCTGAGGCAGGATGATTGCAAGTTCAAGGTCAGCCTTAGCAACAGCAAGACCCTGTCTCAAAAATAAAATAGGGCTGGGGGTGTAGCTCAGAGGTAGAGGGCCCCTGGCTCACTTTCCAATACTGGGGGAGGGAACGTGATTTGTGTCCACAGGCCCTCCTCATAGCCACATCCAATTCTGCCCAACTGTGAAAGCCCCCCAGACCGGCATCTCACTGCATGCTAAGACTGAGATCGGCGGATCTGAAAGTTCCCTCCTGTGCACCCAGAAAGCAAGATCAGCGGAGAATCTGTCTCCTCTTGAGGTCAAGTGGGACCAACATATTTAAGGCAGCAAGCTACAGACAGGACTGAGCACCCCTCAAGAGGCTTTGTTCCTGCATCACTTCAACAGTTCTCTGGAGAAAAAACCGAGTGTACGGGAGACGGAGTCAGCAGCTCAGGACAATTCACAACGATCCCACAAGCCTGACTGTCATACTCCAAGAATGAAAAGTAATACGCTCTTACGTGGGCCATGGCGTCAGACCTCTGGGCTTGACTGGCCATCTTGGGATTTCTTCCACTGGAGACACAGAATCTGGGGGGTCAGAATGAAAAAGGAGAATGAGAAAAGGAATGAAAAAAGAGACATAAAAACCACCTGCAGTTTGGGTTTCCAAATGACCTAATGTGACCTCACTCCTCACCCTCTCTTCCCAACATGCACGTGAACATGACACCCTGGGGAAGGTGGAGGGGTACTGGACAAATCCAGGCCCCCCAGGAGCCCAGAGCCCAGCTGCACATGGCCACGGCCACCAGATTCTGTTCTGTGAGGTAACCTGTCATACCTGAGAGGAACGCCTTTCTTTGTTTCAGGTGGGGGCTGACCACACTGGAGAGAGCAACCGGCGATTCAGGGTGGACTGGGAGACACGGAAGCAGCTGATCTGGAGACTGAAATTAACCATACAGAAGATGAGTTGTGTCTCCAGGCTGAAGTCCACTACAGGACCACAATGCCTAATCCAAACCTGGATGACAGTACCAACTCATAGTGTGGAATAAAAAGATTATAAGCCATAACCGTCTCAATTATAAGGAAGATAATCAACCCAAACACCTAGTCATACATAATGATGGATGTAAGGTAGCTGTTGTTATGGAGGGTCAAGAACATTACACATCCATTTAGGTTTCTTTCTTTCTTTTTTTTTTTTTTGTGGTGCTGGGGATTAAACCCAGGGCCTTGCTCATGGTAGGCCAGTGATATCCCAGGTCCCATTTAATGTTTTCATAAAAGAAAGTCAAGTCTGCCCTTTCCCATTTGTTCTTAGGCTGAAGTTTGTGCTGTTCAAAATTGCTGCCTATATAATCAACACTAAAAACTTTCAGAACCTGATCTCAAGAATAAACTCTTAATCAAATTAGCAAAGGAAATTCTGATATATTACAGAAAACATGCTCCCTCCCCACCAGCACCCAGGGGAACAGAGACATGATTCTGCATCGAAAATCAAGCTCAGAGACTGATCTGAGAAGATGACAGCTTGAGAAATTAGCATCGAGTGAACAGCTGCATTGAGCGTTCTAAAGTGACAAGGGAGACTAGTGTGACTTTTGTTTGTTTCCTTTGTGGTGCTGGGGATTAATCCCAGGGCCTCATATGTGCTAGACAAGTGCCAAACCACTGAGCTATATCCTAGCTGTTTTTATTTTGAAATGGTATCTCGCTAAGTTTCTCAAGCTGGCCTTCAAATCTGGGATCCTCCTGCCTCAGCCTCCTCAACTGCCCAGATTACATGTGTATGTATGAACATTTTAATTGCTGCAACCCTATTCTTCTGTCCTGGAAATGTTACTTATATTGCCCACATCTATTACTTGTGTTCATGAATCTTGCAGGTGTAATTTGTTCAGTCCCTACTTGTAAAGTACCCAGTGATATTGTAGCATTGTTCATCAGCACATACTGGGATGTTCTGTGAAAAAAAAAAACAACATTAAAATCCTGAATTTAATTATGAACGACTGTTGGGAGGTCTGGAACATACCAAAATTTTAAAAGTGGTTTTCTCTGAATGGTACAATTAGAATTTTTTTTTTTTTTTTTAGATGGGGTTTTGTACGTTGCCTAGGCTGGGATGGAACTTGTGATTCTCCAGCTTCAGCTTCCCAGGTAGCTAGAGTTACAGGCATGGCCACTGTACCTAAGGATTGTGTATAATTTAAATTTCTTCTTTATGAGCTCCCTAGGGGTCTCAATTATTTTATAGCAGGTCAGTGTTAATTCCATTGTAAGAAATAACATGAAGAATAAAAAGGAGCCTTGGGGTGTAGCTCAGTAGTAGAATACTTGCCTAGCATGTGGGAGGCCCTGGGTTCAGTTCTCAGCCACACACACACTCACTCACACTCACACAGCTTGCCTACAAAAAGGGTCACATTGGTAGGGAGCAGGTACACTGGAGTCACTGGTCAAACTCTGAATAGACAGGTCTGTGTCAGGCATCATTGTCTCAAAGATATCCACATGGTAATTCTGGCACTGTGAATGTCACCTTAATGGCAAAGGGAAGTTAGAGTTGCAGATGGACTTACAATTGCTAGCCTTTGAACTTTAAAATAGGGATGATTATCCAGAATTGTCTCAGTGAGCCCAATGTAACCGAAAGGATCCATAAGCAAAGGGGGGGGGGTTAAGAAGAGAAAGATGTGATGGCAGAAGCAGGGTCAGAATGAGGTGACAGGAAGGACTTGTCTTTGTTGGTAAAAGAAGGGTCAGAAGCCACACAGGGCCAGCAGCTGCAGGAACCCTTACTAGGAACATGACCAGAGCTCTGCCAACACCTTGGTCTCAGCTCAGGGAGGCTGATTTCAGATGTGTGACCACTAGGGCTCTGTTACCAGTAAATCTATGGTAATTTTTTACAGCAACAAAGAAATTCGATATAAGGCCTAATATTGCAAAAAGGGTGTTGCTAAAATCATTATCACCTTCCTGTCCTGGATTATCTTTTCCCTGTCTTTGGAACACAAATCAGACCCTGAGCAAATAATGTAGCCAAGTTGCCTCTGCAGACTCCCTGCTGACTGAATGCTGTGTCCAATCAAAATGCCTAAATTGAAATCCTGTCCCCCAAGGTGAAGGACCAGGAGTGGGGCCTTTGTAAGTGATTATGTCAAGAAGGTGGGATCCTCATAAATGGCATTAATGCATTTACAAAAAGGATCCTCAAGCCCTGAGCTCTCTTTATGCCATGTGAGGACACGGTAGGAAAGGGCAGTCTGCAATTTGAAGGCCTCACTCCAACGCAACCAGGTTTTCACCCTTATCTTGGCCTTCTAGCCTCAAAACTGCAAAACACACATCTGTTTTTTTTTTTTTTTTAGCCATCCAGACTGTGCACTTTTTAATTTATTATTATTATTTTTTAGTTGTAGTTGGACATAATATCTTTATTTTATTTATTTATCTTTATGTGGTGCTGAGGATTGAACCCAGTGCCTCACACGTGCCAGGCAAAAACTCTACTACTGAGTTAAAACCCCAGCCTGAAGATACATTTTCTGTTTTTGATGCCAGTGATTGAACTCAGGGGCACTTGGCCACTGAGCTACATCCTCAGTCCTATTTTGTATTTTAGTAGGGTCAGGGTCTCACTGAGTTGCTAAGTGCCTTCCATTGCTGAAGCTGTCTTTGAACTCGTGATCCTCCTGTCTCAGCCTCCCTAGCTGCTGGGATTATAGTATGCGCCACTGCACCTGGCCCAAAGACACACTTTCTTAATGCCATGGAATCACAGTTTTTCTTTAAGGGGGAAAACACTGACATATTACTGTATAACAAACACTACTGTATAATAAACATGGTATATGTGTGAGTGCATTTTACAATTTTGGAAAGTTATAGATGGAGCTCAAGGAAGGGCCTCAGGCTGAGCTTCCTGTGCTGGGCTGTCTGAAGCTCTGGTTCACTGTATGACCTCTTAGTATACAGTCACATTCACATGGATGTGGCTCACTGTCTGTGAACACCTAGGCTCTCCACACAACCTCTAAAGCTGGCATGTCCTGAGCACTTATGCTTTAGGGGGCCTCAATATGTTTTTAAGTGTATTAAAAAATTTCATCCTCATCACAACTCTATTTTCAGAAAGCTAAAAAAGGTAGGAAAAAGATGGGTGTGGTAGCACACACCTGTAATCCCAGTGGCTTGGGAGGCTGAGGCACGAGGATCGCAAGTTCAAAGCCAGCCTCACCAAAAGCTATGTGCTAAGCAACTCTGCAAGATCCTGTCTCGAAATTAAAGGGCTGAGGATGTGACTCAGTGGTTAAGTGTCCCTGGGTTTAATCCCTGGTTAAAAAAAAAAAAAGCAGAGGCAAGAACAATATGCTCTTGATCAACACCTTTAAGTCTCTTGTTAAGATCTAGGGAAAAATCATTCAAAACCAAGACATGTAACTCACCTGAACCTTGACTTCAGGATGTGTGATTAGTCTTCCAATGGAGGATGCTTTCTCTTTAGCTGGACTGGGGAGAGAGGAAAACAAGAATGAGGCACCAGGGTCTTTCTGCTGCACAGGCTAACACAGAAAACACACTCGAGGTACACCTGTCCCTAGGTCCCGAATGTCTGAGTTCCCTGAGCACCAGGCTCAAACACTAAGGTTCTGGAACGTGACGCAGCTCTGCTGGCTCAGGGTCATCTCCCATCACCTAAAACCCCCGCACTTTTAGGCCATCTGCTTTCGTCCAGGTAGCCCGTGGGGAGAACACTTAGGACTCTGAAACTGTCATCTCACGACCATGGCTTTGTCCTGGTTGGTCATTTTCATAAGGAGATTCAGGCTCTGATCTCTGTCCCCTGGGGCCCATTGCTCTCAGGTAGGTACTACTCAGTAGAAGCAGGAAGGAAACAAACTATAGGTGGCAAGATCACACATCTGTCATCACCAAAAATGCCATCTGCTGAAAAGCCACCCCAAAAGCACAAAGCCGTGCCAGACATGGTCTCACAAACCTACACCCCACCACGGACTGTACCTCGGCGCGTCACACCCACCGGCTCGGCCTGTCACACCTCGGGACACGGAGACGCTCGGCAGCAGCCCACACACCTGTGGCTCCCGGAGTGGAGTGGTGGCTCCGGACGGACGGACGCTTCCCGCCTCCCGCTGCCTGCGCAGCAGTGGACAGCAGTCCACACGGTGGAGCAAGTGCCTTAACCTCTGCTGGGCGCCCCGCAGCCCGCTGACGCACACAGCCCACCTGCGTCACCGTTACCGGGACACAGCTCCGCGTCAGGGCTGCACGCCCCCACACAACATGTTGCTGGCGGTCCCTGCGACCCCGGGCCAGGACAGGCGCATGCGCAGAGCTCGGAGCCCCCCCAGGCCTCCTGGTGCGCGCGCACACACCCAGCAACACACGAGAACACGCTCGTTCCACTCCTGTCTTGGGCCTCTGGGGGACGCTGCCCCGTGACATCGGAACTGCCCTCGCTGCAGAGTGTGCGTTTCCATGGCACCCAGGCCTCGCACCGCTTCCCAGCATGCAGCGGGGCCGCGCGGGAGGGGCCGCGGCAGAGCTGCGCTGGACATCCCACCCCCGGCCAGGCGGCGGGGCCCACCGAGAAGCAAGAGGGCTGCAGACACAGGGCCACTGTGACGCGGCGAGGCCCTGGCCAGTGCAGGCGGCTGTCCGCAGGTGGGGCTGGCCAGCGAGGGGGACGCTGGGCAACAAACCAGGCAGTGCAGCCTGCGGTGGTGCCCAGTGCAGTCCACGTCGCAGTAGGTGTGACTCAGTAGGTGGGAGGCCATATCAAGTGCACCAGGGACGTGTACAGGTTTATACAAAGCCACATTTTCTATTAAGGACTCTCATCCTCGAAAAGGGGGCGGGGCAGTAAAACACCGTGTCCCTGAATGCCCCCCCTTCCTAAACCTATGTATTTTGATTTGTCCTTTTTAGATGACAGTAGAGTGCATTTTGACATACATTCGTAGACCATAACTTCCCATCCTTTTTTTTATTGGTTATTCAAAACATTACAAAGATTGCAGAAATCACATCGGTTACACATCCACATTTTTACATCATGCCATAATAGTAACTGTTGTATTCTGCTACCTTTCCTATCCTCTACTATCCCCCCTCCCCTCCCCTCCCCTCCTCTCTCTCTACCCCATCTACTGTAATTCATTTCTCTCCTTATGTTTTCCCATTCCCCTCACAACCTCTTATATGTAATTTTGTATAACAATGAGGGTCTCCTTCCATTTCCATGAAAATTTCCCTTTTCTCTCCCTTTCCCTCCCACCTCATGACTGTTTAATGTTAATCTTTTCCTCCTGCTCTTCCTCCCTGCTCTGTTCTTAGTTGCTCTCATTATATCAAAGAAGACATTTGGCATTTGTTTTTTAGGGATTGGCTAGCTTCACTTAGCATAATCTGCTCTAATGCCATCCATTTCCCTGCAAATTCCATGATTTTGTCATTTCTTAGTGCTGCGTAGTACTCCATTGTGTATAAATGCCACATTTTTTAAAATCCATTCATCTATTGAGGGGCATCAGGGTTAGTTCCACAGTCTAGCCATTGTGAATTGTGCTGCTATGAACATGGATGTGGCAGTATCCCTGTAGTACGCTCTTTTAAGGTCTTCAGGGAATAGTCCGAGAAGGGCAATAGCTGGATCAAATGGTGGTTGCATTCCCAACTTTCCCAGGAATCTCCATACTGCTTTCCATATTGGCCGCACCAATTTGCAGTCCCACCAGCAATGTACAAGAGTACCCTTTTCCCCACATCCTCGCCAGCACTTGTTGTTATTTGACTTCATAGTGGCTGCCAATCTTACTGGAGTGAGATGGTATCTTAGGGTGGTTTTGATTTGCATTTCTCTGACTGCTAGAGATGGTGAGCATTTTTTCGTGTACTTGCATAACTTCCCATTCTTGAGGTTGTACATGATGTGGAGTTACACTGGTCGTGTGTTCACGTATGAACATAGGAAAGTGATGTCCGATTCATTCTACTGTCTCTACTATTCTCATCCCCCTTCCCTTCTCATCACTCCATTTGTCTAATCCAATGAACTTCTATCCCCACCCCCTCTTATTGTGTTAGCATCTGCGTATCTTCATATCAGAGGGAACAACCAGCCTTTGTTTTTTTGGGACTTGCTTATTTCACATAGCTCGATAGTCTCCCGTTCCATCCATTTACCAGCAAACACCATAATTTTATTCTTCTTTATGGCTGAGTAATATTTCATTGTAGGTGTGTGTGTGTGTCTATCTCACATTTCTTTCTCCATTCATCTGTTGAAGGGCACCTAGGTTGGTCCCATAGCTTGGTTTTTGTGAACTGAGCTGCTGTAAACATTAATGTGGCTGTGTCACTGAAATATGCTGATTTTAAGTCCTTTGGGTATATACTGAGGAGTATATAACTGAGTCAAATGGTGGTTCCATTCCAAGTTTTCTGAGGGCTCTCCATGTTGTTTTCCAGAGTGCTTGCACAAATCTGCGGTCCCAACAGCAGTGTTATGAGTGTATCTTTCCCCCCTCATCCTTGCCAACTTATTGTTACCTGTAGTCTTGATAACTGCCATATGACTGGAGTGAGAGGGAATCTCAGTGTAGTTTTAATTTGCATTTCTCTAATTGCTAAAGATGTTGAATTTTTTCATATATTTGTAGGTCATTCATATTTCTTCTTCTGTGAAGTGCATGTTCAGGTCCTTTGCCCATTTTTTGACTGGGTTATATGGTTTTTGGTAAGTTTTTTGAGTTCTTTATATATCCAGGAGATTAATGCTCTATCTGAGGTGCAGGTGGCAAAGATTTTCTCCCATTCTGCAGGCTCTCTGATTCTTGATTTTACTTCTTGCACCTTAGGAGTCTTGCGGACAGGATGGAGAGTCGGGCCCACAGTTTCTTCTAGCAGGTGCAGCATCATTTGTCTAATTCCTATGTCCTTGATTTACTTTGATTTTGTGGAGGGTGAGAGATTGAGGTTTAATCTCATTTTGCTACATGTGGATGTCCACTTTCCTCAGCACCATTTGTTGAAGAGACTATCTTTTCTCCAATTTATGTTTATGTGATTGCCCCCTTTCTGTTCCCAAAATCCTAGCCCAGTGAATGAGAGCAAGTCTGGGCAGGAACGTCCAGATACACCATCTAGAGGATACTAGATTTCTCTTATGCACACTGGGAACTAGGGCGAGTCTGTGTTACCTGTGGAAACTACTTTTTTTTCTTTTTTCTTTTTTTTGAGACAAGGTTTCACTAAGTTGCTTAAGGCCTCACTATGTTGCTGAGGCTGGCTTTGAACCTGTAATTCTCCTGCCTCAGCCTCCTGAGCTGCTGAAATTACAGGTAACATGCCACCATGCCTGGCAAAAGCTACTTTCTTGCATGTGCACAACAGGTGCTCCTTGGGATGCAGGTCAAACAAGCAAACTCAGCAAACTGATGCCAACAATGTTGCTGCTTCCGAAGCCTAACAGGTAAACCCCCCTGAGTGGGGACGGTTGCAGAACTGAGGGCACTGTGTCACTTGTCCAGCTAGCTGCCCTGGGCAGAGTGCTGTGAAGTGGCCGGGGGGAGGGGGGGCTGTTTGCCAAAGCAGCACAAGGGTCAGAGGTATGCTCAGCCTGTCGCCACCACAGAACTCTCTGTGGCGCCGTCTCTGGCCTCTTTTTTTTTTTTTCTTAATCTTGTTTTAAATGATGGGAACACATAAAAATATCTAAAACTGAAGCTTCTGGAAGAACCATTTGTTCTTGCCTGTCTTGTACCTCTCCTCAAGCTTGATCTTGGCCTCCCGACGGGCCTACACTTAAAAGCAGATCTCTGAAGACATCCTTGTTGACGACAGTTTTGTCCAAGGGGATACCCACAGAGTACCTTTTGGGCATGAGGTGATTGTCATTATAAATTTTCACAAAAGACTTGATCTTTGACCTTTTGGTGATTTTTCTTCTTGCCCCTGGTAGCTGTCACTTTGTGGGGACAGCAGTCGATTCCAGCCACCAGAGCATGGCTGTAGGGGTGATCTGATGTGCCATCATCAATATCTTCACGATGACAGCTTTGCGTCCGGAGTGATCCCAGCTCCCATGCTGTCTCCAGGCACTTTCTCTGGCATGTCTACAACCTACTCCACTGCCCTGGCACACCTGGGCAAAGGGCGAGACAAGGGACGCGAGAACGTGTGGACTTTGATATCTGCTCTTGCAGAGGAGGGAGGGTGAGGGTGTGTGTGTGTGTGTGTGTGTGTGTGTGTGTGTGTACTGGGACCAATTCCACTGAGATACTGCTGGACAACTGTATACCTCATGAGTCAAACAAGTGACGTGTTCCTTTAACATGTGTGCATGTACTTGTAAATGATGAAAAGATTTGGAGTCTAGGCAAGCACTCCATTATTGATTACCTCCCCAACCCCCAACTATTTTTTTTAAGTTTAGCCTTGAGTGTGCAGGAAGAGTTCAGAAGATATTAATTTGGACTAACTTGCTGAAAACCTTCCCTTTGTTTCCTGGCACTTAGCAATACCCAAACCAGCTCTCTGATGTCGACCCAGGGACACAGGTGGACACTGACGGCTCCCTCTGTGCTGCCTCCTTTCAGGTGGTGAAGGGAGTGTGGATTGTACTTCTGCCCTGTCACCACCTGATTAGTCTGCACCTGTGGTCGGACAAGTTAGAGAGAGGAGGTAAGGAGGCAGACCTGAAGACCAGCTCTCCACCTGCACAGGGCCGGGGTGTCAGACCTGTTACTGCACAATCCTCACAACAGTGTCCCTTCCCAGCAGCTCCGGGAGCACCAGGCCTGTCATTCTCCGCAGGCCTCGACCAGGGGCTGCCTGAGCTTCCTCCTCAGCATCCCCCTTTGGTGGGTTAAGACCATGTGAGGGAGCAGCCATGCCCTGGCATCGTGCCTTCACCTCCAAGTTGGAATGTCACGGGCTCTGGAGACCTCAGGCACTTAGCTGCCGGAGTCTGACTAAAGACTCTATTACAGTTTGAAAATCATCAAGGAAATAACTGAAGTTCACAAATGTATGCTTACGCGTACTTAGAGGATTAATCTGTTTTTTTGAAAAATATTATTTTTTGAAATTTTTAGGTTTTGAGATAGAATCATGCTTTGTTGCCCAGGCTAGCCTCAAACCTGTGATCCCGGCCTCAGCCTCCGGGAGTGACTGGAATGTAGGAGTAGGCCACAGCTCTTGGGCTTCTTTTTTATTTTACTTATTTTTTGCAGTATTGGCACCTGAAGCCAGGGCTGTTTTACCTACAATGCCAGCCCTTTCCCCCTACTTATTTACTTACTTTTATGACATGAGGATTGAACCTACGGGCACTCTACCACTGAGCTGTATCCCGACCCTTTTTATTTTGAGATGGAGTCTAATTTGCCTAGCTTGGCCGGGAACTTGTGATTCTCCTGCCTCAGCTTTCTGAGTCCCTGAGTCCACAGGTGTGTGCCACCAGGCCTGCTTCTTTTTATTTTGAGACAGACTTGTTAAGGTGTGGAGGCTGGCCTTGAATTTGAGATTCTCCTGCCTTGTCCTCCCAAGTACCTGGGATTGCATATGTGATTGGCTAGGGGGCTTCTTATTAAATTAAGAGAATTATAGATTCATATACAGTTGTGAGAATACTGAGATAGCCTGTGTATCTTTCACCCATTTATACCAACGAGTAATTATATTATTGTTTAATATCACGACCAGGATGCTACCAGTGATATAATTCATTGATGTAACCTAGATTTTCCAGAGAATGAATAAATAAATTACATATATACACATGTACATATACATTTTTTAAAATTTTTGTGGTGCTTGATATCAAATCCAGGGCCTCAAACGTGTTAGGCAAGTGCTCTACCTCCCTCTCAGCCATACCTCCAGTCCTCCAGGAAATAAAATTTTAAATAAAATCAAAGCCAGGCGTAGTGGTGCATTCCTGTTATTCCAGTAGCTCGGGAGGCTAAGGTAGGGGGATCATGAGTTCAAAGCCAGCCTCAGCAGCTTAGCAAGGCCCTAAGTAGCTTAGCAAGACCCTAAAAAGGGCTGGGGATGTGGCTCAGAGGTTAACGCCCCTGGCTTCAATTCCCAGTACAAAAACCAAACCAAACCAAAACAACAAACAAAACACCAAACAAAAGAGAAATATCTCACAGTAAGAGATAGAATATATAAACTACCGATTTATGTAACGTTATAAATGTGTTTACTAAGAATGATGTGAAATTCAAGATGAATCCCCAAGTGAAGGAGGTGGACTGTGAAAGGTCTGGATAACTTGGTAAGGGATATCTTGGTGAAATTAAGAATGCAGGCTCTGGGGCTGGGGATATAGCTCAGTTGGTAGAGTTCTTGCCCTGTATGCCCAAAGTCTTGGGTTCAATCCCCAGCACCACAAAAAACAAAAACAAAAACAATACAAAACAAAAAGAATTCAGGATGTGATTCTAAGCTCTGACAGGTACTAAGTTGTGTCTGCTTCCTCACTAGTATAATTATGATAAGACGCTATGAAGATTGAGAAAATCTACACAGAACACGTTATGATTATTCAGTACAAATTGGCTGCTGATTCAAAAAATCAGTAACATTAAACATCCCTTAATATATGTTTATGAATAAAACCCAATCTGCCATTTCCTTCCTTTCTATGCTGGGGATTGGACCCAGGGTGCTTTACCACTGAGCTATACCCCCAGTCATTTTTACTTATTTTGGGACAAAAGCTTGCTCAGTTGCAGAGGCTGGCCTTGAACTTGTGATTCTCTTGCCTAAGTCTCTAGAGCTGCTGGGATTACAGGTGTGTCCCACGTCTGCCTGGCCATTTTCCTTTTTTTCTTACGTCGGAATATGTATGAGCTTCTTAAACCAGCTGCCAATATAATGAATGCAAACTAAAAACAACTTTCAGAGCCTGTTAAGAATGAAATTCATTTTATTTAGCAATATTGGCACAAATGATTCTATGACACACAAAGAGGAAATGTTCCCTCTCCACAAGCAGGCAGGGGGCAGAGGCATGGCTCTGCATCAGAAATGAAGCTGAGAGATTCTAATTTGAGAAGCTATCAAATTGAGAACATTGGTAAGAGACTTGAATTGTGCACTCCCTTTGATGAGGGAGGTTTGTGTGAATATTTTTAATTACTCCCTCTTCTTTTTTACATATTCTAAATTTACTACTTGTATAGTGTATATATTTAAAGCACCAGGCCCCAGTAATGATTGTCATGTTTTGTGAAACAAAGTAGAAAATCATAGAAAATCTAATTCTGAGAGGCTGTATTTTTTAATGTTTTATCATGGGATTAGTTTCAAACCATGACATTAATCCTATAAGGTATAACATGTGAGTGATTTTTTAAAAAATTTGTCTTTAGTTGTTGATGGACCTTTTTTATTTATTTGTATGTGGTGCTGAGGATTGAACCCAGTGCCTCACACATGCTAGGCAAGCGCTCTACCACTGAGTTTCAGCCCCAGCCCATGTAAGTGGTTTGGATGAGAAGAAAAAGTACTAGTACTGAAGGGCAGAGGTCAAGCAGTGCTACAGCCTTTTGAGGCTGGGAAGGCAGGGAAACCTTTTAAGACAGAAGCTTGCTGAGTTGCCTGGGTTTGGTATCTTTTTTTTTTTTTGTTGTTGTTGTTGTTCTAATCCATTAATTATTTTTTTGTGGTACTAGAGATTGAATCCATGGCACTGTATCACTAAGTTATATCCCTAGCCCTTTTCAATTAATTAATTAATTAAATTTTGCAGTAATGGGGATTGACCCAGGGGTTCTTTATCACTGATTGACATATCCAGTTGTTTTTATTTATTTATTTTAAAATTTGAGACAGAGTCTTGCTAAGTTGCCCAGGATGGTCTTGAACTTGTGCTCCTCTTCCCTCAGTGTCCTGAGTTGCTGGGATTACAGGTGTGTGCCACCATGCCCAGTAAATCACTGATGTTTTAAGCCACCAACTGTGTGTGTTTGTTTCAGCAGCAAAGAAAATGAACACAAGCTCTAACACTGTAAAACTGATTCAAACAAGTTTTCTCCCTGAACTTGAACATCTTTAACCACATCTCAGCTACTGAATAAGACCCTGAACATAATAGAGCAACTCTCTGCCTGAGCAGACTGAGCCAGGGAGCTGTGCGGAGCAGACAGAGGGTGTTCAGTGATGTGAATAGTCTCTCCACACCTGGCCACCCTCCTTTCCTAATTGTACTGAAGACCAAGTAAATGTTACGTTGGGTCTGATACCTACAAAGTGTCTCATGAAAGAAGAATTTCAAATGGTTAAAAATTTTCATGCACACTATGATTTATGATTATTAACATTCCATAATTTTATCCTGTTTAACTCTTCACCTCTAAGTAATGTCAACATAAAAAACAAGAAATGTCTCAATGACAGACACAGTGGGGAATCTAAGGAGCTCTGACAATGAAATGTCACATTTTGTCCTGGAGAGGGAGCTGGAACAGATGAACTTTAGGTAAGAAGGGAAACTTGAGTAGAGCATGGAGCTTAACTTATATGACAAGTAGAAAGTGGGCTATTAATTGTCACTATGCCCCATATTCTTAACTCTGGTGTAGGAAACTCTTTGTAATACTGGTTGATCTAAAAGTGGTCAAGTAAAATTCATGAAAAGTGGAGAGTGATGACAGCAATGTGGCTGGATAGGGGGTCCCTGCTTTGTGTTTACTCCGCGTTATGCCACAGCCACCATGGGCAGCAGGCTCTGTGGGTGCTTAGAAGTTCAAGTAGGAATATGATACCCTGATGGAGCCCAAGACAGAAAGAGTGTCTCAGCTCAAGAACTGGAAACATCCCTGTCACTATGTGGGGACTGCCACATTCCCCTCTGGCCTTGATTCTGTTGCTAAAACTTGCTGAAGATGGGCTCAGGCAGAGTAGGGCACAGTAGCGCCTCATGTCCTGGCTGTGTATCTTGCAAGTCTGCAGATGTTGGTAACACAGCAGATGAGGTGTTGGCCCTGAGTCTCTTACCTGGACCCTCTCTGCTTTGGCTGTGGAGTGGTTCTGCCAGTTTGGGACCTTGAGGGAGGTATACCTGGTCAGTGCTCCTGTAGGCTGACCTGCTGAGCTTACTCGCACTGTTGTACCTGAAAGCAGCCACAGAAATCAGCTCCAGATCATTTCAACTATAGTAACACAGGAGGCTCACCTGTGCAGGAAATTCTGGGACACACACCCACTGTTGCCCCAGAGAGAGGTCTGAAGGCCTGGATCTTGGTTGTTGACCCTGAAGCAGCCCTAACATTTGGTTCCAGACACTCAGTTGTACACCATGCCAATACTGCTCGTCCACCCAGGGGCTAGACAATGCCACACCCATCTGTTACTCAGTAATAGGACTGAGCCTGTGGACCCTGGAGAGTTCCAGGTGCCACTTCAAAGGGCAAGGGTCGTAGAGACAGATGATATACCTAGGGGCAGAGAGGACCTTGGGCTGTAGAGTGCCTGGAGAAAGGCCTGCCAAGCACAGACCCCAGTGGGAACTCCGTGGTGGCCGAGTGACTTGGCTCATCCTCCACTTCCTCCCGAGGAAGTCACTCAGCCTGGAGTCCTAAGGATTAGTGTAATGTATAGAAACACCACGTAAAGACTGGAGGTGGTGTATGCTCTCTCAAGTGCACAGACCCCAGTCAAAGGCTGCAAGGAGAAGGGAGAATCGGGAAAATATGACACCAACAAATGAAAGGAATAAAGCTGTAGTTACCACCCAGAAGAAATGGAGAGCTGGCTGGGAACAGTGGCCATACCTGTGATCCCAGAGACTCGGGAGGCTGAGGCACGAGGACCACAAAGTTCCAGGCCAGCCTGGGCAACCTGGGCTATAGCTCAGTGGTAAAGTGCCTCTAGGCTCAAGCCCCAGTACCTCTTCCTCCCCCCAAAATACCATCAGGCAAAAAAATGCATAAAGAAAAAAAATTGAGAGGGATTGGGCGCAGTGGCACATGCCTATAATACTAGTGGCTCTCGAGGCTGAGGCAGGAGGATCACAGGTTTCAAAGCCAGTCTCAGCAACTTAGTGAGACCCTATCTCAAAATTAAAAAAAGAGTTGGGGATATAGCTCGGTGGTTAAGCATCCTTGGGTTCAAACTCTGGTACTGGGAAAAAAAATAAAAGAATTGAGGGGGACATAAAATATTTTTAGGGAGTAGATAAATATTAAGAGGAGAGGATCACAATTGTCAAAACAAGGATGTCAGGAAAAACTGTTGGATGGAATGAGGTGTTTGTAAAAAGGAGGTGTAGGTATCACTAAGGGCACCTGGGAGGGCATGCGTATGCCTGAAATTGGGATCTGTCCCAGCAAACTGTGCAGGTGAGCAAGAGAAAGGAAAGAGGAGAAGGGTTTCCTAGGAAGAAGGATATGAAAGAAAGTCCTGAGGTGAACAGGAAAAAAGTCAGGGTGAAAGCTGGGTCCAGAAGGGGCAGAATGGAGGACCAGAGGTCTGGCCTCTCCATGGCAGGAGGGTTGTTTAGGGGGAGGGTTCAAGTGGCCCTCCTGACTTGTCACTCTTGCCCCTAGATCCATGGAACCCTGTGAAATGACTGCTGCCCAACTTAAAAAAAAAGAAAAGATGAAGTACCTTTGAGATACTATCAAAGTAAAAAATTTACAGATTATTCACATTCGATAAGGAGAAGAAAGAGAGAAAGAAGCAGAAAGCAATTTAAATTCTACATTTCAACCTCCCAAATCTTGGTTGGGATTTGGGTACCCAGTTCAGGAAATTAAAACAACTCTAAGCAAGACTGATCCAAAGAAGAATATTTTGAAATACATTATAATAATCGAACTATCAAAAGTCAAATACAAAGATACTGGAGAGTGGTGACAGATAGGAGGCTCATCACATTCAAGGGAAACTCTGTGAGGCTAAAGTAGACACTGTGACAGAGACTTTGTGGGCCAGGAGGGAGTGAAATGATATGTTCAAAACAGAGAGAAAAAACATGCACTCAGGAAGAGTATTCTCAGCAAAGCTGTCCTTCATAAATGAAGACGATGACATTTCAGGACACAGAATAGCTGAGAGTCCATCACCCTGCAATCTGCTTTATAAGAAATGCTAGAGAGTTTAAATGGAAACAAAAGGATATTAAGCAACAACATGATAACACAGAAAAGTATACAACTCACTAATAAAGGTAAGTGCACAAAACTCTAATTCTGAATGGTGATATATTCAGGAGAGTGGGGTAGGAGGGGCCGAGTTGGAGGCAACAAACAAATACCCTGACCAACAAAAGATAGCTGCAAGATGGCTGCAATGATTTGTTGAAGGGTACACAATTTAGAAGGTGTAAAATCTGACTTAACACAATATGGGCATAATGTTATAATTCCCCCCCTAATGCTAAGTTGTTATCAGCTTAAACTAACAACTATTAAAGATGCTTTATGTAGTCCTATGGTAATGACAAATAGCAGAGTGTCTGGAAGATACATAAAAGGTAAAGGACCAAAACATACTACCAGCCGCACGAAATCCCTGTGGCTCGGAGGCTGAGGCAGGAGGACTGAGGTGCTAAGCAACTCAGTGAGATCCTGCCTCTAAATAAAATAAACTTTACACCAAATAGACCTAATAGACACAAAATAGGGCTGGGGATGTGGCTCAGTGGTGGAGTGCAACATACTACCAGAAAAACTGAACATATAGAGAACAACAGCCAAGATTGGAAAAAAGAAATACAATAGTAAACAAAGATCAGGAAGATCCTAAATTCAAAGCCAGCCTCAGCAATTTAGCAAGGCCCTAAAAACTTGGTGAGGGGCTGGGGACATAGGTCAGTTGGTAGAGTGCTTTCCTAGCATGCACAAGTCCCTGGGTTCAATCTCCAGCACACACATACGCACGCTCACACACACACACACACACAAAAAAAAAAAAAAAAAAAAAAAGAAAGAAAGAAAGAAAGAAAGAAAGAAGGGGCTGGGGATGTGGCCGAGTGGTTAAATGCCCCTGAGTTTAATCCCTGGTACCAAAAAAAAAAAAAAAAAAAAAAAAAATCCAGTAATATGTTCCTTGCAAGAAACACACTAACACACTTCAGCCTTAAGGACAGATATAGAAAAGTAAAGGGAGGGGAAAAATATTCCAGACAGGAGCAGCTACATCTATGAGACAAAATAGAATTTGAAACCTGTGGAAAAAGCAAAGGTCATTCTATAATTGTAAAGGTATCAATTCCTCAAGATAATTTATTATTTGTAAATATATTTGCCACTCCTGACATCAGAGCACCTAAATAAATTCAGCAAATATTAATGAATATGGAGAAAAATAGACAGCAATACAGCAATAGCAGGGTCTTCCATACCCTATTTCCAACAGTAGACAGATCATCCTGACAGAAGAGTCAGGAAACCTTAGGCTGGAATTAACTTTACAACAAACAGACCTAATAGACACATACACAACACCCCATCCAACAGCAGCAGCATACACATTCTCAAGTGCACACAAAACCTTGCCCAAGATATGTTTAGTCACACAGCAAGTTTTAGCTAATGTTAGAAGACTGATATTAAATAATGTATCCTTTCTATCTATAGCATTATGATCCTGGAAATCAATAACAGGAAGAATGCTAGAAAAGTTTAAATTATGTGGAAATTAAAAAAAACATGATCATAAACACTAATGGCTCAAGGAAGACAATAAAAGTGAAATTAAAATATATTCTGAGAATCTGGGTGTGGTGGTGCATGCTCGTAATCCCAGAGACTCAGGAGGCTTAGGCAGCAGGAACACAAGTTTGGGCCAACCCCTCAGTTCAGTGAGGCCCTAAAAAACAGCTGATATGTTGCTCAGTGGTAAAATGACTCCGGGTTTAGTCCCTAGTACCAAAGACTAGCAAATTGGACTCACAAGCACATTAAAAGGAACATTTAACATGATCAAGTGGGATTTATCCCAGGGATACAAGTATGGTTCGACATACATCAATCTATGAAAGTGATACACCAAATTAATAGAAGGAAGGACAAAAGCCACATGATTATCTCAAAAGATGCAAAAAAAAAAAAAAAAAAAAAAACCCTCAACACAGTAAGGTTATATATCTCAAGCACACAGCTAACATCATAATGAAGAGCAAAGCTGAAACCCTCCATTCAGGATCAGGAACAAGACAAAGGTGCCCACTCTTACCATTTCTAATCAAAACAGGACTAGTTGTATCAGCCCAGAGAAATTAGGCAAGAAAAAGAAATAAAAGGCATCCAAACTGGAAAGGAAGACATTGTTTGCAAATGACATGACCCTAAATTTAAAAAACACAACAGAAGGTATTAAAAATAATAAATGAATTCAGTAAAGGCACAGCATACAAAATAACAGAGAAGTCAGTAGCATTTCTGTACACTAACAATGAACTATTTGAAAAGGAATCAAGACAGCAGTATCATTATAGTATCAAAATACAAAAACACCAAACCAAAACAAACAAACAAATCCACTTAGGGATAAATCTCATCTAGGAGTTGACCTGTATGTAAAAAAGTATAAAACATGGTTGAAAGAAATGGAAGAAAACACAAATAAACAGAAAGGTAGCCCTCATTTATGGTTTGGAAAAATCAATATAGTTGAAATGACCACATTAACCAAAGTGATCCACAGTTTCTACAACCCTGCCACTTCTCTCTCTCTCTCTCTCTCTCTCTCTCTCTCTCTCTCTCTCTCTCTCTCTCTCTCTCTCTCTCACACACACACACACACACACACTCTCTCTCTCTCTCTCTCTCTCTCTTTCCTAAATTTTGCAAGGAATCACAAAAGATTCCAAATAGTCAAAGCAACATTGAGCAAAAAGAACAAAGTGAAGCCTTCACACTACCTGAACTTGAAATCCACTACAAAGGTACAGGTTTTGTACTCACACATAACAGGAACATCCTGGTATGATTCAATCATTCCCCCAATATATACACTAATCAAAACATCAAGTTGCACACCATATTTATGACTTGTCATTTGTCAGTTACATAAAAATTTTGAAACACCAATGTTGCTAAAAAAATAAACAATTACAATAACCCATTACTCTCATGTCAAAGAAATCTAGTGCTGGTTCCATTTAAAATCCAGTCCCCTCCCCTTCAAACTACACACTAATATAAAGCACTAGAATTAGCTTCTAGGAGGTATAGAAAATACCTTCAGATTCTTAGAAAGGCAGAGCTCACCAGGAAGTGTGAACAATTTTCCAAATGAGTCTGTGAATATTCCCTGAAGAGAGTCGGTCAGAGGAGAATACATTGAGGCCACTGCATGGCCCTGACACATCCTGGGGAGGAATTACTGGGATAAGATGCTTTTAGGAAAGACATTTAAGACCAAGGAAAGTAAAAGTCCTAAAAGTAATCTTAACACAAGTCATTTAAGGAACAAAAAGGAAACTCACCTGAACCTTGACTTTCAGTTGTACAAATTGTTCTGCCTTATGATGACTTTTTTTTTTTTTTTTTTTAAGCTGGCCTAGGAGAAAGAGGAGAATGAAGCAACACCAGCGACTTTTTGGAGCACAGGCCACCTTAGAAAATACACGTGAAGGAAGAGTTGTCCCAGGCCATAGTAAAATCAACTAGAAATAAGAGGGCCAGAGATCTCTGGGGTCCAGGACAAAGTTCCTGTCCTGAAGCACGGGGCTGAGCCTGTCTCCCACATCAGGTACCTGTGCCCAAAGAGCAGGAAGTATAGACCTGGGGCTTTCTCCTGTCACTCAGGATCCTGCACAGAGGCAGGAGAGCACTTGCTTCTCCAAAACTTGTCACCTCCCGACCATGTGTTTTTTGGGAAGGGGGATCGAACCCAAGGCCTGCGTGCTCAGCACCAGCTCCACCCCTGGGCTCCACTCCAGCCCTTCCGGGTCCCTGTCGGTCATCGTTGGGGCAGGTATGGGACACAGGTGAGGGCAGAGACCGCAGGGGAGCACAGGCCACCCAGCGCACGCCGGGCAGGTCCCGGGACCTGGCGCCGCTACCGGTCACACCCACTGCCGCCCGGCCGGCCTGCCTCCGAGGGGGGCGCTCCCTCGCCCGCACACCTCTGCGCCCTCGGACCCGTCGTCCCGAGGCCCCGCACACACCTGTGTCGCAGCTGAAGCCACAAAGCCCGGCGGTCAGCCCAGGCTTGAAGGCACCAGGCAGGCTGGAGGCTGCGTCACAGGCACAGCCGCTCACCTAGCGCGTTCCCATGGACACCAATGACGCCCACTCACGCACCTGTGCCATGGTGACGGGGACAGCGGACAGCCCGCGTCACGCCCGCCCACGCCTGCCACCAGCTAGGCTAGTGCGCATGCGCACTGGCCGCGACCGGGGACCGGCCACCGACACGTTGGCCCACCGCGGCAACCTGCGCATGCGCAAGGTGCCTCCCCGTACACATGCGCCCGCGCACCCCAAAGGCCTCATAACACGGGACGGTGTCCTTAGAAACCGGGCCGTATCCATGGGAACGGGGCTGAGTACCAGCGACCTGGTGCTCTGCACAGGGGCCCCCGGGAGGCGCGGGGCGAGCGCGGCACCCTGTGCGGCACGCGCCCGGCCGGCGTTTTGGCGGTCCTAGAAGGCGGGGCGGCGAAGGTGGCCTGGGTTGTGGGTCGGGGACCCGCGGAGACACCTCAGCCGCACAGCATGCCCGGGAGGTGGACGCCACCCACGGCCGTGACGCGTGAATTAGAAATGCACACCGCAGATGGGTCAGGGTCCACCGAGTGCAGGCGCACTGTCGCCTGCCCCCCCCCTACGTGCTCGCTAACCGGGGAAGGACTTGTCACGAATCCCCAGCGGAAGAAGGTGTGGCAAAAGGTGTCTGCAGAGCTGGGGAGTAGCTCTGTGGAGTGCTTGAACACAGGCTTTGTGGTATGACCAGATGTGAATGTTTGTAGTGACAGGTACTAACCCAATTGTTTCCTTAATGGCAAAGGTGGGCTAAAAATACCACAAAGTATGGATTTCCTAACTATTATGTGAAAGAATCTACAAAAAATACGCAGTTCATGTTGGCCATCTCTAGTCCAAAAATCAAAATTCCAAAATGCTCAGGATTTTCTGGATTTAGGATTTGATTTTTTAATACTGGGGATCGAACCCAGGGGCGTCTACCAGTCAGCTCCACATATCTCCAATCCTTTTTATTTTTTATTTTGAGACAATGTCTCACTAAATTATCCAGGCTGGACTTGAACTTGCAATCCTCCTGTCTCAGCCTCCAGAGTTGGTGGGATTACAGATGTTACCCAGGAAAAATCTATACAAATATCCCCAAATCTGAAAAACTCCCAAATCGTAAGCACTTCTGTTCCCAAGTATTTTGGATAAAGGATACTAAAAAACTAGCTTTTTTTCATTTCTTTTTCTTTTCGTACTATTGGGGATGGAACCTAGGGTCTTGGGCATGCTAGGCACAAATGCTCTACTAATGCGTAATATCCCCAGGTCATTAATATGTAATTTAATGTAGGTTAGCTACTATTTTGAGATCAATAACATCACACATTCCTTAATTAATTTTTTGGGGGGATGGAGATACCAAGGATTGAACTCAGGGGCACTTGACCACTGAGCCACACCCCTAGCCTTTTTTTGTTATTTTATTTAGAGATAGGATCTCGATGAGTTGCTTAGTGCCTCATTTTTGCTGAGACTGGCTTTGAACTTGCGATCCTCCAGAGCCACTGGGATTATAGGCATGATCCATTGTGCCTGGCCTTAATCCATTTTTATAAAAGAAATTAAACTCAATTTCCCTTATGCTAAAAAAGACATGCTTCCCAATTCTGCTGTCTAATTAATCAATGCTAAATAAAAACAACTTTCAGAGCATGATTGTTAAGCATAAGATTCTTTTTAATTAGCAAAATAAGTAAAACAGATTCTAAGACACAGAAGGAGGAATTGTTTCCTCTCCATCTGCACCCAGGGAGACAGGGACATGATTCTTCATCAATCTAGCTCAAGGAATGACAAGATTCTAAATTGAGAACACTGGCAAGAGACTGAATCATGTAATCTGATAAGAAAGACTTATGTAAACATTTTAAACTATTGTCATCTTAAACATTCTTCATAAATCTTGGACTTTTTCCTTGTATATATTTTTATTATACATGTAATCCCAGCAATGTCATTTCTTAAAATTTCTATTTGTAAGGCATCAGATCAATAATTATTATGTTCTGTGGGAAAAAAAATAAAAAAACTCCCTAAAATCCTGGATAACCTAATTCTGAAAGGATGTCTTGATCATTTGTTGCTGTGGGATTAGCTTCAAATAATGTATTTCTTATCCTATAAGGTGTGAATATGAGGTTTATCAAAGCAAGAGAAATATCCCTGGTGCACCCCTTCCCTCACAAGCTCACAGGTATAATGTGACCCATCTGCAGCATGGATTCCTTTTACAAACTAAGATCTGGAGAGTCTTTGACTCATTTATGCCATCAGTTAGAAGGATTTTATACTCTGGAAATAAACACAGCCATGCTTAGAGGGGGAGCAAGGATCGGAAACACATATGAAAATAGCAATGATTAGCAGTGTATAGTACTACTATGGGTAATTTTGACATTCTTTTTATTTTTGTTTTGTTTCTGTGGTGTTGCAGATCAAACTCAGGGCTTGGTGCATGCAATGCAAGCACTTTACCAACTGAGCTATATGCCCAGCCCAATTCTAACATTCTTCATGAACTCTTTAGGGGCCTCAAATCTTTTTTTTTTTTTTTTGCAGCAGAAATTCATTAGTCCCATTATAAAATATGTAATTTAAGGAAGACCTAATAAAAAAGATTAAAAAAGAAGGAAGACCAGATTTATGGGGAATCTGGTGTCTTTTCATCATTAAGGAGAATGCATGTAGAAGCCTGTGGTAGGCATGGATGTGGCTCATCATCTATGAACACCAGGCTTTCCACATAGCCTCTGCAGGAGGCATTTACTGAGCACTTATGCTCCAGTGGCTCATCTCTGGGCTTGTGGTATATTAACACATTTTGTCTTCATCACAATCTTTACAAAACTCAAAAAGCCAGGAAAAGGATGGGACAGGATTGAAATCAATGTAACAGATCAGGATAGCAACTACTGGCCACAGGCCAAATCCAGTCTCAGTCTGCTATGGATAGCCAGAGTTGATGAGCATTTTAAAAGTGTTTATAAATGGAAATATACAAGAAGAAGGGAGAGGGAGCATAATTCTTTCCTGAAATGTGAGCTGAGCACAGTAACTTCCATTCAAAGAGTACAGTATGGGGAGGCAGAAAAAGGAGTCATTTTATAGTTCTGAAAACTGACAAATACTATCTCATCTAGGAGGTCAAGGTCAAGCTCAGTAGTCATAAACCAGGTTAAGAGTATCCCTGCTAAGATGAGATAAACATGGCAATTACCTCTGTGTTCATCTTCACTGTAGACATAAGACCCAGTCTAATCATGAGAAAAATATAAGTTAAATTCCAGAGAGGAGCATCTGACAAAATACTTCACCTTGGGAATTGTTGAAGTCATTGAAACTGAAGTCTGTGAAGCCACTGCAAGCATGATGAATCTAAGATGTGACAACAGCTGCAATGTGGTATCTTGGAGGGGACCCTGGAATGCACAAAGAAAGTTAGGTAAACACTACAGAAAGTGGGATAAGTCACAAAATTTAATTAGTAATAGTACATGAAAATTGGCCTATTAATTGTAAAAATATCTCCTACTAACCTGTTATTATTATTATTATATTTTTTTTGGTATTAGGGACTGAACCCAGGGGCCCTTAACCACTGAGCCACATCCCCAACCTTTATTTTGAGACAGGGGCTTGCTAAGTTGTGGAGGCTGACTTCAAACTTGTGATCCTACTGCCTCTGCCTCCTGAGTTGTTGGAATTACAGGTGAGGGCCACCACGCCTACTATAACCTCAGAAATTAATTGAGGATTGGGTGTAGATGTCTGGAAACTCTGTACCATCTTTGTAGTTTTTCTACAAATTTAAAACTGTTTTGGAAAGAAAAAACAACTATAAAAAGAAGAAAAATGTTCAACCATCAGTAGTACACAAAGCATAAAATATTCACCACCTACACTTTACAGAAAAAACCTCTAACTCTGGTTTTAGATCCTGAACTAATTTAAATCATATTGCTTCTTGCAATTCACACAGAGAAGCAACTGAAAATATCTGAGACTAACAGATTTTAAAGGCAGAGTTAACAGGGTGAAAAAAAATTTTTTTTGTGTGTGGTTCTGGAGAATGAATCCAGGGAGTCTATAACTGAGCCATATTTCCAGCTCTTTTTATTTTGAGACGCAGTCTTGATAAATTGTTGAGGCTAGCTCTAAACTTGTGATATGTTCAGGAACTTCATGCCTTAGTTTCCTGAGTAGCTGGGATGTTAGGTGTGCACAACTGTGCATGGCTAGAGCAAAATCTGTCTTATTGGTTACTGGGAAAAATTCCTGCCTTTGCACAGACCCCACTTCTCAAAACTTCCACACAGCTGCCACCTTTGCCACTTACCAAAATAAAAAGAACCAAATCACCTTTACTTTTGCTGTGCTCTGAAACTGAAACTATGGAAAAGACTATAAAAATTTCTGCTGTTTGATTCTACCTAGAAACGAATCCCCTTCTTATCAAAACACGTAAAATAAAGTGCCAACATTATCTCCCTAGGAGGTATTTGAGGATGCTTTTTCTGAAGGACAGGTGGTCAGGGGGAATGAGGGAGTCGGAATGAGGCACAAGGACCTTTCTGGATGCAAGCTACATCAAAAAATATCCTCGGAAGGCACCCCTGCGCCCCCCCCTCCGCACATATTACAATCCATGCGCAAATAGGAGAGCACTGGGATGGGAGCGTCTCCAGAGCCCCCTGGGGCGCCAAGTTGGCCTCCCGAGGTTTCCCAAGTTAGTACTCCTTCCTCAAAGGAAGCCTATTCAGTCGGGCTCTCTGCACCAGGGGCAATTCCGGCTCCAGCTGCGCCCACGGTGGGAGGCCAAGTCCGAGAAGGCGGCTGGGCTGGCGGCGGGGCACACGCGGCCCGCCCGGCTCCTAACCAGCCACACGCCGAGCGCGTTCCCCGCACGGCCCCAGCCCCTGCGGCCTCACCCCGCAGCCGCCTGCACTGCCCGCGCACCCGCGTCTGGGTGACCGGGACCGAGCCCGCCCCGAGCCTGCCACTCACACGGCCGCACGTGGGCTTCTCGGCGCCTCCCAAGCCGCGGCCAGGTTATTTTCGGGTCTCCTCTCTCGGGTCCTCTTCCTCGCGCCATCCTCGCCGCCCGCCGTGCGTGTTCTCCCTGCGACCCCGGCAACTCCTCACTCCCTCCGACTCGCCTTCCACGCCGCCTGAGGAGGGGACGCGGGGTTTGAGCACTCCGGAGGCCGTCCAGAGGCAGCCCGTTTCAAACTCCCGCCAGCCGAACTGGCCTCCCGACATGCCACTCGGCCGGGCCTCCAAGGCCGTGCCCCGGAGGCCTCTGGGAAACGTAGTCCCGAGCCGGGAGTCCAGGGAACGGCAGCGGCCGCCTTTCTCCCCTGCGTGCAGCCGGGCACAGAGACCTGGGGAGGTGTGTCCAGCATGGCAATGGAGGCCCCGGGCAGCGTGTCAGTGGCCCTCCTGGGCTTACGGCCCACTTTTTCTTTTTTGTTGTATAATTGGAAAATAGGACCCAGGGCTTCTGGCAGGCAAGGAAAGCGCTCTAACACAGAACCCAATCCCCAGCCCTCTTGCCCATTTTTTTTCCTTTTTCTTTTCTTTTCTTGCTCTCTTTTTTTTTTTTTTTTTTTAATATATGAGGGATTGAACCCAGGGGGTGCTTAACACTGGACCACATCCCCAGCTCTTTTTGTTTTTCATTTTGAGACGGGTCTTGCTAAATGGCTAAAGCTGGCCTTGAACTTGGGACCCTTCTGCCTCAGCCTCTCCTGCCACAGGGATTACAGGCTCCGCAGGCCTGGCAGGTCTACGGCTTCATGTTGAATAATTCAGTATTTCTTAGGTCTTCTTGTTTACTTTGTTTGGTCTGTGTTCTGAATGTCAGGTCTGCGTCCTGGTCCTTTGCAGATTATCCCTTAACCCAGGGTCACTGTTTCCAACTGAGCACTAGATGGTGACCTAAGCCCAGGTTTGCCTGAGCTCAACCACTTTTGAATTCACCAAGATGTGTGGCTTGGCTGGACCCAGGAGAGCCAAGGAAGCGACCAGCCTAGTTGTGGAAGCCAGCCTGGGACTGCCATCCAAGGCCAGCGGAGCTCTGCTCCAGCATGCTTGGCGCACCCGCGGATGCGAGTGGAGCCCTCCCGGGTGGGGATGCTGCCTTAGTGCCAAGGCAGGACCCTTTTCCCGCCAGGGAACCCTTGCTGGTGGAGGGGCTGCCGTCTGCCTCAACCTCACTTTTTCCTGGTGACAACTTTGTCCGGGATAGGCACGCTAGTGGCGTCCTTGTTTCTTTCTCTTCTCTCAACCACTGAGCCACATCCCCAGTCCTATTTTGTTGCTTTCTTACTGGCTGCTCAAGGTGCTTTGCAACCCAAGGAATTGTCACAGTCCTTGCTTTGAGTTCTGAGATATCCCAGGCGATAATTTAGCTCCTTGACCTTTTTATTTTTAAGTTCCTCTACATACACATTTACTTGCTACTGAAAATTAAAACAGCACATCAAAATTTCCTTTTATTGCAACTCAAATTTTCAAAAACCAGGAAATCTAATGATCTACTCTAATTATTTCACTCTAATCAAACTATCCGATATTCTCTTTACATCTTTTCCAGTTCCTGAGTTTTACTTCAGATTTCAGGCTTTTAAAATCCACAGGAAGATTTTGAGATCTATTGGCACTTCTTTGAATCAAACAGGAAAGTAGAGCTAAAGTATATTGAAATCACTTATGCACATTTTAACTGCTCAGATTCCTTATAAATTACTGGCATTAAGGCATGAAGATCCCTAACACCCAAAAAAAAAAAACAAAAAAAAAAAAACAAGGATGTAAAAGAATGAAGACATCACAGAAGTCATACATAAGCTATTCAAAATCATTGGTATGCAGTCTAAGTATAGAAAAGTGTGCCTAAAATTACCATCATGATAACACCTGTATTGACTCTGTGTCATAATCATACCCTATTCTAGCATTCTCAGAAGGATCCCATCCACGATATATGCAGAAACTGCAGGTACATTTGAATGTACACTTCGTGATTCACTCTGAACTTCCTTAAGATTGTTGTCTCTTTCTTGTTCTTCTTGAAGACTTAGGAGATATCTCCATCTTGCCACACGGTCTTTCCTGCAGATAACAATGTCCAGACTCCTCATCGCCTGTTGGGAAAGCCCCTTCTGACCTCCCCCGTAAGGCCCTCTCACTCCTGTCCAGTGATTGGGGTGGCCCTTTGGATGAGAGTCCACTTGTGTATGTCAAGGCACTGAGGCAGATTCATGAAGAGGGAGAGACTGAATCTTCTTCATTTTCAGACATCGGAAAAGACTCCTGGGTCGAGGTTGGGTTAAATTTTTGCAATGGGTCCATTGGGAGGTGAGCAGAACCCTCAAAAAAGTTGCTCCCACTGTTGCTTGGGAGGAAAAAAAAAAAACCAAAAAACCTGTAGCCCTGAGACTAAAATCTCAAACGTCAACAGCTGGTGAGACAAGTGGAGCCAATCTGCTCCTTGACCATTGTAGCTGGTTATCTGTGGGACAGAGTGAAGTGCCATGCAGGGTATCTATTTGTCTCTGCTTCCTCTCTTATTGCCTTCTTTTGTGTTAATTTTTCTAGTGTCACTTTCTGATCTCTTTCTCATTTTATCTTCTATAGCTATGTCTTTGTGATTACCTTGGGTATTATATAAAACATCTCAATCCATACAAATGCCCATTTTTTTTTTACATTCCTCATTGTATGTTATTGATGTCACAAACTATCTTGTTATATTGTGTATCCACTAACACAGATTTATGATTATTTTATGCTTTTGTCTTTTAAAACAACAGATCATAATGGAATGAAATTAGAAATTAACAGAAAAAAACAACAACCCACAAACTAATAGAAACAACAAACAGAGGAACAATTACCTTTTAAATAAGGAATGGATCAAGAAATGAGAGAAGAAATCAAGACATTCTTAGAACCAAATGAGAACAGACACAACATACCAAAATCTGTGGGATATTTTGAAGGCTGTTCTTACAGCAAAATTTATAGCACTGAGTGCCTACATTAAAGAGTAGATTCTAAAACTACACAGGATCAATGCAACAAAGAGTTGTTTCCTCAAAAATATAAATAAAATTGAAAAACCCTTAGCCAAACTAACCAAAAGAAAGACAAGACACAAATGAATAAAATTAGAGATGAAAAAGGAGATTTAACCACAGGCCTTTTTAAAATCCAGAGGATTGTTATAGAACTATTTTTGAAAATTTATATTCCAATAAACTGTAAAATCTAGAGGACACAGACAAATTTCTACACATACATGACCTGTCCAAATTGAATCAGGATGATATAGAAAAACCTAAAAAGAACAATATCATGTAATGAAGTTGAAACGGTAACTAAAAGCCTTTTAATGAAGAAAAGCCTAGGACCAAATGGATTCTCAGCTGCATTCTTTTTTTTTTTTTTAATCTTTGTACTTTTTCATCTGTTTTATTTATTTATTTATTTATTTTAATTTTTTTGAGAGAGAGAGAGAGAGAGAGAGAGAGAGAGAGAAATTTTAATATTTGTTTTTCAGTTTTCAGCAGACACAACATCTTTGTATGTGGTGCTGAGGATCGAACCCGGGGCGCACCCATGCCAGGGGAGTGCGCTACCACTTGAGCCACATCCCCAGCCCCTCTCAGCTGCATTCTAACAGACTTTTAAAGAAGAACTAAAACTAGTCACTCTCAAATTATTCCATGAAATTGAAAGGGAGGGACCACTCCCAAACACATTCTATGAAGCCAGTATAACCCTAAAAACTACACAAGGACAGATCAAGGAAAGGAAATTAAAGACCAATATCCCTGATGAATGTAGATGCAAAACTCCTTAACAAAATATTATCAAAACACATTTAAAAACACATCAAGAAGATAATATACCATGATCTACTGGGTTTCATCCTAGGAATGCAAGGTTGGCTCATCATATGCAAATCAATAAAGGTAGAAGAATGATGCTGGAGGCATCACTATACCTGATCTCCAATTATATTACAGAGCTGTGGTAACAGAAACAGTAAAAGGAACTCAAGTAGAGCAGAGAAAGGAGAATGGGAGAGTGGAGGGAAAAGGAGAATCATAAACTGAAATGGAATTCCATGCATATATGAGTTTGTTGGGATGAACCCCACTACTATGCATAACTACAAAGCTCTAATTAAAAAAGAATTCATTTCTATTTCCTAGATATATTTTTATTGTTTATATGTTTACAAAGGCAGATGTGTTTTTTTTTAATCTAATACCCATAATGTAGGTATACTTATTGATGGCTTACCTGTTCTAAATTTAATTAAATATTAAGGGGGCTGTGGTTGGCACCTAGTAATATTTTCCTTTAAAGACAATGATAGGACTGGGGATAGAGCTCAGTTGGTATAGTACTTGCCTTGCAAACATAAGGCCCTGGGTTCAATCCCCAGTACCCCATGCTCCCCCTCCCCCAAATACAATGATAATTGAGCTAAGAGGAGGTTATGAGACTCTGAGTTTCAGTGAAGTCCTGTGTTGAGTCTGGAAGATGTGTTTTCCTGCCTTGGGTCACACTGTGTCACACAATCATAATTACTTGTATGTCTACTAAGTAATGCAAACCTGCAGGTAACTTGTGCTATTTCGAACTGGTTCATTAGTAAGTTTGATTGTACTGTTTTCCCATTATTGTGTAAATATTTCTATATACCAATGTCATATGTACATAAAGATTCAAAGGTCTTAATAAAATACAGATGCACTCAATAATATTCTAAGAGCAAAGAGAATTAATTGGACCTGGATCAGCTTTAGGAAAGCAGCAGAAATGGTCATGTGTCTTTTTGCCACCGCAGAAAATATGTGTAATGATTTGGCCTTGTTCTAGACTGTGGGAATATACATAAAATGCATCTCTATATTACATCTAGAGAGAAACAGATTATTTTTCACTGAAATCATGTAAAGCACTATGAGACTCTTCTAAACTATTTAGCCCTTTGTTGGAAGCATTTCTAATGGAAATGGATCACAGAATATTAATGTGAAAATCATATGTGTTGGTTGAGCATATGGACACAAAAACACCCCCTAAAGAAAAAATAGGAAAATTGTTACAAAAATAAAATAATAGAATATTCTAAGAGAATAAAATATGGTAATAAAATACATACATATATATATACTACATATTTTACATATATATATATAATTTTTTTTTACAGATTTTGAACCCAGGAGAACTTTACCACTGAGTCCCATCCCTAGCCCTTATTTATTTATTTAAAATTTTATTTTATATTTTACACAAGTGGAACAAAACTTTTCATTTCTCTTGTTGTACATGATGTTGAGTCATGTAAAATTTGTGCAATCATACCTGTACATGGAGTAATAATATTTATCTCATTTGACCATCTTTTCCCTTGAGACCCACTTTCCTTCACTTCTTCCCTTTTGCTCAGTCCAAAGTTCCTCCATTCTTCCCTTGATGCCCACCCTGCAATATGGATCAGCATCCAGTTTTCAGAGAAAACATTTGGCCTTTGGTTTTGGGGACTGGCTTACTTTGTGTAGCATGATATTCTCCAACTCTATTTACCTGTCAATACCATAATTTTATTCTTCTTTAAGGCTCAGTAAAATTCAATTGTGTGTGTGTGTGTGTATGTATGTATGTATGTGTGTGTGTGTGTGTGTGTGTGTGTGTATATATATATATATATAAATCACAGTTTCTTTATCCATACATCCACTGAAGGGCATCTAGGTAGATCCCACAGTTTAGCTATTGTGAATTGAGCTGCTATAAACTTTGAGGTGGCTGCAACACTGTGGTATGCTGATTTGGGTATAGACCTTTGGGTATAGACCAAGGAGTGGGATAGCTGGGTTAAATTATTGTTCCATTCTAAGTTTTCTGAGGTATCTCCATACTGTTTTCCATAGTGGTCGCACCAATTTGCAGTCCCACCAGCAATGTATGAGTGTACCTTTCCCCCCACATCCTTGCCAACACTTATTATTTCTTGTATTATTGATAATTGCCATTCTGACTGGAGTGGGATAAAATATTAGAGTAGTTTTGATTTGCATTTCTCCAAGGGTGAGAGATAAAAAACACTTTTTTATATGTTTGTTGATCGATTGTATAGCTTCTTCTGTGAAGTGCCTGCTCATTTCCTTAGCCCATTTATTGATTGGGTCATTATTAATATTTGTTTTGGTGTTGAGTTTTTTGTCTATTCTGGAGATTAGTGCTCTACCTGATGTGTGTGGTAAAGATTTTCTCCCATTCCATTGGCTCTCTCTTTATGTTATTGATTTGTTTCCTTTGCTGCTAGGAGGCTTTTTAGTTTGAATCTATCCCATTTATTCATTCTCGATTTTATTTCTTGTGCTATAGGAGTCTTATTAAGGAAGTCAGGTCCTAAGCCAACATGATGAAGATTTGGGCCTGATTTTTCTACTATCAGTTGCAGAGTCTCTGGTCTAATTCTTAGGTCCTTGATCCACTTTGAGTTGATTTTTGTGCAGGGTGAGAGATAGAGGTTTACTTTCATTTTGCTACATATGGATTTCCAGTTTTCCCAGCACCATTTGTTGAAGAGACTAACCTTTCTCCAATATATGTTTCTGGCATCTTTGTCTAGTATGAGATAACTATTTTTGTGGGTTTTTCTCTGTGTTCTCTATTCTGTATTATTGGTCTACATCTCTGTTTTGGTACCAATACCATGTTGTTTTTGTTACTATTGCTCTCTAGTATAATTTAAGGTCTGGTATTGTGATGCCTCTTGCTTTACTCTTCTTGCTAAGGATTACTTTGACTATTCTGGGTCTTTTATTTTTCCAAATGAATTTCATGTTTGCTTTTTCTATTTCTATAATGTCATTGGGATTTTGATTGGAATTGCATTAAATCTGTATAATGCTTTTGGTAGTGTGGTCCTTTTAACTATATTAATTCTTCCTATCCAAGAACAAGGGAGATCGTTCAATCTTCTATGCTCTTCTTTAATTTCTTTCTTTGGTGTTCTGTAATTTTCACTGTAGAGGTCTTTCACTTCTTTTGTTGGGTTGATTCCCAAATATTTTATTTTATTTTTTTGAGGTTATTATAAGTGAAGTGGTTTTCCTAATTTCTCTTTCAGAGAATCCATCATTGATGTACAGAAATGCTACTGATTTATGGGTGTTGATTTAATATCCTGATACTTTGATGAATTCATTTATTAGTTCTAGAAGTTTTCAGGTGGAATTTTTTGGATCCCCTAAGTAGAGAGTCCTGTTGTCAGCAAATAGTGATGGTTTGAATTCTTCTTTTTCTATGCATATCCCTTTGATTTATTTCATGTGTCTAATTTCTCTGGCTAGACTTTCAAGAACTATGTTGAATAGAAGGGGTGAAAGAAGGTATCCCTGTCTTGTTCCAGGTTTTAGGGGGAATGTTTTCAATTTTTCTCCATTTATAATGATGTTGGCCTTGGGCTTAGCACAGATAGGTTTTTGCAATGTTGAGGTATGTTCCTACTATCTCTAGATTTTCTACTTTTTTTGAATATGAAAGGGGTGCTGTATTTTGTCAAATGCTTTTTCTGCATCTATTGAGATGATCATGTGATTCTTATCTTTAAGTCTATTGATGTGAATTACATTTATTAGTTTGTGTATGTTGATCCAACTTTGCATCCCTGAGATGAACCCCACTTGATTGTGGTGCATTATCTTTTAAATATGTTTTTGTATGAGATCTGCCAGAATTTTATTGAGAATTTTTGCATCTATGCCCATTAGAGATATTGGTCTGAAGTTTTCTTTCCTTGATGTGTCTTTGTTTGGTTTTGGTATCAGGGTCATACTGGTTTTATCAAATAAATTTGGAAGGGTTCGCTCTTTTTCTATTCCATGGCATAATTTGAGAAGTATTGGTATTAATTCTTCTCTGAAGGTCTTGTAGAACTTGGTTGTGAATCCATATGGTCCTGGTTCTTCTTGGTTGGTGGCTTTTGATGGCCTCTTCTATTTTCTTGCTTGAAATTTATCTGTTCAAATTATGTATTTCCTCCTGATTAAGTTTGGGTAGATCATATGACTTTAGAAATTTGTTGATGTCTTCAAGATCTTCTATTTTACTGGAGTAAGAATTTCAAAAATAGTTTCTAATCATCTTTTGTACTTCAATGGTGTCTGTCATGATATTTCTTTTTCATTACAAATTTTAGTAATTTGAGTTTTCTTTCTCCTTCTCTTTGTTAGCATGGATAAGGGCTTATCAATTTTATTAATTTTTTTCAAAGAACCAATTTTTTGTTTTGCCAATTCTTTTAGTTATTTCTTTTGTTTCAATTCCATTGATTTCAGCTCTGACTTTAATTATTTCCTGTCTTCTACTACTTTTGGTGTTGATTTTTTCTTTTTCTAGGGCTTTGTGATAAAATGTCAGGTGGTTTATTTATTGCCTTTTTATTCTTTTGAGGAATGAACTAAATGCAATGAACTATTGTCTTAGCACTGCCTTCATGGTGTCCCAGAGATTTTGATATGTCTTATCAGAATTCTCATTTTCCTCTAGGAATTTTAAAATCTCTGCTCTCATGTCTTCTGCCATCCATTGTTCATTTAATATCATATCGTTTGGTCTCCAGGTGTTGGAGTAGTTTCTATTTTTAAAGATTTTATGATTCATTTCTAATTTCATTCCATTATAATCCAATAGAATTCAGGGTAGTATCTTTATTTTTTATTTTTTGTATTTGCTGAGTTGCTTTGTGAGATAACATATGGTGTACCTCTGTGGTGCTTGGTGGTCTTCTTGCTGTGTCCTTGAGGGTCAAGAAAGGGAGCAGATCTTCAGCATCTCTGATTGAAGTTTCCCTCTGTACACCCATCTGACATACCATCACATGCCTGTTGGGGAACAAATGGGTGCAATGCCTAACAGGTAAGAACATAACTAATGCTTATATATTTATTTCTTAGAGTTCTGGCCACTAAGTTTCTGTGAGATGGCAGCCATATATCTCTCAATGCCAAACTATCTAATGTATATCTACATATAACAATATATGCAATTTTTCTACAGACTCACTTTTTGATATTAAATATTTTGTGATAGCTACATATTTGTGGGTATGATGCGATATTTTCACATGCATATGCAATGTGTGGGTTCACTTTAGGTAATTGTTAAATATTTTTTGCTTCACATTGATCATTTGTGTTGAAACATTCAGAATCCTGTCCAATAGCTGTTCTGAAATATATACAATTAGTTGTGGACTACATCACCCTATATTGCTCCAGAAGTTTAGAAGTGATTCCTCCAATATGATTGTGTCCCTGTGCCACAGTCTGGCTGGGCACAAAATAACCGGGAAGTCATGAGTCACTTGTAGGTTCAAACAGGAACTACTTCATGCCCGAACCCCCTGGGAACTCTCCAGAACTCCACGGAAACTCTGCGAGAACCAACGGGAACTCAATGGGAACTCAACGGGAACTCCGTGAGAACTCAAAAGTAGCGGGCACCCGAGGCAGCAGGAGCCGCCCCACTGCTGGACAGCAGAGGTCCACATACACAAATGAATACACAGCTTGCTCCAGTCCAGCATCATCCAGTTACAGCAATCAGTCACCATCCCAATAATTATACACAGCTTAACTTAATCACCATCATCCCAATGGCTCGTTGGCGTCACCTCCCAACCTCTCCTTCTGGCAAAATGCTAGGCACCATCCCGACCTGGCTGTGGCTCTCAACGTCCCTGTACCTGTGGAGCATCTGCTCTCTTTCTGCCCCTCCCTACCCTTCCTGACCTCTGGTTACCACTTTTGGACTGTGTGCATGCTAAACCATAAGGCTTAAGATGTAAGTGAGAACATGCAGTAACTGTGTTTAAGTTTCTCAATTTTTACTTAATACAGTGACTCCGGGACTCTTCCATGTTGTCACAAATGACAATGTTTCATTCCTTTTTATGGCTGAGTAGTATTCCTGGGGAGGTATATATGCTCATTTTCTTTTTCCAGTCATCCATTCATGGACGCTGCAGATCTCCTGCTTGCTGTATGTGCTCCACTGTCTGTGTCCAGGCATCAAGGAAAGGAACCTCCCCAGACACTGCCAAGTCTCTTTGGAGATGCCAGGTAGGAGCTAGGAGCTTGTTTTGGTAATTGCAATTGGGCAAAAAGTTTTCTGTTGATCTCAGCTTCCCCAGCTACACGGTCCTTGCCATGACAGGTGACATGATCATTGCAGCTCTGCAGGGAGGTGAGGTCACACAATCACAAAGCCATATCTCAGGGTCTGGCTGCCTCCACCCACACAGCCCTGCTGTCAGGACCACTGGGTGTGCTCACAGTCAGCAGAATGGAGGAAGGGGGGAATGTGCTACTGGAGCCTGACAGAATGTGTGAGGGAAGGAGGCACGTCGGAGTCTAGGTAAGTGGGGTGTCGGATAAAGGGGATCTTAGAGTTCAGACGTGCTCCAGTGCCAAAGCCGTTCAGGAGTCGAAATTCCTGAGGCCTGATCTGAGCTAGTGCAGGCAGGTGAGAGCAGCAGACCCCCACCAATGTCTGGTGCCCTCAATTGAAGTTAGTGTCCCCATCAGTGAAAAATACTTTTGTTGTTAATCCACGTGATATTGAAACTTGAGTGTCAATTGCTTAAAGAATGAAATTATAAAATCAATCTGCTCTTCAGCCTGCTTTTTTAAAATTTATTTTTAGTTTTAGGTGGACACAATATCTTTATCTTATTTTTATGTGGTATTGAGGATCGAACCCAGTGCCTCATGCATGCCAGGTGAGCAATCTACCACTGAGCCACAACCCCAGCTCCTTCAGCCAGCTTTATGTCAATTGTCCATATGACTTTTAGAGTAACTATGTATGTACTTATATAATATCTATTCTTACAATGTATAGTAGGATAAGCCTGCAAGAATTGTGTAGTCCCGTGCAGTTTCTGTGCATTGAATTTTGCTGGCTGGAATAGAAATGCTTCCTCAACTCTGCTGTAGGAGGTGCTGAGTGGAACAGTAACTGCATCTGCACTGGGGACATGAGGGGCTGTGGGTCATGGTGAGACAGTCCTTATTCCTGAGGTTCAGGAGACAGTGTGGAATGAACAGGTGACTTATGATAGTGTCACATGGCAGTTGTCAGGCCTTGATAGTTCTTGTTATGAGTTTCCTTGCTTTATGAAATTTTAATTTCACCTTAACAACTTCCAAGAAGATTAGTTCATGAGCTTGTAGATATGTTAATTCACTTATCAACACTTTCTCCAATATATAAATAGATCAGAACATTTCATTTTAGCAAATACATATAATTATCTGTCATTTGGAAATAAGTGTAGACCCCAAGTCTACCATTTTAATAGGTAAAATGCACATGATTTCATGCTTTATAATTTTCCATAATTGTCTTGCATTAGTATTTCCCCTGTATCTCATTATATGAGCAGTTGTTTTCTGTAAAACATATATTGATTAATGTCTGTAAGAAGAAAATCTGGCAAACTGAATTTCTGCCCTACCCATTCAAGTACTATTGTTTCACTTGTTGTAGTTAAGTGTGTGGTGTCAGAAGTTTAATAAATCCTGTGCTAGGGGCTCTTTCCATTTTTTTAATGTAATAAAAGGAAATGAGTCTATCACGACAGTCTTGATGGGAGGATAATATATTAAATAAATAATCTTGATTTAAGCCACCCTGATCCTGGCACAGCTTCTTCCAAATTCATATTATAATCAGTGCATCTGACTTTCATCATCATCTTTTAATTTATTATAATGGCTGGGTAAAATTACTTCTATGTGAGTGGTAACCAGCTGAAAATTATAAAGTTACTTACATGTGGTGTAAAACATAAGGACAGGTTGTTAAGGACTGATTCAACACATACCTGGAAAAGTGGAGGAACTCGATTAACTAGCTGGACAGTAGGGCAATGTGGGTTAAATGCACTGTTTGGAACTGACACAGGAAGGATGGATTCCCCGTAATACTAACTAAATGGAATTGAAAAAAAGATGTCCTTAAATTGTCCTTATTTTGACAACAGTTGTGGTGGCCTCACAGCATGTAAAGAATTCTGAAGAATACATAGGTTACATATGTCTGCTCCTAGAATAGCTTTAATACATTTCTATACACTTTATGACTGACATTCTAATGTTGGAATTCTCTTAATAACAGAAACACCTTAAAGTAAGGTTCCTAATTGTGAACTAATAGTAAGCAGAGGCACTGGACTTTAGTTGACCCTTTCAATGTAGCCCTTACCTCTTGTCCTCATGCAGGATCCTGGGATCTGAAGATAAACATCATCTGTGGGAACTGGCAGAATGGCCTCTGGGGACCTGACCCTGGGTGTGGTCTTCTTGACCCAGACTGTGGTGGGAATCCTGGGGAATTTCTGTCTCCTCTCCTCCTCCCTCTGCCTTTACTGCTCTGGGTGTAGGTTAAGATGCACAGATTTGATTATTAGGCACCTGACTGTAGCCAACTTCCTTTTCCTGATCTTCAGGGGAGTCCCACAGACCATGGCAGCTCTTGGGTTTAGACATTTCTTCAGTGATATTGGATGCAAACTTGTTTTCTATGTTCACAGGGTGGGCAGGGGTATGTCCTTCAGCAGCACCTGCCTGTTGAGTGTCTTCCAGGCCATCACCATCAGCCCCAGGGACTCCACGTGGGCAGAGCTCCAAGTGAAAGCCCCCAGGTACACTGGCACCTCGGTGCTCCTGTGCTGGATCCTCCACCTGCTGGTCAATATCACTGTTCCTGTGCATGTGACTGCGAATAGGGCTGACATTAATATGACACAGAGAAAAGAATTTGGATACTGTTCTGATGGTAATTATGAGAGAAATGTTTATGCCATAAATTCAGCCTTGCTGTCCTTCCCTGATGTGCTCTGTATGGGGATCATGCCCTGGGCCAGTGGCTCCATGGTTCTCATCCTGTACAGGCACAAGCAGAGGTTCCAGCACCTCCGCAGCAACAGTCCCTCCCGCAGATCCTCGGCTGAGTCCAGAGCTACTGAAACCGTCCTTCTTCTTGTGAGCACCTTTATGTCCCTCTACACTCTCTCCTTCACCATGCACATTTGGTGGGGTATTTCTGGTAATGTGAGTGAGCTGCTGGTGCACCTCTCTGCCTTCACCAATGCATCTTTCCCTGCTCTCAGCCCCTTTATTCTCATGAGCAGAGACACCAATGTGTCTAGGCTCTGCTGGAGTAGAATGTCCCCTAGTGTCCTCAGGAACATGTGACATGTGTGCACCTGTACAATGTCCTGCTGGTCATTGACTCATCTCCCTAGAGCTGAATGGTTTATGATAAATCAGAACATAAAAATTGTCACTGTTCACACATAGATGGTTATGAGTGTGTTCCTCTATGTGTGTGTATGTGTGTCTCTGTGACCATCTGTCTGGCTATGTGTATTACCTTGAGGCTGTAATTTGGGAAAATTGCATGTCAAAACAAAAAAATGATATTAATGACAGGAATGAATTCCTACACTTTATGTCATGTATATATCGGTATGGTTATGGTGAATGGTTTATATTTATTTTAATTATGATGCTGCTTCTCTATGCACAGAAATGTGAGTTGGCTTCGTTAAGAACTTCCCTGTTGATGGCGATGTTCTTTCCCCTGAATTCATTGTCAGCAACACTAAGCTAGAGAAAGCAGGTACTGTGCAGGGTCCTTCCACCGAGATCCATTATATAGACACAAATGCTGCTTCTATATGTAGAGAAATATTTGTTCTCAATAGCATGGCCTTTGTCTGTTTTGTTGAGTAAACGATGGAAACATTTGGAACTAGATTCATCAACTCACTGTTTTGCTTCATGATTCCTGCTCTATTGTCCTTTTCTATCATAACATACTTCATAATAATCCAAACAGAATCCTTCTTTTCTGTCTTTTTCTGTGGAAGTTGTGCATTTATTACATTTTCATGTTTAACCTAGAAATGACAGCTTATTTTAAGACACTGATCCCAGTTTCAAGTAGTTTGATACTTATGGAAAATATAACAATAAATTACTTTCCTTCCTTCCATATTAAATAAATCCTAATTTGGTAAAGTTATTTAAAGGCCCATGAACAGGTCATTGTTGGACAACACAATGGAATTTTAAAAACTGGACACAACTCCATAGAGTCTTTCTAGAAGAAATCAGGACATGTTCTGCCCACAGACTTCACCTCAGGATTCTCTGTTGACTCTCCTCAGGGATGAGCAGTATTCTGACATCTATCAGCCGAGAGCACTGCAAACTCTTTTGTAATTTATGCAACTCTCATAAACCAGGAAATATTTCTGGTGGATTTACGTTTTACAGGTTGTTTTAAATTCATGTGTGTTTTTAAATGGAATTGTGGGTCCTTTTACAACACTGAGTGCCAGTGTTTGTGTCAGCGTCATTGACCTAACTGTCCACGACAGATGCACAGGTGAGTGTTTCCAGTGGGCTGTCAGGAAGAATGCTGGGCGTGTGAGTTCTAGGAAGCTTTTTGGTGACACATGGATGAACCTGGTACACATATATACTGAGGAAGTGGTGTGGAGGAAGTGGTGTGGAGGGAGTGGTGTGGAGGGAGTGGTGTGGAGGGAGAGGTGTGGAGGGAGTGGTGTGGAGGGAGTGGTGTGGAGGGAGAGGTGTGGAGGGAGAGGTGTGGAGGGAGTGGTGTGGAGGGAGTGGTGTGGAGGGAGAGGTGTGGAGGAAGTGGTGTGGAGGGAGAGGTGTGGAGGGAGTGGTGTGGAGGGAGTGGTGTGGAGGGAGTGGTGTGGAGGAAGTGGTGAGGAGGTGTGTAAATCTCTTCAGCGTTAGGTGGTACTGCTCAGTAGATTTGTAAAAGTTTTGTATGAAGGTCATTCTGTTTCCAGGTGCATTTCCCACACCCTGGACGGCAAAGAGCTGATGGAGCACCCATGGGAGCTGCTTGCTCCTTCCTCACGGATCCTGAGGACTAGACTCCATTGCCATTAGGACGTTGGGTGTCAGCCTGTGTCCGTCTTCATCTGTCACAACAGGAACATTGGCAATATCACGGCTCATGAAGTCATGGTCAGGATTTGTCCCCAACAAAAGATCCCAATGAAGATAGAATGGAGAGCTGGCTTTGATGGCTATGGGAAAAATGGGTTAACCTTGGGGTTGGCAGGTGGGCCGTTGGTACAGCCTTGCCTAGCATGCCAAGAGTAACCTTGACTGTAATACAAAGAAAAATAAAAACAAGTCATTGGATATAGACGCATTGGGTAAGGGCATCAAAAGCAAAAATTTGAGAGTTTTGAATATATAGCGTTTCAGGAGGTAAATGGACAGGGCCCTTGTCCTGGGACTTCCTACCTGAGAGGCTGCCATCTCTTCCTCCTCCGGTTCTCAGGCAGGATTACCTTGACAATTGTTACCTTCCTCTTGAGAATCTGCAATCCCCCTTCACCTATCCCACCATCCCCTCGGGCACAAGGGCCTCCCAGACAGATAAGGCCTAACTCCCCTGTCCTTTGTCACAGCAGAGGTTCAAGAACAATGAGCACCTGTGTGGAGACCAAAATGGGAGCTCCTTCCTGCCTCCAGGTGTCCTCCCCTGCCTCCAAAATGAGAACTTTTGCTACAGTAATGGGACTGTGGGTGGCACTGCCCTGCCCTAATGCAACTAGGCGGAGCCTGTTACCTCCCTATGGAATGGATACGAGGAAACTCAGCTCTATAAGCACCGTCAGAACCCTCATGGTTGACCGTGGACTCATCTTACATTCAAAACCGACAGTTAATTCAAACAACACTGATGCTTCAACCCAGATAAATAGATTGTATTCACAGTGGTGACAGTGCTAAATACATTCCCTACAACCGGCCATGGGATCCTAGTTGGAACTCTGGGCTGAGACCACTTGGGCAAGTCTTGCCTCTGTAACTTCCTTGTGCTTGTCAATCACTTGGTGTCCTCAGCCTTCTCTAAGTGACACCATGAGTTGGCTTCTTTAAGAACTTCCCTGTTGGTGGCAATGTTCTTCCTCCTGCCTTCATTGTCAGCAACACTAAGCTAGAGAAAGCAGGTACTGTGCAGCGTCCTTCCACCCAGATCCATTATATAGACCCAAATGCTGCTTCTATTTGTTCCCAGTGAAAATGCTAATCATCATTCTGAACAACCACATTTTTTTTTTGTTGCTTTCTAGTGTGTGAAAAGTGGTAAAGACAGTTGTCTAACAAAAATCTGCTCTTTGGAAATCAACATGTTTATATTTACTAAACTTGTACTGCATGATCCAAAGTAGGTTATGGTGCCATCTGCTGGAACTTCAGTTATATTCTGAGTTAATCTTTATAATACACAGAGAGGTGGGTACTAAGTGTCCCATAATTCACTCCAGAATTTTATATCTCTTCTCTTCCCTATCATTGTATTATGTAAGTTGCATAGATAAAGAGTTGAATTACATAGATCTGAAGAAACAGAAAGGAAGGTTGGAGAAGTAGGTCGAAGGAATCATTTAAAATTCATTTTTGATTGTTTCTATTGACACAATATTTGTATATACTTATGAGGAATTGTGTGATAATATGATGTGTGCATATATTGGATAGTAATCAGTTCAGGGTAATTAGCATATCCATGCACTTCCTTTTTTTATTTATCTAAAAATATTTTTAATTGCAGATGGACACAATACCTTTATTTTTATTTATTTATTTTTATGTGATGCCGAGGATCAAACCCAGTGCCTCACATGCGCTAGGCAAGTGCTCTACCACTAAGGTACAACCCAGCCCTATGCACTTCCAATTTTATTATCTCTTTATAACTATAATGAACTTCCCCTTTTCTGATTATTTGGAGAAGCACGATGCAGGTAGTTAACTCTATGTACTCTCTTTTCTGTAGAACAACAGAACATATTCCTGGTATCAGACAATAACCTTGTACCCACAGAGTACACCACTTTCTCCCTAGTATCAAATATCCACGATCATGCTTTCAGCTTTCAATAGATCTGTCTGTTTAGATTCCTCTTGAGATCGTGTTGCTTGTCATTCTGTGTCATTTCCCGTAATAAAATGTTCTCCAGTTCCTTCCTGGGGATTGATCCCAATGAAAGGACTTCACCGTTCTTTTTATGGCAGGACGGTGTTTCATTTCCATTTATCTAACCCGGGACATTTAGGTTGGTTTAACATCTCCTGGCTGTACTGAATAGTGCTGCAAGTAGACATGGGAGGCAGACGCCCGTGACATCCTGAGTTCATCCCTTTCAGCTTACTTCCAGCATCGGGATGGCTGGACCCCATGGCCACTCTAGTGTCAGCTTTGAGAGACCTCCCGTCTGCTCCCCACAATGGCCGTGTTGATTTCCTTCCCACCATGAGAGCGGCAGTGTTTCTCCTTCTGCACACCCCTCATCGCACTTGTGATGTTCTGAGGCAGATCACAACCATCCCTCAACGGGGCCAGGAGGTATCTCACTGTGGACTAACCATATTGAAATGTCTACCAGATCCTTTAGCCTTTTCATCATGGGGGCATTCACTTTTCCCTGTTGTGCTTTTATCAGTTACATATCCATGGGGTTCATGCTGACACAATCACACATGCATGGAATAGGTTTATTCCACTTGGTGATGTCTCTGTCTCCTCGTCTTCCTCCCCGGTTCCCCTTCCTCTGCTCTGGTGGTCTTACTTCTCTTTATTCATTGTTTTTATAATTGGTAGCTTTAAAGAAATATAGGAAGGTCAGATTCTGCGTGGTCTATTCATACACAAACATAACTCAGTCAGTTTCATCCTACATTCTCCCTTTGCCCCTCTCTCCTGCCACCTCTCCTCCCTTTCTCTACGGATCATCTTCTTTCCATGGCTCCCTCTTTCCCCTCTTATTTTGCTCTGGTTGCTTCATTTGAGAGAGATTTCTCAGTGCCAGACTTTCTGCCTGGCTTATTTCACTTAGCCTCATATTATCCAGCTCTGTCCATTTACCAGTAAATGCCATGATCTCTTGCTTATTCATGGCCAAACAAAACACTGCACTATCATTATCTACTCATCTGTTGACTGCCACCTGGGCTGGTGCCCTCACTTGGCCGCTGTGGACTGTGGTGCTGTGGACGTTGATGTTCCTGTATCACTCTGGTGTGCAGATTTTAGGGATCTGCCAAGCAGTGGGATGGATGGCTGAGTCACACGGCAGTTCCAGTCCTCGTTTTTTTTCAGGAATCTCCATGCTTCCCAAAGAGCTGTCCTGATTTTCAGTCCCATCATAAGTATGTAATTGGACCTGTGCCCCACATCTTTCCCAGCGTTGTTTGTTCTCTGCATGATCACCACTCTAACTGGAAGCAGATAGAATCTCAATGTGGATTGGATTTGCCTTTCCCTCATTGCTAGAGGTCTCGAACGTTTTACATATACACATGGGCCATTTGTATTCTTTTGATAAACATTGTCGTGCTTTTGGCTGTTGATTAATGAGGTTATTTTCTTGTGTACATGTTTTGAGGTCTCTATGTATTCTGGGTATAAATTCCATGTGGTTAGGGTATCTGAACAAGCTCTTCTCCCATTATGTGGGCCCTCTCTTCCTGTTCTGAGTTGTTTCCTTTGCTGGGCAGACAGCTTTAATTTGATGCCATCTTACTTACTGATTCTTGGTTTTATTTTTTGAGCTTTAATGGTCATTGGTGTGTGAAGGGATATGTTTTCTTCTAGCAGTTGCAAATTTTCTGGCCTAATTTCAAGATCATTGAATTTCTTTTGGTTGATTTTTGTGAAAGGTAAGACATCGGGATGTCATTTTCATCTTCTGAATATGGATACCCAGTTTTCACAGCACCATTTATGAAGTAGGACACCATGTTTCAAATGTATATTTTTGGTACCTTGTAGAGTATGACATTCCAGGACCTATGTTGGTTTACCTCTGTGTCTTCTATCTTCTCCCATTGGTCTTCATATGTGTTTTTTTTTCCCCAATACCATGCTGTTTTTGTTAATATAGCTCTGTAGCAAAATTTGAAGTCAAGAATTGTGATGCTTCCCATAGAGCTCTTCTTATTCTGGATTGCTTTGGCTATTCTGGGTCCCTTATAATAAGTATCAATGCTTCTGTTCCAAACACTAGCACACTCATGTCTGTAAACGAAACCCTACTCAGTATGAGTATCAGAGAAACCCAAATACAAAAATCAGACCTGGGTGTTTTAGTCATCTTATGCTTATCCTTGCTGTGACCAAATAACTGACAAGAACATCTTAGAGGTGGGAAAGTTTATTTGGAGCTCGTGGTTTCAGGGGTCAGCACATAGTAGGCCAAAACCATTGCTCTGAGCCCAAGATGAGGCAGCACATTATGGCCAAAGGGCCAAGCAGGAGGACACATGATCAGCTCATGGTGGAACAGGAGGCAAAGGTCCCCAGGGAAGATGAAACCTACCAGGGCATGCCCCCAGTGACACACTTCCTTCTACAACACCCCCTGCATACAGTTACCATGCAGTTGGCTCATTCAGAAAAGGAAGGACAGATTATGTCACAGCTCTCATGGTGTAATCATTTTATCTCTGAATAGTCATCACCAATTTTTAGAAATAAAAATAACTCATTAACAAATTTTAATGAGTTATAAGATATCATGAAAAGAGGCTGCACTTAAATAGCAAAAAAAAAAATCACACATTATTTAAATTATATGAAAACCATCCAAGGAAAATGATGAATCCTTTCTTATATAGACAATACACATTTTAAAAAAGGAAAAATCCAGTCATGACCTGGTTTACAGTATTCATCTGCTCATGCATGTGGGGACAAGTGCATGGAGTACTGCATACATGGCGTATGTTAAGGGTGTCCGAGTGGCAGGTCACTCCCCTCATGATAGGCACGTGAGCAGCAGGCCACTTACCCCATAGGCAGAGCCCTGGGCATGAGACCAGGTATTGCAGTTCCTGCACTTGTTCCACAGCCCACTCCTCGACTGGTCACCGCAAGGAAAGTTAGCAGACATTGTACTGGTGGCTGCCTGTAATCTGCTGAGCTACTGCCTGAGTATATATACATGGTAACTGCACAAAAAATCAGACCTGCTTCCTGCTTGGTCTCCAGGGGTCTTGATTAGCAACTCCACAGCCACACTTTCCTCTCCCCTGTTCTGTGGACCTCCTCACTGAACAAGAGAGAGGGCCCATGCAGCTGGTGCCTGAACAGGGACCTGAGGTAAGCCTATAAGACAGGGTGTGGTCCCTCACAAAGCAGTGAGGAAGGGGAAATGGGGAACCTACTGAGTTCCACCACAGACTCGCAACTGCAAGTGCTGTGCACTCTCTTAGATACCAGAGGTTTAACTCTGAATAAGAGAGAAGCTCAGAAGTTCTGGGATGCTTGTAATTGATACCAGTCCACGGATAAGTGCTGCTGATGTTTTTGATCCTAGGATATGGGACAAGATAATGGCAAGTGCACGGCAAGCTGAAGTGAGATGGGGTGTACTTTACCACTACCTTTTTTTTTCTTATTGTAACAGCCATTCAGCAAAGTTTAGGGGATCCTGAAACAAACCCTTGTCATATAATGATGGCCCTGAGGGAAGAAGAGGGTGTGAAAGACAGGCAGGGGGAGAAGGGGGGAGCGAGAATCTACTTCAAAGCAATCAACCACAATGGCTGCAGGATGGAGACAGACAGGAAATGGTACCTCTGTCCTTCATGGTGCAGGAAGAGGTGACCACAAATGGTGCAGGTGCACCTTCTACTGACAGGCAAAGATTATATCTTCCCTGAGTCAATGGCAACTGCCTCCTTATGAGGCAATGACAAAACCAGCAAGGACTATGACAGCTTAGAAATGACCAGGCCGCTGAACAAGCCCAAGCCATGGTCTTCCAGAAACTCATTCCAGGAGGCCAGAGATCCTTTTGAACATCTGTGTAGAATAAGAGATGAGAAGTGGGATAAGGGAGTACAAGCCTTCCCAGTCAGCATGGCCCCCACACCACAGTGCCCTGCCACTTGGTGTCCACTTGGTATCCACATTGGGGTACCCCGAAGGAGTTAAAGTAAGAGAGGATGGACCTTGGGGGCTGTTTGCAGAGCAAATGCTTGAATCACTCAGTCTTGAATTTAATTGTCCTCAAAACTGGAAGGACCTCGCCAGAGCAGCTCTTGAGCCTGCAACATTTTTGATGTGGAAAGCATTCTTCTATGATAAATGTGAACAGCAGGGGGATCATAGCACACTGACGTCTGTAACCACAAATGTTAACCTCCTGGCTGAGTGCTTGCAAGCCATAGGCCCATGAAATTATTTAGATCAGGTGCGACTCTGTTGCTCTAAGGCCTGGAGGAAGTTACCATCTGGGGAAGGGACAGTTTCTACACAGGGCTTAAGGCAGAGAGCCACTGAGGACTTGCCACAGTTTATTGACAGTGCAAACAAGGCGGTAGAAGGGAAGGTGTCTCAAGAAGGAGCCTGGGTGGCCTGAGCCAAGGAGTTGATCTGGGACGGACTAAATAAGAAACATAGAGCAGCAGTGGCACCAGTACAAAATGGCACACTGGATGACTGCATTCTGGCCACTCAGGATATAGGGACACAAGCAGTTCAAGCCTCTCTGCTGGCCTCAGACTAAGCAGGACTAAGGAGGCTTGCAGACAGTTAGTCAGAGACTGCAAAACATGTGCACCTTTTCTCCCCTCTGGCCCTTTACAACCTGCTGGAGTGAATCCCCAAGAATTGAGATATAATGTTTTATGGCAAATAAATGGCTGTCACTCATGTTGCTCCTCTTGGAAATTTAACATCTAATTCATGTAATTGTTGATATCTATTCAGGTTGTGTAATGGCCACAGTCTCCGCAGGAGAAACCACAAAAGAGGTCATCTCCCACCTGCTTAAATGTTTAGGAATTATGGATGTTCCCATGTCTATTAAAACAGACAATGTTCCAGCCTGTACTAGCAAGACATTTCAAGCAGTTTGCAATGATTGACAAAAACAGCACCTAACTGGGATCCCCTACAACCCTTGGACTCAAGGCATCACAGAAAGAACACACAAGGAATTAAAGACCATGTTACAAAACAGAGGGGGAAACTATACCAAGTCCCCTTGTGATGCCTTGAAAAAGAATCTTGTTTACTTTAAATTTTCTTTCAGTTTTAAAATTTTCTACAGGAACAGCAGCCCAGAAGCATTGGGACCCTCCTCATGGGGCCCTCCCTCTACCTATGGTCTCATGGATGCCATAACAAATGCATAGGATGGTCCGGGGCCCCTCCTAACCATGAGTGGAGGGCGTACATATGTTAACAGGAATCTCACCCTATCTGGGAGCCTGCCAGAAAGTCAAGCCCTGAACCCCCAAAACCACCAACCAAGAAGATGAAGAAACTAACTCTGGAGGAGAAACCTCACAAACAAAGGACTCAACAATGCATACGGACCTCACTTAAAGTAACCTGGGTGATATTAAAGGTCTTGTTGAACAAGCCACCAGATTGGCTCCTTTGCCTGGTGGCAATACCATCCATGGGCTTAGGTTGATGGTCCTATTGTGTGCAGTGCTCACTGATAACAGTGAAGCCTCCCATCAGGTAAATTGAGCTTTGGTCACTAGGCCACCTTCTTTAGCAGTTGCTAATTGGGAAGGAGCTTTACCTAAGTTCTTCTCTAATAATTCCAAACTTATTGATCCTGAGTTATCTATCCAGGAGGTGACCATAACCTGGAATGCCAACATTTCCATAACCACTCTGCCTATTTGTTTCTCTGTAGTGTATAGTGAAACCCATGATCCAGACAGTCCCCTCTGTTTTGCTCTTGCCAATGAAACTATTGTAGATAACTATAATAAGCCATATGTTGGGCTGTCTCTCACTGACCTTAGAGGTATAGTTAATGCTACCTATAGCCATAGAGTCCACCATGGCAAATGCAAGAAGCCCTTGCTGCCAACATGCCCAACAACACTTTTTGAAAAGCCCCCCTCTCAGATAATGATAGCATCCCATGGTATCAGTGTCACTGCTGTAGCTTATCTCCTTGATAAGAGGAATTTCTCTGGGGAAGAAAAACATCTATGTGTCTGGATGGGTGAAGCTCCCTGGAATGTAACTGATATGCCCCAAACCCATATAGGCTACTATAGTACCTGCTATGTGGGACAATCTGATTCCAACCATTATGCAGGAAATCAATATGGTATGATGGATATCACACCAATATTGCTGGCTGCTAGACTCATCAAATGGGCAGCAGCTGGCTGGATGAATGGGTTGATATTGAGTCCAGACCCTGACCATGGATTTGCCTTTGTGCCATATTATACCCACACCCCTATGCATAAGCTTTTGTTATGCCACCCTTTGCCATGCTAATAATCAATGATACTGATGGCATAAATATCACTCATCCAGAGATCCCTTGTGCAGTCAATACATCCTGCTGGCTCACAAATTCAACCTCTAAAGTTAAACATATATTTACCCCAGAGTGAGCCCAGTAATCTGGCTTCCAATGAACCTGTCCAGAGACTGGAGGAGTCCAGGGGACATGGAGATGAATAATATTCTGAATGAGATCCTACACTGGACAAGGTGTGTAATTAGCCTCATCATCGCTGGAATTACTGCCCTGGTAGCCACTATTGTCACCATATATCTTTGCTCAGAGTATCCAGATGGTTCAGACTGTAAATGTGTCTACTGCCATTGCAGAAGCCTTTGGTGTTCAAAATGACTTAAATAAACTGTTCCAAACCACTATTTTAGTCATTCAGCAAGAACTAGACCTCCACCAGGAACAACTCGATATTCTGTTTATGTTGCAAAGGCTCACTTGTGACCCTGAATTTCATAGTATTCGTGTCACCCAATATGCTGTATCTAAGATGTAACCTTACACTTCTCCCATTTTTCTTAGTATATTAAGGGTGCTTGGGATGCTAACTATGTTATAACCATGCATAACCTTACTTAGACAATTGTCAAAATCAATGAGACTAGGGTGTCTATCTTGATAACCCCTTCTTTCTTCCAGGGATTAACTAAACATTGGAAAAACCTGTAGCCAAATTAACTAATCCTTATAATGCTATTATCCTGGCCCTACTGTTTATAATACTGATAATTTTTTTCTTGTGTTGTGAGGTACCTATGTAACCATGTAAAGGCCACTGAATGAAAAACAGCAATGCTGGCTGAAGTCCCTGCAGCACAGTCAGAGGGGGAAGATGTAGGGACAGGTGCATGGAGTACTGCATACATGGCATTCATTAAGGTTAAGGGCGTCTCCTCTTAGGCTAGTATGGAGAGTGTAGGCCTCAGGCACTCACTGCATGAGTGGCAGGCCGCTTACTTGGTAGGCACAGCCCTGGGCATGAGGCCATGTGTTGTATTCCCTGTGCTTGCTCTACTGCCCGCTCCTTGATTGGTTGCTGCAAGGACATTAGCAGAAATTGCACTGGTGGCTGCCTGTAATTGGCCTAGCTACTGCTTGGAAAAAAATGTATATGAATATATATATATATATATATATATATATATGCATAATAAAATCAGACCTGCTTCCTGCTTGGTCTCAGGAGGTCTTTGTTAGTGAGTCTGCAGCCACACTCTTCTCTATCCTGTCCTGTGGACCTCCTTGCTGGACGAGAATAAGTCCATGCACATGTAGCCATAATACAACGCCAGGTGCTTCAGTAGCTTGTGTTCACTTATCATTTCTGAAGTCTGGGAGGCCAACACCAAAGTTCTGGGCCCACTTCTTTCTTTTATTATTATTGGGCCTTATAGTTATATATAGTATTTGGGTTCATCCTGATTTGTTTTTGATCCCACCTTTTCCTTCCCATTCTCCCTCCCCCTTCCACTCTTCATTTATTCTACTGGACTTCTTTTCTCTCTTGTATTAATTTGTATTTGATTAGTTCTTTTTTTAAAGAGAATTTTTAATATTTATTTTTTAGTTCTCGGGGGACACAACATCTTTGTTGGTATGTGGTGCTGAGGATCGAACCCGGGTCGCACGCATGCCAGGCGAGAGCGCTACCGCTTGAGCCACATCCCCAGCCCACTGATTAGTTCTTTATGTCATCTTATCCTTCCATCTATTTTCCTTTATTTTACTCAATCTTCTTCATATGAGTTTCTGAGTTTGGCTAATTTTACTTAGCAAGGTGCTAAGTGGCCCCTAACTTCTTGAGAGCGCTTACAAACTGGCACATGGTAGCCTTCTTGTGTCCTTATGTATAAGAAGGACAGCAACACCTTTAGGAATTGTTCTTTTAAGAGCCCTAACCCTATCACAAAAGCCCCCAAAGTATGCCAACATTTAACTAAAGTTACCTTCTTCATGCTCAATCTGAAATCATGCTCAATCTGTATCGGGGCAAAAACAGGCAGTGTGAACCAGACAGGAATATAAACACTACAATTCTAGGTATTTTTTTTCTAGAAACATTTTTTAATCATGTGAAGTTGATGTAAGCAGTGTGCCTATTTAAGGGCTATGGAATATTTTAGTACATGTGAACAATATGTGTTAAAAGGGGGGAGGGAACCGACATATCAAATCAAACATTAACCATTTTTGTGTTTTAAACACTCAGTATCTCTCTACTAGCTGTTCTCAAATACACAATTAATTGTTGTCAACTAGTCACCCTACTGTGCAGAAAACTAAAAATTATTCCTGCTCTAAAATGGCACAGCTGTTCTCTGTTACCCATCCTTTTCCCATCCCCCTTTCTACTCTACCTTGCCTCTGGTAACCACCAATCTGCCCTAAATTTTAAAATGTGCAGATTAAAACATAACTGAGAACATGCATTATTTATCTTTATGTGTACCTTTTTCACTTATTATATCATCCAGGTTCATTCATGTTGATTAAATTACAACACTTTATATTTTTATAGATGAATCATATCGCAACAGGTATATGAGCCACATTTTTTTCAACTGTTCAACCATCTATGGACACCATAATATTCCCTGCTTTTCTCCATGTGCCCCACAGCCTGGGATCATGATGGAGGGAAACACAGTCTCAAGATAATCTCGACTCTCTTTGGAGATGCTAGCTGGGAGTTAGGAACTTACCTTGCTAATTGCAACAGGGAAAAAGTTTCCAGAGTTATTCTCATATTCCCCAGACTTCTCCATCATTTTAGTGATAGGAGAAATTGCAGCTCTGCAGGGAGGTGAGGTCACAGAATCACAAAGCCATATCTCAGGGTCTGGCTGCCTCCACCCACACAGCACTGCCCGTCAGGACCCCTGGGTGTGCTCACCAGTGAGCAGAATGGAGGAAGGGGGGGATGTTATACTTGTGTCTGACACGGAGAATCTGTAGGGGAAGGAGACCTAGCAGGGATCTAGGTAAGTGGTTACATATAACAAAGGGGATTTTATGGGCTTGATTGTGGTCCAGTGCCTAAGTTACTCAGGAGGAGGAGTGATTCCTGAGGCAGAAAGTGAATTAGTGAAGAGAGTTGAGGATAACAGACCCCTCCCTAGTACCTGATGACCTCCATGGAACTTAGTGCAGTTATTAAAATAAAGGTTCCTGGTAGTCCATGTGACATGGAAAACGGAGTATGCAAATGTAACTGAAGACTGTAATTCTGAAATTATTCTTCTGTGGAACTTGCTTCAGACCAATCATGGACACACTTTTAAGATAACTGGAGGTCTACCTATATACCTCCATTCTTATAATGAAATGATAAGCCTGCAAGAACTCTGTAATGGTGTGGAGATTCAGTGTATCTGAATATTAGTGACGGGATAAGAAAGGTTTCCTCAAACCCTGTTGTCAGAGGTGCTGAATAGTACAGTGGCTGCATCTGTACTGGGGACATGAGTGGATGTTGGTGTTGATGAGACTGTTTCCATTCCTGTGGTTCAGGGGGCAGTGTGGAAGGAACAGTCGCATTCATGAGAATCAGTGTCAGATGGCAGTTGTCAGATTTCATTGACTTCTTAGGATGATTTTTTTCCTGCACAAGAAAATCCTAATATTACTTAATCTTGTTAAGTTCACAGGCTGATAGGTATGCTATTGAGACTCTAAAAATGTGCATTTATATATATGTATATATGAATACATAACATTGTATACTATTAGTGTACAAAATCATTAGTCAATTACAACAAATATACTTGAAAATATATACCAACTCCCATGCTGACCATTTCAGTGTATAAAATGCACAGGATTTCATGCCACACTATTTAAATTTTTTAACTATCATTACACATCTTATCTCTTACATTATTTTATTTAACATATGTTACATGATTAGCATATGAACTAACACTAGGTAACTGTAGTTTCTGCTCTACACTATCATGCAGTAGGGTTTCAATATTTATAATCTAGGGGTATCATCAGATGGTGGTAGGGATACTTAGCTTTCTTCCTGGTATAAAAGAAAACAAGTTTTTCTGTGGCTCTCTTGATGTGGGGCTAATCTTGTATTCATGAAATCCAATTTGGTCATGGGGTAGTTTCTTATAATTCTATACATCAATCTGTGCATATATCTTTTATCAAGATCTTTGAAGGTTTGTTTCTAATTGATATTGGCTTACAGAATAATGCTTTGCATATCAGCCAAAATATGCTGAAACTTTAATTATATATTACTGATATAAAATAGAATGGCAAAGGAGCAGTGGTTGTGGCATTGTAGTACAGTGCTCACCTAGCATGTGTGAGGCCCTGTGTTTGATCCTCAGCACCACATAAAAATAAATAAATAAAATAAAGGTCTAAAAAATAGAATGACAAAGTATAAAACATAAAATTAAATATATGTCTGGGTTACTGAGAAAACTCAGCTAACTAGCTTCGATGGTGGAACATGGTGGTTAACTTCACTCTTTTAGCACTGTAGATAAAACTTAAAGTTTTGCTAGTTTTAGTGATCAAGTCCTCAAATATCAGTACCTTCCTGTGGCAATATAATCATGTCATAATGAACTTAGTTACAACCAACTGGTATAAATACAACAACTAGGCTAAATGCACTTCTTAAAATCAGGATAGACTGTATCAACCCCTATACTACTGATCTAGGGTGAATATAAACAAATCAGATATCTCTCAGCTTAAATCTTTCTCATTTTGTAATACAGTGCTGGCTTCATAGCATGAAGGGAATTATAAGGAATGAAAGTTTATGCTTCACTTTACATCAATTATGAATATATCACAAAACACTTGAAATGGATGACATTCTAAAGTTGGAAACTTTTAAAAACGTATCTTTTTTTTTCATACACTTAAAATTTGTATATAGAAAGTTAAAATGCAGTTGAAGTCTGATAATTGAAAAATCATAAATATTTTAAGTGAGAACTAATAATAAGTGGATATATTGGCCATTGGTTGACCTTTTAATTGTACCTCATACCTCTTGTCCTCATGCAGGATCCTGGGATCTGAAGATAAACATCGTCTGTGGGAACTGGCAGAATGGCCTCTGGGGACCTGACCCTGGGTGTGGTATTCTTGACCCAGACTGTGGTGGGAATCCTGGGGAATTTCTGTCTCCTCTCCTCCTCCCTCTGCCTTTACTGTTCTGGGTGTAGGTTAAGATGCACAGATTGGATTATTAGGCACCTGACTGTAGCCAACTCCCTTTTCCTGCTCTTCAGGGGAGTCCCACAGACCATGGCAGCTCTTGGATTTAGACATTTCTTCAGGGATCTTGGATGCAAACTTGTTTTCTATGTTCACAGGGTGGGCAGGGGTATGTCCTTCAGCAGCACCTGCCTCTTGAGTGTCTTCCAGGCCATCACCATCAGCCCCAGGGACTCCAGGTGGGCAGAGCTCCAAGTGAAAGCCCCCAGGTACACTGGCACCTCAGTGTTCCTGTGCTGGATCCTCCACCTGCTGGTCAATATCATTTTTCCTGTACATATGACTGCGAATAGGGCTGACATTAATATGACACAGAGAAAAGAATTTGAATACTGTTCTGCTAGTGGTTATGAAAAAAGTGTACACATAGTAAATGTAATCTTGCTGTCCTTCCCTGATGTGCTGTGTTTGGGGATCATGCCCTGGGCCAGTGGCTACATGGTCTTTATTCTATACAGGCACAAACAGAGGTTCCAACACCTCCATAGCAAGAGTCCTGCCCCCAGATCCTCCCCAGAGTCCAGAGCGACTGTAACCATTCTTGTTTTGGCGAGCACCTTTGTGTCTCTGTACATGCTCTCCTGCAGCTTTCAGGTTTGCTTGGGTGTTTCTGGAAATCCCAGTCAGTTGTTGGAACATCTCTCTGCCTTAACCAATATAGCTTTCTCAGCTCTCAGTCCCTTTGTTCTCATGAGAGGGGACTCCAAAGTATCCAGACTCTGCTTCACCTGGAGTAGAGCCTTCTCTTTTATCTGCATGACTATGTGGACTATATGCACATATAAATGTTCTGCTATTACTCACCTACCTGGATTCATGAACAAAATATGACAGAGTGTAAACACGAGCAAGCGTCAGAACACAGACATCTGCATGAGTGTAAACGAGCCATTATATGTGTTGAGTGTGTGTGATGATTTGTTATATCATGCTGCTTGTGTGGTAAGAAATAATATTATAAAATTGTAGATTAAGAATTAATAAAGAATGGAAGAATATCTTTGCCAGCTAATCTCATGGGGGATTAATGTTAAGAACCAACAACAACAACAACAACAACAACAACAAAACCTGAAAAAATGAATACCAAAAAAACCCCAAGAAATAATTTAAGTGATAAATGGGAAAAAGAACTAAACAGACATTTCTTAAAGGGAAAAACTCAAATAGCTAAAAATATATGAAAAATTGTTTATCATTCCTCTCACTTAGGAAAAAAATCAAAACTACATTGAGATTTCATCCACTCTACTGGGAATGACAATCATCAAGAACAAACAGAAATACTACTAAATGCTGGTGAAGAGGCGGCAGAGGAGAGGTACACCCAGACATTGTGGTGGGATGGCGTGACTCTTGAAAAGCAGTATGGAGATACCTCAAAGAACTGGTCATGGAACCACTGTACGTCCCAGCATCCCATGCTTGGTGTTAATCCAAAGAACAAAAATCATTCTACTACAGTGATTCAGGAACATTAATAATGATTGTAGCACAATTCACAACAGCTAATTTATGAAACACTGTTCCCGTCCACAGATGAACGGATCCAGAAAATGTAGTATATATGCACAATGGAGTTTTACTCAGCCACGAAGAAAAATGAAGTGAGTCATTTGTGGATAAATGGATGAAACTGGAGAACATCAGGCTAAGTGAAATAAGACAGACTCAGAAAGTCAAGAGTGGAATGACTTCTCTCATATGCAGAAACAAGGGTAAAAGAAAAGAAAAAGGGGGACAGGCAGATCCTAGGAAAACTGATGAAAACTGAATTAAAAGAAAGGGATTGATATGGAAAAAGGAGGGTTGGGAGCAGGGAGGGACTGGGGAATGAAACTGACCAAATTTTGCTTTGTACGTATCTGCATATGCCACAGTGAATTCCTCCTTTATGTATATCTATATAGCACCAATGAAAAATAATTAAATACCAGAAAGACCAGTAGGGGGCTAAATGGAACAGATTATGTTCCATGCATGTATGATTAGGTCAAAATGAATCCACTATTATATACAAAGATATGAAAAATTGTGCTCTATTCATGTCATAAAAATTGTAATATATTCTGCTGTCATGTATTTAAATAAATACAATCAATTACATAATAAATAGATAAAAAGCAAAAAATGAACCTACTATTATGTATAACTATAATTCACTAATAAAATATAATAAAATGTATAAAATATTAACTACATGAAAAATATACCATTTATTATCTGGTTTTGATATCTATGCCAGAAGCGTATTTATGAATGGTTAATCTTTTCAAAAATATAACAGAATATAGTGAAAGATATGTCTTCAACAGGAACACTTACTCTATTTTTGTTGACTATAACAAAAATTGTGACATGATTTATCACCTTATGTGTGCTCTTCATGATATTTTATTTTTCCATCTTTCTTTTATAATAACTTTGAGATACATTTTATGTTTCATCACTAGTTTTATGTTTATTTTACCTTTGTGATCAACCTAGACTATTGCTTATTTTAAGATATACTAAGCACAGGTTAGAGATTTAATATCTGTGGACTTGGGTAATTTCACATTATTATATTTGCCTTCCTTTAGAAATATTCTGATATTGGGGCTTTGAGTGAAGCTCATGAGAGTTGTGGAAACTGCAGAGGAAAAGCTGGAAGTTAGAAAAGATTTCTCCAGGATGTGGAAGGGGAATGGAAAGCAGCAACCGTGGACGTAGAAGGGGCAGCAGGTTATCCAGGAGACAGTCAAGTGGATTTGATGACAGAGGTTACTCTAAAGGGTTTTCATGAAAACAAAACTATCTTATTCTGAAGAAAGAACCCACTTCCTCCATCACACTTTACCTTCCTTCAGTTACCGTGTGGTTGATACTGTCTGAGATTCACGGATTGCATTACATCTGTCATAACTTAATCATTCCTCCCCCCCAAACCTTCCTGCATCATTTCACACATGATTTTTTGGGGGACACAATATCATAGAATAAATGAGAAGAAATAAAGAAATCCCTCAGCAGTGGGATGGCATTTGCAAGACAAAATTTATAGCACTGAGTGCCTACATCAAAAAATAGATTCCAGGGGCTGGGGATGTGGCTCAAGCGGTAGTGCACTCGCCTGGCATGCGTGCGGCCCGGGTTTGATCCTCAGCACCACATACAGACAAAGATGTTGTGTCCACCTAAAACTAAAAAATAAACATTAAAAAATTCACTCTGTCTCTCTCTCTCTAAAAAAAAAATAGATTCCAAATAAAAATATAATGTTCCATCTCAAGGCTTTAGAAAAGAACAAACTTATTCTGGAATCAGTAGAACAAAGTAATAATTAAGATCACAGCTAAAATTAATGAAACTGAGGATAAAAATATAGAAAGTATCAACACATAACAGAGTTGGTTCTTCAAAAAGATAGATAAGATTGATAAGTACTTAGTCAAACATACCAAGAAAGAAAATCCAAATGAACAAAAGGAGAGATGAAAAAAACAGATATTACCACAGACACTTAATGAAATTCAGATGATAATTAGAAACTATTTTGAAAATTTATACTCCAATAGACTGAAAAATCTAGAAGACAGTGACAATTCTAGACACATAAGATCTGCCCACATTGTATCAGAAAGATATAGAAACCTGACAAAACCATTATCAAGTAATGAAATTGAAAAAGCAACTAAAAGATTTCCAACAAGGAGAAACCTAGGGCCAGATGGATTCTCAGCTGAGTTCTGCTAGACCTTTAAAAGGAGTAACACCGTCTTCCTCAAATTATTTCCATGAAATTAAAAAGAAGGGAATACTCAAGTATATTCCAGGAAACCAGTATAACCCTGATCCCCAAACCAGAGAAAGACACATCAAGGAAACAAGGTCATAGACCCAAATCGCTAAAGTACATAAAGGCAAAATCCTTTATAAAATATTAGCAAACCACATTAAAAACACACATAGATAGCACATCAAGATCAAGTGGCTTTCATCTAAGGGATGCAAGATTGTTTCAACATGAAAATCAGTAAAAGTAATTCTCCCTTTAAATAGAGATAAGTACAAGGACCAGATGATTATTTCAATAGATGCACACAAGGGTCTTTGGTAAAATCCAGCAGGAATTCTTTTTAAAAATGCTAGAGAAAATAGAAATGCAAGGAACTTACTTCAACATTATCAAGGCTATATGTGTCACCAACGTAAAGCTAACATCATATTGAATATAGAAAAACTGAATGCATTTCCTCTAAAATGAGGAACAAGACAAAGATGTACACTGTTCACCACTCCTATTCGATATAGTTCTTGACCCTCTGGCCAGATCAGTCAGGAAGAGAAGGAAAATAAAGGGTTATCATTTGGAAAGGAAGAAGTCAAATTTTATGTTTGGCAATGAGATGATCCTACACCTAGAATACTTGAAAAACTCCATCAGAAGACTTCTACATGTGGTAAATGAATTCAGCAAATTAGAATGGAACAAAATTAATATTCAAAAAATCAACAGCTTTTCTGTAGTACAATAGTGATTATGCTGAGAAAGAAATGAGAAAATCTACACCTTTCACAATAGCCTAATGAAACTTGGAAATTTATCAAAGTAAGGAGGTGAAAGAGCACTGAAGAAAGAAGTTGAAGAAGACCTTAGAAGATTGAACACCTCCTGTAGTGAGCCGTTTCTGTGTACTGTGGCCGCCATTACAAGATGGCGCTGATAAGCGCCGTGGCCTGTGATAAACAACTCCTTATTTTGGGAGAGTTGGCACGTAGCTGTAAAACACCCTATGAGAAAGATCCACGTGGCAGTTGTGCATTGGGGCTTTATCTGCTTTATTAGGGCTGGGGCACGTAGCAGTAGTAGTAGCAGTAGTAGTAGTAGGAGTAGTAGTAGGAGTAGTAGTAGGAGTAGTAGTAGGAGTAGCAGTAGAAGTAGCAGTAGGAGTAGCAGTAGAAGCTAGTAGACATGTCAAAATAAAGGCCTGAATAAACTGCTGAAGGAAGAATCCTGTGTCGTGTTTCCTTTGCTGGCGAGGGGACGCGGCAACCTCCCGTGTTCTCTGATAGGCAGAATCAGTATTGTCAAAATGGCCATATTACTGAAAGTACTATATGTACGTAATAAAATCCCCTTCAAAATGCCAATGATTTTCTTCAGATAATTAGGAAAGAAATTAAAAAAAATTAGTTGGGAAGAATACGAGACCCAGAATAGCCAGAGAAATCCTGAGCAAGAATATTAATGTAAGAGCCATCACAGTATCTGATCTTAAATTTTACTACAGGACAATAGTAACAAAGCCAGCATGAAATGGGTAGGTACAAAAGTACGACTCAAGACAGATGGAATAGAGAAAGCACAGAGCAAACTCACATTCTTACAGTCACCTGATAATTTGGAAAAGAATCTTATAATTTGAAAAGTTGCCAAAAATATAGGTTGGAGAAAACATAGCCTTTTCAACAAATGGTGCTGGAAAACTGGCTATCTGTATGTAGAAGAACGAAACTAGGTCCCTCTCTCTCACCCCTGCACAAACGTCAACGCAAAATGGATCAACCGCTTTGGAATTAAAGTGAAAAATTTGCAACTAGTACAAGAAAACATTGGGTCAATGCTCCAACATGTTGATGCAGCCCTGACTTCCCTAGCAAGAACTCTAAAGGGCTGGGTCTGTAGCTCAGGGGCAGAGCACTGGGTTCAGTCCATCACACAACTTAATATACACAAATAAAACAAAGACATTCTTTGTTTTATTTGTGTATATTACTATATATACAGATAATTTTTAAACAATGGTTTAGAAAGAGAACTACAGATCATTTTTAAACAATGGTTTAGAAAGAGTACTCTAAAGCCCAAGGTATAAAATCAAGGATCTATAAGTAGGATGGCATCAAACAAGTACAAATTCCTAGAAAGTGGAAGAATATCTTTAGCAATTGTATTAATCCTCTAAAAGGGGATTAATATCCATCTCCTAGATATACATTCATTTGTATAAAGAATTAAAAAAGCTTAACAAAACCAAAAACAACAAAAAATAAGCCAATGGAAAATTGGCAAAGGAACTGAGTAATTATTTCTCAAAAGAAGAAACATAAATGGCCAACAAATATATGAAAAGATATTCAACTTCTCTAGCAATCAGGGAGATGCAAACCAGAAGTGCATAAAGAGCTCATCTCATTCAAGTCAGAACTTCATGTGATTTTTGTTTCTGTGTGTCATAAATTTATTTTTCATTGTAAAGTGTTGATTTCCTTTAGCATTTTCACTAGGACAGGTATAGTGCTTATAAATTCCCTGAGGTTCATTTTTATATCTCCTTTATTTTTGAAGGACAGTTTCCAGACACTCTGTTAATGGTTGGTATTTTTCATTTGATCAAAGTTTTCTTTTAAATGTGATTCTAGGGATGGAAACCAGGGCTCCAGGCAAGTGTCCCACCACTGAGTTCCAAACCTAGCCCTCATTCAGAACCTTGAATATATTATTCATTCTGGCCTTCAGTGTTTTCCTCCTGGACATCTGACTGTTGTGGTCCTATTTTGTTTTTTATGTTAAGAGGTGGTTTAACAGTTCCAAACAAAATATTTCTTATCAGTTTTTAAAAGTTATTTACAAAAAGTTTTAATTCTACTACTTCTACTTTTAAGTATATCAAGCACTTCTGAATATATAGAAGGACTAGACATTTCACAAAAGACCCTGTCCACTATTCAAACAGCACTGGTAAATAAAATTGCACGTGTAGCAGTGGTTAAGTATGAGGTAGCTTCTAACATGACCATTTTGTCATGAACATTTCCCTCCTCAATTCCTTCTATTTTCAGTCCAGTGGACCAGTCCAGGCATATGTAACACTTGAGATGGCTGAAAAAATCCATATCCAAAAGTCATTACGGAGGACAAGTTTTCCCCATGAATTTCAACAAAAAATGTACAAAATGTTCTAATTTTACTAACTACTTGGTCATACACTGGCAACCTGTTTAACATCTAGAGACTAGATGTTGCAAAATTGGGACTCATTTGCCCATTATTTACACTATATACACAGCAAAACTAAATGCACAAAACACAGAAAACTGATGTCTGGGAACGTCCACGGCCTCCGCTGTGCTGGGGTGGCCGCCGTTCTTCTCCCCACCCCCGCCCTCACCCAAAGGCGCGATGACCTTGGCAGTGGCTTCAGCTGGGAAGGACGGGATTGGGTCAGGAGACCCCACAGTAGGGTCGGGGGTCCGACAGGTCGCCAGCCGCCAGCAGGTCATCCAGCCTGGGTGCTAGGCTCACCAGTCCTTCACAGCCAGGCCAGCCAGGGGGCAGTCGCAGCAGGAGCTCCAGCGAGCTGCAGGGGAGCCCTGTCCCGGGTCCCCCAGCTCACCGCTGGCCTGGGGCCAGGGTCCCCCGAGGGCCCGGGAGAGCAGGCTGTGCTCCGTTTCTCACTGCACTCTCTGCAGGACAGCTCTTTGTGGGCCTGTGCTTCTATTTTCACTGGTCAGTGTGATCCATTTGACCACTGTAACCAACGAATATCACAAACAGTTGGCAAAGAACCTGAATAGTCATTTCTCAGAGAAAAGAAATGGTAAATGGGTGTATGAAAAATTTACAATTCCCCTGTCATCAGGAAAGCGCAGGTTGAAACCACTGTGGGGTATCACCACATGCTGTTAGAATGGCTACTAAGGAAAGAGATAAAAAGCTAAAAATGTTGAAGAGGATGTGGTAAAAATGGGACCCTTACCTATCCTTGTGGGGAAAGTAAGTCAGTACAGCCATTGTGGAGAAAAGTACAGAGCTTCCTCAAGAAATCCAAAACAGAACTACATGAAGTCTATCCATCTCAGCACTCGGGGTACAAATTTCAGGGAAATGTAGTCGGTATGTTGAAGAGATGTCTACACTCTCATGCTCATTACAGGATTCTACACAATAGCCAACACAAGGGGTCAACCTAAGACTAAATCAATGGATGAATGGTAAAGGAAATGTGGATTATATGCACAACAGGATACAATGTGGTCTGAAAAATACAGACCTGTCATTTTCACATGGATGAACTTGGAAGACACTGTTAAGTGAAATAAGCCAGGCACATAAACACAAACACTGCCTGATCCCACAAACATGTGGAATGGGAACTGTTGAACTCAGAAGAATAGAAAGATGATCATCAGTGGTGGGAACATGGGGTGAGTTGTCACCCCATGTCAAGGGATAAAAAATATAGGAGGATTACATTTAGGAGTTCTATTGTACAAGATGGTGGTTTCAAGTCAATTGCAGTGTATTGTATTCTTGGAAGTTGCTACAAGAATAGATTTTGTGTTATCACAAAAAGTTGTGATGTAGTGTATATATTAATTAGCTCAGAATAATCATTCTGTATGTATAGTAATGCATTTCTGTATCAGGAATTGAATCCAGGGGCACTTTATCACTGAGCTAAATTCCAGTCCTTTATGTTTATATTTTGAAAAAGGGTTTCATTAAGTTGCAGAGGCTGCCTCAAACTTTTTTCCACTTGCCTCAATTGCTTGAGTTGTTGGAATTACAGGTAGGTGTGCACCTCTGCATCTGGCACATGTATAATTCTTATGTATCACTTAGAATGGAAAAATAGTACACCTTCTTCACTCTGAATCCTTCATCTGTCAGGTTTCAACATTTTCTGCATCAGCATGTGAGGCTGTGTCTGTCCCTAGGCATTAAGGCAAAGGAAGTGTTTTTCCAAAACACTCACGTCCTCTCTCTTTAGACCTGATTATAGAAACTTTGATAATCATTGAAACTTCTAAGTGCCTGTGGTAATTGGGACCTGGAAGAAAGACTTATTAATGTCAACATCACAATCATGTGCTGTTGCTGAAACTATAAGTGAAGTGATAATTGTGTTTCTTTGGGGAGTTGAGGTCCCAGGGTGGGGGACCCAGCCTCAAGGTCTGGCTGCCTCCCTCCCATATGACACAGGGTGCCATGACTGTCAGTTGAGCCTGGTTTTCTGGAAGCAGGAAAGAGTCGGTGAGTATTCTTAATTTAGCCTGTGAAACAGTGTGTAAGGGGATCAGCTATAAATGAGTCTGTGTCTGCTTAGGCAACACGTCTGGAAACGTGGTCCATGTGGGGTGACACAGCCACCTACAAGGAGGAAAAGGGACAAGGGCTGAGCTTGCAGAGTGACTGCAGTCTGAGACCCTACCCCAGCCTCTCTCTGCTTGTAATATCCTTTAACACAGCAGTGCTAATGATGGTCGTGGGGATTTGTTCCAAGAAGTACTGAGGGCTGCTCTGTATGAGCACTGAGACTGTGACTCAGGAGCCAGTGGACTCTTCAGCCTACTCTGCAGACATGGCCAGGACACGAGGGTGCCCAGTGTTGCTTCAGTAGATGTTCCATGTCTGCAAGGATGAGTTCGAGGGTGTCAATGGAGCCACCCATTTTTCTATCTCAACAATGGGATCAAATGGCAATTTCTGGAGTGTAATGAGATTTCTTCCACTTGGGCTTGATGTATTTAATGGAGGTGATAATTTGTTCTCTCTGAAAATATTTGTACTTTATTGCTCAATGCGGGACAGTATTTCTTCCTGAAATGAGGGAAGGAGATTTCTAAGAAAAGCTAATATTATATGCATGAGATTCACACAGCATTAAGGATTTCACATCTTTCAGATTTAAATATGTCTCATGATACTTATCGGGATGTAAAGATTCTAATGTTATTTTCAGTCTCTTCTTTTTGTTTTCACAAGATCTGACACCTCCACATTTCATTCTACATACTTGTCTTGTGTTTTAGCATCATTCCAAAATTATCTTACCTTTTACTTGTTTTTGTACAATGAGAAGTTCACCATTATATGCTACCTAATGATGACAAATTTAATTCTACCATAAAATTGTTTGCTGCTTCTCTAAATTTCATAGACCTTATTTTACACCAAGACAGTGTCTGTGGTAGATACTGTTGGCAAAAAGTTATGTGATTATTTCTGTTGATATCCTAATATGTATTTGTATTCAGTAAATCAAATTTGACCACGGAAAATTATGGGGTTCACATATATTTTATCAAGTCTTTTACATCTTCACTTACAAGTGATACTGGGTATGAAATAAATTATTCATAGAAAATAGGAAATTATCACATTCAATCAGCAGATTTCAAGTATCACAAAGTATATGTCTGTTTGGATTACTGAATGAACATCATTTAGCTATGATGATACAGCATCGAAATGAGCACCATCAATGTAACCTGGCCGCTAAGTACAAAACCTTTTCATTAATATTTGGATGAGTTACAGAGCATTATTTTTACTGAATTATCTTTTTTTATGTTGTGGTACTGGGGATGATCCTGGAGAGTAGTACCACTGAGTTATGCCCTCAGCCCTTTGCATTTTTAATTTAGAGACAGGGTCTCCTTTAGTGGTTGAGGTTGACCTTGAACTTGTGACCCTCCAGTCTCAGCCTCCTGAGTCATTGGGATCAAAGGCATGTGTGACCATGTCTGGAGCCAAATTTTCTTTATGTGTAAAAGAAAAATAATATTAGGTATTGAGGCAGAAGTTTCTGATCATTAAATTATCATGTTAAATGTTATAATAGGTAAACCATTAGTCACAGAGGACCATACAATGTAAATGCGACACAAACACAGAGACTTTGGAAAACTCTTAACAATGAAAATCTATGTTATAAGTAAATTCTTAAGGAGAACTGATGGTAGGTGAAAAATTTTGAATTTTATTTTCTGTGACATATTAACCCTACAACTTTTCTTTTGGTACAGAGTCCTGTTTTCAATGTTTAAATGAAGTCCTGGATAATAGTAGGATGACCTCCAAGGTTTTGAGATTTGGAATAGTCTTCGTTTTGCAGATCTTCATTGGAACTCTGGGGAATTTCTCACTCTTGTTTTATCATGCCTTCCTTCACTTCAGCGGATTCCGATCAAGGCCCACAGACTTGATTCTCAGGCACCTGACTGTGGCCAACTCCTTGGTCCTTCTCTCAAGAGGAATCCCAGAGATCATGGCAGCTTTTGGGTTGCGACGTTTCCTGGGTGATATTGGATGCAAGCTTGTTTTCTCTGCTCACAGAGTGGCCAGAGGTGTGTCTGTTACCACCACCTGCCTGTTGAGTGTCTTTCAGTACCTCACCTTCAGCCCCAGGAACTCCAGGTGGGCAGAGCATAGAGTGAAAGCCCAGAAGTCTATTGGCTTGTTTAGTTTCCTCTGCTGGGTCCTACACATGCTGCTAAATATCAGAACTCCTATGCTCATGACTGACAGATGGAGCAACAGCAACCTCAGCACAGGTGTAGATTTTCTATACTGTTCAGCTGTGCTCCACGACAGAGACACAAACTCAGTATTTGCAGCACTGACTTTCTCACATGATGTTTTGTGTTTGGAACTCATGATCTGGGCCAGTGGCTCCATGGTTCTCATTCTGAACAGGCACATGCAACGTGTCCACCATATTCATAGACACCAAGTGTCATCAAGATCTACTGCTGAGTCCCGCGCTACACGAAGCATCCTTGTCCTGGCGAGTGCCTTCATTTTCTCCTACGCCCTGTCCTCCATTATTCATGTTTGCTTTCCTGAGTTTGGTACAACTGCGTGGTGGATGGTGAGCACCTCTGCCTTCGTCAATGGGTGCTTCCCCACAGCCAGCCCCTTCATCCTCATGGGTCGCGAACGCTGCGTATCCCACCTCACCTGGAGGAAATAAACAAACAGCTCAACTCACACGGGTACCTTAGTTTTCTGTGTATCATGGTTGCACTCTCTGTCACGGAATCTTAATTGCAATTATGAAGCCAGCCTAGTTGCAGAGAGAGGTAGACAGCTAAAGCATTTGTTTCTCTAACCAAGAGTAATAAATAACTGTACCACATGAAATCAGTTTACTCTTTATTTTAAAAAATAATTTTGTATATATTTGGATTTTTTATGCTCTCCTGCCTTCATTTTTTTGCTAAATGTGGTATATTCCATTGATATGCTCCATGATTTAACAAGTTTGTTTTGCCTTTATTCTGTTTATTCAATCTAATAAATCTCATTAATGACACTATCTTTAAGTCAACTCTCTCATTTTTAAATTTTTCTTAATTCTTTTATTTATTTCCTTTTTTGTGGTGCTGGGGATTGAACCCATGCCTCACATGTGCTAGGGAAGTGCCCTACACTGAGCTACAATCCCAGCCCCAGTTTTCTCTCATTTAATATTTTTTTGTTTCTCTCTACTTTTGTCTCTTCTAGGTATCCTTGCTTCATCCAGCATGTCAGATCCAGATATTTTACATTTTTATTTCTGCATCATGTATATTTTAAATAATTCTTTAAATATTGATTACACTGTATGCAATTATTAAAATTCTTTTATTCATTTTTCAACTGCTAATTTTATACTTGCATTACTGTGGTATGATTCATGTACAACAATTTGCTGATTTTCAATCCATGTCTTAATATGTTTGAAATTACGTGTTCATTCATGAAGCCTTTATCAAAATACAAAAGAAAAAAATCAGTAGAGGGAGGGGGCCAGAGGAAAGGGAAAGGTGGGGAGTCCTGGGGACTGAATTAGAACAAATCATATTCCACACTGTTGTTATTATGTCAAAATGTGTACTAACATTAGGTATAACTAAAGCAAAGTAAACTAAGTTTCAAAAATCAATGCCATTCAACCTGAGGCTGTGTGTGTGTGTGTGTGTGTGTGTGTGTGTGTGTGTGTCTGTGTGTGTTCTACTGGGGTTTGAACTCAGGTCTCCCCTTTGCTAGGCAAGCACTTTTGCTCTGAATTACATCTTCAGTCCTGAAACTGCCTGTAATCTTCACCTAATTTGTGTTTGAGAGCAAAATTTAGCCATGTACCTGAGAAGCAAAAGCATGGAATGGTGGTCTGTCTTCCTAGGGATGTTTTCTCACTGAGTCACATCCCCAGCCCTTTTTTGAGACAGGGTTTTGCTAAGTTGCTGAGGCTGGCCTCCAACTTGTGATCCTCCTGCCTCAGCCTTTTTAGTCACTGGAATTACAGGCATGTTCTACCATGTCCAGGAGAAGTCTTATTATTTCAGGAAAGCAATATTTCCTGTAGGGTATATGTTTAATTTGCCTTATGTTTTATTTAAAATAAATATCTTATAAATTACAAGTATATGAAGTGGGTTTCCCAGAATGTTGCTTCCAACATTGTCATTCCCACACCCCTCCCTGTGAACATCTGTTTCCTCCTCCCTTCCCTGATAGTGAGGGTCTCACCTTTCCCCCAACATTAGTGATGTCATGCTTCTTTTCACATACATGGCTAATTTCTATGTCTTCTCGAGAGAACTGTCCTTTGGCTCATTTTCCTTTTGCTTATTTGGCTATTAGATTGTATGTTTATTTCATTAATTTTTGCTCTTCTATTGTAGGACTTTCTTATATATTTTGGACATTAACCCTTAGTAAGAGATAAGATTTGGAAATATTTTTCTCCTTTTCTGTGGTGTTGAGAGCCAAGGCCATTACTAAAACAACTGGCTTATGAGCAAGTTAATCGTTGATGCAGAGAAGTCATTAGACCATGGAAACATGAAGATTTAAACACATATATTAAATTATGTAGAGACATTAATGAACAAGAGCAAGTCATGGCAGCTGTAGTAAAACAGGCTTTAGAGCAAGGGCAAGTCGTGGCAGCTGCAGTACAACAGGGTTTAGATGCCAGGCCAAGAACATGCTACAATTGTGAACAAACAGGACATTTTAAAAGGAATTGCCCCATAGAAGGAGGGTTTAACAAAACTAGGTAGGGGATAGGATAGGCAGCAGAATACAACAGTCACTAATATGACATTATGTAAAAATTGTGAATGTGTAACTGATGTGATTCTGCAATTTGTATTTGAGGTAAAAATGGGAGTTCATAAAACTAGGTATCAATAAAGGTGCCCACGTGGCGGGTGCAGAAGTTAAATCCTGCAGACGCCAGCCGCCTTTGCAACCCGCGGGAACCCTGAGCGGCTTGGCCCGCCCCGCCCGAACCGGCGGCGGGTGCAGAAGTTAAGTCCTGCAGACGCCAACCGCCTTTGCAACCCGCGGGATCCCGGAGCGGCTTGGCCCGCCCCGCCTGAACCGGCAGTCCTCCGCCATCCGGGCTCCCCTGGGAGGCCCAGCTCTCGCCCTGGGAGAAGCGGCCCCACCCGCACGGGTCCCAACCACGCGACCACAGCTACTCGGCGATAAAGGTGCCCCCGCAGCGGGTGCAGGAGTTAAGTCCTGCTGATACCAGCCACGTTTGCAAGCCGCCGGCACCCAGTGCGGCTTGGCCCACCCCGCCTGAACCGGCAGTCGGCCTCCACCATCCGGGCTCCCCCAGGAGGCCTAGCTCTCGCTCCGGGAGCAGCCCCCTGCAAGCTAGGCGAACCTTTGACCCATCGGGAGGTTAGGCCCAGCAACCTGCGGAGTGATAGAGGTGCCCCTCGTGCCTGCTGGGTAGGCGGACCTTTGACCGACCAGCAGAGCAGACCTAGGGCCTCCCAGCGTGGTAGACGGATCACACCAATTGGAGGAGGATCACAGCCACTACATGCCCTGCAAGGGTGATTATTCAACTATACAAGAGCAATATAAATAAATAGAGGGAAAATTTCAAAACACAACAGTTTCACCAAGCAGAAAGAAACGCCAGCAGTATGAAAAGACAAGGAAAGAAAGGACCACAGGCAATGCAGGTCAACTCAACTTTAGAAGAGGTAATAGGTGCAAGAGATGGAATGTCAGATAGAGAGATCAGGATATACATGCTTCAGATGATCTGGAGTCTCAAGGAAGACATGAGACAGCAAAATCAGATAATGAAAGATCACATTGACAAACAAATCCAGGAAGTAAAAGATCAATTTCACAGGGAGATAGAGGAAATAAAAAACAAACAAATAGAAATACTAGAATTGCAGGAAAAAATAAACCAACTTAAAAACTCAATTGAGAATACTACCAGCAGAGTAGATCACTTAGAAGAGAGAACATCAGACAATGAAGACAAAGTATTTCAACTGGAAAAGAACATAGACAGCTCAGCAAGTCTGCTAAGAAACCATGAACAGAACATCCAAGAAATATGGGACAATATCAAAAGACCAAATTTAAGAGTCATTGGGATACAGGAAGGCACAGAGCTCCAAACCAGAGGAATACACAGCCTATTCAATGAAATAATACGAGAAAACTTCCCAGACTTGAAGAATGAAACAGAATCCCAAATCCTAGAAGCCTACAGGACGCCGAATGTACAAAACCATAAGAGATCCACACCTAGACACATTATAGTGAAGATGTCCAACATACAGAATAAGGAAAGAATTTTAAAAGCTACAAGGGAAAGGAAGCAGATTACATTTAGGGGTAAACCAATCAGGATAACAGCTGATCTCTCAACACAGACTCTGAAAGCTAGAAGATCCTGGAATAACATATTTCAAACACTGAAAGAAAATGGGTTCCAACCAAGAATCGTGTATCCGGCAAAATTAAGCTTCAGGTTAGAAGATGAAATTAAAACCTTCCATGATAAACAAAAGTTAAAAGAATTCGCAGCTAGAAAACCATCTCTTCAAAAAATCCTTGGCAAAACATTGCAGGAAGAGGAAATGGAAAATAACATTGAAAACCAACAATGGGAGGTAGGACAGTAAAGGGGGGAAAGTAGTCAAAGAGGATAACAAATCAGGTTTAGTAACATCAACAAACAAATATGGATAGAAGTACAAACCATATCTCAATAATAACCCTAAATGTCAATGGCTTAAACTCACCAATTAAGAGACACAGGCTAGTAGAATGGATCACAAAACAAGACCCAACAATATGCTGTCTACAGGAGACGCATCTGATAGAAAAAGATATCCATAGACTGAAGGTGAAAGGTTGGGAAAAATCATACCACTCATATGGACAGCGGAAACAAGCAGGCGTGTCCATACTCATATCTAATAAAATAGATTTCAAGCCAAAGCTAATCAAAAGGGATAAAGAAGGACACTTCATACTGCTCAAGGGAACCATAAACCAACAAGACATAACAATCATAAATATATATGCCCCAAATAATGGTGCAGCGGTGTTCATCAAGCAAACTCTTCTCAAGTTCAAGAGTCTGATAGACCACCATACAATCATCATGGGAGACTTCAACACACCTCTCTCACCACTGGACAGATCTTCCAAACAAAAGTTAAACAAGGAAACTATAGAACTCAACAACACAATTAATAACCTAGACTTAATTGACATATATAGACTTTACCACCCAACATCAAGTAGTTACACTTTTTTTTCAGCAGCACATGGAACCTTCTCAAAAATAGACCATATATTATGTCACAGGGCAACTCTTAGACAATATAAAGGGGTAGAGATAATACCATGCATCTTATCTGATCATAATGGAATGAAACTGAAAATCAATGATAAAAGAAGAAAGGAAAAATCAAGCATCACTTGGAGAATGAACAACAGGTTGCTGAGTGACATATGGGTTATTGAAGACATCAAGGAGGAAATTAAAAAATTCCTAGAGTTAAATGAAAACACGGACACAACATATCAGAATCTATGGGACACATTGAAAGCAGTCCTAAGAGGAAAATTCATTGCTTGGAGTTCATTCCTCAAAAAAAGAAAAAACCAACAAATAAATGATCTCATACTTCATCTCAAAATCCTAGAAAAAGAGGAGCAAAACAACAGCAAAAGAAGTAGAAGGCAAGAAATAATCAAAATCAGAGCTGAAATTAATGAAATTGAAACAAAAGAAACAATTGAAAAAATTGACAAAACTAAAAGCTGGTTCTTTGAAAAAATAAATAAAATTGACAGACCCTTAGCCATGCTAACGAAGAGAAGAAGAGAGAGAACCCAGATTACTAGCATACGGGATGAAAAAGGCAATATCACAACAGACACTTCAGAAATACAGAAGATAATCAGAGACTATTTTGAAGCCTTATACTCCAATAAAATAGAAGATAGTGAAGGCATAGATAAATTCCTTAAGTCTTACGATCTGCCCAGATTGAACCAGGAGGATATAGACAACCTAAACAGACCAATAACAATAGAAGAAATAGAAGAAACCATCAAAAGACTACCAACTAAGAAAAGCCCAGGACCGGATGGGTATACAGCAGAGTTTTACAAAACCTTTAAAGAGGAACTAACACCAATACTTTTCAAGCTATTTCAGGAAATAGAAAAAGAGGGAGAACTTCCAAATTCGTTCTACGAGGCCAACATCACCCTGATTCCGAAACCAGACAAAGACACTTCAAAGAAAGAAAACTACAGACCAATATCTCTAATGAACCTTGACGCAAAAATTCTCAATAAAATTCTGGCGAACCGGATTCAAATACATATCAAAAAAATTATACACCATGATCAAGTAGGATTCATCCATGGGATGCAAGGCTGGTTCAATATACGGAAATCAATAAATGTTATCCACCACATCAATAGACTAAAAAATAAGAACCATATGATAGTCTCGATAGACGCAGAAAAAGCATTCGACAAAGTACAGCATCCCTTTATGTTCAAAACTCTAGAAAAATTAGGGATAACAGGATCATACCTCAACATTGTAAAAGCAATATATGATAAGCCACAGGCCAGCATCATTCTGAATGGAGAAAAATTGAAGGCATTCCCTCTAAGATCTGGTACAAGACAGGGATGCCCTCTCTCACCACTTCTGTTCAACATAGTCCTCGAAACACTGGCAAGAGCAATTAGACAGATGAAAGAAATTAAAGGGATAAAAATTGGAAAATAAGAACTTAAATTATCACTATTTGCAGATGATATGATTCTATACCTAGCAGACCCAAAAGGGTCTACAGAGAAGCTATTAGAGCTAATAAATGAATTCAGCAAAGTGGCAGGATATAAAATCAACACGCATAAATCAAAGGCATTCCTGTATATCAGCGACAAATCCTCTGAAACGGAAATGAGGACAACTACTCCATTCACAATATCCCCCCAAAAAATAAAATACTTGGGAATCAACCTAACAAAAGAGGTGAAAGATTTATACAATGAAAATTACAAAACCCTAAAGAAAGACATAGAAGAAGACCTTAGAAGATGGAAAAATATACCCTGCTCATGGATAGGCAGATCCAACATCATCAAAATGGCGATATTACCAAAAGTTCTCTATAAGTTCAATGCAATGCCAATCAAAATCCCAGCTGCATTTCTTGTAGAAATAGATAAAAGAATCATGAAATTCATATGGAATAATAAAAGACCCAGAATAGCAAAAACAATACTAAGCAGGAAGTGTGAATCAGGCGGTATAGCGATACCAGACTTCAAACTATACTACAGAGCAATAGTAACGAAAACAGCATGGTACTGGTACCAAAACAGGCGGGTGGACCAATGGTATAGAATAGAGGACACAGTAACCAATCCACAAAACTACAACTATCTTATATTTGATAAAGGGGCTAAAAGCATGCAATGGAGGAAGGATAGCATCTTCAACAAATGGTGCTGGGAAAACTGGAAATCCATTTGCATCAAAATGAATCTGAATCCCTATCTCTCACCTTGCACAAAAGTTAACTCAAAATGGATCAAGGAGCTTGATATTAAATCAGAGACACGGCATCTGATAGAAGAAAAAGTTGGTTATGATCTACATACTGTGGGAGCAGGCTCCAAATTCCTCAATAGGACACCCATAGCGCAAGAGTTAACAACTAGAATCAACAAATGGGACTTACTCAAACTAAAAAGTTTTTTCTCAGCAAAAGAAACAATAAGAGAGATAAACAGGGAGCCTACATCCTGGGAACAAATCTTTACTCCACACACTTCAGATAGAGCCCTAATAACCAGAATATATAAAGAACTCAAAAAATTAGACAATAAGACAACAAGTAACCCAATCAATAAATGGGCAAAGGACCTGAACAGACACTTCTCAGAAGAGGACATACAATCAATCAATAAGTACATGAAAAAATGCTCACCATCGCTAGCAGTCAGAGAAATGCAAATCAAAACTACCCTAAGATACCATCTCACTCCAGTAAGATTGGCAGCCATTAGGAAGTCAAACAACAATAAGTGCTGGAGAGGATGTGGGGAAAAGGGCACTCTTGTTCATTGCTGGTGGGACTGCAAATTGGTGCAGCCAATTTGGAAAGCAGTATGGAGATTTCTTGGAAAGCTGGGAATGGAACCACCATTTGACCCAGCTATTCCCCTTCTCGGTCTATTCCCTAAAGACCTAATAAGAGCATGCTACAGGGACACTGCTACATCGATGTTCATAGCAGCACAATTCACGATAGCAAGATTGTGGAATCAGCCTAGATGCCCTTCAATAGATGAATGGATTAAAAAAATGTGGCATTTATACACAATGGAGTATTACTCTGCATTTAAAAATGACAAAATCATAGAATTTGGAGGGAAATGGATGGCATTAGAGCAGATTATGCTAAGTGAAGCTAGTCAATCTTTAAAAAACAAATACCAAATGACTCCTCTGATATAAGGGGAGGAAACAAGGACAGGGTAGGGACGAAGAGCTTGAGACGAAGATTTTCATTAACAGGGTTGAGAGGTGGGAGGGAAAGGAAACGAGAAGGGGAATCGCATGGAAATGGAAGGCGATCCTCAGGGTTATACAAAATGACATATAAGAGGAAAGGAGGGGTAAGACAAGATAATTCAAATGGAAGAAGTGATTTACAGTAGAAGGGGTAGAGAGAGAAAAGGGGAGGGGAGGGGAGGGGAGGGGGGATAGTAGAGAATAATATAGACAGCAGAATACATCAGACACTAGAAAGGCAATATGTCAATCAATGGAAGGGTAACTGATGTGATGCAGCAATCTGTATACGGGATAAAATTGGGAGTTCATAACTCATTTGAATCAAACTGTGAAATATGATGTATGAGGAACTATGTAATGTTTTGAACGACCAACAATAAAAAAAAAAAATTAAAAATAAATAAATAAATAAATAAATAAATAAAACTAGGTATCAAAGGAGTAGAATACCGGGTATTTGCCCACGATACCGTAGAGGGAGACATTGGGCTAATGAATGCCGTTCTCAAACCACCATAGAGGGTACTCCATTTTCAAAAAACGACAAGGACCAGGTGTTTATCCACAGTATCATGGAGAAAGGCATCAGGCTCCATTGCCAAAAAAAGGACAGGGGGGCCCAATGCTCCAGGGCCCAAACCCACAAATATACAGAGCACTGGAGGAGCCCAGCAACCCCATCAGGGTAGTGCCCAGGACACATTGTCCATCAGATCCCTGATGGACAATGTGTCCTTGGGACGCAGCTCTTCTACTCTAAAAGGACTTATGATAAGTCCTGGGGTAATTGATCCAGATTACTAAGGTGAAATAAAAATTATAGCCAGTTCTCCAAAGGGTATATCAGTAATTTCACCAGGAGATAGAATAGCACAGTTACTAATAATACCCAGCCTACACGATAAATTTTCCAGTCGTACTGTAGAAAGAGGTTCCAAGGGATTAGGCTCCACAGGTGTAGATTGGACTATGCTTTCTTTAAATTTAGATTCTCGCCCCATGCTAAAACTAAATATTCAAGGACATGAATTTAATGGGCTACTGGATACAGGTGCAGACCTTAGCATCATCTCTCGTCAAGAATGGCCAAACATTGGCCATTACAACAAGCCACTCAAACACTTCGAGGCCTAGGAGTGGTGACTAATCCCCATAGAAGTGCAATGATATTAGATTGGAAGGATCCTGAAGGATGTTAAGGAACTATACAGCCATATGTATTGGATCATCTTCCCGTAAATTTATGGGGACGAGATGTCCTAGATCAATTAGGTTTGACATTAACAAATAACATCAACCAAAATGCATCCACTATTATGACTGAACATGGTTTTAGGAAAGGAAAAAGATTACAAATCAAGATCCTGAACTACAAATATTTCACTATATGGATGATGTATTATTAGCACACAAAGATAAAAACACATTGCTATAATGCTATGCCACATTTACAAACTTATTAAAAATTATTATCTAGAGATAGCAATAGATAAAGTACAATTAAATTTTCCAATTAATTATTTAGGAGTTCTATTATCCTCAACCATGGTCTGTCCACCAAAAATTCAAATATGAGTAGATCAACTCAAATCACTTAATGACTTTCAAAAGTTATTAGGAGACATAAATTGGATAAGGCCTTATCTAGGTATACCAACAGGAGAGTTGGGACCTTTATTTGATATCCTAAAAGGTCCATCAGATCCAAATTCACCTCGAATGTTAACACCTGAAGCAAGAAAGACATTAAAAATCATTGAAACATATATGGAAAATATGCATTTGGATAGAATTGATATAAGTTTGCCTTTATTATTTATTGTACTACCAACAAAAATATTCCTACAGGAGTATTTTGGCAAGAAGGTCCATTTTTATGGATACATTTATCTTACTCTCCTAACACTATTCTTACTAGGTATCCTGAGGCTGTAGGACATTTAATACTCAAAGGAATAAAAGCAGCAAAGGGAGTGTTTGGAATTTCTCCCAATAAAATTATTACTCCATATACTATGGATCAAATTGATGAGTTAGCTAATGAGTTAAATACTTGGGCAATAATCAGGTGCAAATCTAATGTTTCATTTGATAACCACTTACCATCTAATCCTTTATTGTCTTTTTGGTCATCGCATCCTGTAATTTTTCCAAAAATGACAAGAAAAACACCTATCATGAATGCTCCAAATATATTCACTGATGGGTCAAATAATGGTACAGCAGCAATAGTTACACCTGATCAAACTTTTACATTTTTAGTACCCAAACAATCAGCTCAAAAGGTAGAGCTTAATGCAGTATTACAAGCTTTTGTGATGTTTAAAGATTCCGTATTTAATTTATTTTCCAATAGTCAGTATATAGTTAATGCTATAGTATCCCTTGAAGATGCTGGTAGAATCTACCCTTTCTCTACTGTTTTCTCTTTGCTTTCCACTATACAAAGTCTAATCTGGGACAGAAAAGATCCATTCTTTATAGGACATATCAGAGCACATACAGGATTGCCTGGAACTCTTAGTTTAGGCAATGATTTAGCAGATAAAACTACACATGACATACATATTTTCTCTACACTAGAAGAAGCTACAAATTTTCATAAAAAGTTCCATGTCAATGCTAATACTTTACAAAAGTGTTTTAAAATAACTAAGGAACAAGCTAGACAAATAATAAAACAATGTCAAAGTTGTGTGACCTTTTTACCACAAGTTAATCTTGGAGTCAATCCTAGAGGATTGATACCTAACCATATTTGGCAGATGAACGTCACACACTTGCCAGAATTTGGAAAATTAAAATATTTGCATGTTACAGTTGATACTTCTTCTGGATTTTTGATGGGCTCCCTTCATGCCAGAGAAAAAACTAAAGATGTTATAGCTCATTGCTTACAAAATTTTGCCACTGTGGGAGGTCCAAAACAGTTAAAAACAGATAATGCCCCTGGTTATACTTCTACCTCTTTTAAATAATTTTGCTCAACATTTGGCATTACTCATATAACAGGAATCCCATACAATCCACAGGGACAAGGCATCATTGAAAGAGCTCATCAAACTATTAAAATGTACTTATTAAAGCAAAAAGAAGGAATTGGGAAGGGGTATATATTCCCCAAAGATAAACTTAAAATAACCCTTTTTACTCTAAACTTTTTAAATTTGGATTCATCAGGGCTTAGTGCTGCAGAAAGGCATATGTGTCCAAAAAAATGTACATAAGCCCAAGTTACTTTGGAAGGATATTCTAACAGGACAATGGAAAGGTCCTGACCCAGTAATTGTCTGGAGTCAGGGGTCTGTTTGTGTGTTTCCACAGGGAGAACAGCAGTATATTTGGATTCCAGAGAGATTAACTAAGGTCCTGACCTAGTGATTGTCTGCAGTCGGGGGTCTGTTTATGTGTTTCCACAGGGAGAACAGCAGCCGATTTGGATTCCAGAGAGACTAACTAAAGCGATTTCTACAGACCAAAAAGAAGATGATTTGGCTCAAATCCATAATAACTGATATCCAAAACTCCAGTTTGGCTATTCTTACATCTGTGACAGAACCAGGATGCTTTTTTCAATATCTATTTTATTATTGTCCTTTCCCATATCATGAAGTTCTATTTTGTTTTTTGAGCTCATACAGACCTAGGTTAATATTTTGCTGATCAGTTCTATTTTTTTGACTATAGAGTTTTTAAACATTGGAATGGAGATTTCACCTGTAAAAAGTTATAAAGCCTTTACTGTTATGTTATGTGTTGTATGTATTATATTATGTGTGCACACTTGTGTTTTGTGTTATATGTTTGAATGTACATATGTCCATAATGTCCATATATATATGATGAGTGCTCATGAAAAAATGGATCCAAATATTTTTTCACGTGATTTAAATGGTTTAATTTAAATTGGGTAAACAGCTGTTGAGGATTGTTTTAATATATGAACAAAAAAGGAGGTTAACAGATCTGTTTGTTTACTTTCACCTTTCCTTTTCATTATATTTAATAATTCTGTTGAAGATAAGGTACATTGTTAAGAAAATTATTTCCTAAAAAATAAAAAGAAAATTGTTTTCTTTTCCTGCCTTCTGGAATGTTATATTATATATTTTTTTCTTTAGCCATTATTGCCAGAATTCCTATCTTTATCCCAGTTCCGGTGAAGACAAAAATAAAACCAATCTACAGCTTCTGCAATAGTCATCACTGAACTGTTTACAAAACTTGCCTGGACTATGTATCACTTGTATGCATTGTGAACTCACTTGTATGCATTGTGAACTATCTGTTGGTGCAGCGACTTGTGGTAGTGTTGGGGTATTTTTACTGATGATGTCATCGGTGGTACAATTTTTCCAAAAGGAGCCGTCAGTTGGCTTGGTGTATCTTCCTTTCTTCTGCTTGTCATGTTCGTTCAGCTAAAATTTGGGGGCCAACAGAGGTGAGGCAAAGAACCTCACCCCCCCCCCTCTGATACAAAGACCTATCCACAGGTGTGGCTGTATACTGGATGGTAGTCAGTGACGGGTAAGATCCAATTGCAATGGTACCAACCTAAGACAGGAGGCTGACGCCCTGAGGTCAGCTCATCCGAAGTCGGGTAAGGACCATATGTACTATTGGACAACCTAAGGCAGGCACAGTCCCTAAGCCACATGCTTGTTGTTTAAACAGAGAGGGGGAGATGTTTGAGAGCCACAGCCAAAGGGGTCCCAGCAAACTTCCAGCTGCCAGCAAACTTCCAGCTGCCAGCTGATGATTGGCTCACAGCGGCCCCAGCAACTTCTAGCTGCCAACTGATTGGCTCCTCTGTGGTGATGCTCATTGGGCTGTTTCCCTGCCCTTTCAGACCACGGAGCTGCTCATTGGGGGACTTTTTTGGCTCCACACACGCGATCCAGCCAATCGGCCTCAAGAGCAGGAGGAGTGGGGGAGGTTGAGAGGCTTGTGGAAGCCGGTGGTGGCAGTTGGGCTCTGAAGGTTTTCCTGAGGAGCTGTTTTGTTTGGCGTGTGTGGTTCTAAAAATAAAGTTCATTTCTTTTGACAAGTGGCTCCTGAATTGTGACCAGCCAAACTGTGGCACTGTGGGTGACTTTTTCACTTCTTTGTTGTACAGAAAATTTTAGTTTGATATAATTCCACTGATTCATTTTTGGGTTTTCTGTGTGTGCTTTTGAAGTTTGATGGATGCAATCTCAATTATACTTTGATAAATTCTTATTGCAGAGAGGATTGTGTATGTGACCTTGCTCCCATAATAAATGCTAAACATGAGCAGCAGTAAATCAAATAGGTTGTAAGTATTATGTAAGTTCACATATAATTTAATATTACGAATGAGTGCAAAAGTTCATTGCCCCATCAATAATTATAAAATAAGTTCTCTTAAATAAAGCAGAGATAGTATGTGTAATTTTCAGTTGAAGACTTCCCCACAGGTAAGTGCCAAGAGGTTGGAAGTTTAGTTCCATTAACATGAATAGCAAGTGGGATGATCTTCAATGAACTGGGTGTAGGGTTGGGGAGACTGCACTCACCTGGAAGGCAAAAGCCTGAAATGGCCTCAGAAGGCAGCTGGCCTGGCAGAAACTGAGCATTTTGGCTCAGGGACTCCATACAGTTGTAGGTCGAAGGCCCCAAGTTCTTTCAGAGACTGTGATGCCTCTCACTGTGCCTGACTACAGTGGAAAGGGTCTATTCTATCAGCTGTGGAAGTTAATATGGGGGGCTTGTTCAGTGGGTTATGTTCACACATTAAATACTGATATAAGTTGTAATAAAGTAGCTCTGTCAGTTTGTGTTCAGATCAAACAAGCAGTGGTAGATCATCAGTACAGGGAAGACGTGTCTTCTGTCTTATGTACACACTGAGCAACTAGAAGCCCAGGAGGGGTGGAAGAGTCCAGTGACTGTGGGGAGTCCGCGTTGGCTGCCATGTCCCCTCCCTATGTCTGCATGCAGGTCTCCTGCCCACCTTATTCCCTCAAGGCCCAGGGTGGCTGTGCCAACCTCAGACTCCCTACTTTAAATTCTTCTTCCTTGCTTATTCAACTTGGGAACATGGGTGGTATCTGGTTGATTTTATTGAAGGCTGACATTTCTTTCTGTGTTCTAATCCCTTAGTAGATGGGTTATAATTCATATCACATCCTGATTTAATTAAATAATAAAATATTTGTCCTCTTCTCATTGTGGGGAAAGTTTTTCAGGATTGGTGGTGATTTGTTTTAAAGTCTATTTCCTGACCACTGTCCAGAATCATGTCTGATATAAACACGGGCAGCCCTCACTAGGCTTTGCTCTGGTGGAACAATTGGCAGAGGCTGGCCAGACTCCTACCCAAGCTTCTGGATTCTGCAGAATAGAGCTCACTGGCTTCAGAATCCGTACACAGGATGTTTCCTTCCTGTCTGGGATCTACAGTACCTTCCTAAGGACAGTTAGTCCGGGTTCCTGGCAAAGGAGCCTCACAAGGAAGCAACTGGCAATTCCAGCCTTGGATTTTGATGCACTTGGAGATGTGAAATTGTTTACGGAGACTGTGGAGTCCAGATGCCCAGCTGGACATGCAAGAGTGCACTGAGTTGGCCTGAGAATCTTGACCATCTTCTGCCTCCTTCTGTGTTGGCAAATGCACAGGAATATGCATCCGTGGCCTGCAGCCTCCTTTCCTCTCCAGGGACATTAATATAGAGCTACCAATTCTGAGTACAGGGCCTGTGGTTACTATCTTAATTATTTTTTGTACCGGGTATTGAACTCTAGGCCTTAAACAGACTGCAAAAGTGTTGTATCACTGAGCTCACCCCAAGCTCTGGGGTTTTATCAGGACCCTGCTTGAAGGGATCTCTCCTCTAGCTTCCCTCCCTTGTCTGTAAATGGGGATCCAGGCCATCGTGATCCCCTAGACTCTGTACAATGAGCCTGGCCTTAGGCTGGCATTCATATGACAGGTCAGACTTCAGGCTAAGTATGTACAGCCATCCAAGGGGAAGTATTTTTTTTTCTGTGTGAGATCAACATGGACTCTGTGGTCAGAGGCCCTCTCAGAGTTCTCTTGTCCAGTGACCTGCTCTAGCTCTGAGAGGGCTGTTTGGCCAGGAAGGATCTGTAAGTGAAAACAGCAAAATGAGCATTGGCAAACTCAGTGCTGACAGAGAAACTCACATTTGTTTGGTAATGTCAGATGGGGAGAAGAGGGGTCTCTCCAGGGGTTCAGATCCCACAGATATTCACAGCCAGTTGACATGTATACCAACCGTGAAACTGTGCTCCTGCAACACAGTATTCTCGTCCTTTCTCTTACCCCAGTGTTAGCTGATCAGAGACAGAGAATACCAATCCTGGACCCAAGGTCAGCTGCTTCACCAGGGCAGGTCCCTTCTCTATTGTGACCTCACAGAATCAGCCCAAGTCTCTCCTGCTTTGGTCACTCTGCAGGCATCTGTACAAGCTCCCTAAAGACCCTCTCCCAGCACCCAGGGGACTTCGAGACATTGGGGGATTTCCCATGCAGATGGGAAACAGACTGAGCATGTTATCTTATCCTGCTTCCAACACAGAGGGAGAGGATAGAGTCAACTGGGATTGCTTTCTCCCCTCACAGAAGGAATCTCCTTGGTTGATCTTCTCCTGAAAATCTCTCTCTTTCTGGTCCTCGGTGAAGAACTATGAGGTAGAATATTGAATTTCTTGTAATTCTGGATATTAACCTTGTGAAACAAAGCACTGGCTGTGGAGAATACTGGCAGTTTGCTGAAGTCCCATGTGCTGATTTTTGCTTTAGTTCCATGCACTTGCAGGATCCTATCCAGAAAATCATTGCCTATACCAATGTTTTGAAGTTTTCCCTCATGGCTTATGAGTTCCAGAGAAAAAACAGAAAATGACTAAAAACTTGTGGAAGTTATTTTTTTCTGTATGTGAATGTAACCCAGGGTCACTCTACAATCGAGTTACACCACCAGCGCTGTTTATTTTTTATTTCGAGAGTCTTGCTAACTTGCTCAGACTGGTCTAGAATTTGTGATCCCTCCTTTATCAGAATCAAAGAAGCTGGGATTACAGATGTTCCCACTGTACCAGGCTAGAGACAGTGCTCTTAACCAACACTTCTCAAAAGAAGGAAACAAATGACCAACAAATATATGAAAAAAATGCTCAATACCATTAATCATGGAGGAAATGCATATTAAAGTACAGATACCAATTCACGCCACTTAGAATAGCTGTTACCAACAAAATGTATCATGCAAGGAGTAAAAGCATCATAAATGAGATAGTATCTAACTAAAAAGCTGCTTCCCAGCAAAGGAAATGAAATCATGAGGAGGAAGCCTACGGAAAGGTAAAAAATTTTTCCACTGCACCTCAGATAGATCATCAATCTACAGGATATACAAAGATCTCAAAAAACTTATCACTATGGGGGGGGAAAATGGGGAATGGAATTGAACAGACACTTCACAGAGGAAGAAATATAACAGGTCAACAAATATGTGAAAAACGGTTCAATACCTCTATCAATAAGAGAAATAAAAACTAGAACTACACTAAGATTCCATCTCATTCCAGTCTGAATGACAACTATCAAGTATACAAGTAAATATTGACAAGGATGTGAGGGAAAAGGGACACTCATGCATTGCCAGTGGGACTGCAAATTGGTGCAACCACTCTGAAAAACAGTATGGATATTCCTCAGGAAACCTGGAATGGAACCACCATTTGACTCAGTTATCCAAATCCTTGGTATATACCCAAAGGACTTAAAATTATCATACTAGGATGACACACCACATCAATGTTGATAACAGCTCAATTCACAATAGCTAAGCTATGACACTAACCCTTAAACAGATACATGGGTAAAGAAAAATGTGGTACATATACACAATGGAATATTCAGCCATAAAGAAGAATAAAATTATAGCAGTTACAGATACATGAATGAAACTGGGACTATCATGGTGAATGAAATAAGCTACTCCCCCAAAACCAAAGGCTGAATGTTCTGATATTTCAATGCTAACACACACTGTGTGCGTGGGGAATGGAAGTTCATTGGATTAGACAAAGGAAATGAGGGGAAGGGATGGGGAGTGGGAATAGGAAAGACAGTGGGATGAAACAGACGTCACTTCCTATGTTCACATGTGCATACATGGCCAGTGTGACTCCATATCATGTACAACCCCAAGAATGGAATCCTAATTAGTACCAGTTGTACTAAATGCCAAAATATTCACTTTTCATTATATGTAAAAAGAACATATAAAAATGAAGATAAGTAAAGGATAACACCAATAAAAAATATACCAAATGTTGATGAGGTTGTGGGGAAGAAGAAACCTTTATACATTATTGGTGGCAATATAAATTAGTGAAAACCCAATAGCAAATAGCATGGAGGTTTCTCAAAACACTACAAATAGAGCTGCCATATGACCCAGAGCTACCACTCTGAAGGACAAAGAGGAGATACATGGGTGCCCATGCTTATGGTGACATTCTTCACAATGGCCATGGTGAATGCTCAGGAGATGAGTAGATACAGAAAGTATGGTCTACACACACTACGGGATATTGTTAAGCTTGTGGCTAAAAGGCAATGGGATGTGAATAGAAGACGCCATTGAAGCGAAATAAGCCACACAGAGAAAAACTCACAGAAGTGGGACTTTAAAAAAAGACCTGAAAGTAGAATAGTGACTATCAGTGAGTAGGGAGGAGATTAGGGAGATGAGGAGGGGCATGTAGGAGAGGGGGGTGGGCAAGAACAAAGCTTGGTACATGAATTCATGGAAGGACCACAGTGAAGCCTACCCACTTATACAAGCAACACTGTTAATAACTATGAGAATAAAGAATAGCTTACACACACTAAGAAGAATGAAATCATGGCACAGACCAGTAAATGGGTGGAAACGGAGAACATCCTGCTGAATTAAATGAGCAAGACTCAGAAAACCAATTGTTCAGCAGGTGTGGTATGGAGGCACATGTCTGCAGTGCTAGCAACTTGGGAGGCTGAGGCAAGAGGATCAACAAGTTTAAGGCCAGCCTCATCGCATTAGTGAGGCCCTCAGCAACTGAGAGGGAGTCTGTCTCAAAATGAAAAATAAAAACGGCTGAGGATGTGTCTCAATGGTTAAGCGACCCCGGGTTCAATCCCCAGTAAAATAAAAATAATAAAACAAAATCAATGAGTCAAATATTTTCTCTCATGTGGAATCTAGAGCCAAAAAAGGGAAAGAAGGTGGGTGGAGTGGATATCACCAAGCTACCGAGGAGATCAGTGGAGCAGAAGACGGAGACGCAAGGGCAGCCGCAGAGAGACAGAGAGGGAAGGCAGTGCCCAGCCAGCTGCACAGAACCATGTTCTCTGTGTGTGTGGATTCACCACAGGAATCAGAGACCACAAGTGAGTGAGAATGAGGCAAGCACAGTAAAGGGGGGGCTGGGGAAGGAGAAGAAAAGGGGATAAGGGAATTGGGGGCTGGAGGGAGAAAAAGAGGGGAAGGGGGGTGGGGTTTGGAATCCGACTCCACCCTGGAAGACATTGTCAAAATGAACCAAAGTGCACTCTATGGGTAGCCACCTGCTCGCATAAAAATGATGATTTTGAAAATCACTGTGCACTACTTCTGCTTCATTTTTTCTCTTTCCCCTCACGTCCATGTTATTTTCCTTGTCTTCTGTGCCTTTCTTTTAAAATCTCTGAGAGGGAAACAAGAAGAAGAAACAGAAAGGTGGGCCCTGACCTCTAAACCCTCCTGGGAATGATGGTACTCACTTCGGTAGTACCTCTTTCCAGGGAATAGCCATGGTCTCGGCCTTGAAGGAAGTTTTTCAGCCTGTGTAGATAAATTGAAATTTCACAGAGGGATCCTTCAACTGTAGTAAGCCTGGAAATTTGGCCAGGGACTGTGAGCATCAACCTAGCCAAAAGAATTCCAAGGACCAATCTTCATGGGCACCACTTTCAAGATGAGGGCTGTGTCCATTTGCCATCTGGTAGACACTGGGCTAATAAGTTTTTATTTTTGTTTAATTGTGGCGCCTATGGTTTATCTGCAGGAGAATGACACATGACTCTCAGTGCCAAAGGCCAGGTTTGGTTTGGTAGAGAAACTTACACACAGGACAACAGAATGGACCAGATCCCATGATAATGTGGTAGAGGCCATCCTTGTATCATTCCATAAGGAGATGAACCTACAATCTGGGTACCTGAGTTTGCTCTTCATAATCACCATGGAGGATCTCAAGCTGCAGTTCAAAAGACTGAAGCTCACAACTGAGATACTGATCCAATCTCCACTGGAAGCAAGATGCTGAGGATGAAATAGAGGACAACTCAGCAGACCCACAGTGTCAAACTACCAACATGGAAACAACTGAAGAACCTGATGCATGAGGTTGAGCACATGGTACACCACCAGGAGGCATTGATCTCCAGCCACCAAGTGTAAGGCTAATCTTGCTTTATTGAGCTATCAGGATGCTGCATTTTCTGAGGAGAAATCCAAAAGTTCCAAATAATATCAGACCATTCACATATAAAAAATATAAAAGGGGGACATGTGGAGAGCCATGACTTGGATAGTGGTCTTTTTTTGTCTCAGAACTGTGGCTGTGCTTTGCTATGGGTTCTTTTTGTGCAAAGGTTCAGGACAAAATTGCCCAGGAGTTGTGGTAGGTAATGCCCTGTATGAGGAAGTTCTGTGCTAAGGTACCAAACAATATCAGTATTGACCATGAGCTCAGATGCCAGCTGCCATGAATAGAGAATTTTGAGCTTAGCAATATAACCACAATATCTATCAAGCACTGCAACCTCCAAACTTGCCTGGTTTTCAAAAACTCTGAATAATTGGCTTCCAGGGTACAGCAGAATAATAACAGCACTGCAGTGCAATAATAATTCTATCACTGCAACTGTAGAATAGCTATAAAAATATTTCTATCTCTGTACCTTTTTAGTGCACAAATAAAAATGCACTTATAGTGTTAACTTCCTGGATATGAAATCCTATATATCAAATGTGCAGTGCTACGTTGAGGTAACCATTCCTCCATCAGTGGTCATGTCCCATGTGTTCCCAGCATTCTCTAAATGTTTGTGTGTGTTTCTTAATCCCCCATCAACTCTCTCCCATTTAGTGGGTTCAGCTGTGTAGGTTGCAGCAGTGCCCAACTGATAGTTCTTAAACTTTTGATTCCTCAATGATAATGCAATTGTTTGTGGATAAAACTTTGATTTGCTCCTCTTCACATCTTCTCTTTGTCACTTCAGGTGAACATGAGCAAACATCCAAGTCCAAAGCCCTTACTTTCATCTGTGCAATGTACAGTGAGCTATTTCCTCACAGATTCATTCATCTCATGCCTTCCTCCAGTACACATTCAACTAACAGGCTACCTTGTTGACTTTTGGAAAGGGCAAATATTAAGACTTATGATGTTTTATTTCTTTGTTGCTTATGATAGATGTTAAGAGAATTGAAGCTTTCTGTAAGAAGACATATTACTTACATACATTGTTGTGGTTATAAGCAGGATCCATGAGATAAGTACCCAACTATCTCACCCACGATTAAAGTAAGAGCAAGACCTCTCACATCTTGGATGTGTTAATGAATTCATTGTGTGAAAGGGAGGACTAAAATGAGCAATATGAATCTGCATTACAATATGAATCTTTCTCTCACGGAAAGCAAAGCAAAAGAATAACCCAGAGCTGATATGACACCTTGAGTTAGTCAGAAGACCTTCATCATTATGTGCATGCAATCAGAGTAGTAAACAGGCTGCTGAAAAGTAAAAGGTGATATGGCTTGTTGGTGCTGTTCTTGGTAGCAGGAAGTTGTTCACTCCCTCTGTACCCTAATCCCTCTGTCCACATACAAACATATCTACAGCTCCATAGAAAATGTAGAATCTGCTTGAGATGTTGGGAGGTGTGGGTGAAACTCCATTCTTTATAGGGTTGTTGCACACCAGGGCCCACATCCCCATCTGAAATAGTTCCCTGCATTCAGATGACAGTAGGAGCAAGCATGGAGAGAGTATTGGTCTGGGAGAGGAGCAGGTAGAGAATCTTTAGTGAGGAATTCCACTGGCATGCTCTCCCAAGGGGGGGTCACTCTGATCCAGCATTCCTCCTACCTCTCCTCTCCAACATCTGGTAGGTATTTTGTGCTCTTCTTGTTTTAAAGCCAGAAGCCAGGCTCACTCTTCGTGTGTTAGATGTAATCAACAGTCTCCTGAGAGAAGAAAGCTGATGAAATGGAACATGATAGAGAATCCCATTTTTAAGTGAAGGTTAATGGAACACTCTGATTTGAATGATACTTAGGCTAAATTCTCTTAGTGCCCATGGAAAACTTGAGTTCTTCAATGGTACCCTCTAGCAAATGCAGCAATCTCCAACTCAAATGTCCCTTGTGATGCGGTTTCGACACCTACCTTAATGGCACAACTGTAGTTATACTGAAATAAATGTCATTTTCTATTTTGTTACTAGGCTCTTGACAATTTGAACCCTGACTCATAAAAGATTATCTCATTTTGACCCACTCTAGGAAAAGGAGAACTGGTGGGAATTTATATAAACTATATACCAAATTGGAGAACTCAATCTGCCCATTTCTCTGCCACATGTCTTTCTTTTCCCTAAGAACACCTCGCTGACCTGAGTGGCAGCCCAGGTAACAGGCAGTTGGTGGGACTCAAAATTAGCTCTTTTATTAAGTGTTCTTTCCCATCTTTTACCTGGCTCTTCTGGAAAAAAAAAATCTAACTAACTTTATGGTAACACAAAAATGTAGGTAAAATCATAGTTTTGAATGAGAAACAGAAATGCTATGAAAGTAGAGGGCAAGAAACAATCCAAAAGCTAAAAGTGAACAATTTAAATCGAAGAGATTTGGGGAAAGGAAGAGCATTAATAACCTTTAACTTTCTGAATCAACCCTTGTGAGACCCAAGGAAGTGTGAAAGATTCTTATTGGTGTGCGTCATGATGGTATCAATTAAATCTGATGCTAAATTAGAACTCTGGGTTCATATCCTTTTGGTTGTCACATAACCCTTCACAATCCTACGGAACAATTTGTTTCTGTGTCATGTGATTGTAGGACTCTAGTGATGAGTGCATAGGCTCTGCCAAGCTGAATGAAGCTTGGCAGTTGCTTCACCTGATGGAAATCATTCCTTTCTTCTGAGGAAACAGCACCCATGGCTGGACTTGAGCTGGATAGACTCTGCAGCACTGATTACATGTTCTGCTTCTTGAATGAATCTGAGGTGCTCCTCTTTCTTAAAACATAGATTTGAATCTATTCATGCCTATATTGTTAAGTCAGAGACACAAGTCACAAAAGGGACATAGCCCATTTCCCACCATAGTCTTTTTTAAAGATTTTTTTAATATTTATTTTTTAATTTTTGGCGTACACAACATCTTTGTGTGTATGTGGTGCTGAGGATCGAACCCGGGCTGCACGCATGCCAGGCAATCACGCTACCGCTTGAGCCACACCCCCAGCCCTCCCACCATAGTCTTGCTTCTTCATCTTCCCATGTTCAGAGATCCATTCTATTGATGCAGAGAGATCCCTGAAATGGGCTTCAAAAAGAAAACCCACAGCATTTTTTTTACTTCTGCAGAAGCTGGTGTCAGGGAGAGGTCCTAGTGAGGACCTCTGTTGTCTTTGCCTATAAATCTGAGTGTTGGAGCAGTTCAGAAGTAAGTCTATAGCCCTGATGGTAGCCTACCTGGACATCATGTCTCTTAGGGAGTAGAGAACCAGGGCTAGCATTCACCAGTCACCTTGTGCTGTTGGACTCTCAAGGTTACAACCTGAGTTGCAATGTGGAGCACCCTGGGCTAGTGTAGCGCTGGTCACATGAGGAGGATCCTGCAACAGCATCAGGGAGATGCCACCTATGTGATGGCCATTAGGTTGCAGGGCTATGAGAAACTTTCTTTACTGAAGAGAGTACCACTACCATGACCACTTGTAGATCCTGCAAAGACAAATATTTTTCATTTTGAATTCCTGAATATGGTAAAGAGATAAGTTTTTAAAATTTATCTCAAATTGTGTAACACTCACAAACTCCACTGACCACGCATGCCAGGCGAGCGTGCTACCACTTGAGCCACATCCCCAGCCCAACCAAAAATTGTATATCCAGAAAAACTAAGCTTCAGATTTGATGATGAAATAAACAGCTTCATCTTTGTATAAGTGATTTGAAGAAATCTTTTCCTCTTATTTGAGTTTTACATGACAGAAACCATTTTAATATGAGAGAAAAGATTCCACTGTATTGTCCTATAATCGGGTACAGCCTCTAGAATCACTTTTGTTTCCAAAAACAATTTGGCAATGTTTAATGTTGGTGGAAAATAAGAGTTCATTAATTGAAATTCATTAAAATTAAAAACAGATTACACTTTATTAATCAAAAAAGTTATAGTTTGATTTTAAATGAAGGTTTGTAAAGTCCATCACATGATGCCTCATGAAATATCACCTCACCAGCAATGAGGAAGCATCAATTTTCTTCTGCCATAGTGATGTTGCACTTCTTCATTGTCCCTTAAAAAAGGCCACCATGGTATGAAATATCAAGATGAAATATACTTAAAAACATTTCCCTCCATTACTTTCAAATTTCCATGGTTACTGGTAAAGATATTGAAAGCTCTCCTTACACCCAATAATATGGCAGACTTGAATCATACCTCACTATGAATATTTACCAATATTTTCATGCACTGGTGAGTTGTCTTCTCCTTAAGGCTTGATTGATGATATGTTTCATTTCACTAATTCTGATATTCTTTTCTCAGTTTTATGCTGAAGAATGATGCTCTGAATTCCAACTGCATTTTGGCATACATTCAGCTGCAATTCAAACACAAAGCATGCTTACCTAGGGATGTTCTAGATGTACGTTACACTTTCCTTTAATCAGAAGTGAAAATGAATATTAATGGTGCCTCTGTACTATGCAAAGTTCTCTTTAAAATGCAGCAAATTGACCTTGAGATTTTATGTTATTATGAGGAAATAAGTTGTAGTCAGAACTATTAGAAGGTGAAATTAATGTCTATTACTTATACTTTTAAGTAGAAGTATTGTCCAGAGAAAATGGATCTATTTGATATAAACATATAGAGAAAAAGATTATGTCTTTGTTCCTTTGAAATCCACAAAAATCATGCAACTGTTGACTTTGCATTCATCTGTATAATACTCTAGATTAGAATATGGCATGAAGTTGACAGTGCCTTAGTCATCTCTAGCATGAAAATTTGCATTGCTATTGTAGTTTTCTGCTTGTTGAAATAGATCCACTGATTTATTCTATGTAACAACGTTATTTTCCCTGTGTAACTTCTTGTGATCTCTACTGTGGATATTTTGCTAAAGCCTTTCCTCCTGCATTTCCTCTATGAAAATAGGTAGTATAATTTCTGTAATTTGTATAAGTTGGAAAATGTATTTAAAATTTTTTCAAATATTTTATGTTTACAATTTTTCTTATCAGTAGGAATTGTCTGATATAATATAAAATGTTATCATTTATTAAAGAATTTTTCACATTTTTTGATATAAAGAATGTGTTTCCAGTTTATATTCTTTGATGATCACTCAAGTGACAACTGTGTTGAAATGTTTTGCCACATTCTTCAACTAGGGTTTTTTTCTTTTTAAAAAAATTTTTCAGTATGGATCCTCTGATGTACAACAGAAAGTAAGGAACGAGTAAATGCCTTTGCAGAATGTTCACATTTGTAGAGTTTCTACACAGTGTGTATATTCTGATTCCTATGAGACCCTGAGTCAGAAATGAAGGTTTTGTGACAATCTTTACAATTCTAGGGTTTCTCTCCAGTATGGATTCTTTGATGAATACCAAGCTGTGAAGATTGAATAAAAAATTTTCCACACTCTTGGCATTTGTAAGGTTTCTCACCAGTATGGATTCTCTGATGCACAGCAAGATGTGAGGAACGAGCAAAAGCCTTTCCACAACTTTCACATTTGTAGGATTTCTCTCCTGTATGTGTTCTCCTATGCACATTTAAGGTTGAGGAACAAATGAAAGCTTTGCCACACTCATTACATTTGTAAGGTTTCTCTCCAGTGTGGATTCTCTGATGCACAGCAAGAGATGAGGAATGAGCAAAAGCCTTTCCACAACCTTCACATTTGTAGGATTTCTCTCCTGTATGTGTTCTCTTATGCACATTTAAATGTGAGGAACGAATGAAAGCTTTGCCACACTCATTACATTTGTGAGGTTTCTCTCCAGTATGGATTCTCTTATGAATAGTAAGCTGTGAAGAATAAATAAAAGTTTTTCCACACTCTTGGCATTTGAAATGTTTATCTCCAGTGTGGATCCTCTGATGCTTTTTAATACCTGAGGAAGAAATGAAGGTTTTCCCACAATCTTTACAATTATAGGGTTTCTCACCAGTATGGATTCTCTGATGCACAGCAAGATATGATGAGCTAGAAAAAGCCTTTCCACAACTTTCACATTTGTAGGATTTGTCTCCTGTATGTGTTCTCGTATGCACATTTAAATATGAGGAACAAATGAAAGCTTTGCCACACTCATTACATTTGTAAGGTTTCTCTCCAGTGTGGATTCTCTGATGCACAGCAAGAGATGAGGAATGAGCAAAAGCCTTTCCACAACATTCACATTTGTAGGATTTCTCTCCTGTATGTATTCTCTTATGCACATTTAAATGTGAGGAACGAATGAAAGGTTTGCCACACTCATTACATTTGTGAGGTTTTTCTCCATTGTGGATTCTCTGATGCACAGCAAGAGATGAGGAATGAGTAAAAGCCTTTCCACAACTTTCACATTTGTAGGATTTCTCTCCTGTATGCATTTTCTTAAGAGTATTTAAGTGTGAGGAACAAATGGAAGCTTTGCCACAATCTTTACATTTGTACGGTTTTTCTCCAGTATGGATTCTCTGATGAATAACAAGGCTTGAGGTACATTTAAAGGTCTTTGCACAATGTTTACATTTGTATGGTTTCTCTCCAGTATGGAGTAGCTGAGGATGAACAAGTTGTGTGGAACACATATATGCTTTCCTACTTTCTTCAGAATTGTAATGTTTCCCTCCAGTGTGGATTCTCTGATGACAAAGCAGTTCTGAGGAAGAAATGTAGGTTTCGCCACATTCTTTGCAATTGTAGGTTCTCTCTCCTGCATGGATACTCTTATGCATCCCTTGATGTGAGGAACTACAAAAGAAAGTTTTACAATCTTCTATTTCATGAAGTTTCTCTTCATTCTGGATGTTCTGCTGTTGTTCAAGATTTAAACTTGGTGGAAGTGATTCATCACTTGGTGGAAGTGATTCATCACATTCTGTGATTGTCCATGGATCTTCTTGGGTGCATATTGTATTAGGTCCAATTTGGTTTGGTGACTCATCAGGACTTTCCCTGTATTTTTCACCTGTATTTGTATTGGACATTTCCATGGGATTGATTTTCTCATGCTCTGTACACACTGAGAACTGATTGAATAGTTCACCATATTTCTTACATTCATAAGATCTGTCTTTCCTCTGGACATTAGGATGGGTAAGAGCTTTTGGCCACTCATTGATGACTTTTGCACATTTCTCCCACTTGTCATGGTTCTGTGCAAAAGGACATCTCTGTGTGTTAGGTGGATCTGATCCCTGGTTAGGGTCTTCCCATGATTCCTTGTGCTCATGGCTCTCCTGTCCCACAGAACCTCCCTCCAATTTACTTAGGTTACATCGATCAGCAAATACCACGCCAGTGTCATAATGGATGAAAATTTTCTCATAATTACCAATGTGTTCTCTATCCTTAAGCATCAGTGTGTTGACTTTGGCCATCTGAATTTTATCCAAACTGTAGATATTGGAACAGAAGTCTTGATGCAGAAATAGTGAACTTTTGATGAACGAATTATCACTAAAATCCCATTGAGATATTTTTTTCATAGTTTGGAATCTCTTGTCTCCAGCAATATTTGAATGACAATTCAAGACAAATTCACAATGTTTCAAATGATGTTTTGCATCATGAGCTACATTTCCTTGCTGATTTTCTAAGCTGTTTTTCTCAGTAAAGCAATGTTTCATAAGTGGATCTACATACTTACTCCAAGAAGCATCTGAATCCACACAAATTCCTGACACAAAGTCATTACTTTGAGCAGATTCTTGATGTGCATCTTCTCTCCCAGTCGTCTCAGATGGAGCCACTGCACAGGGATAAGGTCCATGACATTCTGGCTCCCCTTTACACTTTCTCCCAATTTCTTGTTTAATGAATTGTATATTCTCAAGATTCTTAATTTCATATCTTCTATTTCTCACTTGTTGCAATGAACCTTGTGTATTCTCCTCTGGTAACCATCCAGTAGTTTGCAGGGGAGACATAAATGAAAGAAAAGAAAGTTAGAATTTATCCTTCTTACTGGATTCACTTGAACATACCAATGCAACGTGTAAAATTCTATCAACCTGAGAATACCAGGAAGATGAAAAAATAAAAACCTTGACTGCATCCTTCCTCCATAAATATATAATCTTAAAATGTATGCATTGAACATGTTGCCTTACTGAATACTCTAGAAATTGTATTTTCAAGACTGCGGGTGACAACAGTTCTAACAAGCCCCCAAAAGGGGGAAGGAGAGTTGTGTCTATTTCTCCACCACAGATACTTACCCTAAAATTAGCAGAATACAATGAAGAGAGAATTCCAAAAACATGGATATAATTTCTTTCCTCCTTGGGTGCTTTCTGAAAAATCTGTCCCTGACATAAAGTGCCAAAAGAAAATGGGTTTATTGTGGAATGATTGGTGAAAATTGCCAAAAGGAGGCAACTAAATAAATTTCCTGACTTAAATTCTAAAGAAATGGTGATTGGTGAGATATGTGAACAATGTGCCAAAAGAAAATGAGTTTATTTTGGAAGATTTCTTGAGTTAGATCAGGCATGAGGAAACGATTGTAAAAGGAACAGAAAGAATTTCATTGGGAGAAGTTGATTCAGACAAAATGAGAAAGAAAGGTAGATCAGCAATAGACATCCAGGAAAAGGGTCTCAGAGAAGAAATGAAGAAAGGGGATTGAGAAATGGAGCTCCTGAAGCAGCTGTTTCTCAGCACAATGACAGCCCCCTTACCAGGTCCCAGAAATGACCAACCCTACAATGTACATTCTCTTGGGCCAATAGACCCTCTGTTTTTCCTTTTGTCATTGTAATTTAGAAATCACTTTTCTACAGACTTGTGGAAGAAGGCAAATTAGAGGTGATGTTCCCCTTTCTGAATTCCATACCTAATCAATCATCTATAAGGAAATATCAAGCTTACAAAACCTATAGATAAAAGACACCTATTGAAAATCATCTCCTGGGAATGCCCCCACATTGTGAGCTTTTATTCTCTCTCTCTTTTCTTTTCTTCTTACATTTATTTTTCCTCTTCCTTCCTTTTACTAATTAAGTCCTAGTACTATGCTCTCACCCCCTGTGACTATGGATTTTATTCTTCAAATTTACAAGAAAAAGAACCCATTTGACATCCAAACTCTTTTACAATAGGGAGATACTCCTTTGTAAATGAAAAATTACAGACACAAATATTTTAATGAGACATCTTGAGATCAGGATATAAAGTTTCAAAAGTCCCTACTAGTTTTGATTGGTGTCATTTTCCTGTGGATGAAGAAATTTTCTAGATTATAACATGTATATTTTTGGTTAACTAATTGTTTTTCCAATAGGCACATAAGACTATATTTACTTTCCAGGTGTAGATTGATTTTTCAAAAGCAAAAGGAACTTGAGCAGTGATAAATCTATTTAATTATTATATATATCCCATCGTAATATTTGCATAGCATTTTTTGATAGAATGTTTCAGATTCATTATGTTATTATTTTTTCAAGTTGAAAACGTATTGATAGCTCTGGGAAAACAACTGTCTTCATCTTATTCCTACTTTGATGCTACCATTTTATATACTTTCTGTGAAATCTCCCAAACCATCAAACCCAATAGGCTTTGCCACTAATGTATTCAAAAATGACATGACAGCACTATTATTACATTCCACATAAATTTGAGATCTTGAGATATTTTCTTATTTCTGCCTTTTCACTTCTCTAAGCATTATACCCTTTTAGTCTGTCCCTGTTACCATAAATGATAAAATTCACTTTCTTATAATGGCATATCATTTCATTCTATGTGCTTCAGTCTCTCTCTCTCTCTCTCTCTCTCTCTCTCTCTCTCTCTCTCTTTCTCTCTCTTTCTATCTCTCTCTGTGTGTATACATTTCCTATTTATCATACATACTTACAAATAAAATTTCAATGTTTCACATTGTGAATAATCATTCAGCAAGCATGGAAGTGCAGATATCTCTTCTACATTCTGAATTCATAACTAGTGGGTAAACTCAGTTCTGGTTTTACTCATCACTACAGTAGATGTGTTGTTCATTTTTGAAGAACTGTTCTACTATTAAATGTATAAAAAAGTCTCCAGATGTGTTTTTCAAATGCCTAAAGTTCTAAATACATAACAAAAAACATTCAAAGAATATGGTGAAAATTGCCAAATGGAGGCAACTAAATAAATTTCCTGACTTAAATTCCAAAGAAATGGTGATTGGTGAGATATGTGAACAATGCAAAATAAATATCTAAGTGATCCACATAGAGCCAAACAAACAAAGAAAAAAACATGAAATCAACTATCAACTAAAAAAAATACAAAAATAGAGTAATTTTCATGCTGAAGAATGCAACTAGAAATAAAGTTGAGAAATTCGTAAATACAGAATGAAACTATATTATAATCCAAGAAATCAATTCATTCAAACTGGAATAAAAATAATGAAATCATGGTTCACAAATTAAGCTATACACATTCTTGAAAATATAGCACTGTATTTCATTTTTATATACCAGTATAATGCATAAATAAATAAATAAAGTTAATAAATAAATAAATAAACAAATAGGTCCCTTAATTAAGGAAAGACCACAAAAGAAGCAGATAGGGATCAGGAAATGGAGGATGGAAGGGATGGAAATTATCTGTAACTGAAAAGGGAAAACGTGCTTAAGGATACTTATGCATACAATCTAGAGTGCTACAACCCACACATTACCAAATACACACCAGGGAGCCCACAGTAGCTTTGACAGATCAGAACTTTACTTCAGGAGGACACACAAAACAGCACCCCATAACAGGAAGTAATCTGACTGCTAACTCACAGATAATCAGGGACCATTTTCCCTGAACCATCAGAAACATAGTAGATATCTAAACACACCAAAGATTAGACTGACCTTCCAAGAATTATATCAGTCTTGACCTGGTATGATCAATAACTCTACACCCAAAGAAACAGAGATAAACCAAGTAAAGTTCCAAACCAAGAGAATGAAATGGAAAATCATATACAGCAGGCTTCCAGGACCCCAAATATACAAAATTTCAAAAGACCCACAAATAAGTACAATGTCATAAAAATGATTAACGTGCAGACTAAGAATAATATTTTCAAGGCTCCCTGACAAAAGCAACACATACCATTGAGAGGGAAACCCATCTGATTTCTCAACATAGACCCTCAATGCTAGGAGGTCTTGCAATTATCTAGAAGACCACAGGACACATTCTTGTAATCCTAGTGGATCAAGAGTCTGAAGCAGGAAGATCATGAGTTCAAAGCAGACTCAGCAAAAGTAAGGCCCTAAGAAACTCACTGAGGCCCTGTCTCTTAATAAAATACAAATTAGGGCTGGGGGTCCAGCTCACTGATTAGGCACCCCTGGGTTCAAAACCTAGTACCCACCACTCAATAGAACCCAATATCTGAAAGAAAATGGAGGCCAGCAAAGAACACTATGACCTGCAAAATTAAGATTCAGAATCAAAGATAAATTAAAATTATTCCACAATAAACAAAAGTTAAAAGAATTCACCACTAGAAAGCCTGAAGTACAAATCAGAGTCAATACTGCATTTCATAATGAAGAAGTGAAAAATAAGATGAATCCAGCAAAGAGAGAAACTACCCTAAAGAAATATACCTGATCAACATAGATTCACACATTCTCAATAAGCAAATGGCATATAAAAACATATTCAAAACACAGTGCACCATGCTCAAGAATAGTTCATCCAAGGGATGCCAAGTTGTATCAACATGTGTAAATCAATCAATGCAATTATTCCAATAAATAGACTTAAATACAAGAATCATATGATCATCTCCATAGATGTGGAGGAAGCATTTGACAAAATATAGCACATCTTCATGTTAAAACCCTAGAAAAACTAGGGAGAATAGTAAAATAATCCAATATTGTAAAGTCATACAAGCTAAACCCAAGGCCTGGTTCATTGTAAATGAAGAAATATTGAAAGCATTTCCTCTAGAAACTGAAACAAGACAGAAAACCCTCATTTACCATGTTTATTTAATGTCATCCTTGAAACTTGAGCCAGAGCAATTAGACAGAAGGAAAAAAATTAAAGGAATATGAATAGGAAAAAAAGAACTCAAAGTATCACTATTTGCAGATTACATGCTTAACTGTTTAGAAGATCCAGAAGATTCAATCAAAAAAATTTCTGGGACTAGTAGATGAACTGAGCAAAGTTACAGGAGACAAAATTAACACATAAATCAAATGCATTCTGATAAATCAGTGATGAATCCACTGAAAAAGAAACTTGAGAAACCTCCCTATCCACAGTATCCTCAAAAAAGAAATGTTTGGAAATCAATCTAACAGAATAGATGAAAGCCCTGCATAAAGAAAACTACAGAAGTTTAAAAAGAAATTAAAGCAGACCTTATAAGATGGAAAGATCTCCCATCCTTTTGGATAGGCAGAATTAACATTATCAAAATGCCTACAGTACCAAAATTTTCATACAGATTTAATGCAATTCCTATTTAAATCCTAATGATATTCTTTATAGAATTAGAACAAGCAATAATGAAATTTATTTAGAAAAATAAGAGACCCAAAATAGCCAAAATAATTTTTTGCCAAGAATACACATTGGAAAAAAATAGCTTCTTCAACACATGGTGCTGGAAAACTGGGAATCCATATGTAGCAAAATGTTATTTAACACCTCTCTCTCTCATGCTGAACATAAATCAACTGAAAGTGGATCAAGAACTTGGCACTAGCACAGAGACCCTACACGTAATAGAAGTGAAAGTGTGCCCAAATCCCTACCATGTGAGCTTAGAAACTGACTTCCCTTACAATACTCCTAAAGAGCCAGAAGTAAAATCAAGAATCAGTAAATGGAATAGAATCCAACTAAAAAGCTTTTTCTCAGGAAGGAAAACAATCAATAGTATGAAGAGAGATTCTAAAGCAGGGTGAAAATCTTAATTACATACACTTCAGTTAGACTATTAATCTCAAGGAGATATAAGGAACACAAAAATACAAACTACAAAAAAAATCAATAAATGGGATAAGGAACAGAACAGACACTTTGCAGAGGAAAAAATACAATCAGTAAATATATAAAAAATGGTTGATCTCTCTCGCACTTAGAAAATGCAAATTAAATCCACACTGAGGTTCCATCTCACTCTAGTCAATGGGAATTATCAAGAATGCAAGGAACAATAACTGTTGGCAAGAACATGAGGGGGAAAAGGCACACTCATACATTGGTGAAGGGACTTTCAATTAGTGCACCTACTGTAGGCAGCAGTATGAAAATTTCTTAGAAAACGTGGAATGGAACCACATTTTGACCCAGTTAATCCACTCTTCATTTTATAGACTAAGGGATTAATATCAGCATGCTTCAGTGATGCAGCCGAATGAATGTAAAGTCAGCACAATTCACAATAGCCAAGGTTTGGAACAAACCTAGGTGCCCTTCAATACAAAAATGGATAAACAAGTTGTGGATATATCTATATACCTAAATATCTACATGTACATATCGATATATATACTATATATATCTGACTATCTATTATAGATAGATATCTATATATCTAGAGATATATATCTCTATGTATCTATATAGATATAGATAAATATACACTTCCACACAATGTAATATTACTCAGCCTTACAGAAGAATGACATTATGACTTCTGCTGGTAAATGGATGGAACTGAAGAATATCATGCTAAGTGATATTAAGCCAGTCCCACAAAATGAAAGATCAAGTGTTCTTTATGCTATGTGGTTGCTAACACAAAACAACAGAGGATGGGTGGTATGTGTAGAAGTTTATTGATTTAGACAATGGGGAATAAAGGAAAGGGAGATGAGATGGAATTAGGAAAGATTGTAGAATGAAGTGGGCAACTTTCCTATTCTCATGTGAATACTTAACTAGTAAAACTCCACATCATGTTCTACCATAAAAATGGGATGAAAATTGTAATTGGCTGCACCCCAACTATGTATTCCATATCAAAATACAATCGACTGTCGTGAGTACCTAACAATAATAACAAAGATTATATAGCTTATAAGAAAGAAAGATTCTCAGAAAGCATAATTTTTGTTACTACTTAACAATTTTATTTAGTGCTTCCATTATTCCCTTAGCATTATCTTAAAACCTAAACAGATTTTAAAAGGAACTTAGAAAGATCACAATTGAATAGCTTAATGAGGTAAAACAGGAGATAAGAAATGTAGAAGTGAAGAAAATGCAAAAAAAATGAAAAGTCATTTCAATGAAAACACAGATATTCTGAAATGGAATCAAATACAAATATGGGAGATGAAAACTCAATAAATCCAATAAAAAATCTATTGACAGCATCATCAATAGATTAGGTAACAGAGAAGACAGAGTCTCAAAATATAAATACAAAATAATAATCTTGAAAATATTGCCAATAATAAACATGTTAAGAGAAAGTGACACAGAAATTTAAAAAAATATATGTTCTATCATTAAGAGACCAAATCTAAGGATTAGTGGTGCAGAAGATGGTGCCAAATTCTAACTGAGCAGGTGTGCATTGTCTTCAATGAACTAATGTCAGAAAATTTTGAGAGCCTTCGGAATAAGATACTTAACACCCTCAAATTCACAACATCAAAAAGACTCTCTCCCAGACACATGCCTAATCTATGGAAAAATGATAGGATTTTTAAAGCCACATTTACAAGTAAGCAAATTAAGATTTAAATATCTTTTTGAGTCCAGACCGTATAAGTCAGGAGTGATTGGAATAATATATATCAAGCCCTTAAAGGAAGTTGATGCTAACCAATGTCACTATGTCAATCAAAATTATCCTTCAGAAATTTAGAGGAAAAACCTTCCATGATAAGAAGAAATAAACAGGAAATCATAGTCAACAAGTGTACACAGCCAAACACACTTGAAGAAGTGTTTCATACAGAAATGGGTAAAAATAAAAAATTAAAAAGCCAATATAGGGATGAATTTCACAAGAAGAATAATTAAGAAGAGGAGAATCATGTCTAGAATAAAAATTAGATTCAAATCAAATGGCAGGAAATAAAAATCATCTCAGTAGCTTTCAAGTAATGATGTAAACTCTCCAAAGACACAGGTTGACAGCATTAAAAACAAGACACACTTATAGGTTGTTGACAAGAGACTCACTCTACAGGCAAAGCCACCCACAGGCTTCAGGTGAAAGACGGAGACCATACACCATGGAAATGGGGACTGAAGGCAAGCAGGGGTAGCTCTTCCCATATGTGAGAAAGTAGACTGTGGGTGAAAATTATCACAGGAGACAAAGAAGGCACTTCATACTGGTTCAGGGAATCACCCTCAACAAGACAATGAGGATAAATAGTTATTCCTAGAGATTGGTGTACCAACTACATAAAAAATAAAAACCCTGCCCCGTGCTGTGGCACACTCCTCTAATCCCAGAGGCTCTGGAGGCTAAGACAGGAGCATCATGAGCTCAAAGCCAGCCCCAATAAAAGGAAGACACTAAGCAATTCAGTGAGACACTGTAACTAAATAAAATACAAATAGTGCTGGGTACGAGGCTCAGTGGTCGAGTGCCACTGAGTTCAATACCGGTATTCTACCTAAAAAATAAATAAAACTTCTACTGAATATAATAAGTCAAGTGGACCCCATGGAATGCTACTGGGTGATTTCAACAGACCTCTCTCACTACTAGATAGGTCAGCAGGACATAAGCTAAATATAGTCCCTTCAGAACTAAAAAATATGAGGAATGAAATGAAGCTAACAGATATCTGTATAATACTATATCCTTAAGAACCGAAATTCACTGTCCTTTTGTCCTTTTACAGATGAAACCATCTCTAAAATAGGTCATATGTAGGAGGACAGAATCAAGTTTAGCACATATAGAAAAATAAGGAAAATATCTGCCACATGATCACATTATAATAGAAATTAGAAATTAACAAGACAGAAAAGAGGAATCATTCCATCACTTGGATAGGAATGAGGAATAGATCAGAGAAGAAATTATTGTAAAATCACAAAATAAGTCTCAGAAAAAAATGAGAAGAGAGACACAAGGTGTCAAGATCTCTGGGACAATATTAAGGGAGTTCTAAGAGGATACTTCATAGCACTGAATACCGACATCGACAAAACAGAAGTAAAGCCATCCAGAGCCACAGAGCTGCAACCCAGTGGGCTGGAGTGGGCCTGCACTGCAAGGAGCCTGTCGTGCCAGTTCAGGATTGAAATGTGGCAAGCCAGGGGCTAGGCTAGCCACAGCTCTCTGATCTGACCAATTGAGGCAACCAGGCATGTTCCCAGTGGGGTGCCCCCTCCACACAGGGCAGCAGATGGAACCCAGAACATCCATGATGGAAGGACATTAACTTTCCATGTCCCTGTGACCAGTAGAAAAGTAAAATGGGACAAACCTGAATTGGATAGCAGGACCAACCAATGGTCTTAGTACATTTGCAAACCCTGATTAGCACCAATTTGGAGCAATAGTGTAAGTACTTTTCCAAACACAATTTGGCATAAAATTGGATCAATAGCATAGGTAATTTTTCAAACTCTGATGAGCACTAACTGGAACCAATACCATGACCCAAGAGCTACATAAAGCTCAGACTATCAGACTCATGGGGAAAGCCCTATTGGAGACCCCTCTTGCCTTGGCCATTGTTGTTTCTATTCTTCACACTTCAATAAACCTTCTCAATTCACTATTGCCTTCCCTTCTGCAGTGAAACTCATTGTTTGAATGTACAAGACAAGAACCTGGAATAAAGTTGCCAAGGAGCTGCTGGAGTCTAGTGCAACACTGGAGACTCCGCCCCATTTAGAGCTGCACTACTAAGAACTACAACATGCCTCTCATGGTAGTGGAGAAGGATTGGGCTTCTCTGCCTGTTACTTTCAGAACAGATGACAGCAGGCATGTCATCTGTGATTAGCTGCAAACACTAAAAGGGACTTTCTTAACAGCAGAGATCTGCAACTTGCACAGGACCCACCCACAAACTGAAGAAAATTGAGTTTCACTTCCAACTCTGGTTTTATTTTATGGAACCCAGCACTGACCTCTTCAAAAGGGTTAGTGAAGAGGACCAAGAGAACTGTCTCCTTCTTTTCTACAGTTCTCTAATCCTTTTAGAAAAATCTCTGTTTCTACCTAAAATACCAGACACGTGTCCACCAATGAAAAGTTCCTATTGGGATCCCTGGTCTAGAGGCATCTGTGACAGGCTGATAAGGAGAGTCATATAAAGTCCCCTTTCTCCCTGATGGAGGAATGATTGCCAAGCTCTGCTTCAGCTTCTTTCTGTGAAACATGAAAGAGTTTGACAGTTCACTTCAAGCATCTGCTCCTTTCTTTCACTTTCTGACTCACTTGGCCTGAGTGGAGGGTGCCCCTCATGTGCTGGTACCTTGGATCCTGAGACAAAGCCTTAGTCTGGCCTGAGGTCCTTGGAAAAACCTGAAACCACTAATCCCCAGAGTCTGAGTGAAGCAGTTTCTGTCTCTCTCCACTCTACCTCTCAGGTACACCACTCAACCATTGTAGATCCAAGTTTCTTATGCCCCCCACCACCCCAATTATTTTACTAGGACACGAAAATAATATTATTGGGAATTTACAAGTCCCTGAGTGTTTTTTAGTACTCAAACACTGTTCTTATTCCTGGAATGCTCCCAATCACGAAGAGGATACAATTTTCTGCATTTCCATTTCTGCCAATTTCACTAGGAAAGAAAACAACATACATCTCATGACTGTAATGGCTCCAAGACATTTTGTTCACTGCCTCCATACTCACTAGGTTAAATATGGATAGAGAGACCATCACCTACTTCTCTCCTCTGGGACTGAAACTTGGAGCCGGTTACATCCCTGGATCTTCCTTTTTAAAATTTTATTTGTAGACAGACATACTATCTTTTGTGAAAATTTTTGTTTTTTTCATGTGGTTCTGGGGATCAAACCCAGGGCCTTGTGAACTCTAGTCAAGAGCTCTATCCCCAAGCCTAAGCCTCAACCCTGGCTCTTCCTTTATACAACAAATAGAACACAACTTTAGGGACCCTAATTATGATTATGATAGCAAATATAGCTTTTTGGTGGTTTTCTTTTCTTTTTTTTTCTTTTTTTTGATTTTCTGTCTTTCTTTTTTTTATTGTTGGTTGTTCAAAACATTACATAGTTCTTGATATATCATATTTCACATTTTGATTCAAGTGGGTTATGAACTCCCATTTTACCCCGTATACAGCTTGCAGAATCACATCAGTTACACTTCCATTGATTTACATATTGCCATACTCATGTCTGTTGTATTCTGCTGCTTTTCCTATCCTCTACTATCCCCCCTCCCCTCCCCTCCCCTCCCCTCTTCACTCTCTACCCCACTACTGTAATTCATTCCTCCCCCTTGTATTATTTTTCCCTTTCCCCTCACTTCCTCTTGTATGTAATTTTGTATAACCCTGAGGGTCTCCTTCCATTTCCATGCAATTACCCTTCTCTCTCCCTTTCCCTCCCACCTCTCATCCCTGTTTAATGTTGGTCTTCTTCTCGTGCTCTTCTTCCCTAGACTCTTCTTAGTTACTCTCCTTATATCAAAGAAGACATTTGGCATTTGTTTTTTAGGGCTTGGCTAGCTTCGCTTAGCATAATCTGCTCTAATGCCATCCATTTCCCACTAAATTCTATGATTTTGTCATTTTTTAATGCAGAGTAATACTCCATTGTGTATAAATGCCACATTTTTTTTTATCCATTCGTCTATTGAAGGGCATCTAGGTTGGTTCCACAGTCTTGCTATTGTGAATTGTGCTGCTATGAACATCGATGTAGCAGTGTCCCTGTAGTATGCTCTTTTTAGGTCTTTAGGGAATAGACCGAGAAGGGGAATAGCTGGGTCAAATGGTGGTTCCATTCCCAGCTTTCCAAGAAATCTCCATACTGCTTTCCAAATTGGCTGCACCAATTTGCAGTCCCACCAACAATGTACAAGTGTACCCTTTTCCCCACATCCTCGCCAGCACTTATTGTTGTTTGACTTCATAATGGCTGCCAATCTTACTGGAGTGAGATGGTATCTTAGGGTGGTTTTGATTTGCATTTCTCTGACTGCTAGAGATGGTGAGCATTTTTTCATGTACTTGTTGATTGATTGTATGTCCTCCTCTGAGAAGTGTCTGTTCAAGTCCTTGGCACATTTGTTGATTGGGTTATTTGTTATCTTATTGCTAATTTTCTGAGTTCTTTATATACTCTGGATATTAGGGCTCTATCTGAAGTGTGAGGAGTAAAGATTTGTTCCCATGATGTAGGCTCCCTATTTACCTCTCTTATTGTGAAAATTTTTGTTTTTTTTCATGTGGTTCTAGGGATCAAACCCAGGGCCTTGTGAATTCTAGTCAAGAGCTCTGTCCCCAAGCTTAAGCCTCAACCCTGGCTCTTCCTTTATACAACAAATAGAACACAACTTTATGGGCCCTAATTATGATTATGATAGCAAATATAGCCTTTTGGTTGTTTTCTTTTCTTTTCTTAAACACTGGTGGTGAGGGAAGTGAACCTATTACCATGGAGGATAAGTGTCCATCTCAGACTGCAAAGGCATTTTCTCTGCCTGGGTCCTACTACAAAAATCTGTGACTGAATATTTGAATTTCTAAAGACTTCTGATAGACAGTGTATAATTTGTCCATTATCAATGGAAATAAAATACCTGGTAAAAAGCTAGCAAATCTTTGTTTCCTGTCTGTTTTGTGTAAATCTGTGCACACTTTTCTATTGAATGTCATGTCTACATGTATGGTTGAGTCCACACATCACTTATATGGTACAAAATTGGCTCACACATTTAAAAAATGAATACAAAGGACTTTCAGTTCAGGTGACTTAAGGAAAATGTCAATAACAATGACAATTTAAATTGGTCAAAGCAAAGATGACTTTGACATTACTAACTTACCTGTTTTTCAAGGTAGACAGCTAGTAATGCCAAGTTAGTTTCCATATTCAGTGTTTAAATTTGCCAGGTGTGGCTGGGCACACTTGTTATTGCAGAATCTCAGGAGGCTGAAGTAAGAGGATTGCAAGTTCCAAGCCAGCCTCAGCAACTTAGTGAAGCCCTAAGCAACTTAGCAAACTCTGTCTCACAATAAAAATGAAAAGGGCTGAGTATGTGGATGAGTGGTTAATTGCCTCTGGCTTTAATTCCTGATACCAAAAAACAGAAAGTGCAATGTTCATTGTTTAAAGGGGTTTCTTTGGCAGAAATAACTGAGTTAAATTGTGATCAAGCCTTGTCTGATATCATGGTTTTCAAGGGTAACCTAAAGTTCTAAACTAAACATTTCTTCATGAATGTCTGTTAACAGATATACCTAGTGCTTATTTATCAAAAAATCTCTTGTGTAAGCAGTGCTGTCTTTTATGCATTCAACATTCTTAAACCTGACTTATATCTGCTGGCTTGGAATAACCGTCTAACTTGTTAATGTTTAGCAGTACTACTACTTCTAGGAAAACAACCTGAATTACTAAAATAAGTCATCACCTATGGGACAGATGAAAATAACTCCGACTTCCAGTATGGCTACTGACTCTAATTAAACAAGGGGCAACTGTAAAATTATGTAGATTGAAGTTCAAACCCAGTATCCCTATTTCAAGGCTGGTGAAACTGTTCTGCTCAATGTTTAAAACTGAAACTTGGAGGCCTATATCAAAGGACTCAAAGGGGTAAGGAAAAAACAGTCATATTTTGGTCCCTGCCCTTGAATGTCACCTGTAACTGGAAACATACACTGTTTCAGATCTCAAAAGTGAGGAAACAGGGAGGTAATAAAGGGAACGTTAATATACAACATTGCCTGATAACTGTCATGAGTGGCTCTGTCAGAGTCCCAAGTTTGTTCTAAGACAATTTGAGATCTACAAATTTCCTAAATGGCTACATAAGTAAACCCAATATTTCTCACTGATATGATTATTGATTATTTAGTCCAAATATCATCTAGAAAAAATGAAAGGCATTGAGGAAAAAGAATAAGAAAAAGTGAGAAAAGTAGAATTAAAATGACTGAAATTTCATATAATCATACATAAATAAATCACCGTGAATCCTAACATTAAGCATGTTCACAAGACACTAATTTCAAAAAGAAAACTATAAATAAATTGCATAAAGATCATTAAGGTAAAGTGATGAGAGGGGGGAATGGAGAGAGTTGGCAGAGGTTTGGGGAAATGAATTTACAGTTTATATTGCAAACTTTGTGATACGGTCAAAAATACATCGTAAAATTTTATATAACTAAAAAGAATTCACAAAAGATATAATAGGATATGTGTAATTCCTGGTCAACTTTTCCAAGAGAGCCAGATATAACACAGCTAAATGGAATAACTGTATCAAACAGGTAACAGAAATTTAGAAAGCTATTTAAAAAATCAGACATTATTTGATATAGTAAATATAGCTAAGGAGTATGGGTAAGAAATCATGAAAACCAAGTTATGTATATTTAAGAATATTTTATCTGTATAATATATATATATGTATATGTATATATTGTATAAATTATAACATAAATAACAATATATAAAACATATTTGTACATAATATATAATATTCATTTATATATAATAATTGTATATAGATATATACATATACACACGACAATAACTCTGATAATGTTTCCATAGACTTCAATGTCCATAGAAAAACTAAATTGTGTGTGTGTGTGTGTGTGTGTGTGTGTGTTTCTAACAACTCTGTTAATGCTTCCAAAGTCTTAAATAGTCTCCACTCACAAACCACTGGTATGCTATGCCCTGATTAAGCTTAAATTAGTTACCTATATTGATGGTTTGCAGGGACCAGCTAGTAGATGCCCGTTGTGTAAGTGTCGTACATAAAAGGTATTACTGTCATGTTTATTGTTGTCTTAACATGATCTCTGCCTCAATTATGCTGCATCCAGTTCTTTGCCAACTGTCTACATTAACCTCTAACCTGCCATAATATGCAAGATACCCAAGCAAGAAATGGCCTAACAAATTCCAAACCCAAGCTCTCCTATTACTGATGACCTATAAACAGGTCTCCATGGGAAGAGCCTGACTGCCATACCTCTTTCAAGTTCCCTTTTAAGCCTGAAGTAGCCAGCACAGTCATTACCCCTCTCCCTAAAGGTAGCTTGGGGCACTTCATAAGAAGTGAAGAATGAAGTCATCCCAGAGCAGCAGAGCAGTGGCCCCCATGGTTGGAGCAGGAGCCATGGCGGGTCATGCCAGCATGGGCCTGAGGACCAACACACCAGGGGGAGGCAATCCAGGCAACACCAGAGTGTCCCACCGAGGAGGCCTGGCCTGGATCTGCTGTGGAAGCCTGCTCCACTCAACACCACAGGTACAACACCAAGTATCCACGAACTGAGGACGTTAAAATCCTGCTTCCCAATGAGCAGTGGGAAAACTAAAGTCGGTTAGACCTGAATGAGATTGCAAGAAAAACCCATGGTATTAATATTCTTTCAAACTCTCATTAGCGTATATGTGAACCAACAGCCATAGGATCTTTACAAACTCTGATCCACATCAATTTGTACCAACAACTATGACCCAAGAGCTAATAAAACCCTAGGCTAGCACAATCAGGTCAGCCACTACTGGGATCCTCTCTGGCCCCTGCAAGAGTCCACTCCTGTTCCTCACACTCAAATACAACCTATTGCTTTCACTCTTGCTTTCTTTTTTTCTCATGCATCTTATTCTTAAAATTTTAAAAGCAAGAAGCTAGAGAGAAGTTGATGTAAGCTACTGGAGTCTACTGTATGATGGAGGGCACTGTCCCCATTTAGTGATACAAAACCGAGACCTGACACATGCCACTTAGGGGTAGTGGAGAAGAATCAGGTTTTGTCAGCCACAACCCTAAGAGTTGATCCTGCAGGCTTCTCCTACTGTGACTAGCTGCTAACAATGTAAGTCTTTCTTGGCTGCAGAAGACTCAGGGTTGCACAGGCCCTGCCTGCCAACAGAAGCAAAAAATCCAGTTTCATCTCAAACTCTATTTTTAGAAAGACCCCAAAGAAATAATCAACTCTTACAACATAGCCCTTCCAAGAATATGAAAATACTCTTTCAAAATAAGAAGAAAAAATAATAATAAAACTCAGGGCTAAAATTAATAAAAATGAGAATAAACATATAAATGGAAAGATTAATGCAATAAAGGGTTCATTTGTTGTAAAGAAGAACATCATTTTAAAACCCATAGACAAACCAACCTAAAAGAGATAAAAGATCCTAATCAGCAAAATTGCAAAAAAAAGGAATTATGAAAAACACTTCTGCAATTTATAAGATTCTTAGACTTTTTTGAAAACATGTACATTCCAAAAAAGTGGAAAATCTAGATGATATTGACAAATTTTATACATACAAAACCTACCCAAATGTGACCTTGATACACAGAAAATATAAAATGGACCAATATAAAAAATGAGATTGAAGCAGCTGTTAAATGCTTTCCAACACAGAAAATATCAGGATCAAATGGACTCTCAGTCAAATTTATCTAAAAATTTAGAGAAGAATTAATACAAGTTCTCCTCAAGTTTTCCATGAAACACAAATGTAGGACACACTACCAAATTGAATCTATGTACACTATTTCACCCAGATACCAAAACAAAATATAAATCAAGGAAAAACAACTTCAGTGCCTGCATCCCAGATCAACATGGATAGAAAAAAATTAAATAAAATATTTGAAAACAGCATCCAAGTACACATGAAAGAGGTCAAAATCAAATGTATTTTATTTTCAAGATGCGTGTTTGATTGAACATGCACAAATCAGTAACTATAAATGGACCACACCAACAGAATTAAGGAAAAGAAGAGCAGAATCATCTGAATCAATGCAGGAAAAGCATTTCAATAAATCTAGCACTCATTCCTGGTAAAACTCATGAAAATCATTCAGCAAACATGCAGGAACAAAATCAATACTACATAAATAAACCAAACACTTTTCTATACTCTAATAATGAATCTGCAGGAAAAGGAAGAAAAATGCCTCATTCACAATAAACTCAAAAAATATGTAATTCATAGAAATGAATTTAACAAGGAAGATGCAAACCTCCAAAAGGAATGTGGAAAGCAATTGAAGGAAGAAACAGAAGATGTGAAGTGAGAAACACCTCCCATGTTCTTGAATGGGCAGAATTGATGTTTGAAGAGGGCATTACTACCAAAAATTTCATACAACCTTGACATAATCCATATCAAAACACTAATAAAAATTTTCAGAGAAATAAAACCAAAATGTCATCTAACATTTCTATTAGATCAGTAGAATGATATAGAAGACATGGACACAAATCCACATGAATTTAATCATCTGATACTTTACAAAGATTTGAAAAACAAAGGGAGAAAAGGTAGCCTTCTTAAAAACTAAGGGCTATGATAAATGGATGTACATAAGTGAAACGTGAAACAGTATAACTATATTTCCCACTGCAAAAGAAAATTGAACTCAATGTTGATAAACAATCTAGGAATTATACAGAAATTCTGCAACTGTTAAAAGAAAAGACAGATTTAAAATTCTATCTTATTTCTTCAGGCTCCAACTTTCTTAGCAAGACTCATAAAAGTTCAAAAATAAAACCAAGTAGGAGAGAATCAAATTGAAACATTGAAAAATCCTGTGCACCATAAAGTAAATCATTAAGAGTGGGAAGAGAGAACCAGGGAATGCAAGAATGTTTTGCCAAGTATGATTCTGACAAAATCATTAAACACAATGAGTAAAAAGAACAGAAAACCTCACCAAGAAATCAAACTACTCAACCAATAAATGAGTCAATGTGCAAAGAGATGTGTCACAAAAGAATAAATACAAATAACCAAAAATTCTCTGAAATATGATTATCATCCCTACCTACTGGAGAAGTAGAAACCAAAACAACATTGAGATTTCAACTCACTGCAGTTAGAATGACAATCATTAAGAATTCAGATAAATAATGGATGTGACTGAGAATGGAAGAGTAAGGGTATTGCAAGGAAGTATGACCACTTTGGAAGGAAGCATGTAGAATCCTGAAAAGACAAGGAATGGACTAACCATGTGACTACTCCTTCCTATTTACCCCAAACCTACAATTATCATGACACCGACACTTCAGTATAGCAACAAATATCATGACAGCAGTTTATGTAACCAGACCACATGCGTATGAGTCCATGAATGGACAAAAAATGTGGTTTACACAGACACTCTCTCTCTCTCTCTCTCTCTCTCTCTCTCACACACACACACACACACACAGTGGAGTTAACAGTCATTAAAAAAGAAAATCATTGCATTTTGCATTCATGTATGAAACTGAAGAGAAACAAGCAAAGTGACATATGCAAACTCAAAAGTAAAATATTCAGTCTTGTAGATGAAATAAAGAGTAAAATAAGTGAAAAAATGGAGGGACCTCATAAAATACCAGGGAGGTCAGCAGAGTAGAAAAAGTGGATTGAGGGAATGAATGATAAAATGGAAAAGGGAGGCATAGAGCCCAGTAAAGCTCACATTTCAGTACATCTATAAATCCCAACTAGTGAAGAATAGAAAGACAAAGGGAAGGAGAGCAAGGTAGAGAAAATGGAATGGGGCTAGAGAGGAGGGGAGGTTAAGAGGAACTACTGGAGATTAAATGAGAGAAAATTAAAGTTCATGCAGTTAGGATCGAATAATAATGAATCCTATTCATGTGCAGCTATTATGCAGTATTCAAAACATGTTCAAAATAAATGTAGAAATGCAAATTAAGGACATGTGACATAGTGTTATATGCTAAGTTACTCCAGTTTCCAGAAACATAGAATAAAATCTGCAGACCATGACCAAAAGTGAGTAAGATAAAGTAAGATAAAATAAGTCCAAAGTGTTTTCAAATTAAGGAATTTCCAATTTTAGTTGGATATCTGATATCTGAGATCCTTCAGAGTATTCTCTCCTCTGAAATGTTTGGCAAAGCCAGGCATTTGCCCTGAGGATGTGTCAGTGAAGCATTGTGAAACAGAGGTGTTCTCACCCACAAAGACAAGGTTCCTGAAGTTCTCCAGCATCACATCCTTGTACAAAGCCCGCTGAGCGGGGTTTAGGCACTTCCACTCCTCCGCGGAGAATGTTATAACCACATCCCTGAATGTCAGCATACCCTGAGAAGAAATCACACTTTGGTCATGTGTCCTGCAGCAGAGTTTATTACCACCCCAACGTGAGATGAGAAGATGAAGGAACTGGTTCCTATGTAGGATCCATGTTGTGACTTTGATGTGACAAGCTTTCTCAGCTACAGTGTATCAAGGGTAGTACCCAAGGCAGCAGTATTCACAAGTGGGTATTGGTGAGGTGACTGGATCATTGGGGCTCTAGCATGGAACAGGTAAATTGATGGATTCATAATTAATGGGCTATATGGAGGTGATGGAAACTTAAGAGTTTGGGTCTAGATAGAAAAATGTACCTGAATTGATTCTTTGAATGGTGTGTTTATTCATTGCCCTTCCTTACTCTCCCTGCTGTTTGTCCAGAGTCCATGAGATGAGCTGCTCTGTTTTACTGTGGCTCCCTTCCGTGATGTTCTGCCTCCACAAAGGCATCCACGCTATGGAGGTGAACATGCACTGAGACCATGAATCTTGTCAAATAAATCTACCTTCCTTTGAGTTGATGTGTCACAGGAATTTTGTTATGGCAATGGAAAGCACACCACCTAACTTAGAAAATACATCTTAAATGTAATAAGATTCACTAACACACTACATAAAGACATAAATGCAGATGGTATAATTTCTTCAAAATCAGCTTTAATCCTATGCTCTTATGAAATATCAAATATAAAACCAAGACATCAACACAGGAATATATTTCTAGAAAGACATTTTTATGTCATACAGGATCAGTTGTGAAAGCAGAAAAGTAATGGTCAATTTGAAGTGTGCTCCAACCACCTTTCATGTTCAAAACACTAGAAGAACTAGGAATAGTAGGACCTTACCTCAACATTGTAAAAGGTATGTAAATTAACACTAGGCCACCATCATTCTAATGGGGAAAACCGAAGTCATTCCCTCTAAAAACTGGAATAATGCAGAGATACACTTTTCACCACTTCCACTCAAAATAGACCTAGAAATTCTAGCCAGAGCAATTAGAAAAACAAAGAAAAAATTATAGAGATACCAGTAATTACAGAATAGCTTCAAATATCTCTGTGTGTTGATGACATGATTCTTGATTTAGAAGACCCAAATCTTCACCAGGAGACTTCTAGAACCCATAAACCAAAACAGCAAAGTGGCAGCATATAAAAACAACACTCATATCAACTGCATTGTTATGCTCCAATGAAGAATCAATTGAAAAACAAATTAGGAAAACTCTTCGATTCAAATAACCTCAATCTAACAAAAGAAGTGAAAGACCTCTGCAGAGAAATTACAGAATGATAAAGAAAGGAATTGAAGACCTAAGAAGATGAAAACATCTTTCCTGATTTGAATAAGCAGAATTAATAATGTATAAATGGCCATATGAAGAAAAATTTTTTATTTTTAAATACTACCAAAATTTTTAATTTTAAATACTACCAAAATCTTTAGTTATAATTTTGAATGCTACCCAAAATTTTAATTGTTTTTCAAATCTTAACGACATTCTTTATAGAATTAGAAACAGCAGTCATTTAGTTTGGAAGTGTAACAGCCCCAGATTAGCCAAACCAATCTTCAGAAAGAAAATTAAGCAGGAAGCATCATAAAACCTGACCTTAGACTACAGACCTATCGTGACAAAGGCACCATGATGTAACCACCAGAACAGATGAAGACCAATGAAACAGAATAGAAGACACAGAGACAAACCCACATAAACTCAAGTATCTCACACTAGACAAGTGTGCAAATCACATACGTTGGAGATTTAAAAACCCTCTTCAAACAATGGTGTTGGGACAACTGGAAATCCATATGCAGTAGCATGAAATTTAACCCCTATCACTCACCCTCCACAAAACTCAACTCAAAGTGCATCAGACACACATGCATTAGACTAGAAAACCTGCACCTACAAGAAGAAAATGCAGACCATCACTCAACATGTCAGCTTAGGAACAAAATTCCTCAACAAGCCTTGTAAAGTGCATGGAGCAAATTTGAAAAAATACCCAATAAATGGGATGGCATCAAAATCAAAAGCTTCTTCATAGCAAAGGATACAACCAAGAATGTGAAATGGGCATCTCCAGAATGGGAAAAAATCTTTGCGACCCACATCTCAGATAATGAATTAATTTCCAGAAAATATAAAGAACCCAAAAAGCTTAAGACCGAAAATATAAATAAAAATAATCAATAAATAGACAAAGGAACTAAACAGACACTTCTCAAATGAAGAAATTGAAGTCAACAAGTGCATAAAACATGTTCAACATCTCTGGAAATTAGAAAATGTACGTTAAAACCACACTGAGCTTTCACCTCACTCAAGTCAGACTGGATTTATCAAGAATACAAATTTTAAAAAATATTAGTGAGGATATTAGGAAATGGAACACTCAAAGACTGTTGATGAGACTAAGAATTAGTGCAAACACTCTAGAATGCTGTGTGGAGATTCCTCAAAAATCGAGGAATGGAAACACTGGCTTTACCAGTCCTTGGAATATATCCAAATAAGTTTAAATTTGAATACTACAGTGTGACACAGCCATATCAGTGTTTAAAGTGGCTGATTTTGCAATAGCTCCCATATGGATCCAATGTAGGTGCACTTCAACAGAAAAATTGATAAAGAACATTTGTATATGTGCTCAATGGATTATTACTTATCCATAAAAATAATGACTTCATGTACATTTGCTCATAAATCAATGGATGTAGAGACCATTGGCCTAAGGGAAATAACCAAATTCCCCAAATCCCCAAAACCAAATACTCTTTCTGATGTGTGGATGCTAAGCTATAACAAAAAGGGAGAGGAGGAAAGGATGTATGTTCTGTGGATTAGACAAAAGGAAATGGTGGGAGGGAGGGGGTAGAGAAGTAGCAAACACAGTGGATTGGATCTGACATGAACTTTCTATGTACATGCATGAATACACCACAGGGAATATCCACAGAATGCTACATCCAGAAGACTGGGATCCTAGCTAGACTAACATAAATTCCATGTTTGTATAAATACGTCCAAATTGACTCTACTGTCAAGATTAACTAAAAAGAACAAGTAAAAGTAAATATTAAAAAAGCATTGTTCTCCAATATTGATGTACATATATTCCACGTTAGATATTTTGAAATTTGACCACACTTCAAGGAGATGGATGATTGTGCCTAGTCTTCACTTTGCTAACAAGCTTTCAGGTGAGGCTAGCAGGTCAGTTTTCCATTTCCACCTTATCCTTCCTAAGGATAAAGAGAAAACTTGCAATCTCTCATGTGAGGAAATCATCCCCCTCCCAATTAAATACACTGACATAAAATTCTAAAAAAGGAAAATTTAACCCATGAATCCTGCATAATTAAATGTGTTATATTTTAAAAGATCCTTAGCTGGATGTGATTACACATGCCTGTGATCCTAGCAAATCAGGAGGCTGATGCAGCAAACTTCAAGTTCAAGGCCAATCTCAGCAATTCAGCACACCCTGGTCAAAAATGAAAATTAAAAAGGGCTGGAGATGGAGCTCAATGGTAGAGCAGCCCTGGGACTCATGACACATATTGCACTTTTCAAGATGGCCATATATGTGGCAGATAGCCCCTTAACAGGGTGAAGTCCACATAGACTCAAACAACATGCAGTCAAGGGTGATGGACACAGAGGGCAAGCACCCCTGCCAAGGTATCAGTGGGCAAATTGATATTAAAAGAGTAAACCATAATCCATATCAACTATTAAAACATCATTTTATGCAAAGTTTAGAACAAGTGTTCACCAACTTTCAATATTTGTTCTCTTCTGAGACCTGAGAGAGCAAGTCCCTTAATTGCCCAATTTCACATAAATTTATGAGTTCTTCTAGGCAATAAATTCCATCCCTTTTCAGCATAAATTTTTCTAAGGCTTGCAGACCAAAACACCGTGGCACATCCACATTGTCCTACATCCTAGGTGTGCATTCATCACTGACCTCTGAGGACTCAACTGTGTTTGCGCTAGGATCTGAGTGTCAATATATTTCCATTTGCATCTGTCCTACCAGAAGCAATTGCCATATCACACTTGATAAATTCATGGTGAGACTTTCTCCTGAAAGAAAGAAGCTGTGCAATGTCAGGAGAGACTGAGAGCAGGCTCTGCTGTGTAGGGGAGAAGTGTTTCAACAGTGAACGTGGGGCATGAGATCTCCTCAGTGGTAGAAAGCTAGGCTAACACATGTGAGGCCCTGGGCTGAATCCCCAACACTGCAAGATGTGCAATAAATGAATGCATAAATGAAGAGGTAACCTTGACTATAATGAAAAGAAAGTCAAAAACAAGTAATTGGAAGCAGATATTAGGCAGGAATATCAGAAGCAGCTAATAAAGGTAAAAATATGTAACAGCACAGCAGGCCAATTGAAAAAGGGCCCCAACCTGGGACAAACTAACCTGAGATGCTGACATTTCTTCCTCTTCCTCCTCCTGCTCTGGGTTTCCTTCTCTAGCAAGATTACTTTGACTAACTACACCTTCCTCTTTAGAATCTTTTAAAGGCATCTGCAAACCACCTACACCTGCTCCCACCACACCACCCTAAAAGGGTATTACTGAGCAGAAAAGGCCTTGCTCTCATCTCCGTTCTCACACCAGTGAGTTCCCCTCTAGTGAACTAAAGTGAGTTTCTTCTTACTGCCTTCAGCTGAACTCTATTACCTGCAAAAGAAAAAATATCTGCTGTAACACTGGAGCTCTGCACTGTTCAGACCTGTCCCCAAAACAACCAAGTATAGCACATCCTCTTACTGTTCTTCAAAAGGAAGGCTAGACTCACGTCTCCCAAATGTAGCCAGATTCCCTCCTGGTTTTGCCTGTCCTCTCTCTGCCTTCACCTGACAGTTATCTCAATAATGAAGATTCTACCCAGAATCATAGGCTAAATCTGTGGTCATGGAACAGGTGAAAGCATTTCCTGCCACTGACAAGGGATCTTGATGGGAGCCCTGGCTGAGACTCTTTAGGAAAGCCATGCCTCTAGGGCTTCCATGTGTTGTCAGTCATGTGATGCCCACAGCCCTCTCTCCCACACTGTGGTTCTGCAGGTTTGGAATGAGGCCTGTGAATTGTTTTAATAACAAGTTCCACGTTAGCGATGCTCTAGCTCCCACTGGATTCATTGTCAATAGCAGGAAGCTAGATGAAACAGGCACAGCTCACCTTGTCCATCTCCCCCAAACATATCCTCTGAAGGAAAAGACATGCATTGCTGTTTCCCATTGAAGACCTCTAGCCATCATCCTAAATACCTCGTTTTTTTTTTTTTTTTTTTTGGTTTGGATTAAAAGTTCACAAAATGATGGAGATGGCAGTTTTGTCAGAGGAAGTGGTTTTTGGGAAAGCATCACTTATACATTCATGAATGCAATGTTTTCTGAGCAGAAACTGTGTGAACACAGGATGTTTCAGTGCACTCTACTGAAATCTAAATGTTCTGATTTAATCAGTACAATACACTTAGACATGGGTACTAATTCTCCTGTAATTCTTATGATTCTTATTATGCTATCATTGATATTTGTAAAATATATTGAACAAAAATTAAACTTGAATATGAAAAGATACAGTAATAAAGGTGAAAATTGGTAACTTGAAATTTTGTTTTGTTTGGCACAATAGTTGCACAAATTTCTGAGGTGCAGTGTCTGATGTTTGATTTGCATACACATTTGTTAGCAATATCGAGGGAATTTGCATGTCTGTCTCCTTAAATCTTATCATTTCTTCATTTATTATGTCTTGCTAGGTGCATTATGATTATATGTACTAGTGGGGCTTCTTCAGACACATTCATGTATCTGCCTGGCATAATGGGTCTCAATATCTTCCCCACTACTTCCTTACCCTGTTGAACCCACTTCCCATGGTCCCTGTCCTCCACAGTTGTGGTGCAATATACACTTTTTTTAAAAAGAGAGAGAGAGAGAGAGAGAGAGAGAGAGAGAGAGAGAGAGAGAGAGAGAGAGAGAATTTTTCAATATTTATTTTTTAGTTTTCGGCGGACACAACATCTTTATTTTTATGTGGTGCCGAGGATCAAATGCAGGCCGCATGCATGCCAGGCTAGCGCGCTACTGCTTGAGCCACATCTGCAGCCCAGCAATATACACCTTCATTACGATATGCTCACAGACACACACACAGCATGATTGTTTTTCAATTTTTCCCTGTGCTTACCCTTCCCACCCTTATTTCCTATGCCTTGATTCCCTGTCTATTCTCTACTGTTCCTCATTTTATTTTGAGATTTCTCTTTTTTTTCTTTTTAGCTTCCACGTGAGAAAATACTCTCTATTTATCTAGTATATATATATAATTTCATGCTGAAATTGGATAGAAGTCTATTAGAAACTTTAAATTCAATAAAGTAATACATAAAAATTAACATATGAAAAGATATAGCTTTCATATACAAAAAAATGAAATCAGAAAAAAATTACATTCATAAGCATCTTTAGAGCCATGTATGATTATATCAAAATGAACCCAACTATTATGTCTAATGACAATGCATTAAGAAAAAAGAAAAAGAAATACTTTATCTGTGTCACCCAAATTTTAATACATTTTGCATTATTTACTTTGACTTTCAAAATTTTTTGTGTTAATTAGAAGTGTATAAATTATTTTTTAATTTCATTTTATTTTTAGATCTCATTCTTATTTTGTAAAGCAATTTTACTTTGGTCAGAAATCACATTCTGTAAGAATAGAGACTATAATATTTGTTCATGTTTTTGGTTAATTCTTTGTGCATTGACACTTCCAAGGAAGGAATATTCTGCAGGTGTTTTTGGAGAATTCTCTGTGTGTCAACTGCATGAAGTTTAGTGATAATGAGGTTTAGATTTTCTGTATAATTTGCAAGTATTTTATATTAATCTCTCAACAACAGGGAAATACTAAAATCTTTGATTATGAAAACTAAAAGGAAAAATGATACTTCCCTTTTTGAAAGACCTCTACAGTGAAAATTAGAAAACATTGAAGAAAGAAACTGAAAAAGTGTCTAAAATGTCAAAAGGCAACCTGTATTCATGGATTTAAAACACTGTTGAAATGGCCACGCTAAACAAAGCAATCTAAATTGAATATAATTTCCAGTAAAAAGACTCACATCACACCTCACAAAACTACAAAAAACAGTCCTGAAACTCAGCATAATATTGGCAAAAAAACAAATCATAGCCCAGTGTGACAGATAATCCAAAAATAAACCCACACATCTTCAGGCAGTTGATTTCTGACTAGGATTCCAAAAACAAACTTTGAGGCACAGAAAAACTGTCTATCAACTGGTTCACTGGATAATTCCATCTAGAGACATGAAACAAGGTCCTTGTCCCTCATTCTGTACAAAAGTCAACTGCAAATGAATCAGAGAACCGGGAGGGAGCTCTGAGGAGCCTGCTTGTCTGGTGTGCTCCAAGTCCTGGGTCCAATCCCAAGTGCTGCAATAAATAAATGAAAGAAAGAAATAGAGACAAAGCAGGTCCAAGATCTGGAGGGAAGACAAGAATATTTGAATGGAATAGAGGAAATCATGGAGGAAAGTGATAAAACTATTCACCCAGGGATGATTTCTAGATAGGACAAGAACATCCCTGGCACAAAAGCAAAATTTGTCCAAAGGTATAAAACATTGCAGTCAGAGAGCTTCTTCACAGCAAAGGAAAAAATCCATGGAGTGATGAAAACACAGAGAAAAAAGTCATTGCTAGCTATTCTTGTGATACAGATTTAATTTCCCAAATATATAAAGAACACAAAACTTCAGATTTAATCTAAATTGACTCAATAAATGATCCCATGGTCTGAATAGACATTTTTTTTAATGAAAGGAAGTAAGCTACAAATAAATTTATGGAAAAATAGTGCTCAACGTCTTTGGGAAAGGATACAAAATGTCACCTTGAAACCAAGAACAAGTTGAACAGAGATATTGTACTATAAGTGTACATTTCCTTCTTGCAAACTGCCAAGAGAATGGATTTCAAACTCAACTCAAAACTAAATTGGTATCCCTATTTAACATGGTAGAATGACTACTACATAAGTGAAAATTTACCAAATGCTATAAAAGATGTGGAGACATATGCATCATTTCCTTTTTTAAAAACTCAAAGGGACAGTGGATATTACAGGTTTGCAGTGGATAACAGCATCAATAAAAGCCATGTAGAACAGGGAAGGAGAGCGTGACATTTCCACAGTAGAGCTTCCTCCTCCTAAGATCTGCATGGCACAATTAGGAGAACATTTCCACTCATTCCCTGTTCTTCAGGAGACAGAGAACATTGGAACATGTGTGCACTTGGAGCTTTCTGGAAGGTTCCCTGAAGATTCTTGCCCTAACATGGTGTGCTTAAGGGAAGAGTGGTATATTTGAATGACAGGTCCTAAAACTGAAGGAAACTGATTCTTACAGCAACAGAGACAGACCCTGTGGGGAAGTTTATGCAACTTTAAGAAAAATGATAGCAATAATTTTCAAGTGGACAAACAAACAAAACTCTAGCATGACATCCTGAAAACAAGTTTAAGAGGCAAAAAAAATTATCCAGCTTGGTGTTTGGTGCCTGTCTTGTCTAGATGAAGCAGGGCCTTAGATTATGGCTCTAAAAATAGTGACTCTTTGTGACTTATATTTTGACTGAGGGTAAAAATTAATGTTTTAAAGCACAGCTATTCCAGGGGTGACTAGTCTATGTAATTAACATCCATACTACATCATAAGGTTAGCATTTTCTTAGTGCCAATACTTAACATGCAACCTCTGTGCAGGTTAAGAAAAGAAAACATATTGTTAACTACTGTATAATACTTCTAGTCCACTTATTACTACCTCAAGATGGCATTGAATCTTTTGTCCAAAATTCTCCCAAAACCTTCAGCTCCTGGTAGCTACCATTGCAGTCTACTTCTATAAGGCTGTGTTGTTTCTTTCAACATAAAAAATGAGATCTTGTGACATTTGTTTGTGCTTATCCTGTTCTACTAAACATTTTGTGTTCCAAGTTAACCCATGGTGGGAGAAATGACAGGATTTTCTTTTTAATGATTTCATAAAAAGCCCTTATACGTGTGTGTGTTTGTGAATGTATCTAAAGTCCTCCTTGAAGGTTATAACTTTTATCACTCTTGTGAATGCTGATGTTTTGACCTCCCATAATTTACAGAACATCTTCCTGGCATCTAGAGTGGTAAATGCATTCCAATTTTCTTTGTCCACTTCTACCAGAGGATTCACTATCTAGGATACACAGGGTTTTATAAAATGCAGTTTTTAAATAAGAAGGCTTAAAACTCATCATTGCTTTTTGATACATGATGCAAAATTAATGTGTCTGCAGATATGAAAACAACATCTACCTCATGACACACTTCCTTCACAACCTATGGGACAACAGGTTTAATGTCAAGGAACAGTAATACCTTTAAAAGTATATATATTTTTTTCTGAGCTGAATGCATCAACTATGGGCTTACAAATAATTAGTAAAATCATGTTATAAACAGGGAAAGTAACTTGGGTAACACAGTAAATGATCCTTGCCTTCAACTTAAAATTACCAAATGTCACTTATTGAGGAAATAGAAAAAGTGACATAAAAATCATGTGGTATCACAAGGGAGCACAAAGAAGTCAACAGTTTGCAAAAAAGGATCAAAGTTTGAGGCATCACATTTCCAGATTCAAAATATTAACACTACAGTAACCAAACTCGTTTAATACTGTCAGAAAGGCAGACAAATATAAAGACAGTGAAGAACACAGAAAAACACATAGTGAAAAAATGCTGTTTGGATGTTTGCACATTCACTAAAACAATATTCTTAAAAGCCAATAGGTGAAAACAACCCAAAAGTTCCTTGAACACTAATTGAAGGCAATTTGAAATACAAAAACTATAAAGACTGCTCAATTGTAACAATTCAAGGAATCTTGTAAAATCTGCAATAGGGAAATATATTGAGGTCATTATGCCAAGAAAAATGAGTCTGTCACAAAAATAAGTACTGATGTGTCCACATATGTGGGCTATCTTAAGCAATGAAACCGAGTGAAACAGAATAGTAAGGGTGTTTGTCAGGTAACAGCAGAATGGAAAGTTAAGCAGTTGTGTTTTCATGGGTATTCTGTTTTGATTTTGAGAATAAGAAACTTAGAGATATGCTGGGTAAGAATTTGAATGTATTTAACATTATTGAAAAAAGATGTGTGATAATTAAAATGACAAATTGTATGAATATGGTTTTGACCACAGTTAAAATTCAAAAATGCTTATGAGACATATTATTATGAAAGGTTTTAAGGACACCCTCAAATCACATATTTTCTCAGACATACAAATATAGATTAATCAATTACATAGTGAAATGACAATAAAAATAAAATTAAGATAGCAAATATTCTGTTATGTGCTTTTATTCATAAGTAAAATTTTAAATATTGAAAGGAGATATGGAATTACAAAAATTTCAGATGATATCTGCAAATCACAGAGTTTCTCTCATAGAAGAGAATATAAACACTTTAATAGACATAGGGTGAAAATAAGACAATTTATAAGAGGGCTTGCCTAGATAGAAATGGCCATCAACCAAAAAAAGAAATGAAAAACAAACCAGAAGTGATACTAATTTTTGTATATGTATTTTATATTCCACTCATTCAGTGATTTTTTATCAGCTCTGGAAATCATTTAGTGGAGTTTTGGGATGTTCTATACATAATACCATGTCATTTGCAAATAGAGATAATTCAACTTATTTTTTCTTATTAGTATTGTTTTAAACTCAGTCTTTTGCCTAATTGCTCTGCTTAAAATTTTATGAAATATTGAGCAGAAGTGGTTGAGTGGACATCTTTTTCTTATTCCCAATTTTAGAGAAAATGCATTCAATTTTCCTTATTGAATATGATGTCAGCTTTGGGTTTGACCTATGATAATCAGAAAGTTCCTTCTATCCTTTAGTATTTTTTCAATATTTTTAGCATGAATGAATGCTGAATTCTAGTAGGTTTTTCTACATCAATTGAGATGATTTCATCACTTTTATCATTTTTAATTCTTCTTATGTGATGAATTATATTTATTGGTTTCCATATTTGAGTAAAACTCACATACCTGGGACGCAGCTGACTTGATCATAATGAACAATCTTCTTAATGGTTTTGAACGTGGTTTCCATTACATTCTTAAGGACTTTTCATCTATTCATCAGAAACATGTTCTGTAATTTTTTCCCTTGATTTGTTTTCATCAGTTTTGGAATCTCAGTGATACTGGGTTTATGGAAAAAAACTGAGAACTGATTCCTTTTATACTTAATAGGAAAAAATTTAATGAGAAGTCTCATTATATTTCTTTTAATTTTGGAAGAATTCAGTTGAGAATCCATCTGCTCTAAGCATTTTCTTTTCTATTATTGGGAGGGATTTTATCGCTGCTCCAAACACCTTGCTTCATATTGGTCTCTTGAGGTTTTCTATATTCTCTTTGTTCAATTTGAGTACAGCAGAGTGGAAAGTTAAGCAGTTGTTCCTATAAATTTGGCAATGTCCTAGATTGCCCAATTTATTGGAATGTAGGTCTTCAAAATTGTTCCCAATGATCCTATGAATTTCAGAAAGATCTGTGGTGATATCTCTATTTTGAATTCCAGTTCTGTTGATATGGATCTTTCTCTTTCTTTTGGCTACTTTGGCTACTGATTTATGAATCCTGTGCTGGATCACCAGCACAGGAGCCAGGTGCTGGTGCCTGATCCACTTATCAGTGCTATGTGGCAGCAGAGACAGAAGAACAGGAAGTCATAAAGAACGTCACCAATGAACCCAGGAGTCACCTAGGATGATCCCCAGGGTGTGCCTGAACCAGAGTGAAGGTAATGGGTGCAAAGAGAACTGTACCTGGACAACACAGGCTCCCAATACCAAGGAGAGGGAGAGAGAACACTCTGTTTAAATAAGGCAACCCTTAAAAACTATTGTGGAGACACCTACAATGACCACACTGGAGCACGTGCACTTAAGAGCTTATATCCCATAACTCCTATTTGTAGAAGTGAATGAAAACATGTGGAAGCTAGTCCCTAAGTCCCTAAAGTGGATTTTACCAGTGGTCACTGTGATTCAGACATCCAGCAATAACTGGCATGGACCCAGTACAAAGGGACATGGATCAAAACTCAAATACCCACTGACAGAGTTCAAAAGTCAGCCAACACTGAAACCCACCTACTGGGTCATTCTCATGTAGAATTCTGCACCACCTCTAGGACAGGAATACACACTTATCTAGTACAGGAATACACCCTTCCAGTCCATCCCAGCCTAGGATGGGAGAAACAAAGCTAAATCCCCTACAACTGGCTTATTTAGACACTCAAAGCAAAAAGATTGGTGTGTAGGAGAAGAACACAAACACAGTGAGTAAAGCAACCCCAGCTTTGACACAAGGACTACAGAGCTGAAAAATCAACAAGGAAAAATCCATCGATGCCAACATTTCTGGCCACCTCAACAGAAACAAGTCCTTTATATCTTACTAAGAATTCTTCTGTCTTTTTTCTTATCTTTTTGAACTTTTTCTTCATATGCCCATTTTTTATTTTTTAACTTTTAAAATAATTCAAGTATCATTTCATTATATTTTACTTTTTTTTGCCTTCTACAATATTTTGTGTACTTGTTCTCACTGCATGGATGTGTTTGGAAAGATAGATACATTTGTACAATTTCACTCTCATACTCACTGCTTTCTTCTGAACCTACTCACTATTTCTTATTGGTTTGACAAAGGTGGGATGTGATTAAATAGGGGTTGGAGTTGTGGGACTTCACACCTGCTTGTCTGCTCATTCCTTGGTTTTTGTCCCTCTTATTGTCCCTTCATCATTGTCCTCCTTATTAATAGATGAATTCACCTTTTCCCTCTTTCTTTCTTTTTATTATTTTGGAGGGGGGACTGAGGATTGAATCTGGGTGCTTACCATGAGCCACATCCCCAGCCCATTTCATTTTTTGTTGTGAATGAGGAGTTGAATGTTTTCTCTCAGGTGAGAGCAAAAGAGGAATAAGGAAGGAAAAGGGGGATTTCGTGGAGACAGAGGGAAACCAGTGGAGTAGAGAAAGGAGACCAAAGGGAAGGTTGAAACCAAAGGGAAAGTCGAGGGACAGAGGAAGGACAGTGACAGAGTGACCAGAGGGAGGCCAGTAAAGCTGAGGAGAAGGACTGAAAGGGAGGGGGATGGAAGGGCCTGGGGAAGTCCTGGGAAAGCACATCTATCAAGTCCTGGGAAATCACATCTATCATGCCCATGCACCAACCCAATGAATCATTTACAAAGTCCCCATGATTCACATAAATTCAAATGCACCAATTAAAATAATAGAAACAGGATAAAAACAGAATCGTAAATAAGTGGAGCCAGGGGAGGAAGAGGAAAGGGAAGGCACTGCGGCATGGATTCCCACATGGGGACCTGTGTGCCACCATCAGACCCAACGTCTGAGCCTATTTTCAGATGGGTCCCCTCCTATTTCTACATACAAAAAGTGTAGTTTACTACAGATGTTCCAGAAAGTGAATAAAGACTTTCAAAGCCTTCACACTGAGTTTATATGTTCCTTGTTACTGATTAACTCAAATAAGACCACTGGGGAGCAGCCATGGCGGTTTTGACCCCAGATGGCTGCAGTCCTGTCCACCTGAAGCTATACAGATACCATTCAACAGAGGAGTCGGAGAGGGTTGCCTAGACAGGAGGAGCACAGTTCGTTGAGGGTGGTGAAAACACAACTCATTTTTAGTTTAGGTGAAATCTGATACATTCTAAATACAAGATGCCACTTCAGTTGGTAAAATGTAAATCCTACACATACACACTCTTGGCTCATACTTGATCAGTTCATTTCATAGTTGTTGTCCTCAGTTTCCAAAAATAAAGTTTCCCATTTATCTTTGGCATATAATGGCAGTTTCTTTTAAGATGAGAGGTGACAGATATCTCTGCTGCTGTTTGTACCTCACAAGCGGTCCTCGGTGACCTATCAGTCTCCTCCCATGAAAATGTGTCTCCCTGTGTTACACCTGCTCGTCCTGACTCTCGGTCAAGGGGGTACAGCAGTCCTTTGGAATAATCCAGTGCTCATCTCTGATACCAACAAATCTGGATAAAACTGCCCTGACTGCATTAATCATGATGACTCAGATGACAGTTTTACATCTACAATCTGGCATTCACGGTGCTCTCAAATTTATACCGTATTATCACTTAAAAACTGATGTTCCTGATCTGTCAGGAACTTCCAGGAATTTCACTTAATGAAGCAGCCCCTCCCTAGACAGGGCCTTCCATGATAGTACCTCCTCAAGGCATGCAAAGGTGCTGTAATGAAGGTACATGAACAAAAGTAAGATGGCAGGGAAGGGCAGAACTGGGTAAAGGACCCGGGGAAAGAAAGCAGAGCAGGCACGGTGAGACAGAGGAAGAGAGAAGAGGAAACAGAAAGGGCAGAGGGGGCCAGAAGAGAAGGAGGAGGAGAAGGGAGGAGTCCACACTGGGACCACAATACCATGCTATTGGGACCCTCCAGCCAGATGACGCATAAGTCAAATAGCTTTATGAATTACCTACACTCAAGTATTTTGTTCTTGCAATGGCTAAAGGACTAAGACACCATGACAACTGGGTCCTAAATGAAATAATGGAAGACCTTGTCCTGAAGTCCCCAAGAGAGACAGTGTTTTGGTTGGAGGTGAGAAAGGCTTTGTTACTTCAGTAATGTCCTTCATGAATTTCTCTGAAAACAGGTGGAAATAACTGCTCAGCTGGCAGAAATCTCATCCAACAGGCAGCAGCCAAAGTTGCTTTTGTGTAGATGCTGAATTTTCTTCCTACAAACTCGGACAACTCAGTTCCATGGGAAGCAAACAGAAGGAGACAGAAAGCTTGGGGCGCTGAGAGGCAGCTGCCATCTCAGGTCATCACCCTGTAGAGCAAGGAGGTCAAGGGTGGGGTGGGATTTGTGCTATGTGATTTAATAAGACCCTGCATGGACTCAGACATGGTGGAGAGCTGTGGAACGCTGAAGAGGCTAACAGGCTATGGGACATGTTGTTGTCATTGTGAACTTCAATGTCAGCTTGGAAGCTGTTAATTTCAATCATCCCACTACCTAAGAAACAAAGAGGATAATGAGAAATATGACCTTGAATTACCATGGGAAATGGTCTGGCTAATGAATCAAGATGGCCATTGGTGTAGTACACGATACCTGGTGGGTTGGGGATGACTTGGGTTTTAATTAATGTCTTGTTAGAAGCTAGAGTCCTGTAGCAACACATTCTCTATAGAATACGTACAAAACATGGATGGCCCATGCAAATACACAGCAATGTGCTGGGGCTGCAACAAAGCCACACACCCCCCCAGAGCAGGTTCTGTGCCCCAAGAGGCTTGGCAGGCAAAGCCACCAGAAGGCTAAAGGATTCTGGTCCTCAGGGACGGACCTTGAAAACACTGTAATTCTAAGCCTTGATCTCAGAAGCCAGCTATCATTCAGCTTCAGGTGAGAAGGATCGCAGTTCATATTGACCACATTGCCATAGAGGCTTGAATTCAGCCTTTTGTCACCACAATTTGGTGGGAAAGGCCTTTGAGTTTGATTCAGGTCCTCAGTGTAACTACATACTATGTTGAAGACATCATATCAGAAAATAAAGCACAATCCAGGTAGGACTGCCTAAAGATAATAGGGATGCCACGCCCAAGGAGGCTGGTGAGTAAATCCTGCCATGTTCAAGAGGACCAATGGGCAAAGCACTGGGACCTTGCTGGGCATCCCATGGGTACCTGGAAATAAACTGCTGTCTTTACCTACCACTAGAAGTAAACAGGGAGCATATTCCACACCTGGGAATATTGCTAGCTGCTCCCCAAAAAATTTCCCCCAAAGAAGATCACATTGGAACAAGGGAACAGACAAATGCAGGCCATGCCTGAAATGCAAAAGGCAGCCTTTTTCTTAATACCTCTGAACCCCTATAATCCACATTAAGACATGATTTGGGGAGAGCTTGATTGCCTTGGGGCTGTAAGTTGTAGCTGACTGACAAAGCCCGTGAGTGCCACCTCGTGGAGACTTCTGAGATGGCAGACCAAAAAATTTCGGAATGCTGCAGCATGATTGACAGGAAGGTTCAGCTGCTTGCTAGTTTACTGCTGAGCATTAATAAAACTTACCTTATGATTCAAAGACAGAAAGTAATCCTAGGACATGGAGTAACCACAGTGACTTGGACGATGTCAGAGAAACACTCTAATAAGGAATGCAATGCCCATTAGAGTTTGAAAACAAGATAGGACCCTGGGTGTACTGTGATAAACACTAGGAGAGAGGAAGAGGGCACAACAATGAGAGATGGAAGAAAATAAAAAGAAAAGATGTACAAAAATTTTCAGAGTAAAATGTTTTATCTGTGTTTTAGAAAAGATATACCAATCCTGAACCATACCACATAACAAATCAAAAGTTTTTTTTTTTTTCTGAAACACAGCAACAACTTGATTTTAGGGATTTTTTCACATTTAAATATTTAATTTATTTTATTATTCTAATAAAAAATCTGGAATTCCTGAAAATCAGAAAATAAATATAAAGAACCTCATTCCTCCACCATTCAGCTTCAATAGCTCTCAACTTTTGGTGAATTTGTTGGATTTGTTTTGTTTTGTTTGGGGGTGGGGGCTGTTTTAGCTTTCCTATCACATCATGTGACATCCAGACTCTGGATAAGCCCTGGATCAACTGGACCATGAACTTGACAATTGCTGCTCAATATATTGAAGATTAACAAATGAAGTTTTTCAAGAAACTTAGAATATCTTTCTAGTTTTACAATAGGAAAAAATTATCAAACAGGAAAAAAAACATTTATGTAAAGAGGGAAAAGATAGTAGAGTGTGTTGAAATTAGGAATGTCTCATTAAATGCGAGGCTCCTTTCACAATCAGGACATAAAGTTCATTTCTCGTGGCTGTTGATAGAGTTCACTGTGGCAGCAGACGCAGTCTCACTGTCCACCAAGCTTGGAATGGGGCTGTGCATAACTGAGCTCAGGATGTTCTATGGAAGTGACTCAATAAACACCTAAAACTTGTGTAGAAACCTGCAAGGTACACGTTTCGCACCTGATTCAGGGTTTTTCTATTTCTATCCAGGAAAATCAGAGCATGGATGCATAAAGGGGCCTGCAGCTGGGAAACACCCTGAAACTATTGGCCCTGTGTTCACCAGGGTCAAGTCAGGGAATTAAAAAAAATTAAAAGAGTTATGTACCTAGAAGAGAGGATGTAAAAAGAGACAATGGTGCTCACCAGAAGGAGGATGGTTTGGAGGCTCTGAACTCAGGGGAGGACTTGGGGGAGCTGGTGTTATGAACATACCACATGTTTCTGCTCGTGCCTGCAAGGGTGAGCCCCACGGAGCTGCTGGCCCACAGAAGGAGCCCCCCATCCACCCATCAGGGAGAGACAACAATGCTGCCTGCAGGACTTTTCTGGTCTTGATGATGAACAGCTGAACCGTATCCAAACTCTTTATGTGGTGATTCCTGGAGATTATTCCAGTCTTACTCTAAGCATGGAGGTGAGCTGAGGAGGTCCACTGATCCTTCATGTTAGTAATGATTTATCTAATGTAGGCTGGGTAGCACATGGACTACAAAGCTGTGTCCTTAACACTCAAAGTCCAGCTTTCATTGTCACTTGCACTGAACACCAGCAATCAGGTCACTGTGCATTAGGAACCACCAGGGATTGGTGGGGGTAGGGGAAGAGACCCTGCCTCAGTTTCCAAGTTCGGCTCACACTCCAGGAATTATTCTTCCTCTCCATGTGTCTTTGGCCCTGGACAAATTTAGATCCAGAAGAATTAATTTCCTGGTGTGCTCATTACCTGGATCCTGATGCAGCTCTTTCCCTCACACACTCTGCCTCTGACACTGGAACAGGTGTAATTCTATATGCAAAGGATGGAAAAGGTTTCAGCTGTATTTCAATTAAAATACTGTGAACAACATAAAATATTTATCTTACTGAAAGCAGGAATTGGAAATACCTCATACATTTTATCATGATTGTTTCAGAATGTAAAGTTTAAAAAGAATCAACAGCTAGTAAAGAGATATAAGAAGGTTTATGAAGGGATATAAGATTTGTGGAGAAAAAGATAAAGTTTGTCAAGGGAAATAAATACCAGGTTTCTCAAGGGAAAGAGATATAAAGTCTGAGTAAGAGATAAAAACATTTGTTAAGTTGTAAAAGGCTTATTGGTAACTACATTGGTTATTTATAATTAGTACAATCAAGTTATTTAAGGATTGTTCCTGTTTTCAGAAACAAATTTCTAATCTGTGAGGCTAGAGGCCTTGAACAGGGTCTCTGGCATGGAACTTGCTTAAAAACAGACCACAAAACTGCTTTTTTTGACAAGCATTTGTTACATTTCCAGAACAAGCAGTCAAACTCTTAGGAGTGCTGTTTCCAAATCAAAAGATAGAGAGCCATAGTTAATTGAGTTTCCGAAAGGGGTTGAGAAAAAATAAAATATTGATCCTTTCCCCAGACACAAGTATTAATGTATTATTTAAACCAAAGTTTAATCCTCTACTTATTAAAGCAATATGGATTTTTTAAAACATTAAATGCTCATACTTTTCAAGATGATTTCTTATGTCTGTGAAGTTTTAGTCAAAAATAGGTCTTAAAGAAATTATTTTTTGTCCAACTCTGATAAATTATTAGAGTATTATGCTACTTTTCAGACTCTAATTTTTTTTTCTTCAAAAGTTAAACTTGGTTAGTATAAAAACACCAGTGTAATTATGTTGCTGTTAGCTGATTTCTTTGCATTCTAAAAGCATTCATACATAAGTCTTTAAAAAATAAGGTTTAGGATAACATTTTACAAACCTGGTGTTTTCCAAATCCAATTTTTCTATAACATTGGTCTATTATAAAAAACAAATTCAGATAAAAATTTATATATGTGATTTTAATACTCTTTAATTAAATAAAATAATCTGTCACAAATAATTAAACTCTCTGTTACTCTCCACATTGAGAGTTAAACTTAAATATATATTTTCATAGACAACAAATAAAGCCTATTTTATTTAAATGTTCACAGTAGGAGATGGTAACATATTTCACATCTTTCCCACAAGTGTTAGAGGCTCTCTTGATTTGTTTGATTTTTATTTCAGATGTAATGTTAATTTGCTAAC